>NC_063063.1:17647908-18294656 GCF_018812025.1 Megalobrama amblycephala | reverse complement strand
AACAGGCTATATACTTACTTAAGTGTAGGAGGATGACTTGATTATCTAACTATTATTAATTTAGGGATGTTGTGATAAGAAGGACATTTTTAGTGCTGGACATGTTATAATTTAAGTTTCTAAGATAAGTAGTATAAAACTAACTAGCTTTAAAAAGACTTTGATCTATGTGAAGACACATTTAGCTAAAAAGAAATTTTTGTCTTTTTTCTTTTTTTTTTTTTGGTACTTCACTCTACTAATGATCAGATCCACATGGAACCTCCCACGCAGAACGGAAAAAAGTTTTACAGATTTCCGGAACTCTCCTGAGCCATTCTTTATGTTTCATCTACAATTTATTTCCACAAAATCTTATCTCCCGCTCTTTCTGTGTTTGTTCATTATTACACAGCTTTCTGGAATACTTTATTCTATTTGCGACCCTGGACCACAAAACCAGTCATAAGTCGCACGGGTATATTTGTAGCAATAGCTAACAATATACTGTATGGGTCAAAATTATTGATTTTTCTTTTACGCCAAAAATCATTAGGATATTAAGTAAAGATCATGTTCCATGAAGATATTTTGTAAATTTCCTACCATAAATATATCAAATGTATTTTTGTGATTGGATATGCATTGCTAAGGACTTCATTTGGACAACTTTAAAGATTTTTTTGCACCTTCAGATTCCAGATTTTCAAATAGTTGTATCTTAGCCAAATATTGTCCTATCAAAACAAACTATCAGCTTTCATGAATTTATGTATAAATCTCGATTAAAACATTTGGTCACTCATGGCATTCAGATTATTTCCTATTTAAAAGGCTGTATACTGTCATGACCCTCGTCTCACACTGTAGATTCACTCCCCACTCTGATTATAGTGAAAATTACCTCAGATGACTTCAATTTTAATATTATTGTAAAACTGTTGTAGTGTTTGTCTTATTGTTAAAAGTCAATTGTTTTGTTCATTGTAGTTAACTGTTTTTCAGCAGAAGATTTGACTGTATAAGCTTTATATATCATATTTGATACAGAAATTTCTAAGGCCTCGAAATTAATTAAAACTTTGCTGAAAAACCTGTTGTACACAATCTACTACATAACATCTGTTGGCTTATTTATAGCTGTTTTTAGCAATTAAAAGGCTTTTTAGAATAAATATATACACTCCCTCCTTCAGGTTGTAGTTACATGTGTCGTTTTGGTGTGAAAATATTTTTTTATTTTTTTATTTTAAGTAAATGTAAAAATAACATATATATGTATATTGTTAATATTTAAGATGAACACTTACTGGGTAGAAGTAACTTTAAAATTGGGATATTTTTGGGATATTTATTTGTACATCTCTCAATCATCATTTATTGCATTGCATTGCAACTGATATGTATATTTTAAGTATAGTCTGCTATACTGTTAAGAAGATCTCGTTGCAAACTATCAGAATTTTATCTTACTTTTTGGCCACTCATGGCCATGTATATTTATTTGGTGAGTAGCCTTAAGTGAGATAATGTACAGTCAGGTGGTTTTTACCACCAAATAAGCACAATATCCATCTACATTTTTCAAACTCAGTTATTTAATTTGCTTTCCTGTTGTTTTAAGTGGGATCAGTGATCATCACCTGATATCAGTTCAGTTCCAATGGGGAAACCCAACATGCAGAAAAACACAGTGTATGCCATAAAAGCATGTTCTGACTGGCATGTGTTTATTTTCAGTAGAAGAACAGAAAACAGCTGGTATACTCACCTGATAATCACTGGCAGGGAGGTGAGATGCCTTCAGATTCATTTCTGTGTGATAGTGTTCCTCTGTTGAGTCTCTGATCCTTTGAGCTCTTCTGACAGTGCAGTATCAGCTTATTCTCAGCTCTCAGTTATGTCATGCTGGCAGAAAAACAGCACAGATATTGACTACACAGCAGTCTACAGCTTGATGAATGCTTCCGTTCTCTGCATGCTTATGACATGTTAAGTACTGTGTATCATTTCCCGCTTGTAATCTGACATCAGAGTAGAAATACTTCCTTTGCTTACCTCCTTCTTTACTATGTGCTTTTTTGATCAATCATAGTCTTGTTTTGGGTTATTTTTGCACTCAAAGAGTGGATTAATATTTTATTAATGATGTCATTCATAATTCATCACTGGTGATGTCTGCATTATTCAAGGAGGACTCCATTACTACTGTTTATTTCATTAGTTATTCGGGCAAACTGCCCAGCTTGATGTTTTTTTTTAAACTGAGCTATTTCATTAGAAGATTTAGTTTCATTCATAATCTTAATTCATGCATACATGTATAGTACTTTTTATATATATATATATATAAAAAGTAAATATATATATATATATATATATATATATATAAAACTCATTTTGTATGGTTCATTATTGTCTCATATATAATGTGTTGCATGTCATTCAAGTCTAGTTACTCATGTAGAATGTCATGGACCAGAATATATCGTTCATAGCCTGTAAACTGTTTAATCTCACATAAACAGCTGACCATCTGACGCACAGCAGAGTGGGAGAGCAACCCTGTCAGATTCCATCAGAGATTACTGCTCTCAGGCCTCAGGGGTCCTTCACAGCCTCTATTTCCTGTGTCAATCATTATTCTGTGGTCCTTAACCAATCCGCAGCCACCAGGTGGGTTGGTATTTACTATCATCATCCAATCAAATTGCATCACACTAAAGAATTCCTGCTGAGTTGTGACTTTCAGCTGACTATTCTTATTTTTAGCATGGAAAGTAAGGAATGATTCAGCTGTTTTTGTTTGATTTTTCAAAATCTATTTGCAGGTCTGCAGCAAATACAACATCTTATTTAAATTTTCCCAAAATATTGGTGATGTTAACCCTATATATCTTAACAGGAACATTCTATCCTCATAATATTATATGTATTAACATTCTATACTATATATATAAAATAGTATACATAACGTAAATGTATGCATGTGTATTATTATATTACCATGCTATACATTGAATGCATATAATATACTATATTAAGGCATACATAACAGATTTTAAATATATATATATTAAAATATTATATATATATATATACATTTGCTATGTATATATGTTATGTTACCTAAACTTAATTACGTTAACCCTATATATTTTAACAGGAACATTCTGTCCTCATAATATTATATGTATTATATATATATATATATATATATATATATATATATATATATATATATATATATATATATATATATATATGTAACATGCTATTATATATATTAACATAATATCATATGTATATACATTGAATGTATATGTATGTGTGTATATTATTATATTATATTAACATGCTATGAAATCAATATATATATATATATATATATATATATATATATATATATATATATATATATATATATATATATATATATATTTATATTATATTATATTTATTGTATTATGTTGTTATGTTATATGTTATGTTAACATTCAATTGTACATATTACATATATCACAAAAATATATGGATAAAATATGACTAAGCAATTGAATTATATTTATTTTATATTATATTATATTATATTATATTATATTATATTGTACATATTACACAAATATATTTTACTGTGGTAATGGTAAAATGTTTATTTTCACAGGCCAGATAAGAATGTTTATGCACTCAAATGAATTCCCATAAAGAAATAAACAACCTAGATTTGAGTCAGAGCACATGTTCCCCAAGGTGCAAGAGGATGGCAATAATTGTAAAAAGCATCTGGTTTTAATGCACTGCTGGCTAGAGCGTAATAAATATGTAATCAGTCTGTTCGACATTGCTGTGAGAAGCAGTGCGTGTCTGCTGTGTGTGTGTGGAGGGGGGTGTGGGTGGAGGCTGTAGCTGCAGCACGACTTAAATGCACTGCAGCATCCAGCAGGTTCTGTCTCTCTGCATCCTGTTCTCTTGCGCCTGCTCGCCTCTCTCTCTCTTTCTCGCTCTCATTTCCCTGCTCTCCGTCCAGAGTGTCCGTGTATCCATCTGTCCCGGCACAGAATCTCTCTGTATTCCTCTCTCCTGTCATCTGAAACTTTCAACATATAGCCAGACACCGTCAACCCTTGCAAACCCTGCCAGGCCCAGTCCATCTGCAGAGCGCCATCGTCAAACTCAACGTCCAGGATGGATGTTCTAATGAAGGGATTCTCCATGGCCAAGGAAGGAGTGGTGGCCGCCGCTGAGAAAACTAAAGCCGGGGTTGAAGAGGCAGCTCTCAGGACCAAGGAAGGGGTCATGTATGTGGGTAAGTGCAGATGTTTGCTTCTAGTCTGTGTGTGTGTGTCCCACGCAGGGGAAAATAATGCAACATTGACAGTGGTAATAATAGCTGTGTTCTGTAAAGGTCTTTGCAATTATTCTCAATGGATTTAATGCAGATGTGATGGATGAGTCTGCATTCCATTAGTATATGTGTGTGTGAGAGTGTATATGTGTGTGTGTGTGTTTTGAGGAGAAGAGGGTCTCAGTGAGGCTGTGCTCTATTCTGCTGAGGAGCTGTGAGAGTGTAGATGGAGGCAGCTGCGAATGTGAGATTCATGAATGATAAAAATGCTGCAAAAATGGTGCAGGCAACGAAACCTGGGGTGTGGTGAAGCAATACAGACCTGAACGGGACAAAGTAAAACCTAATAATGACAGTGTACACTAATATTTCAAATAAATTAATTCATGTTTTTGACACTATAAACACAGACACACTGATTACACTTACTAATTTTGTTTTTATTTAATTTAATAAAGTCCAGTATGCTCACAATTGCCATTATACATCTCGTCTATAATATAATATAATATAATATAATATAATATAATATAATATAATATAATATAATGCATAGAAATACATTGTGTAGAAATGCAATTTTTAGGCGAGATTTGCTTTTTTACCTTTTTTTACACTTATTTCCTGCATGCATTCATGTGCATGTGAATAAGAGACATACCTGTTATTTATCTATCCAATGCATTATAATAATTCTGGACATTATTTCATCCTGCATGCACTATAAAGTGTTGTTTATGTGCATGTGAACGAGAGAGAAAGGGGGGCATAAAGAGAGCGGATCAGCTGAGCACTGCAGCATTTACTCCCTCCCTCTCTGTGCTCGCCGTCTCCATGCGTATGTGTGTTTGAGAGAGAGCGTGTGCCGATGCAGCAGGATTTGCCTGGTTGTGAGTGGACTGTGATGACTAACCCTCATCCTCTCCCTACGCCACCATAGATAGAGAGAGAGATGGAGAAATCAGGTGCAGTGCTCAGTGTTATGTCATAGGCTTGTGGCCCCGTAGCGTCTGCTAATGCTCATCAACACAGAAATGAACAGATGGTAGAGACGGAAAGTACAAACTACAAACGCAGTTCAACGTAAAACGATGACTACATAGGATTCATTTAATGGACAGCGTCTCAAAATGACCTACACACCGTAGAGCGTTCCAGAAAACACATTAAACACTCAACAATCCTCAATGTAATTTTCATCACCTATAACTCGACAGTGGTAATCTTACCTAATCCAATCAGATCAACAATCAACCCAGCATGCATTTGGGTGCGATGTAATCTTTATAAGCACTCCTCCACCAAGGTCACCTGTGCAGAGGTCACAGGCCTGCAAATCCGCTCTCACCAAATGCATGTATTGTCAGGAGGCTTCAGAGTGCTTATATGGCATTGTGTGCACTAGGGTGTGAAGTCATTACTCAGGTTGATTGTTACGAAGGCAGGTTACTTATTCTCCGTTTGTGAGTGAGAAAGCTACTGCGTTTGGTACTGTGAATGGCCTTTGATCCAGACCTGTATTTTCTGAAGATGCAGTGTCATCGGCATCAGCGTATGACGCAGTATCATACGCTGATCTCCCTCCGACTGCAACTGATATTGCAAACGCTTTATCTACAAGCAGCTCAGATTTCTTCAACAAACAGATCATGTGTATTTGAAAAGCAAACAGTGCAGATAGCCTTTGATCTATATAGAGAGATACATGTAGAAAGACGGCAGGAGAGCAGATGTACTCAGCCATGCAGAAACTACTCAAATCTAAGCATTCACATAAAGAAAGACAGAGATGGATGGAGAGTGTAAGAAGGGAACTCTCTAAGAATAGAGATGGACAGATATACAGGAATATGGAAGCAGGGTGGATCCAAATATTACACAATTTCAACATCTGATTAAACTGCACTAACAACAGATGAGCTGAAATGATGTCCGTGTGTTGAATTTTTAAATGCATGATGACAGCAAGGCTTTAATGTGTGTAATAGATATTGAGGGGTATATAAGACTGACAGACTAACTCTTTGAAGCATTTAGTGTCTGTTAATGAAGTATTTGGTATTTTATCAGCTGGAATTCCCCTCTATTTTCATTGATCTGTATAGTCCACTATCATCTGTAAATAGAGATGGAAGCAGGTTTAAATGGTGATTAGATTGCTTAAATATGAGACCTAATTTGTATTTTGCATATGTCTTAATGTCTCAGGTATGTTGCATATTGTTAAAATAATCTCTTTCTATATATATATATTTGTGTGTGTAACTGACAAAGTGATTTCACATTGAAATGCACAGTGAATATGCAGCACAAACTATTCATGCTTTTCTAAAACCATTGTCTATTATTATGAGTATGACCATATCTATGTAAAAATTTGGGGTCAGTAAGAAAAACAAGAATACTTTTATTTAGTAAGGATGCATTAAATTGATCATTAAAGGCATTTATAATGTAACAAAGGTGCAAAATGCTTTTCTATTCATCAAAGAATCCTGAAATAAACATATCTCGGATTCCACAAAAATATTAAGCAGCACAACTGTTTACAACATTGATAATAAGAAATGTTATTTATAATTGTACTAATGTTTCACTTACAATTTTTACTGTATTTTTGGTCAGACAAATGTAGCTTCTTTCAAAAACATGAAAAAAATTTCATTAAAAACTTTTGAACCGTAGAGTAGGCCTATATTTCACATTTTGACTCCATAAATAGAATGGCTTTTCCTCTGTGTGCTTTTATTTGCTCATTCTTCCATATAGTTGGCAAATAGGGTTGTTGAACCAATCTCATGAAGAGCATTTCATGCTTATTTCTTATGTTTTAGGCAACAAGACAAAGGAAGGAGTGGTGTCAGGTGTAAACACAGGTGAGAAATTAATAAGTGTGCCTATTTAGAAAATAGCAATTGAGAATTGAGAAGTCGTTTACATCCACTATCTCTAAAATCGACCCTCACAGTTGCCAATAGGACCACCGACCAGGCAAATATTGTGGGTGAAACAGCGGTAGGCAGCGCTAATGACATGGGACAGAAGACAGTAGAGGGACTGGAGAACGTGGCTGCATCAACCGGCATGGTCAACCCGGTGAGTGACTGCGCTCTCGTGTGGTTCTCCACCGGCACCAGATGTCGCCCTTTCTCCTTTTAGATAACCCAAAGATTGACATCTTTTAATTAACTATTATCTTTGTTTAATCTTTCAGGTGTATTGCATTTCAAATACCTTTAAATGACTTAAGTCTAGCCTAAGGGATCTATGTAATCTGGGATAATCACAAAAGCCAGTTTTGTGTGATAATACTGCACTGTACTATACTGTAGAAATTGTGTCTAACGTATTCTGTTTGTTTCCCCCCTGTACAACTGTGCTGTTGACAGGATGAGGCTTTATATGAGGTGCTTATAAATGGGGTTGGGAATGGTGGTTTAGTTTGTAGAAAGAAATGTGCTACAGCCTGTGAATGTGGCATATATACTCATGCTGCATATGAGACTGAGCTTTGAATTTAGCTGACTGCTATATGACACACACCACACAGATGGGGGCGAATGTGCGCAACCATCCATATAACAGCAGAGTTCGGTTACCTTCATTCAATCCCCACTGGAGTCATTCTCTTCATTCTGCATAATGAGATTGAATGGCTGCATTGATTACCTGGATTCTCAGTTCCCATTAAGTTAATGATCTAATATGGTCAGTGTTCAGTTATTTGCTGGAAAGAAAACTCTACTGCACAGAATTCAAGGGAGCAAATCTGTGTTATTTTAGTATTATTTATATACTATTATATAAATAACAATAAGTGAATTGTTACAAGAGAAGCAAATCTTCACATAATAACACATGTGGGTGAGCTGAATGACAAGCAAAGACGTCTAATACAATCATTCCCATTGCATCAACTAACAGCCTGTGCACTCTGTCATGTCTTCTACCAGAACATGCAATCTGGCAGAACAGAACAGATGCAACAAAATATGATTCACCAAGTAAATGACACTAAAGCAGTTACACTTTCACATCCTCAGACAGCTTATCAATGGCAGTGTGCCACTGCATTCTGCATTTCTAACTGCTCATGGATAATGCATGTTTTCCCTGTGCAATATTTTTGTTACTTGCTGTTGCTCCTTTTTAAAATAATGTTAAATGATGGTCTTATAAAATTTTACACATTCAATAATAATCTTGATACTAATGTTTTTAATGTTTGAATACTGTGCATGCAGGAATGATGGCTTATAGAACCAAAGTTTTGCCTTCAAGACATTAATATGTATTTATTAATATATATAAAATTCCTTAAACTGCTCTATAGCACAAAAACTTTTCACAGATCAGTTTTCATTCTCAAAATGGGTTATCGTAAGTTTTTTTTAACTGTTATCACACATATTCAGAGAGCAATTATGCTTCAAAATCATCATAAAATTAAAATGACCCTATTTACGTTCACATTCATTAGTTGTATTGTGGATGATTCATGGGTGCGCTATACTTTAAAGGGATAATTCACCCAAAAATTAAAATTCTGTGATTAATTACTCCCCCTCACATCGTTCCAAAACCTGTGAGACTTTCCTTCATCTTCGGAACATAAGTAAAGATCTTTTTGATGAAATCTGAGAGCTTTCTGTCCCTCCATTGACAGCCTATGCAACTACCACTTTCAAGGACCAGAAATGTAGCAAATATATCATTAAAGGGTTAGTTCACCCAAAACTGAAAATTTCAGTCATTAATTACTCACCCTCATGTCGTTCCACACCCGTAAGACCTTCGTTCATCTTCAGAACACAAATTAAGATATTTTTCATAAAATCCGATGGCTCAGTGAGGCCTCAATTGCCAGCAAGATAATTAACACTTTCAAATGCCTAGAAAGCTACTAAAGACATATTTAAAACAGTTCATGTGACTACAGTGGTTCAACCTTAATGTTATGAAGAGACGAGAATACTTTTTGTGCTCCAAAAAAAAACTAAATAACGACTTTATTCAACAATATCTAGTGATGGGCGATTTCAAAACACTGCTTCATGAAGCTTTGAAGCTTTACAAATCTTTTGTTTCTAATCAGTGGTTTGGAGCATGTATCAAACTGCTAAAGTCACATGATTTCAGTAAACAAGGCTTCTTAATGTCACAAGTGTTTTGAAATTTCAATAGTTCACCACTGGGGAGAGTGACTTTAGCAGTTTGATACATGACATGAGGGTGAGTAATTAATGACAGAATTTTCAATTTGGGTGAACTAACACTTTAAAGGACCAGAAATGTAGCAAAGACATTAAAGTAATCCATGTGATTTAACTTGGGGCCTCATTTATAAAATGTTGCATAGAAACCACCCTACATTTGATCTGAGATCATTTGTGTGTACGTGTGATTCAGAGAAAACAAACGTACACACAAAAAAAATGTGGATTTTAGCATACGCACACTGTAAGATCAATTTACATATTATTATTATTATTATTATTATTATTGCTGCTTAGATTTCCAAATACCTGCAGTACTCTGATTCTGCCACAAGGAAAAGTGCGTATTCCTGCTTAGAAACTGACATAAATCTGAATGTTAGCATGGATTTTAGCATACGCACACTCTAAGATCAAATCTCTGCACACGTTTTATAAATGAGGCCACAGATGTTTGTCTTCACAATGTCTCCTCGAAATCTAACTTGCTCTGAAATGACTTTCCTTATTGGCAAATTTTGTTGAAGGAAGGAAAGATTTGGATGGGGATGTAGAGAAGAAAGACAGGACTAAGACTGAGACAGAGTCATTTGAGGAGGACAGTGACTCAGCAGAAGAGCCCAGCACAGCTGTACTGCAGAGTCAGAACAAATAGAGAGAGACAGAAAATGTGCCTGCCAGCTGCATTCACCTTCCAAAGGAACTCCATGGCCATCGATTACATCCCTCCCTTCTTCCCTCCATCTCTGCAGAGACAGCAGTCATAACACACTGCAGTAAAGAGACACAGGGAGTGTCTGAGAGGCCTGTGGCTGTGCTGCATCCCTGCATGTCTGAATGGATATTATTTAGTATGGCTATGACAGAATGGATATTATTGAGTATGGCTATGACAAAAGCAATGTTTTTGAGCTCTGTATGATGATTCACTGCTGAATATATGAATGCCAGATGGATCTAAAGACAAGAGCCCTGGATCTTAATGGTGTCTGTATTCCACAGGGTGACTTCTCCCATGGGGGCGGCATGGAAGGAGGAGAGGGTGGAGAGGTGAGAACAGAGAAAAAGCACTTTCCATAAAAAAAGTATACAGGTTGTCCCATTGTTCACTTTTTTTTTTATTTTATTTGTTTGATAAACTTATTTCTAACATAAAATAAGCATGTCATAAATTTTAATTCTCCCCTTAAAATTGAGGATTTGGCCTATCCCACCTCAGAGGTCTTATAGCCATTAAATAATTTTCATTTAAAAAAAAGTGTGTGTGAAAATATAAAATATACACCACTGTGTTTAGGGTTGATAAATCTCTTATGCTCATCAAGTTTGCATTGAATTGATCAAAACTACAAAAAAAAAAACGTAATGTTGTAAAATATTACAATTTAAAATAACTGTTTTCTATTTTAATATGCAATTTAGTGTGATGGTAAAGCTGAATTTTCAGCAGCCATTTCTCCAGTCTTCAGTAGGGTTGGGTATCATTTGAATTTTAACGATTCAGATTCTGATTCTGATTCTGATTTCGCTTATCGGTTCTGATTCTTATCGATTCCAGTATTCACATTTATTTTAAGTCTTATTGCAAAACATTTAATTGTATCTGAATACCATTAACAAAAATCAATATGCTAAAGAACACTTAGGCTACACAAGGAACTTTTGCCTATGGTTTAAAAATACTATAGCAGAAACAAATAACCTAAATATAAATTTTAAGCCTTATTGAAGACAAGTAAACACTCAGTAATTAAAAAAAGAACAAATAAACAAATTAGCAATCACACAAATTAATACGATTGAAATAGTGTTTTAAGATTTTCAGGTATTCAGGTACAGAAACTGTAATCCAACGTAAAATAAAATACACATTACAAATATAGTTACAAAAGTTATTCAGTCAATAACAGCTTATGTGAATTTTCTCTTTTGCTTTTGTTGTTGGGCTGCTGTCACGTATCCAAGAGCTGCACGTATCCAATAAACTATGCGTTTTCTTTGTCAACTGTTTACGTTCACTTATAACATAACCAACTGTGTTTACAAGGATATTTTGACATATTTTTGTGTGTATTTGTCTGTTCAAATGCAAAAAGACGCAGAAGAGAACTCAGTTCAGTATCACGCACTATTCAATATGAGCGGCGGCTTTCTGTGCGCGCATTTGGGATGTGTGCACAGCACAGAAAACAGTGTGCAAGTCTTCTTGCACTTGAATGGTTTAAAATCACATTAAAATCTTTTTGTTTTTTCTGTGCACATGCTTTGGATGTGCATGCAGCACAGAAAACAACATTGCGGGTCTTCTTGCGCTTAAATGGTTTAGTTATATTAAAATGCACACAAAAGAATCGATGAGGAATCTAAATTTCAGTTTTATAACAAGTATCCGATTCTTAAGCTTAAGTAGCCGATTTCAGAATTGGAATCGATTTTTGATTCCCAACCCTAGACTTCAGTGTCACATGATCTTTCAGAAATCATTCCAATATGACGATTTGGTGCTCAATTGTGAAAACAGTTGTGCTGCTTAATATTTTTGTGGAACACCTTAGCACATTTTCTTTGAGGATTATTTCCTGAATAGAAAATTCAAAAGAGCAGCATTTATTTAAAAAAAAAAAAAGAAAGAAAGAAAAAAGTAAATTTTTATATGTCTTTACTGCTACTTTTGATCAGTTTAATGCGTTCATGCTGAATAAGAGAATTGTCTATTTTTCTTTGTTTTAAATCCTACTGACCACAGAGTTTTGAATGATAGTTTGTATACAAAAATTATTCTAAAATATATAATATTCTATAATGAATGGATGGATGAATGAACGAATGCTTTATATATGCTTATGTTTATTGCTAGAAAATTGACCTCCTGAGCCAATCCTGATTATTTTATCGGGTTAAGCACTTGCCTTCACTGTCCATTTTCTGAAAAAGAAAAAAGGAATGACTTGATTCTGAACTCTCTCCATGTAAAGTGTCCAAAGCATCTGTGCAGATAAGAATGACTTAATCTGTGTTGACCATCAATGTTTTTCTTTCGTTTCATCAGGGTTATTAGTCCAGAGGCCTGAAGCTGAAACGGTCCCCTCTCTTCCCTCTGACTCTCCACCTCTGAGTTTCTGCTCCAAAGCCTCACCTCGACCCGACTCCAGATGTTACCGATATTTTTTTGTGACTGTATGGAAAACCAGAGTTGAAAAAGACTTTCCCCGAGCCCTGTAGCCTTTAGATGTGTGACGCTTCCCCTCCTCTTCATCTGTGGTGTCGTCATGCTGTTCTCTAGTGTTATTGCCATTCCTCTGCCCGTCCACACCTCATCAGACACACTCAAACACACACCCTCTCTCACTCCTTACACAAAAAATGGACAGGAACCGTGAAGCCCAGAGGCTGATATCAGAGGTTGAGGTGGTGGTTTAGGACCATGGCTGGGGAAAAAAAAAAGATACCCGCATGACCAGTAATGTAAGAAAAGCAATACATCTCATTTCATCAGGGCATGTAGCAATGTGCGTCTGGATCTTTGTAAGATCGTAGCCATGTTTTCGATTTATTTAGTCTTGAAAATGCTGCAATGTACGCAATGACAAGTTGTGTGTACATTAAGAGATACATTACATTCCTTTAGTTCAGTATGTGTGCAGAATAGAGTTACTGTGTGCTTGATCAATAGACTTACCGTGTGATTTGTTAGAGTAAGAACAAATATGTTTATTCACAAAATGTGAACGCATACTGTATACATAGATACTGTAAAAAAAAAAAAAAAAAAAAAAAGATTATCCGTATTGATGTAGCTGTGCTAGACTTGCATCTCTCCATTTGCTTGTATATGTGAGATTTGGTTCAATTTGGTTTTGAGTGAGGTTTGTCTGTTGAGAAAGGATTTTTGAATCCTTTGGCTGCTAGGACAAGAAGAAAAGACAGTCTTTTGATGTTGTGGAAAGAAATCAAATCTTCAAACACATTCTGTTTTGTCCAGATTTTGTTGCAATGCATGTGAAGTCGGTGTGTGATCATGAATTTGTGATGCCCGCAATGTAAAAGCAATACTACAGCACCATTGCAAAGTTTGTCATTGGTCTATTCTGTAGCACTGTGCTATATGCTGACTCTAGGAGCTGTGTTTTACCAAGGGAATGCTAAGAAGTGTAGATCTTTACTAATCAGATGACCGTCTTCATCTTCATTTAGCCTTGCCATCATGGCCACCCAAACCCGTCCCTGTCCTTTCACTCAACGGCGTGTTCAGATCCATCCCAGGCTTGTGTCTGTTGTAGGTACCTAGGACAAAGCTATCAAACATTGCAGTTTGTTCTTTCTTTGAAGCCACAAAAAACTGAAGACTGCATGTTGCCTTATCAGCACTCGTATACTCTCTCTCTCTCTCTCTCTCTCTCACACACATACACACAACACACACAAACACTTACATACACACAAAGCAAATGATCAAAACACAAAAACACTCTTCAAGCTTTCTTTCTTTGAGCCTGTCTCTCTTTGCTCTCTCTGAAACACACACACACACACACACAAACAAATGTCCCACATATATTTTATGTTGGCATCAAAGCAGGCAAGCTGATTTTATAAACTGTATAAGTGAAATAAAGAGTTTTGTTGAAATCTATGCCGAATATGTGTCATTTTTGATTTTGCAAGCAGGAATGGAGAAGTGTCCTTTGCGAATGCACTAAGCACTATAAATGTAGTATGGTGTAAATATAGTATGCACTACAACTGTACAGCTCATTACATACCATGCATGCAGAATCTGTAGGATATTGATGTTGGTCCCCCTTTCACTGCCAAAACAGCCCTGACCCGTCAAGGCATGGACTCCACTAGACCCCTGAAGGTGTGCTGTGGTATCTGGCACCAAGATGTTAGCAGCAGATCCTTTAGCAGATCCTGTAAGTTGCGAGGTGGGACCTCCATGGATCGAACTTGTTTGTTCAGCACATCCCACAGATGCTCCATTGGATTGAGATCTGGGGAATTTGGAGGCCAAGTCAAACTCAACTCGTTGTGCTTTTTGCTTTGTGGTAGGGCTCATTATCCTGCTGAAAGAGGCCACAGCCACCAGGGAATACTGTTCCATGAAAGGGTGTACATGGTCTGCAACAATGCTTAGGTTGGTGGTATGTGTCAAAGTAACATCCACATGGATGGCAGGACCCAAGATTTCACAGCAGAACATTGCCCAAAGCATCACACTGCCTCCACTGGCTTGCCTTCTTCCCATAGTGCATCCTGGTGCCATGTGTTCCCCAGGAAAGCTTGTTACTTGGAAATGAGATTCTATCGATAAATTCACACAGAAATTGTGACATTAGAAGTGTTGTTAATTGTAGTTACTATCAGCACTGCTGGTCACCATCAATGGAGGGTACAGAGTAGACTAGCAAAGATGAAAAAGTGTGTACTAGCCTGTTTCTGAATCTAAATATAATTTACAGAAATATTTTTGATCATAATACAGCCAGGCTGTATTTGGGGGCTAAAATGACTATTTTGAAAGATTTCAAACTAGTTTCCCTTCTCATGCCAGTGGATGATAATAAACTGCACAGAAAGCTTTTATTAGCTAGGGCTGCATGATTAAGATCTGAACTGCCATTCAACAAACAAAAATCAAGCCAAACACATTCATACAGACCACAGCAATTATCCACCACTCCTTTAGCACATCATTCTTTGGGGATCCATCAGCACACACCCAGTATAAGAGCAAACCACTGAATACTAGAGTCTGAATACTAGAGCAATAGTGCTGCAACTGCAATCATATGTATGGAAAAAGATTCTATTTTAATGAAAAATAAATGAGAGGCAGGAACGTGTATGTTTCCACATGCTTGGTTATGTCTTTTTTTTTTTTTACCAAATTTTTATTGCATAATGCTTACAAAAACAGTTTTGTACCATTATGTACCACTATTACAAGTTCCTTGGAGAACCAGTAATAATTCAGTCAGTTGATGCATTTTCATTGTATTGCACATCACTATGAACTTGTGCTTAAAAAGTGGCATGGTAATAATATGGTATTCCTTTGTAGAACTTGGGGAACAGAAATCTGACCTTTGGCACAAAGGAGTTTGCATGGCCAATATCGCTAATTTGCTTATTTGAGAAACGAGTATACGCCAAATGAGCTTAAAATTTCTCAATTTTGAATCCTAGATTTTCAGTGATGTGTGGCTTTTCATGTTTTTCGTGTTAAATTTACCTTTCAAGCATATGGGAAAAATAGCAATAGTCACTCCATCCAAAGTAGTTTTCAGTGTGGTCTCAGGGCCTGTTTACACCTGGTCACTTCATGCGTTTTCTCTGATCGGACAGCTATCTGAAAGACCAGGTGTAAATGCCCTCTGAAACGCAATCGAGATATAAATCTGATGACTCAAATCACTTCAGGAGGTAATCTGGGATGCATTCCAGTCAAAACTGAACAAGTCTAAATGCATTTTGGTTGCTGAAACCGTATATGCAAATTTTACTCCTCCCAAAAATGTTAAATAATAAACGTGTGAGAGCATGTTATAGGCTAATTAACATGTTCCCTTTCAAGGGAACTCGCACTGCGTTAAGTGCTTTGGGAACGTCGTGAAGCACATGTGAAATCAGTCCAATGGTGTGACAGAACGTCCAACCAAACAGAGTTAGCTTCTGTGTCTTCAGTAAGCGCTCTCTGTGAAACTATGTCTTATTTACTGTTGTTTGTCTCTCTCGGTATTCAGGCATTCAGAAAAAGACATATATATATATATATAATGGCGAGTAAGCAGCAATTCAAGCCGTGTGCTTCTCCCTGCCCTCGTTACATTACAGGTGGGGATTCACACAAGCTTTATGTTGTGTGCTTGGGAGCGGAGCATGCCCAGGCAGCCCTCGAGGGGGCTGGCTGTGTGCACTGTGAGCAGATGTCTATCAAGACGCTCCACTCCCGTCGGGCGCTTTTCGAGGAAAGTGGTTCGGGTTGCGTTCCCCACGGCTCGGGTCCCGCTGCTGCCGAGGCACAGCGAAGGCTTGCGTCGTGGGGCTCGCAAATGGATCTTGCAGAGGGGTTAGAGACGAGCCCCGCCCTTTCTCTGCCCTTACCTGCTGGATCTAGTGCTTCAATTCAGCAGGTAGAAGCACGCTCTGCGGGTTGTTCTGCCCCATGTGAAGCCCCGGTGCTGCAGCGATCTAGTTCTGAGGAACTAGACGTTGTTAGCATCGATCCATGTGATATTGACTCGCCACATCACACTCAAGCATATGAGGAGCTAGTGAATGTTGTGACCAGAGCTGTGGCTAGATTGAACATTAGTTGGCCAGCTGAGAAGCAAGAAGCCTGTCAGTCGAGTCTATTAGATAAGTGCTTCTTGCCATCTAAGGCAAGCCCTGCTTCAGCCTCCACACCGGGGCAGAGGTGTGGAGGTCATGGAACAGACCCGCCTCCTATCGGGTCTTCAGCCTTCAAATATCTAATTATAGTAATATTGTAGGGCTGAAAAGGCATGGCTATGGGGAGATGCCTTGGGTGGAAGAGACGCTTGTGAGCTATCTCTCCCCTGAATCTGCATCCTCCCTTAAAACCCCGAAGTTACCGATTAAACCACTAAGAACATCATCTGCTTTAGTGGGTAAAGCGTACTCGGCAGCAGGTCAGGCGGCGGCTTGTTTACACACTATGGTCGTCCTACAAACATATCAGTCTGACCTGCCGAAAAACCTAGATGACGGTGGGGAAGTCAGTCACAAGGCATTCGCTGAGCTTAGAGAGGCTACTGATCTGTCTCTCCGCGCTACCAAGGAGACCGCCAAGTCTATTGGGCGGTCTATGGCAGCCCTGGTAGCCACGGAGAGACATCTCTGGCTCAACCTCGCAGACATGAAAGATCATGATAGATCTTTCCTTTTGGATGCCCCGCTCACGCTGCCTGGCCTCTTCAGCGACTCAGTCAACACTGTCATTGAGAGGTTCCAGGAAGCTAAGAAGCAGGTGGCGGCATTCCAAAAGTTCCTTCCCCGCCGCCCTATGGTCTCAAGGCCTGCTGGGCGGGAGCAGTCCCAGCCGAGTGCGAGCTCCTCACACAGGGTGCAACAGAAAGTGAGCATTGCTTCCCGTGCTCCCCCACAGAGAGATTGGGGGGCAGGGCAGCACTCACAACCAAAGCTTTCCAAGGGTAAGACAGATCTGAGGACCATTATTATTCAGCGGAAGGCTTGGGAAAGAAGTCCTGATGCCAGTGGTGTCGGGCTTCTGAGGGCAGTCCCCTCCGGGTGAGTCGGTGTCCACCTCATTATACAGTGCCCGTTTCCCCTCTGTGCCCTCAGGGGGCCATTCTGCCAACCCTGCCACCTCGTGTGCTTTAGGGCGCAGCGGTTCTCAGCAAACGCATATCTCAGTGTCCACCCGGCAACATAGTGGCACTGGGATGTTCGCTCCCTCCGAGGAGGGATCAAAAGTGGCCAGTTCAGTTGCTCCCTGCTGGTTCACTGTTTCAGGGCACCGGGCTCGTCACACATCAAACACCAGAGGTCAGTCTTGAGAGACTGATTCCCTTAGTAGATTTTACTCCCTTTACTTCCCTCCACGTGGAGGCTTTATTCCCTGAAGTGGAACGTCTTCTCTTCTTGGTGTAGAGAGCGTTCTGGAATTTCTGCAAGAAAAGTTCTCCTCAGGTTTATCCCCATCTACACTGAAGGTTTACATGGCGGCCATTGCAGCTTATCACGTTCCTTTAGAGGGTGCTTCTCTGGGAAGACACCCATGGGTTACTTGCTTCATTTTTGGTACGTTGAGGCCGAGGCCTGCAGCACATCAGAGAGTTCCGACTTGGGATTTGGCCATAGTGTTGGAGGGCCTGTCTACAGCTCTGTTTGAGCCTATCGAAGAGGTTCATGAAAAGTTCCTCACTCTCAAAACTCTTTTCCTCCTCGCTCTCTCGTCTCTTAAGAGAATTGGAGACCTCCAAGCCCTTTCGGTCTCTCCTTCTTGCCTGGACTTTGAGCCGGGCATTGTTAAAGCTTTCCTCTTCCCTCGGGAGGGACACATTCCCAAGGTTCCCACTAATGTGGGGCGCCCCATTATGCTGCAGGCCTTTTATCCTCCTCCTTTCCTAAGATCCAGAACAGGAGAAGCTTAATCTGCTCTGTCCAGTCAGGGCTTTGGTTGCTTATGTCCACAAAGCTGCCCTGTGGCATAAGACTGATCAGTTGTTCGTTTGTTTTGGGGCCCCACGTAAGGGTAACCCTGCATCCAAGTAAACCTTAAGCAAGTGGATAGTCGAGGCTATCTCACTGGCTTATGAGTCGGCCAGCCAACCTCTTAAGGTTTGTGCTCACTCTACCCGAAAAAAAAAGAGAGAAAAAAAGGAGTATGGCTCTTTGGATTTATTATCTGGAGTGTCCCTCCAGGAAGTTTGTGATGCGGCGGGGTGGTCCTCACCTCACACTTTTGTTAGGTTTTATAACCTAGATGTGGCCTCGACCCCAGGGTCACGAGTGCTGGTGTCTTAGTGTGCGCTTTCAGTTTCACACAGACAGACACTTGGTTTTAGGACGGCGTTGGTATTTCGTTCCAAAAGAGCTTGACACAGTGCGAGTTCCCTTGAAAGAGAACGTCTCAGGTTACATATGTAACCATGGTTCCCTGAGAGGGAACAAAAAGCTGCATCACGTTGCCATACTCCCAGCATGCCTGTGACCAACTTACTTTGACTCTTAGAAGCCAACTCTGTTTGGTTCAGGTGTGCTTTATAGTTTCCTGATCATGACGTCACCCGCCTATGACGTTCCGTCATGCCATTGGACTGATTTCACATGTGCTTCACGACGCAATCAAGCAGAGGTATTCCCAAAACACTTGACGCAGCGTCTCGTTTTCTCTCAGGGAACCATGGTTACATACGTAACCTGAGATGTTATAGCCAGATGTGTCAGCGCTACTGCATCACGCATCACAGCAGATAAGCAGCTGAGTATCTCTTCGGCAAGCCAACATGCAAACTGCTGCAAATGAAACTGAAATTAAGTTGCAGATGCTCAAAACACAAACATCTTCACTAAAAGTAATGGCTAAATGATCTTACCAGTGCTGTTGCTGCGCTCTCTCCTACTGTGGTTTGTGATTTCGAAATTAGCTGATGGTAAATAAAACATAGCTCATATTTGTTGCTTTCTGTGATGTGAACTCCATTAAATCTGCATATAGTGCGGGAACTGAAGATCAGATTTATATCCGTTTTGCAGAGAGACATTTATGTGGCCGAGTGTAAATGGAATCGTTTTGAAAAATCAGACAGCTATCTGATCAGCAGAGTTGCCAGGTTTTCCCACCCAATTGCTACCTAAAGCAAAAATCGTGTTCTGCTAAATATCATGTTATTTGGGGTTGCTTCAACCCATGGCAACAGTGTTAAAGTAGCCCAATTCCGCAGGTAAATCGCAAACTTGGCAACACTGCTGTTCAGTAAAAACGCATGAAGTGACCAGGTGTAAACAGGCCATCAGACTATTGGACTTCATATTGGAGGTGTCTGTTCCTTTACACCTGAATTTCAACAAATCCACCAAACATAAACACATTCTTAAATAAATGCATGAAACAGAAAAACACAAAGAAAATAATCACAAATGAGTTCAGATACTGTAATTTTCAAAAGCCAAACCAATCAGCGTAAAAAAACGTTCAATTCGGCTCGACTCATTTTGGCCCATAAATTCTTCAGTTGCTTCCTTCATGAGTCACGCAACCCTGTGTTCTCCTCCAACAACAGTAAAAGCTTGTATTTCCAGTACTTCTAATATGTCCGATGCCATGCCCTGTTTATAGTACAAACACTATATACGTATCTGACTCTGAGGGGGTTACTGTTGAAGTTGAATGGCTTGTTTTAGCAATTAAAGGATTAGTCCACTTTTAAATAAACTTTTGCTGATAATTTACTCACCCCCATGTCACCCAAGATGTTCATGTCTTTCTTTCTTCAGTCGAAAAGAAATTAAGGTTTTTGAGGAAAACATTCCAGGATTTTTCTCCATATAATGGACTTCAATGGGCACCAAACGGTTCAAGGTCCAAATGACAGTTTCAGTGCACATTCAAAGGGCTTAAAACGATACCAGACAATGAATAAGGGTCTTATCTAGCGAAACGATCTGTCATTTAAAAAAAATAAAAAAAGTTTAAGTTTTATAAGCACAAATGCTCGCCTTGCTCTGTTCTGCAATGCGCGTTCGTGACGTCACATAAAACGCAATTACGTTGAAAAGGTCACGATTGACGTAGGTGGAAGTACCGATTCAGTGTTTACAAGTGCAAATACTAAGTCAAACGCCGTTTACAAAAAAAGGTAAAACAACAATGTCGGATGATTGAGAAGATGAGTTTTTCACCCTGCCCTACCTTTTTGAACCGGAATACACAGAGGAAGAAATTAGGCAGACGAAGCATCGGGCAGACGAAGATCTAACGAGACGTGGTGGTGCACATGTGGCAAATGCCAACCATTGCCAACAGAGGAAGAATCTCAATGCTGCCACGACTGGACCATTTCTATCCCTCCATTAGAAAGACATGGACATCTTGGATGACATGGGGGTGAGTAAATTATCAGCAAAAGTTTATTTAAAAGTGGACTAATCCTTTAAATTGATTGTTGAAAACACTTTCCTCAGCTCTGAATACTATGTATAAAATGAGAAATATGTATATGTATAAAAAGAGAAATATGTATAATGTATTTCTCTTTTTAAGTATAAAAAGAGAAATACGGACATGGAGTGACAGAGTTAAACAATGCCAGAGAGGTGGGTGAGTTTGAGTGGGTGTTCCTCTAACACTTTGGGGGTGTGTGTAAAGATGTTAAACACAACAGTCTATAAGTACGCACGTCTCTGATGCACACGCAGTTCCTGACTGACATCAGACACGAAACATGGACTTCATCAAGGGAGCAGCGGATGGGAAGGTGTACAATGTAATCGATCAGGCTGGTAAGTTCATTGCAAGGTTACAGTAGCCTCTAATTGATGCCTGAAAACAAATGTAATTTAGTTGCGAGAAGTGGTGCATGCTAGTAATTTCTGTAATTTACAGCTACACTCAAAAAAAAAAGATTTTTTGATGCTGTTCAGTTTATTTAAACAATTTATTTTGATTCAACACCATTGTATCAGGTTTCAGGTTTAAATGTGATTCATTCATGTTAAATTGACTTGAAACGATTACTCTTTGACTTAACTTAATGTTTTCATATTGGAATAACATGTTTCAATCAAGTAAACCCAACCAGGACTCAATCAAACAGGATTTTCACTTCCCATCGTGCTTTGCAAAGGGGCTGAACTAGAAGTGTAAATGTTGAAATAAAGTGTTATTTTAAGCAGTTTTTAGGAAGATGAGAAAATGGAAAGACTTTTTAATGTTTACTGTTCTATTATGTTGGTATTTAAAAGTTTCTGTTAATTAATAGTTTTAGGGTTACCATTGTGGTGAATTGTTGCACTTGTGCTTGGGTTGAGGACCTGCTAACAAACTTTCAAATTACCTTAATAAGAAAGTAATCACTGTGGTAGTGCTCTGGGTTGCATTTCCCAAAGGCATTGTAAGCCTATGTTTATTGTAAAACCATTGCCACCAATGGACTTATGATCAATTTGGGCTTTACAATGTTTTTGTAAAGGCAATTTAGGATGAATTCAGTATCACATCTAGATTTCTAACACAGAACATCACAAAAGTTATATAAATCACAAAATTAAACAAGAAGAATTAATTGTAAAAATCAATGTATATGAAAACAATTTATTTTTTATTTATTTATTGCTTTTTATTTATTTTCCAAAACATTGCAAATTAGTTGGGCTGACACTATTAAATTAAGCTGTGCCCAACCATAGTAAATAAGTTGAATCAACCTTAATAAATTAAGTTGACCCAACGTAAGTACATTAAATTGGAATAACAGAATTGCATAATGCTGAAATATTTTTGATTGATTTTTTTTTGTTCGTTCAAAGAGTTATTTTTTTGAGTGTAACCTTACCTAACATGTATAGACAAGATCATTAACTCTTGTAAATATAAATGTTGCATCAGCTGTGGTGGCCAAAGAGAAAGTTGGAGCAATAATCGACCAGAAAGCGGAAGGAGGTAATATTTTACTTTCCTTTGAAAGGAGCTCTTGGGAAAATAATCTTAAACAAGTCTTCCGCTGTCATATTCATCCAGTTTAAAGCTCTCTGTTCAATGCATTCTGTCTGTGTAGGCGTTGGCAGTGCGAGGGGCAAAGCTGCTACAGGTGTTACACCCCATAAGCTATCAAATTTGCTTGCGATGGCCTATGCGAATTGCCTTCCCAACCCTGAAAACTCCAACCCTGTAAACCCCACCGCACAAAATAATTAATTGGTTTGAGTAGGACAAACTTGGAATTTCTTAACTTAAAAAGTTTGATGTAACCTTTTGCCTCAATTTTTTTGAGTTTTGCAAACTTATTTGGGTTTACAGTGAAGTGAGCCTGGATATTTTAAGCCTGAACTCAGCAAGTTTTATTTACTCTTATAAAAGAAGTTCCCATTGACCCACATTATACGGCTGACAGACAGCAACGGTTGGAGTTAAAAATAATAATTTGTGTTCTACTGAAGAAACAAAGTCACCTACATCTTGGATGCCCTGGGGGTAAGCAGATAAACATCAAATTTTCATTTTTGGGTGAACTATCCCTTTAGCTAATTCTAAGTAATGATCGTTTATTTAATTTCTCAGACTAGCTAATAAAGTTTCCTCCTCTGTATTAAGAGTTTCTTTAGATAATAACTTGTCAAGCTCATTAAGAATCCCATGACATCTTTTGGAATTTGCCACTTTAAGTTCATTACCACGACGCATTGCCAATTGTCTGACTTTGAATTTAAAAAAATTCCTCTTTGAGTCTGACTCATTTATCTTCCAAAACAGAAGCAGTTTTTTTTTTTTTTTTTTTTTTTGACAGAATCTACAAATTTTTCATCCAAAAGTAATTTATTATTGAATTTCCAATAACCACGAATTTTTTTTACAACTGTCTGCCTTACCAAGCAAAGAAATTGAGATGAATCTATGATCTGATAAAGGTGAATAACCGATTGAAGTATCTGAGACAAATTGAATTGCATTAAGAGTCAAAAATCAATCTGTGACTTGCGTGTCAGATCATTATTTGTCCATGTTTATTCTTTATCTTCATCTTGTGGATGTAAAAAACGCCAGACATCAGTAACTTGTAAATGATCACAAAGCAGATCAAATATTTTAGATGTAGCCTACTGTTCTTTGGAGGGGTTATATCTATGGAATCATTGGGAGCTTCATTGAAGTCACCTCCAATCAGCAGATAAGCATCTGTGTATTTTCTTTTTAAATCTAGTAGCCTAATATCTGGCTAAGTTTTTTAAAACAGCCTACATACATTTAAGGAGCTATTATTGTGCCCATAGACACTACAAATGATAAATTTCGTATCGTCTGTGTTTAAAATTATTATAATCCACCTCCCTTCTCCAGAATAAACCGTTTCCACTACATCTCCCTTCAATTTGTTTAAGAAAACAGCGACCCCTGCAGAATGGTTTGTTCCATGACAGAAAAATACAGAATCGCCCCACCGCGATCTCCAAAACTTTAGGTCATTATCACAAGAATGCGTTTCTTGGAAAAAAATCATTTGAGTTTATCTTTTTAATGAAAAGAAAAAGTGCCTTCCTTTTATCTGTATTCCTTAAACCTCTGACATTAAGAGAAATAAAGTCTAATTTCCCGAAATTATGAACTGTCATCCAAAAGATAAAGAAAACAAAGACAAAACAAACAGACAAAGAACAACAACAACGACGAACAAGACCTCCTAAATTAGCTTAAGCTATTTGCTACTGTAAAAACAAATAGACCCACCAGGATCTCACATATGCAACAAGAAATCAACCAATATTGCAAGTCCACAATGTTAACTAAATGTCAATATTAACTTTTTTTTACCTTCGATGTGATGACGTTGAAGAAAAATTATTTATTCATTACAATTAAATTTAGCCGCACGCAAACTTTATCGATAATGAAAATACTTAATAAAACCAAAAGGTATCATAACAATCAGAAAGAAGTAATTAATAGTCAATAATAAAATTTTAGAGTTTTGTAAAATCCAGAGTGTTGTATCTAATAGATGAAGATCAAAAAAGAAGATCAAAAAGAATTAAAACATTTGCAGATAAGAGAGAAGAAGCAAAGCCAAGGAGAGCAAAGGAGGGAAAAGCTAAATTATCAACAACTCAGTCCATATTATTCCATAAGCATATAGGAAAATTCCCAACCCACTCAAACTGATGTTTTTGTTCTAATAAGAAAAAGTTACATGGTTTTACCCATTATATCATAAACTGGTCAGATGCCAAAAATAGATATAAGAGTTGTTTTGACCCCCCTAGGGAATTTTGCACTATCAAATGTCAGCAGAAATAATAACAGACCTATTTTGATTGTATTCAAATGAGCAACTAATTCTGAAAACGTCACTTCTGCAGTACTTGTCAGGCCTCACAAACGTGTCAGCGTGACCTGTCACACCGGTGCACTTGAAGAACAACTGAACATAACAAGCATACATACTCTTAAATATAAAATAAGAATAACCATAAGGGTACAATAACAAGTAAATACTTAAAAATATTATAAGAATTAATATATAAAGTATGAGTACATAAATATATGAAATCAAAAGTGAAACTGATAAATCATAAGCCATAAACGATTAACATAAATATTAATAAAATGCATGAATATCGACCATTTCGGATCTACCTTTAAAGACTCAACAAAATTTTCAAAAGATACAAAATGGATACAGAATAAATTAAATATAAAAGCATCACATCTAAATTAAGCTGCGGGTACCTTTCTAATCCCAGCTAACTGCATAGAATATTGACCAGAAGACATCACCAGGCTGGTCCGACGAGGGCCTCTAAACAAACCCGACCCCGAACGTCCCCTGGACTTTTGCTGGGTTGAGGACTTATCGCAACTGTCAGGTGGATAAAATTTCTTCCACTAATTTTGAATTTTTAGCCAGTTTTAGTAAAGAATCAAACTAATCTGCCATAATGAATTGTGAATTCAATATCAACACTAGACCTAAATAAAAACTAAGTAAAATAACATAGCTATTATAACAAATTGAACAAAATATATCATTTGATAAATTTAAACAACTCAATCCTTCAATCTCTCCATTCTGTGCTTCAGCAGTAGGATGATGTAATCAGTCTTTCTGTGGAATTCCCCTTGTGTTGCTAAGCACTGAGGTGCTCGTCGATCCTTCCTTCAGATATTCCCTCAATTTGGCAATATCATACATAATTTAATTTTATTGTTAGCCTATATTATTTTCTTTGTTGATTAAATAAGGAAATCATTTCTTATTCTCCAGTAAAATTAACTTCTCTGCCTGGATAACACTCATCCCACCTTCAACATGTTAACAAGCACAAGATAATACATTATACATTTAGAACAGAATCAGTTCCACTCAGTGGAATCCATCATGACATGCTGGACAGAAAAGAAAAGTTAGGTGTGGGGTAAACAGGACAAGTTTGCCTGTTTTGCCTTCCCAAGAAATGTCCCCTGCGCAGGTGTGGCATTGTTTCATTCTGCCACAATAAACCAGGTCAGGATTTTTAGCCAAATTCATCCATGACCATTGTTTCATTAGGCAAAATTCAAAATGTGGCCATTTTAGAAAATTGGAATACAGCTTTTTATGGCATTTTTCTTTGCCATGGTGCACCATCAATCACACACACACACACACACACACACACACACACACACACACACACACACACACACACACACACACACACACACACGCTTTCATCCTTTTATGTCTCTGGCCAGAGTATCAATTTTTTTTGTTTGTTTTGTCACTGCATCTGCAAACAGTGAACTGAATGGGGAATGTATATTGTTAAGGGTGGAATAAAAAAAAAAAAAAAAAAAAATGGAGATCTCATAATTTTGGATCCATGGTTAACCAAAATCATAATCTCTGATGACAGCATTTGTGATTTTACAGTTTTGGATTTTTTTTTTTTCAATAATAACGAATAAATATCTATTAACCAAGATGGAGTGACTAATATCATATCTCTACCATCCATAAGAGAACTCTGTAACACACGTCTAAACTCTCTTCATTGCACAACATTCTCTAACTAAGTCCAAACCCAGTTTTAACTAAACGTGAGTCAAGCAAACACTTAACTTCCATTTCATAAAGGGTTGGACTGGTGCTTATTAGAAGAAAAGTGCAGGAAGTTAACAAAATCAAGAACTGCTATGAGACTATTACCAATTTGTAAATTGTGATGACAAGTCTAATTTTGAGGCATTCTCTGCAGTGATCACAGTAAAGGCAGTACCTGCACCCACACACGAGGAAGAGATGGAAGTCCGCACTGGTACCATCAGTCAGTTGAGCCTGTTTGGCAATTTTAGTGTCTTTCTTCATCCAGTACTTTGGGTCTCTCAGTCTGTCATGAGGACCAGGTGGAGCATGAGGTTGACTCTGAATGCAGCCGTCTTTCTCTCTCTGCATCTCATGGCAGGATGTTTCCATTGTTGTTTCTGCATTAACTCAGTCTTTTCGTTGTCAGCCCTCAGAAGATTCAGCTTCCTCTTTCAGGGGTTGGGCTGAAGGCCAATCAACCAGTGCCTACGTCTTTGCAGCCTGGGTCTTTGAGTCTCTTTTCCCCACTGGCATGCACAGCCCATTTGCTCTTGTTTGTGTTGGGACAGCTTCTTATTGGAAATTGAACACTCAGAGAATGGCATAAATCAAATTGACCCCACATAAATTGTCATCACAATCGAACATGAGCAATCTGCTCTGCTTTTACTTATTTTAAGAGACTAATCCAATTGACAACAACAGTTCTGTATTTTATTTTAATAAAGCAAGTTCTTCTTTGCAGAAAATAGAGCAAGCAAGTTCTTCTTTGCAAAATGCAGAAAAGAGCAAACTAAACTATATTTTTAATTATCTGAACATATAAATAATACTCACAAGTACATCAAAATCAAACACAACAAAATAAGAATTTTCTTTCTTTACTTAAATCAATTTAATTTTAACTTAGTCACTCAATCTTGTTCTCATTCAACACAATGCAAAAGTTATTTCCATTAACACATACTAAAATCTCTACAATAAATCAAACTTCAAACTGTCCACCAGGGATTATGAATACATATTTCAGACATCTTCAGATGACAAATAACAGGATATAAAAAAAAAACTATATTTTTGCTTCATTCAGTTAATATTGTACTATTTATTAATTTCTCTTTTAAGTAGCTCCGCATTTCGTGTATATTGTATTTTTCTTTAACCTATCTGAGAAAATGCATAAAATAATAATAAAACAAAAACTACTCAGCAGAATTATCTAAATACTATGGAAGCCCGTTTCTATGGAAGTTGAGTAAAAAAATATAATTCTGTAAGTCATAATAATGAGAAAGTTTCTCATAATAATGACTTAGTATGTCAGAATAATGAGAAAATTTATCGTAATTATGACTTATTTTCTCGTAATAATGACATAGTTTCTCATAATAATGAGAAACTTTCTCGTAATAATGATTTAACATCTTATAATAACGAGAAAGTTTCTCGTAATAATGACTTAGTTTCTCATAATAATGAGAAACTTTCTCGTAATAATGACTTAGTATCTCATAATAATGAGAAAGTTTCTCGTAATAATGACTTAGTTTCTCATAATAATGAGAAACTTTCTCGTAATAATGACTCAGAATAATGAGAACATTTCTCATAATTATGACTTATTTTCTCGTAATAATGACTTAGTTTCTCATAATAATGAGAAACTTTCTCGTAATAATGACTTAACATCTCATAATAACGAGAAACTTTCTCGTAATAATGACTTAGTATCTCATAATAATGAGAAACTTTCTCGTAATAATGACTTAGTTTCTCATAATAACGAGAAAGTTTCTCGTAATAATGACTTCGTTTCTCATAATAATGAGAAACTTTCTCGTAATAATGACTTAACATCTCATAATAACGAGAAACTTTCTCGTAATAATGACTTAACATCTCATAATAACGAGAAACTTTCTCGTAATAATGACTTAGTATCTCATAATAATGAGAAACTTTCTCGTAATAATGACTTAGTTTCTCATAATAACGAGAAAGTTTCTCGTAATAATGAGAAACTTCTACGCATGCGCAGAGCAGCGGAGCAGAAGGGCGTGGCACGCTAGTTACATCCGCTGGTCAAAGTCTCGTAAATGCGAGAACAGCATACGTGGCATATTCTGCATTCGTGCACTTCTGTTTTCATTAAATTCAGTGTAATATACAAAGTGCAGTCTATAGTATCATTAAATAACATCAGTTATAAATTATCAGTATCTTCAATACATTTCCATGCGCACTAACGCAAAGTGGTTTCCGTGGTAACGGTGGAAACTGCTGCATGAACGCGAAGGCAGATTAACGAAGGAATATGACATTTATTCGTTAAGTTTAAGTGCAACGTCTTCATAAAATGTGTTGTTTTTTTGGTATTTCGTGGATGAGTCTAGGCTATTTGATGTGCAGGTTTGCCTAGACAGGCGCTGGAAAGCTTTCTAATATAAACCGGGTCCTAAAGCACTTGGCCAGTCATAAACCTTCATTCCAGCGATATTCCTACAGAAAACACCTTTTAAGATGTTTATGACTCATTAGAATGTATGCAAAAGACAGCTTTCCAGGTGAAGCGTTCTTTAACAGAGTTGGATATGTAGGTGTGTGCTGTCTTATCATTCCTCTATCTGTTTGAAATCCATGGATCACCACTCTGTTTCTGCTTGTTCATACACAAAAATACAAATGAATGTTACAAATGAAGACTGTCCCGTCTCACTAGGCTACTGATAATTTATCAATAATGTTATTTATTTAATAATATTATAGATCACACTTTTGCAGAACGTGCCATGGTTGCGGAGTTCTCGCATTTGACCAGCGGATGTCGCTAGTGTGTCACGGCTCCGCTGCTTTGAGCATGCGTAGAAGTTTCTCATAATTACGAGAAAGTTTCTCATAATTACGAGAAAGTTTCTCATTATTATGAGATGTTAAGTCATTATTACGAGAAAGTTTCTCGTTATTATGAGATACTAAGTCATTATTACGAGAAAGTTTCTCGTTATTATGAGAAACTAAGTCATTATTACGAGAAAGTTTCTCATTATTATGAGATACTAAGTCATAATTACGAGAAAGTTTCTCATTATTATGAGAAACTAATAGTCTGGGTAAACCCAGCCTGATCTGCCGGCGATTTGATTTCGCTCGGCAACTCAGTCTGGAAACCCGTGCATTCATTTCTGCTGCGCTGTTACACTTTTGCGGGAACCAATCACAGACTGGCTTATCTCGCTATTGGCGATAGCACGATGACTATAGAGAAGCGACGGCAAGTAGCTTTCAAACTCTATCTGATCTACCCGTCTCTCGCACGACCGTCACTCCAAAATAACAATGCACAATCACAGTGACGCCGATTGTGTTAAGCATTTACCTTATCTGAGAGAAATGTAGCAGAGCGTTGATCCGACAGTCTCTTCATAGGAAGATTACAAACGGCGATTAATGACACACAATGATTCTCTGCTGTTATTTTGGTGGTTTGATCACAATGTGAGTACAAGACTCTTTTACATCAATGCCCCTTGATGGTAGACAATATTTTTATTATTTGCTCTATATGTTTCGTCTCCCTGCTTCTTGAATCTCGAGCCGCCTGAGCTGACTGGAATTCTTTTTGGTTGTCATGACAATGACGTAGTTTAGGGCCGCTATGTTCCGCGTTCATTTACACTGAACCAGAACAATATCAGAGTCACCTTTTAACCTCTCGACGATGCTGAATGACTTCTTTAGTTAGCAAACAAATTGCTCGAGTGGGTGTAAATACCAATCACTTTCATGTTTTTTTGCACAACCTGCAAAAATCGCTCGATGCCATTGCTGCTTCTGCAAACTGCGGATCAAAGCTACAAACCAATACAAACTAACCCTGCATCTCAATCAGCTCCCTAGGTCCCTAGGTCATGAATCAGTATATCATGAATGTGAATGTGGAAGATTCCCTGATCAGTGCCCTGACTTCTGAACTAGGGAGCTGATTGAGATTAAACCTGTCTGGAGTTTTCGCATCACTCTGCAAAGTACGTCACCCGGATCGTTGATCTGACTGGTTGAAGGACTATATAATTGCGTGACTAATGCTCGTTGATCACGCCTCTTGTGCAGTAGGAAATACATAGCAAACTCCCCAGACCAATGTTCAATTTTAAATTGAGCTTGGTCTGGTGATAGCCAGACTAAGAAACTAAGTCATTATTACGAGAAAATAAGTCATAATTACGAGAAAATTTCTCATTATTCTGACATACTAAGTCATTATTACGAGAAAGTTTATCATTATTATGAGAAACTAAGTCATTATTACGAGAAATTTTCTCATTATTCTGACATACTAAGTCATTATTATGAGAAACTTTCTCAATATAATGAGATGCTAAGTCATAATTATGAGAAAGTTTCTCATTATTATGACTTAAAGAATTATATTTTTTTACTCAACTGTAGCGGAAACGGGCTTCCATAAAAAATACAGTTGTACATATCGTATCACTAAAATTTGGAACACAAATACTTTGAAGATAGCAGCACACTCCATCTAACACAGCTGGGACAGAACAGAGCAGGCTGTGATGACTTTGAAGAAAAAATGATTTATTCATTACAATTAAATTTAGCCTCACATGCATGCAAACTTTAATTGATAATGAAAATACTTAATAAAACCAAAAGGTAACATAACAATCAGAAAGAAGTAATTAATAGTCAATAATAAAATTTTTGAGTTTTGTAAAATCCAGAGTATTGTATCTAATAGATGAAGATCAAAAAGAATTAAAACATATGCAACCAGTTAAAGGCACAATATGTAGGATTTTAGATTAAAATATTCAAAAAACACAAGAACAATGTTATATATTTTATTGACTTGTGTACTTACATTATCCCAAATGTTTCCAAGAATGTTTAAATCCAGAAAATAAGCAATTTTACCGAAGACATGGACCGTGTCCGTGCGTCACCTATCAATGACATTGATTTCCGATTTTATTTTTGTTGAAACTATGGAAACATCAAAGACGCTTTAATATTTTATCTGTTTTATTACACAGGTGAGCAACTGTTTGTACACATTAATCGACAGAAAACTAATCATGTTACATAGCTCAACATGTTTAGTCTTATTGTTTAAATCTTGTTTTCTTGATTTACAGCAAGTACCATGTTTTACCACGCCTAATATCAATCTAGCTTACTGCAGTGTGTAACAAGTGTCTCATAGCAGCTGCCGAGCGAACGTACAGAGTAGCATTATAACAACTTTCGACACTCAAATGTATCTAATATGATAAAACAGCGCTGCTTTACCCCACGTGCACATGACTGGAAGAAGCGGAAGTAGCAACTGCAGCATAATCAAAGATCCGCTGCTGTTGAGACGTGTGTCGCACTCGTCTATTATTAGCAATCGCTCTAGCAGCCTCGGTACTGCTCTCACAGCACTCGGCCATGCTCTGCTTCACACTACAGTAACGTTAATAATCTTGTCCATGAACATGATTTCTGCCTGAGTCCTGTCCAGATTCTTTTCCACCATGATTCCGTGAAATCAAGGCTATGCCTTTGTTTTAAATGAGCGATCTCTAGCGGCGAAAATCTACATATTGTGGCATAACAGATCAAATATTCACATATCCCTTTGATCTCCCAGATGAAGTTTAGTTTTAAAGTAACCAACAGTTTAATGTTTGCGAATGACTTATAATTGTATCCTAATTTAGTTATTTGTTGTTTGGTAATGAAGGGCCTGCTTTGCATCAGCAACACTGACTCAATGACAAACAAGTAATTTATTAGAAGACAACTGATGGCACCTGTATTCATAGCAACTAGTTTCTAACTAATTAATCATTTGATTGTTAATTATAAATATAGGGGGCTGCTGCTCAGTATAATAGTTTTCAAGAACATTATGTAAATTGGTAAACTATTTAGCCTAGGCTACCAAAACGAACATCAAAACTTAACGTGAACTGATAAAAATGATAGCAATTTATGCCAAAAATTGATGGAAAGCTGGCAGCCTGCACATTTCTTACCTTGATACCTTCTTCCATATGGATCAATTTTCTGTTCTGATCTCAACAAGTCTGGGCAAACTACTGAGTAGGCACCAATCAGAGGCTGCAATTTTATGATGTCATCATGTAGACTTCTTACAAAGTATTTTACAGTATTTTAAAAATACAAAAATACAAAACACTAAGGTATTTTGATACAAAATACAAAGCTATTTTCATCAACCCATCAAATACAAATTACAAAATACTATTTTGTATTTGAAATACATATTTGCACAAAGGAGTTTGCATGGCCAAAATCACTAATTTGCTTATTTGAGAAACGAGTAGGCTATAGGCCTTATGAACTTAACATTTCTCATTCATTTCTCATTCTCTCCTTGATTTAAAATTTTGAACCCTAGATTTTCAGTGATGTCTCAAGTGTGGCTTTTCATGTTAGACGGTAGTATAAAACATATGGAAAAAATAGCAATAGTCACTCCATCCAAAGTAGTTTTCAGTGTGGTCTCAGGGCCTGTTTAAACCTGGTCACTTCGTGTGTTTTCTCTGATCGGACAGCTATCCGAAAGACCAGGTGCAAATGCCCTCTGAAATGCAATCGAGATGGATATAAATCTGATCACTCAAATCACTTCAGGAGGTGGTCTGGGATACATTCCATTCAAAACTGAACAAGTCTAAATGCATATGGTTGTTGAAACCATACATGCAAATTTTACTCCTCCCAAAAGTGTTAAATAATAAACGTGTGAGAACATGTTATAGGTAAATAACATGTTATAGCGCTACTGCATCACGCATTACAGCAGATAAGCAGCTGAGTATCTCTAAAGCAAGCCAACGTGCAAACTGCTGCAAATGAAACTGATAGTGTTGCAGACGCTCAAAACACAATCATCCTTACTAAAAGTAATGAGACTAAATGATCTTTAAAAATGGTTTGATGATAATATACTTTCTTTGAATTTAAGTAAAACAAAGTTCATTTAGCAATAGACAATGTAATAAATTTAAAATTAGGATTAACAATGAGGAAATGGATCATAAATTACAATAGATCATAAATTAGGATGGAAACGACATATAAATAATGTAAAAAGTAAAATGTCAAAATCAATTGCAATATTAAATAAAACATATTTTGAATGAAAACTCATTAGCCTATATGTTTTGTATTGTTCACTCATAGTTCCATACATGATTTATTGTGTGTAGGTGTGGGGTCATAAAATAATATAAATCCAATATATATATGTTACAAAAAGAGCTAATAAATTGTTTAATTAAGATGGATTAAGTATGCTTAACAAAATAATTGCAAGAACTAATATTAAAAAATCAACCCGCAGCAACAGTGTTAAAGTAATTCCACAGGAAAATCGCAAACTTGGCAACACTGCTGTTCAGTAAAAACGCATGAAGTGACCAGGTGTAAACAGGCTATCAGACTATTGGACTCCACTTCACATTGTAGGTGTCTGTTCCTTTACACCTGAATTTCAACAAATCCACTAACCATAAACACATTCTTAAGTAAATGCATGAAACAGAAAAAAACAATGAAAAATATAGCTGCGAGCAGCGATGGCGGGCCCAAGCCCGGTGGCACCGCCACCCCGGTGGCTTCAGGGCAACTGTGCACAGCGGGCAATAGGCACTTAAAACGGTTAAACATCAAAGGACTATGTCAAATTCACTCCACATTTACTGCACTACAAGGTGCCACTATAGAGCCCCTCCTCCCTGCCCATTTTCAAAGGATTACATGTGCCAAGTTTTAACATTATTCTGATGAATTTTGAAGCAAATCAGGTAAAAATAAGAGGGTGATCTCAATGTATGCTGAAAGTGACACATTTTCTGCTTCCAGTTGGTGGCGCTATTACTTTGAATCACAATAGTCACATCCATGTGATCAGCCTTGTACAACGAAGACTAAGCCGAAGTTTCATCAAAATCAATTAATGTATGCAGAAGTTATAACACTTTGTTTCCCTTTTCTTGCCATAAATTCGTTGCCTCGCCACGGCCAAACCGTTTGAGATATCCAAATCCGTTTGCAATTAAACAACTTCAATGTGTTAGCAACAAGTTAAAAAAAGTTTGGTGTAAATTGGATAAACCCTGTAGGAGCAGTAGTATAAAATTCATAGCCTGTTTTTTCAAAAAATTAACATTCAAACCAAAATAGCTGACTTCCTGTTGGTCGGAGCTAATGAATGTAAATTAGAAAATTGTCCGGCTTGATGAGAACAATATGTGTACCGAGTTTGGTGATTGTAGGAAAAACTAACCCCCCACTTTTGTCAAAAGGTGGCGCTACTGAGCCCCTCCACCACGCCCATTTCTATGGCTTTGTCCATGTCTACTGGTTGACAATATTGATGTGTGTGTCGAGTTTCATGCAATTTGAAGCATGTTAAGAGCCTCAAAAACACTCAAGAATATTATTACAGTTTGACCTGTTGCCATGGCAACAATATTTCAAATATCAAAAATCCTGTCATAGGTCTACATCTGCTGTGTATTGACATTACACTGATGAAGTTTGAAGCAAATCAGGTAAAAATAAGAGGGTGATCTCAAAACATTTCAAAAAGTGATACACTTCCTGCTGCCAGTTGGTGGCGCTATAACTTTGACTCACAATAGTCACATCCATGTGATCAGACTCCTATAACGAACACACTCGTGAAGTTTCATAAAGATCAATATATGTATGCAGACGTTATAACACATTTCCTGTTTCCTTTTTCTCGCCATAAATTCGTTGCCTCGCCACGGCCAAACCGTTCGAGATATCAAAAATCCCCTGGCAATTTTTAATCATCAGTGTCTTGACTTCATGCTGACCGAGTTTGGTGGCGATCGGATTAATCGTCTAGGAGGAGTATATCAAATTCCAGAGCATGCGTTTTTCAAACAACCCTTAATAGCTGACTTCCTGTTGGCGTGGTGTTTAACTTAGAGCACGAAAGTTGTTCGGCCCGATGAGGTCTATATGTGTACTGAGTTTCATACTAATACGTGCAAGCGTGTTTAATATATGGACCAAATTTTCAGACTTTTTCAAGGGGGCGCTGTCGAGCCCCCCTGCCACGCCCGGGTACCAGCCTCTCCGGCGTCCTAATGGCCGCGGATTCCAATGTGTGTGCCAATTTTCAAGAGTTTTTGAGCATGTTAAGGCCCCCAAAAAGCCCCGGAAGACGGAAAAAAATAAAATAAAAAAAATAAAAAAAATAAATATAGCTGCGAGCAGCGATGGCGGGCCCAAGCCCGGTGGCACCGCCACCCCGGTGGCTTCAGGGCAACTGTGCACAGCGGGCAATAGGCACTTAAAACGGTTAAACATCAAAGGACTATGTCAAATTCACTCCACATTTACTGCACTACAAGGTGCCACTATAGAGCCCCTCCTCCCTGCCCATTTTCAAAGGATTACATGTGCCAAGTTTTAACATTATTCTGATGAATTTTGAAGCAAATCAGGTAAAAATAAGAGGGTGATCTCAATGTATGCTGAAAGTGACACATTTTCTGCTTCCAGTTGGTGGCGCTATTACTTTGAATCACAATAGTCACATCCATGTGATCAGCCTTGTACAACGAAGACTAAGCCGAAGTTTCATCAAAATCAATTAATGTATGCAGAAGTTATAACACTTTGTTTCCCTTTTCTTGCCATAAATTCGTTGCCTCGCCACGGCCAAACCGTTTGAGATATCCAAAATCCGTTTGCAATTAAACAACTTCAATGTGTTAGCAACAAGTTAAAAAAAGTTTGGTGTAAATTGGATAAACCCTGTAGGAGCAGTAGTATAAAATTCATAGCCTGTTTTTTCAAAAAATTAACATTCAAACCAAAATAGCTGACTTCCTGTTGGTCGGAGCTAATGAATGTAAATTAGAAAATTGTCCGGCTTGATGAGAACAATATGTGTACCGAGTTTGGTGATTGTAGGAAAAACTAACACCCCCACTTTTGTCAAAAGGTGGCGCTACTGAGCCCCTCCACCACGCCCATTTCTATGGCTTTGTCCATGTCTACTGGTTGACAATATTGATGTGTGTGTCGAGTTTCATGCAATTTGAAGCATGTTAAGAGCCTCAAAAACACTCAAGAATATTATTACAGTTTGACCTGTTGCCATGGCAACAATATTTCAAATATCAAAAATCCTGTCATAGGTCTACATCTGCTGTGTATTGACATTACACTGATGAAGTTTGAAGCAAATCAGGTAAAATAAGAGGGTGATCTCAAAACATTTCAAAAAGTGATACACTTCCTGCTGCCAGTTGGTGGCGCTATAACTTTGACTCACAATAGTCACATCCATGTGATCAGACTCCTATAACGAACACACTCGTGAAGTTTCATAAAGATCAATATATGTATGCAGACGTTATAACACATTTCCTGTTTCCTTTTTCTCGCCATAAATTCGTTGCCTCGCCACGGCCAAACCGTTCGAGATATCAAAAATCCCCTGGCAATTTTTAATCATCAGTGTCTTGACTTCATGCTGACCGAGTTTGGTGGCGATCGGATTAATCGTCTAGGAGGAGTATATCAAATTCCAGAGCATGCGTTTTTCAAACAACCCTTAATAGCTGACTTCCTGTTGGCGTGGTGTTTAACTTAGAGCACGAAAGTTGTTCGGCCCGATGAGGTCTATATGTGTACTGAGTTTCATACTAATACGTGCAAGCGTGTTTAATATATGGACCAAATTTTCAGACTTTTTTCAAGGGGGCGCTGTCGAGCCCCCCTGCCACGCCGGGTACCAGCCTCTCCGGCGTCCTAATGGCCGCGGATTCCAATGTGTGTGCCAATTTTCAAGAGTTTTTGAGCATGTTAAGGCCCCCAAAAAGCCCCGGAAGACGGAAAAAAAATAAAAAAAAAAAAAAAAAAAAAAATAATAATAATCCTTAGAAGAACAAGAGGGCCCTGCGCGAATTTTCGCTTGGGCCCTAATAATAATCCTTAGAAGAACAAGAGGGCCCTGCGCGAATTTTCGCTTGGGCCCTAATGATCACAAATGAGTGTTCAGATGCTGTAATTTTCAAAATCCAATCCAATCAGTGGAAAAACACTTTCAGCTCGGTTTGACTCATTTTGTCCCTTAAATTCTTCAGCTGCTTCCTTCATGAGTCACACAACCCTGTGTTCTCCTCCAACAACAATGAAAGCACGTATATCCAGAACTTCTAATGTGTCCGATGCCATGCCCTGTTTACAGTACAAACACTATATACGTATCTGAGTCTGAGGGGGTTACTGTTGAAGTTGAATGACTTGTTTTAGCAATTAAATTGATTGTTGAAAACACTTTCCTCAGCTCTGCAGACACTGAGTGACAGAGTTAAAGAATGCCAGGTAGGTGGGTGAGTTTGAGTGGGTGTTCCTCTAACACTTTGGGGGTGTGTGTAAAGATGTTAAACACAACAGCCTATAAGTACACACATCTCTGATGCACACGCAGTTCCTGACTGACATCAGACACGAAACATGGACTTCATCAAGGGAGCAGTGGATGGGAAGGTGGACAAGATAATCGATCAGGCTGGTAAGTTCATTGCAAGGTTACAGTAGCCTCTAATTGATGCCTGAAAACAGTTGCAAGAAGTGGCACATGCAAGTAATTTCTGTAATTTACAGCAAACCTTACCTAACATGTAGACAAGATCATTAACTCTTGTAAATGTTACATCAGCTGTGGTGGCCAAAGAGAAAGTTGGAGCAATAATCGGAGGAGACAAGAAAAATGCAGAAGGTGCAAAAGACAAGAAAGCGGAAGGAGGTAATATTTTACTTTCCTTTGAAAGGAGCTCTTGGGAAAATCATTTTAAACAACTCTTCCACTATCATATTCATCCAGTTCAAAGCTCTCTGATCAATGCATTCTGTCTGTGTAGGTGTTGACGGTGCGAGTGGCAAAGCTGCTACAAACGAAGCACCCTTTGAGAAAGCTCCGATAGCGATGCCCTATGGGAATTGCCTTCCCGGCCCTAAAAAAAACTAAAATCCTACCCTGTAAACCCTAATGCTCAAAATAATGAATTGGTTTGAGTAGGACAAACTATTCTTAACTTAAAAAATTTTGATGTAACCTATTGCCTCAATTTTTTTTGAGTTTTGCAAACTTATTTGGGTTTACAGTGAAGTGAGCCTGGATACTTTAAGCCTGAACTCTTTCACTCATCGCTGTATGCTAACTGGACCCCATCCTTCTGCAATTATCTTCTAACTTTCAGCACTGAATAATAGGAGCTGTACATTTTGTCGTCTAGAAATAGGCAATGTCTGAAGCAGACAACTTTCTGTATATTTTGTAGTACCTTTTTTAGCTCAAACTGTTTGTTGTCATTTCAGAAACTTTGTATAAAAGCACTTAAGCACCATAAGTAAACTATTATTTGGACAATGGCAATAAAATGAACAAGACGCTTGATGAAAATAAAGAATTAAAGAGTCATTGCTCAGTTAGTGATTGAGTTTGAACAGGTTTAAGTTCATTTATATATTTTAACCATCTTTTGAAATGTTTAAAATGATTTCAGAGAAACATCACAGAATCAATAAAATACATTGCTAACACTCACTGATGTTTGTTCTGTTGTTTTCCCACCAAAAAGATGTCACTTCCTGGAGGGCTGGTTTTGGTTAGTTAAAGGGATATTGGACTACCTCTTTAAAAAATATGGTACGTTCGAGTCATGTTGGACAGATCATATTTAAGAGTCTAAAGCACTTGAACGGCACCAAAATTCCTTATTACAATAGGGATTTACTAAGGATTTTTTTGTCACAAATTTTTTGTCACAAAAAATATATTTAACTATTATTTTTATTTAAAATAATACTAGCAATGTTGCATGCTCAAAATAGTACTGTACATTTACATTTATAATCGCTGGTGTTTCTGACGTCACAAACTACCTTGTAGTTGAAGTGTCCTTTGCAAATGCACTATGCACTATAAATATAGTATGGTGTAAATATTGTACACAACAAACTAACCATTTACATGTAATTATGGGAAGTGTATGAGTTATGTATATGTGTGTATAATATACCTCTCTATCTTGAATGTGTATAACATAATTTTAATTGAGAGAAATAGAAAGGAAAAATAAGTAAATAAATACATAATAATAATAATAATAATAATAATAATAATGAAAATACTTCAAATAAATAAAAAAAGAAATTAATGAGTTAAAAAAAAAAAAAAAAGGGAGGAAGAAAGAGGGGTAGGGAGGGGGGAGGGATACAAACCCAATGGGGGTTTACATTGGGCTACTTGATGTTCAGGCGGTACAGATTAATCTGTCCACTGTTCAGGAGGTATCACTAGGGCATATTCGGCCAAGGTACTATATTATACCCTGTCAGTGTATTTTACTCTCCCCATACAGGGGGTGGTTGCACTAATCGATGAACTCCTACAAAACCTCTCCCAAGCCCTGAGGGCGGAGTCAGTTTATTAAAGGATTAGTTCACTTTCTAATTCAAATTTCCTAATAATTTACTCACCCCCATGTCATCCAAGATGTTCATGTCTTTCTTTCTTCAGTCGAAAAGAAATTAAGGTTTTTGATGAAAACATTCCAGGATTTTTCTCCATATAGTGGAATTCAATGGAGCCCAACGATTGAAGGTTAAAATTACAGTTTACAGCCATCCCAGATGAGAAATAAGGGTCTTATCTAGAGAAACCATCGCTTATTTTCTAAAAAAGAATTAAAATTTTATGTTTTAACCATAAATGCTCATCTTGAACTAGCTCTCTTCTTCTTCTCTATTAGAATTCCAGCAGTGTAGAGACTTCTAAGTGTATTACTGCCCTCCACAGGTCAAAGTTTGAACCAATTGTTATATACTTGCACTAGAATATTAGCTGTGTCCCAATTCAGGGTCCGCGCACTTCGAAGTGCATGAAAGGGGTGGGGTTTTGGAGTGGAGGGTTGCCAGGTCTGCGCAACAAAACCATCCCAAAAGTAGTGTAATCACAGCACAAGTGTAAAAGTATCCCAATCCCAGACTTGGCAACAATGAGCCGAGCGTCGTTACATGGCTATCGGCTGTGTGACAGACAGCTGACAGTTGACGTTTATGTGTGCATTTTAAAGTTTATGACTTTCATTGGGTTTTGACATGCATTCACTGCCCGCGACGACGGGACACTGGACCAAAATATGTATGGTTAAACTATGTAATGTTAGTTTTATATCATTCGCAACTAGTTAACCTTGTTTGCTTTTTATGTTAAATTATGTTAAATTTATGTTAACTGTGAAAATATATACATTCATATTTATACATTTACTCTGTATTTAAGTCTGAATTTAAAGTACAGTACTTTAGGATTTTATTCAACTGCACTCCATCTCAGTCGTTGTTTGATGTTCAACCTAAGTTCTGTTGTAAACAGTTGTAAAGGTACTTTATGTAATGTATAGAACGATGTAGCCTATTTTAATGTAAAAATATTTAATTTACATGATGAAAAAATGATTGTATATGTTGTATATGTAAAATGTTTCATGTAAAATTATAAGTTGCATAAAAGAAATAAACAATGAACAGAACAATTCTTTTATTTACAGACGTGAACATGCATAAAAAAAAATGATCGAACAGAAATTATAGTAATTAGAAATTACTCTGGCTCATTTACAAATAAATTACTTTACAAACATAATGTATAACTTATGCATTTCATTTTTAACTTACATCACAAAAATAAGCTGTACAGAAATTAGGCTGTTTCATTGACAAAGTGACATTTAAATAATATTTATATCGACACATTTTATGCACTGTATTCTGTTCTTGAGAAAAATGGGGGGAAAGCGGACTTTGAAGTGCGATTCACCGCGGCGCGAGGAGGGATGACGTAATTCGAGAGCGACTTCAAGTGCACCCTCTCCGTTTCGCAGTGGAATGAAGCGCCGATTTCAAGACACTTCGCGGTCTACACTATCCCACAGTTCATTGCGCGCCAGTGACGACAGGAGTTCTGTGTGAATTCACATAAATGTAAGCAATGCCCCGTGTTCACCAATATCTAAATCAAACTGTAATATCTGGTTTTCATAAATACAGTATTTGTCTCTGAGATGGAGTGCAGCTGAATAAAATCCTAAAGTACTGTACTTTAAATTCAGACTTAAATACAGAATAAATGTAGAAATATGAATGTATATATTTTCACAGTTAACATAAATTTAACATAATTTAATATAAAAAAAAACAAGGTTAACTATTGCGAATGATATAAAACTAACATTACATAGTTTAACCATACATATTTTGGTCCAGTGTCCCGTCGTCGCGGGCAGTGAAGCATGTCAAAACCCAATGAAAGTCATAAACTTTAAAATGCACACATAAACGTCAACTGTCAGCTGTCTGTCACACAGCCGATAGCCATGTAACGACGCTCGGCTCATTGTTGCCATGTCTGGGATTGGGATACTTATACACTTGTGCTGTGATTACACGACATTTGGGATGGTTTTGTTCCGCAGACCTGGCAACCCTCCACTCCAAAACCCCACCCCTTTCATGCACTTCGAAGTGCGCGGACCCTGAACTGGGACACAGCTATTGTATATGACAATTTAGTTCAAACTTTTACCTGTGGAGGGCAGTTTCATGTAGAATGCTTTGAAGCTGCAATGAAACTGTAATTTTGACCTTCAATCGTTTGGGCTCCATTGAAGTCCACTATATGGAGAAAAATCCTGGAATGTTTTCATCAAAAACCTTAATTTATTTTTGACTGAAGAAAGAAAGACATGAACATCTAGGATGACATGGGGGTGAGTAAATTATCAGGAAATTATTATTTGAAAGTGAACTAATCCTTTAAGGAGTTCGATGTAGTGATATATATTTAGCCCGATTTATCCGGACTGTCCATTCGCAGGGAGCCTCAGGGTGAGTCCCAGTTCAGGGGTAGGGGGAAGGGGAAGGGGGACAGAGGGAGAAGAGGGATGGAGAAAGAAAAACAAATAAATAAATAAATAAATATTAATAATAATAATAAGGATAAAGAAGAGAAAAAAGAAGATAGAAAAAAGATAGACAAGATATAAAAACAAATAAATTAATTTATTAAATAAATAAGCAAAAGAGCAAATAACAATGAAGTAACTTGATAGAAGAGTGAGCAGAGTATAAAGATGTGTATAGATTGCAATATGTAATAATAATAATAATAATAATAATGGTAATAATAATGTTTAGTTAATTAAAATGTATCTTATGATCATATATTTATAAACTAATGACAATATCATTATATACATATATAGACATAATATACATATCACACATATTTAGACATATAAAGATTCATATTTACATTTCTTTCGTTCAAATATATTATAATTCTGCCAGAAGAAAAAAAAAAAAAAAAAAAACTATATGAGAGAGTGTGCGTGTATCCAGTTTCAGGCGTCTGATATATTGAAATATTGTAGAAATGGGTTGCAGATGTTGGTGAATGAGGGCATAGTTGTTGTTTTTTTACTAGTGGATGTAATTTTTCTAATGTAATGTATTCTATAAGGGTATTGATTCAATGGTTAGTATGTAAACCAATTTTTAGATGTCCAATTTAATAGAATTATTTGATAGTTAGAGAAATAAGAAGAGTATTTTTATATTTGGTTGGGAGGTTATCGATTTCTGTACTATTGCCAAGTAAACAGAGTGATGGAGATAGAGGGATTCTACAGCCCAAAATACTAGAAAGTTTCTTTGTGACAGATATCTAAAATGAGCGAACAGGTTGACAGGATCATGTGGCATGAAAGTAGTCATCTGTGCTTCCCGATGTGCACTGTGAACAAACATCAGTGTCTCTCAGACCCATGTTAAACAGTTTTCTTTCAGTTATACATGTCCTGTGAAGAATCTTGTGTTGTACGAGTTGGAGGTTTGTATTGGTAGTCATAGAATATGTGTTATTACAGATTTCCTTCCAGAGATCAGTATTTGGGTAGAAAGCTAAATCTTTTTCCCATTTTGCCATCGGTGTTACTATTATATCATCATTATTTGATAAGTTTATAGAGTTTGGATATTAATTTTTTTAGCGTTGTGATTTTTAATATTTCTTCCATTAATTGAGAGGGATTAAGTGGATTATTAGTTATATTGATCTTCGATTTAATTATGGATTTAATTTGTTGATACTGATCCTTTAAGATAATTTAAGTCCTGTAAGTTGTGAGTTGGGGCCTCCATGGATTGAACACAATTGGATTGAGATCTGGGGAATTTGGAGGCCAAGTCAACACCTCAAACTCATTGTTGTGCTCCTCAAAGCATTCCTGAAGCTTTTTTGCTTTGTGGCAGGGCGCATTATCCTGCAGAAAGAGGCCAAAGCCACCAGGGAATACAGGGTGAACATGGTCTGCAACAACACTTAGGTAGGTGGTATGTGTCAAAGTAACATCCACATGGATGGCAGGACCCAAGGTTTCCCAGCAGAACATTGGCCGAAGCATCACACTGCCTCCGTCGGCTTGCCTTCTTCCCATAGCCCCAAAGTGCCATGGTTTAAAATGTTATTTTGACAAGTAATACTGTGGTATTCCTTTGTAGTAGCCTACCTGGAGAACAGAAAATCGGAACTTTTGCACAAAGGAGCTTGCATGGCCAAAATCACTAATTTGCTTATTTGAGAAACTGTAATGATATGTAGACTCAGAGAGCACAACAGTATAACAGTTAAACCAGTTTTATTGTAATGACAGAGCTTATAGACAGGTAACCGAATGCAGCAGAGAGATGGTGATGATGAATGGAAAGTCACAGTCTATTGATGAATATAGCAGATGAGGAATGAAGGGGATGGATGGAGCACACACCTCAGTTGCCGTTGACCGGAGTGAACACACGAAGACAGGGGAAGTGCACGGAGAACACAGGAGGAGACAAAAGAGATGGAGTGGAGATCGTGGAGCGCTGGTGACTTCTTCGACGAATAGTAATTAGGTAAGTAGAGCATAGAGCAATAGTCTATATTTGCTAGGGAGAACAAACAATGAGTGTGACTGAGGTGTGTGCTTAAGTAGTCCATGGTTAATGGGTTGATCAGGGACAGGTGAAGCTGTGACAGAAACGAGTATAGGCCTAATTAAATTTCTCATTCTCTCCTTGATTTAAAATTTTGAACCCTAGATTTTCAGTGATGTTTCAAGTGTGGCTTTTCATGTTAGAAGGTAAAACATATGGAAAAAATAGCAATAGTCACTCCAACCAAAGTAGTTTTCAGTGTGGTCTCAGGGCCTGTTTACACCTGGTCACTTCATGCGCATGTAAATACCCTCCGAAACGCATCCGAGATGGATAAAAATCTGATCACTCAATACATTTCCAGTCATTCCAGTCAAAACTGAACAAGTCTAAATGCATTTGGTTGTTGAAAACAAATGCACGTTGTATTCCTCCCAAAAGTGTTAAATAATAAACGCGTGAGAGCATGTTATCGGCTAAATAACATTATAGCCAGATGTGTCAGCACTACTGCATCATGCATCACATCAGATAAGCAGCTGAGTATCTCTTCGGCAAGCCAACGCGCAAACTACTGCAAATGAAACTGAAATTAAATCGCAGACGCTCAAAACACAATCATCTTCACTAAATGTAATGAGACTAAATGATCTTACCAGTGCTGTTGCCGCGCTCTCTCCTACTGCGGTCTGTGATTTTGAAATTAGCTGATGATCAATAAAATATAGCTCACATTTGTTGCTTTCTGTGATGTGAACTCCATTAAATCTGCATATAGCGCGGGAACTGAAGATCGGATTTATATCTGTTTTGCAGAGAGACATTTATGTGGCCAAGTGTAAATGGAATAGTTTTGATAAATCAGACAGCTGTCTGATCAGCAGAGTTGCCAGGTTTTCCCACCCAATTGCTACTCAAAACTAGCCTAAAGCAAAAATCATGATCTGCTAAATATCATGTTATTTGGGGTTGCTTCAACCCGCGGCAACGGTGTTAAAGTAGCCCAATTCCACTGGAAAATCGCAAACTTGGCAACACTGCTGTTCAGTAAAAACGCATGAAGTGACCAGGGCTGCGTTCAGCCCAGACAAAATGTTGCAAAACGTTTTTTTAAACGGTGCGTTGAACACCCTGTTCTGATGACGCAAGAGTTGCAACTATGGCAGCTGAGAAGGCCATTCTTTGTGTTCTTTTTGAGTAATTTTCGGAGCCTGATGAAGTCGGTATAAATAGGTGTTTAATACTGCAAAATACGCTCGATGTTACAGTCACTGCCCTTGCCGTCCAGAATAAAAGGGAACATCCCAATGGAGTGAAGGGATTTGTGGAAACTTCTAATTATTGTGATACAACACTTCCCTTGCAATTCAGGATGAAAAGACAAACATTTCAGGTGAAGGATAATCCACTTCTTACCTCCGAGACTGTGTTGATCTATATTATTTTTATTGTTTGTATTAGGCTTATCATTATTGCTGATCACTGTTGTTGTGCTTTGATATAGTAATATTTACCATTATATAATCAGAGGAGAATAAAAAAGTTTATTAAAGTGTCACTTCACAATACAACAGCAAAATATATAAGTATAGTATTTTTATGTTTCATTAATACCTATTGAGCGAGCTGTCTCTTTAATACCGCGTGGTTTATATACATCTTGCCGCTGATTAGGCGAGATAGGTATAAACGGAGGTCGGAGCCAGCTGCAAGTGGGTGGGACATTAAGCCGCAAGTGGGCGGTACAAAGTAATAGAAGATTTTAATTGGTTTGTTTAATGTAATGTAATATTGTTCACGCTCCTAGTGGCGGTAGCGCGCACACACACACACACACAATCGCATGCACACATTGTTTTTGTGATTTGTTGGCACATTCCATAGACGTAATGGTTTTTATACTGCACAAAACGTATTTTCTATTGCCCTACACCAACCCCTACACCTAAACCTAACCCTTACAGGAAACTGTGCACATTTTTAATTAAAAACACCAACCCCTACACCTAAACCTAACCCTTACAGGAAACTGTGCACATTTTTAATTAAAAAAAAAAATCCTTCTGTATGATTTATAAGCCTTTTGAAAAAATAGTGTAAAAACGTGATTCAGTGTTGACAATGAATGGTATTTGGATACAAACAATAATTACAAAAATGTAAGAATTTCAAACTATGAAAATGCGTTATATATACATTTTTTAAGATACTATGAACTCCAGCCTACTTGCGGCATAAGCTCCACCCACTTGCTGTTGTTGGCATAAGCTCCTCCCACTTGCGGGTCTCCGGGCTGCAGCGATATCTACTTGGATTAGGCTGACATTTCTGACACACCCACCAAACAAGAGAAAACGTATCTCAAACCTGTTGCACACCGTCGCACACCGTTTCCAGGAAACATGCCGTTCAACCCGGAAAACGTAGCAAAACGTTGCGCACCGTTTGAGCTTGAACGTGCCCCAGGTGTAAACAGACCATGATGCCATGCCCTGTCTACAGTACAAACACTATATACGTATCTGACTCTGAGTGGGTTAGTGTTGAAGTTGAATGGCTTGTTTTAGCAATTAAATTGATTGTTGAAAACACTTTCCTCAGCTCTGAATACTAATTTTATGTATAAGAAGGGAAATACGGACATGGAGTGACAGAGTTAAAGAATGCCAGAGAGGTGGGTGAGTTTGAGTGGGTGTTCATTTAACACTTTGGGGGTGTGTGTAAAGATGTTAAACACAACAGCCTATAAGTACGCACGTCTCTCATGCACACGCAGTTCCTGACTGACATCAGACACAAAACATGGACTTCATCAAGGGAGCAGCGGATGGAAAGGTGGACAAGATAATCGATCAGGCTGGTAAGTTCATTGCAAGGTTACAGTATCCTCCAATTGATGCCTGAAAACAAATGTAATTTAGTTGCAAGTGGCGCATGCTAGTAATTTCTGTAATTTACAGCTAACCTTACCTAACATGTATAGACAAGATCATTAACTGTTGTAAATGTTGCATCAGCTGTGGTGGCCAAAGAGAAAGTTGGAGCATTAATCGGAGGAGACAAGAAAAAGCCAGAAGGTGCAAAAGACAAGAAAGTGGAAGGAGGTAATATTTTACTTTCCTTTGAAAGGAGCTCTTGGGAAAATAATCTTAAACAACTCTTCCACTATCATATTCATCCAGTTCAAAGCTCTCTGATCAATGCATTCTGTCTGTGTAGGCGTTGACGGTGCTACAGGCGATACATCCTGTGAGAGCACTCCGGAAGCGATGGTCTTTGCGAATTGCCTTCCCAGCCCTAAAAACTAAAATTCTACCCTGTAAACCACAATGCTTAAAATATTTAATTTATTTGAGTAGGACAAACTTGGAATTTCTTAACTTAAAAAGTTTGATGTAACCTACTGCCTCAATTTTTTTTAGTTTTGCAAACTTATTTGGGTTTGAGCCTGGATACTTTAAGCCTGAACTCACTCTTCACTGTATGCTAACTGGCAATGTCTGAAGCAGACAACTTTCTGTATATTTTGTAGTACCTTTTTGAGCTCAAACAGTTTGTTGTCATTTCAGAAACTTTGTATAATTAGAATTAAGCACCATAAGTTAACTATTATCTGGACAATGGCAATAAAATTAACAGGACGCTTGATGAAAATAAAGAATTAAAGAGTCATTGCTCAGTAAGAGATTGAGTTAACAGGTTTAAGTTCATTTATATATTTTAACCATCTTTTGAAATGTTTAAAATGATTTCTTTAATTTGTCAAACAGGATGTCATGTTTTAAAGGGATAGTTCACCCAAAAATTAAATTCTGTCATAATTTACTCAGCTTCAGGTTGTTCCAAACCTGTATACATTTATTTGTTCCGATGAACACAAAAGAAGATATTTTGAAGAATGTGGGAAACTGAACAGTTCTGGGACACCATTGACTTCCATAGTATTTGTTTTCCTACTATGGAAGTCAATGGTGCCCCAAAACGGCCTGGTTACAAACTTTCTTCAAAATATCATCCTTTGTGCAAAAGAAAGACATTTATAAAAATTGTAACAACTTGAGGGTGAGTAAATGATGACAGTATTTTCATTTTTGGGTGAACTAACCCTTTAAAATGAGAGAAACATCACAGAATCAATAAAATACATTGCTAACACTCACTGATGTTTGTTCTGTTGTTTTTCCACCAAAATGATGTCACTTCCTGGAGGGCTGGTTTTGGTTAGTTAAAGGGATATTGGACTACCTCTTTAAAAAATATGGTACGTTCGAGTCATGTTGGACAGATCATATTTAAAAGTTTAATGCACTTAAACTGCACCAAAATTCCTTATTACAGTAGGGATTTACTCAGGATTTTTTTGTCACAAATTTGTCAAAATATATTACTATTATATATATTTAAAATAAAACTAGCAATGTTGTATGCTCAAAACAGTATTGTACATTTACATTTATAATCGCTGGTGTTTCTGACGTCACAAACTACCTTGTAACCAATCACATCAACAAGTGGATCTCTGAACTGGGGCACGTTCAAGCTCAAACCTGTGCGCAACGTTTTGCTACGGTTTCCGGGTTGAACAACAGGTTTCCTGGGCTGTGTTCAGCCCTGACAAAACGTTGCAAAACATTTTTAAACGGAGACAGTGGTGTGTTGAACACCCTGTTCTGATGACGCAAGAGTTGCAACTATGGCAGCTGAGAAGGCCATTCTTTTTGAAGAACTTTCGGAGATGAAGCCGGTATAAATACGTGTTTAGTACTGCAAAATAAGCTTGATGTTACAGTCACTGCCCTTGCCGTCCAGAATAAAAGGGAACATCCCAAGGGATTTGTGGAAACTTCTAATTATTGTGATACAACATTTGTCTCGCATTTCAGCATGAAAAGACAAACATTTCAGGTGAAGGATAATCCACTTCTTACCTCCGAGACTGTGTTGATCTATATTATTTTTACTGTGAGTATTAGGCTTATCATTATGGCTGATCACTGTTGTTGTTATATTAATACCCATTGTGCAAGCTGTCTCTTTAATACCGTGTGGTTTATATACATCTTGCCGCTGATTGGGCTGACATTTCTGACACACCCACCAAACAAGAGAAAACGTATCTCAAACCTGTTGCACACCATTTTCAGGAAACATGTCGTTCAACCCGGAAAACTTAGCAAAACGTTGCGCACCGGTTTGAGCTTGAACGTGCCCCTGGAAACGGTGTGCAACGGGTTTGAGATACGTTTTCTCTTGTTTGGTGGGTGTGTCAAAAATGTTAGCCCAATCAGCATCAACATGTATATAAAACACGCGGTATTAAAGAAACAGCTCGTAAATGTAATTTACATCGAAATAAATTAACAAGAGCAAATATATTGTTTGCACATGTTTATTTACATTAATGGCAAAATAACTTAAAAGGAGCACAAATATAGATCTGGAACTTCTTTAAGTCTGTCTAAATCATTTAGTAATATCCTTCCCTTATAAGGTGTGCTAGACACTGTTTAATGTAACATAAAAATACTATAGCCTACTTATATATTTTGCTATTGTATTGTGGAGTGATACTTTCATAAACTTTCAAATGTTGGATCACAATATTTAAGAACCAGTTTCCACAAATCCCTTCACTCGATTGGGATGTTCTTTTTTATTCTGGACGGCAAGGGCAGTGACTGTAACATTAGAGCGTATTTTGCAGTGTTAACACGTATTTATACCGACTTCATCAGGCTCCGAAAATTCTTGAAAAAAGAACGCAAAGAATGGCCTTCTCAGCTGCCATAGTGGCAACTTTTGCGTCATCAGAACAGGGTGTTCAATGCACCACCGTTTCCGTTTAAAAAACGTTTTTTACTACGTTTTGTCGGGGCTGAACGCAGCCCTGGTGCGAGCGACTGGAGGCGGGGCTAATTTGCATATGCATAGAAGAGCTTGTACTAAATGAGGAAAGGGTGTAGTTACATTCAAGCTATTTTAAGGCATGAAGATTTTTTTTCAAGAAAAAAAATGTTTAAATGTGTCATTTTGGTGATCAGAGATGAGTTTTAAGGGATAAAATTATTGACTACAGGTGGACACTACACCTTGACCCGACTCCAGGGGCACGTTCAAGCTCAAACCGGTGCGCAACGTTTTGCTGCGGTTTCCGGGTTGCACGGCATGTTTCCTGGAAACGGTGTGCAACGGGTTTGAGATACGTTTTCTCTTGTTTTGTGGGTGTGTCAAAAATCTCAGCCCAATCAGCATCAACATGCATATAAACCAAGCGGGATTAAAGAGACATCTTGCACAATGGGTATGAATGTAACATACATATATTTTGTTATAATATTTTGGAGTTACACTTTCATAAACTTTTCTATTCTCCTCTGATTATATAATGGTCACTATTACAATATCATAGCACAACAACAGTGATCAGGAATGATAAGCCTAATACTCACAATAAAAATAATGTCATATAGATCATTTAGTCTCGGGCGTAAGAAGTGGATTATCCTTCACCTGAAATGTTTGTCTTTTCATCCTGAAATGCGAGGCAAATGTTGTATCACAATAATTAGAAGTTTCCACAAATCCCTTCACTCGATTGGGATGTTCTCTTTTATTCTGGACGGCAAGGGCAGTTACTGTAGCTAATACTGAGCGTGTTTTGCAGTATTATACACGTATTTATACCGACTTTCTTCAGGCATCACATCTTTCGTCATCAGAACAGGGTGTTCAACGCACCACCGTTTCCGTTTAAAAAATGTTTTGCAACATTTTGTCGGGGCTGAACGCAGCCCAGATGTTACCGATATTTTTTTGTGACTGTATGGAAAACCAGAGTTGAAAAAGACTTTCCCCAAGCCTTGTAGCCTTTAGATGCGTGACACTTCCCCTCCTCTTCATCTGTGGTGTCGTCATGCTGTTCTCTAGTGTTATTGCCATTCCTCTGCCCGTCCACACCTCATCAGACACACTCAAACACACACCCTCTCTCACTCCTTACACAAAAAATGGACAGGAACTGTGAAGCCCAGAGGCTGATATCAGAGGTTGAGGTGGTGTTTTAGGACCATGGCTGGGGAAAAAAAGATACCCGCATGACCAGTAATGTAAGAAAAGCAATACATCTCATTTCGCAGGGCATGTAGCATCTGGATCGTCTGGATCGTTTTAAGATCGATTCGTAGCCATGTTTTCGATTTATTTAGTCTTGAAAATTCGGGACATTCTAAAACGCTTAACGTGAAAAAGGCTTAACGTGGCTTAATGTACTAAGACAGTGATTTTAACAGACCAAACTTACTAAATATCATTATAATAAAGTATACTATGTGCAAAAAAATCATATGAGCCCAACATATGATCTTAACACGTTTTTGCACATAGTATACTTTATTAGCATGATATTTAGTAAGTTTGGTCAGTTAAAATCACTGTCTTAGTACATTAAGCCACGTTAAGCCTTTTCTTATAACGGTTTTCTATGGGAGAAAAAAGCTTAACGTGTTACAAAACGCGTTAAGATCATATTTTGGGCTCATATGATTTTTTGCACATAGTATACTTTATTATAATGATATTTAGTAAGTTTGGTCTGTTAAAATCACTGTCTTAGTACATTAACGTTAAGCCTTTTCTTAACGGTTTTCTAGGAAAAAAAACTTAACGTTATAAAACGCGTTAAGATCATATTTTGGGCTCATCTGATTTTTTGCACATAGTATACTTTATTAGCATGATATTTAGTAAGTTTGGTCTGTTAAAATCACTGTCTTAGTACATTAAGCCACGTTAAGCCTTTTCTTATAACGGTTTTCTATGGGAGAAAAAAGCTTAACGTGTTATAAAACGTGTTAAGATCATATTTTGGGCTCATCTGATTTTTTGCACATAATAATCTTTATTAGCATGATATTTAGTGAGTTTGGTCTGTTAAAATCACTGTCTTAGTACATTAAGCCACGTTAAGCCTTTTCTTATAACGGTTTTCTATGGGAGAAAAAAGCTTAACGTGTTATAAAACGCGTTAAGATTATATTTTGGGCTCATATGATTTTTTGCACATAGTATACTTTATTATAATGATATTTAGTAAGTTTGGTCTGTTAAAATCACTGTCTTAGTACATTAAGCCACGTTAAGCCTTTTTCACATTAAGCGTTTTAGAATGTCCCGAAAATTCTGCAATGTAGGCTACGTGTAGCAGTGTGAAGTATATCCTCGGTTGTTCATTGGGTGATGTCAGGTAAAAACAGTGAACCTATCAGGACCGGTGTTACAATATATTCGGTTTCTGAAATATTCTGTTCCACTGGGTGGCGCTTACGCGAATATTCATGATATCCTGCTATTGTGGGCGTGTCCTTGAGACAACGCGCAAGCGAATGGAACTGAAAATATTAGGCTACACGCTCCTCAAATCGCATCGGTTTAATGGATTATTTCGAAAAGGTAATAAAATATTCCTTTGGAATATAAATCTTTGGAGCTTTGTTTTGATGACAGTCTTCATGCCAGCAGCTACTTAAAGAATGTTATTTTTGTTAAAAATATTATAATTATGATAAGAAAATTATAGTTTAGTTTAGTTTCGTTTTATTTAAAGTTTGACAAGGCAGGGTATTGCAGCACAAAACCCTGAAATGTGTCAAACATAACACATACTCAAACAACCTTATGTACCTGATTTAAAACCATTTCAAAAGCAGTCAAATAAAAAAATTCTGATAATAATCATATAATTTATTCTGTGAGGTAATACAGCACAAATGCACAGAAAAAATAGACTGCTACTTTACAAGATGACGTTATACTTGTTATTATCACCAATGTCATAATATGGTTTTGTTTTGCTTTTGTGATGTTTCCACATTACATTCATCATCTTGTAAAGTCGCTGTCTGTTTCAGACTGGATGTGAGAGCTGGAGTCTTGGAGAGCTCTGGCAGTGTGTGATCTGGACATAATGAAGGCTGTTCCCGAGTGCCAAGGCCCTGTTTTAATATTCACCTCAGAACCTCACATTTAGCATTGCTTCTTTTCATACATTGTTTTGAATTTTTAAATGTCTTTTCAATTTGAGTTACATTCATAGAGTAATTACTTCTGTACTTGTTATAACATTTAATGTATTTATTATTTATATAGGCTACAACTGAATTTGTTGTTTTAAAAAAAATTAAATAAAACTAAGAAAAGATGAAAAAATCTGCAAAAAAAAAAAAGTCAAGTTTCAGGATAATATTTTAAAGATAATTTTGTACAATCCAAATAAGCTTTACAGATATTTAGAAAAGGTTTTAACAATGTTTGTCATGTTTTTCAATTATTTCACATGCATCTATAGGTCAATCAAGGTAATCAGTTACAAAAACTTAGGACACTAAAGAGACCTTTCTACTGACTCTGAAAAACACCAGAATAAAGATGCCCAGGGTCTCTGATCACCTGTGTGAATGTGCCTTAGTCCTGCTGCAGGAGGTATGAGGACTGCAGATGTGAACAGAGCAATAAACTGCAATGTTCCTAAAATGTGTAAAGGAGTCAAAACAGCGGCGGGAATCCCTTCATCACACACACACACGAAGATGCCTGAGACAGTGCTACAGGGAGACAGAAGGACAGCTGATTGTCCTTCCAGTGCCAAACCACATAACCATAAGTCCCACCAGACATGTTTGAGAACGTGAAATGCTGTGATGGATGAGTGGAGTAACATCTCACAGCAAGAGCTGCAAATCTGGTGCTGTCCATGAGGATGATATGCTCTGTAAAGCAGCTGGTGCCACACCAGACTTTCATACTTTCAGATACTCTGTTGATCACTGTGAAATTTGTTCAGTTTATGTCTCATTGGTTGAATCTTTTTGTTTGTACAAATATTTACACGTTAAGAAATTTGCTGGAAAAACAGTTGAAAGTGAAAAACTCAACAAAAAAATTGTGATGTTGCTTTGCAACAAAAATATGTGACAAATAACATCAAGTGTGCATTTACTTGTTGGACTATAATGATAATTTGTCATGATATCCAGTAAAATATACTTGGGTAAAGTTGGTTTTATATTCGCACATTCGGACATCCGTATTCAATAGCCTTGTTAATCACACTGCATTGGACATTCACAAGTAAATATGCCATTAAAACAATACTTGCCTATTTTGATCGACTGTGAAAAATGTCAATATCATGTCGCTGCTTAAAATTCGCAAACATTAATTTATTGCACATTTATTGGAAAGTCTGAATTTATCAGAAGTCTGAATGTGCGAATATAAAACCAACTTTACCAAAGTGAAAAATATGAGAAAACAGGAAATATTTGTAGTTTGGTGTTGATAAAGGATATGTAAGTCTTACTGTGGTGATAAACACTGAAAATATCAAAATAATCAAGAAATTAAGGATGACAGAATATTCACACCAGTCTATAGCTTAATTTATTAGGCCACAGATACATTTGTAGAGGTTTGTTTCAAGTTGTCAACACTATGCAGTAGCCTGTAGTCACAGAATTACAACAAAGGAAGCAAACTAATCAAACTATTCAAGAACTTTTTAAAGCCTCACAAATAAAAAAGCTAAACAGAAAACACATCAGAGTAAAACAAGGTTATTCGCTCATGTTTGCTCTGATGTATCATTACGTTAACTGTTTATCTGAATGCCTGTCCTGTACTCAATCAGGCAAAATAGCTCTGACGATTTATCATATTACACAAACTATGCATTGCTTTGAACGTGAACTGTTGCTTAACACTGAATATTTTATTACTTTTTCGAAATAATCCATTAAACCGATGCGATTTGAGGAGCGTGTACTAATATTTTCAGTTCCATTCGCTTGCGCGTTGTCTCAAGGACACGCCCACAATAGGATGATATCATGAATATTCGCGTAAGCGCCACCCAGTGGAACAGAATATTTCAGGAACCGAATATATTGTAACACCTGTTAACTTTTTGTGTGCGCGTAACTGCAGGCCCGGATTATCGCTCGCCGGAGTGCGTGCACATGCGTCAAGCGAAGCCATTCTTTGGCTGTTTTGTGCCTCGAGTGTGCGGGTGATTGTGGTCTGGTTTATGGTTTTGTTTTTCTTTTGTTATCTTTGTTTTTCTAAATGTTCTTTTGTTGCAAACACGATCTGCTTTGCAAAGGAAATGTCGACTCGCAAACAGAAAGTGATGAGCGAAAACTGTTTCACGTAATAAATCAGTTTGTGCTATGAAAAGCGTATTAACAATGTAAATTATTATTATACATAAAAAAAAGTCTTTCACTTGTCATTTTACTTACACAATTTGAATAAATGAGTCTGAATAAAATTTGGGGGGAGAAATAGGCAAGCTTTGGCATATATTATCAAAATAAATGATTGTCATAGAATGAAGTATGAACTGGGAATAAATACAAACAGAACACATGTAAATATTTATTCGTATTATGGCATATTCTTTTGCTAAAAATGACACTTCACAAATGCGCAAGGGTTCACGTTATGTGAATCAGAATACGAAGCAGTCACGTGGTTGTGTGCGAAAACGAAGCTTCGGACGTCACCGATCACGTGGTTATGGCAAAACGAATCAAGCTCCGATACAGTGCTTCAATGTGAGATGTTTCGTTTTTTTGATACAAGCTTCGAAGCCTCGGTGTCAAACGTCACATCACTAACTTCCTCTTCCAAAACAGCAGATGGTGCTTTGCTATGAGTAAATTTATGCTAGTCTCTCGAGAGAAGCCCTGAAATGCGATGATGATGATGATGATAATAATAATAATAATAATAATAATAGGCCTAATAATAAAAATAAAGAATAAATCATCATCTTTTTATAGCGCCAAGTTGCATCTCAAAGCACTTTACAAGAACATACAAATAATATACAATGGAATAGGGGAAATAAAAGATGGAAACCTACATCAAAACATTTCAAGACATAGCCTAGGCTATAGTTATATAGTAGAAAATAAGTTTACAAGGAGTTTACAGCTGACGAAAATGAGTGGTAAACAGTTGAGTCGGGCGTTTCTCAATACCAAGTATGCAAAGTTTGGTAATTCTACATTATCTGCAAAATGCAACACTAGCAATCTTGATAACATCACTCGGTTCGCTCTGGCTTCTCCGGTTATCAATGTATAACCGCCATCAACATGTTGTACAAAACATGTTATAAAACACCAATCTGCCTCTCTTCATTTTCATTTAAACATAATAATAGCCACACAAATTTGGTTCAGGCAATGCTTACATTGATTATCTTCACTGTACAGTACTGGTCAAAAGTTTGTAAACATTAAGGTTTTTGAATGTTTTGAAAGTAGTCTCTAAATCTCGATGTCTTTATTTGATCAAAAATAAAGTAAAATAAAAATAAATACTGTGAAATATTACTGCAATTTAAAGTAGCTGGTTTCTGTTGTGTGTGTGTGTGTGTGTATAGGGGTTAAACTGGGATTTTTTATGTGGGGGGGTTCTGTGGTTTCAGGCTTGCGAGGGGTGCATGTGTATGAGAAGACTACAAAATCGTATCAGTTGACAAACTAAAATTTAACAAGTTGAGAGAGTCCCCTGCTTTGAACAATAAATTGCTCAAATCATTCTATAGATGCTGTGCAAAGCTACATCTGATGCCAAAACATCTTTCTGTAGGCCTGTGCCTTCTCCTTTGTGTCAGTATCAAATATAGTGATGCTACCATTAAAGGAGAGAATATAAATACAAAATAAAGAGTTCGGCATTTAACCTTGTTTTGTGCTTGTCTCTTGGACAACTAAAATGGTCATTTACTTGTCAGAGTAAAAAACTAGCTTGACTGGGGGGGTTTGTGTGTGTTGTAAATATATTTTATTCTGAAACAAGCAAAATTCTCATCAGTGTTTTATCCGCAGTGATATATGTAAGTCGTCATATTTATGTTATTTACCCTGGGGGTATTTTATTAATATTCCTTACATAATAATAATAATTCCTTAATTAATAATAATAATAATAATTATTTAATTAATAATAATAATAATTATTTAATTAATAATAATAATAATTATTTAATTAATAATAATAATAATTAACCTTTATAAAGTGCACCCCCCCCCCCCCATCTAATTAAATTTGTTTAATCGTTCATTTCAAATTCTTACATTTGATAAATTAAAATAGTAAGACACTATAGGGCTGTTACCAAATTAAATAATTTACACTGAAAAAGTAGGCTACAACTGCATTCAATAATGTTATGAGATTCTTTAAATATTTTTGAATATACAAATAAGAAATTGTAATACAAATAAGAAATGTATACTTTTAAACATGAACCAAGTGACCATCTTAATGAGTGAGCCACTGAGGCTGAGCGTAGCTGGGAGATGCGCTGTTTCTGCTTTGTTTGGAACTATTTTAGCTGCTACAATAGAACAAAAAACAGGCATTATTGGACCTAAAACGTAAGTGATTAATATTAACTACTTGTTTATTGAACTGTTGTATGAAATTAGTGTCAATTTCAATCAAGGAGATATTCAGGAATTCAGCACTGTCGGTCGTGTGATGCTTAACTTATCATATGTCGAAAATACCTAGCTATAAAAACCCCACATATTGAATTTTTATTGCAGCATGATAACGGAGTTTCTTTGTGTGAGCAGAGCTCATTTGTTTTTAATTCTCCTCAATAGGTTACGTGCGCCTCAAGAGCACAATAGGCTACAGAATCATCATCGCCGATATATTAGGCTACATTACTATCCACTATCACTATCGCCTCTTAAGCTAAATTAATCATTCTCGCGTTTTAGTTGTTATTGACATTTTAATCAAGTTATTTATCTGGTCAGGCAAGTAAAATTCTCTTTCACTTCAAAAAAATCCACTTGTCCCGCATTCTTGGACAAGCGTAGGCTATGTCGAGCCTATGTGCCGGGGCTCAGCCCCGGCCCAATTTAACCCCATATACTACTATATTTAATGTAATTTATTCCTGTGATCAAAGCTGAATTTTCAGCATCATTACTCCAGGCTTCAGTCTCACATGATCCTTCAGAAATCATCATACTCACGTTCACCACTCATTTTCGTCAGCTAAAAAACTTCTTGTAAACACTTTTTTTCAGGTGTGTAACCCACACAAGGTTACTGGAGTGCAACTCTCTACTCTGCCTGCGGGTGGCGCGTACACCCCAGGGAATTCATTAGAAAACAAACACGCCTTTCCTCCGGTGAAGACGTTGCTAGATACATCCGATTGGTTTTTAGAAAGGGATAGACCATCTGAATCTGACCCTGGCGGTCAGTGGCGAGCCAACCACAGAAGTGAACGGATCAAGAGCCCGGTGTGGCCAGCCGTGGCATCGTTGGAACCATCATCATCCTGTGCCTTCATTTGAGATACAGATAAGAACACACGTAAACCTAACCGGGTAGTGAAAAGAACATATATATACTTAAAGAAACACACACACACACACACACCAAGAACTTTCATGGACTCTTTCTTTATTTGAGGTTATTTATTTTGAGTTTATTGTGCGCTGTGCACTCAGGAAGCCGGCTTAGGCAGGGAATGTAAATAACGGCCATTCATTTTGTACAATACATTTTTCAAATAAGTCAAGGTTTGTGTTGTCTGTTCTCTGCTGACCTTTTACTATTTCAGGCTCCATTGTCGTATCTAGAGCTTCTGATACTAGCCCAGCTTTAATTTCTTACTACTTAAATTAGTCATTAGTTACACTAACCTAAGAAACGGGTTACACTAGCCTATAATATGTAATTTATATACATAAGCCTATATATTTTGTGAAATGTGTTTTGATGCATGTTTCTATCTTTTATTTCCCCTATTCAATTGTATTTGTATGTTCTTGTAAAGCGTTTTGAGGTGCAACTTTTAAAGGCACTATAAAATAAAGTTTACTATTATGATGATGATGATGATTATTATTATTATAAACGCATGTTTCGGGGCTTTCTCTCATGAGACTAGCGTAAATTGACCCATAGCAAAGCGCCATCTGCTGTTTTGGAAGAGGAAGTTGCTCAACTGCATTTGTGAGAGAACCTGCCTGCACACATTTGTGAGAAAATCAAGCTGAGAGATCTCATTAAAAAGACAAGTGTCATACAATCATAACAGACAGATGTGTGTTTGTATGCACTAGATTTGGTATTTGTTCAAAGGTTACATGCATTTGTAGGATGGTTTGTATTTATTTGTGAAATATGATGTAGGCTTATTTGTTACTGCACTGCGTTTTCGCTCAAACTGACCTTTGTATTTGCACATCACTTTCTGTTTGCGAGTCGAGTTTTCCTTTGCAAAGCAGATCGTGTCTTTTTGTGACCTGTGAATATTGAGCCTTTGTGAGATAATGTGACAGCTTTTAACTTTTGTACACTTTAATAAAGCTGCCTCATCTTTGTAGTCCTTTGCCTGTGTCTCTACTCACCCACCTATTGCTAACGAATTTGTGTTGCAATATTAAATTATTTCCATGGGTATAAAAACCCTGGTGGCGTAGTCGGAATCAAGTGCGATCTTTGGGTTTCGCTCGGTCACAATCTGTGGTTGCTGATCATAACGTACAGCTATAGTTGTTCGTCGACAAACTACACAAAAACTCAGTAAATAAGCATTCCTTAAAGGCGCTAAAGAGGATCTTTTCGTCGACTGAGAAACCAAAGTAAATAAGCATTCCTTAAAGGCGCTAAAGAGGATCTTTTCGTTGACTGAGAAACCAAAGTAAATAAGCATTCCTTAAAGGCGCTAAAGAGGATCTTTTCGTCGACTGAGAAACCAAAGACTGTTAGTGAGTTTTTGAAATGAGCGCATGCTTAAGAACAACCCCCTCCTTCATAGCTCATTTCGAGGGAACGCCTCCCAAAACTTGTGCACGAGTATTGGAACACGAGTGTTTGTTTACCACCGGCATTCGCTGTGTCGTGTTAGTGGATTCATTATGTCGGACTCACCGCAGGTAACTCATAATCTGCAGTTGTTATTCCTGTCTCCTGACAAAAACATTGCATGCTGTGCCTGTAGAGTGTGGAAAGTTACTGGAGCGCGCAGCCGCGCACGTCTCTCACAATGAACGTCATGGCAGTGATTGACAAGCCAGCGGGCCAATCATTTACACGATGATCGGCTGATGTTTTTAAGGCCCTACCTCGTGCACAGATGATGTATATTAATATTATTCCTTTCAGTGCACCTAATAAATAGTCTATTATCAGTTAGTAAAGACAGTTTCAAGTAATATTGCAAAAATTTATAAAACGAAACATCCTCTTTAGCACCTTTAAGGAAGAATCCTCCCTAAAACAGACGTACAAACCTGAAACTGGGGGCAGCCTACGTGCAGCAGCATGAAGCAAGGACGGCATACCAAACATCATTCCATTCATAAATGGCGAACTCCCGTAAAAGGGGCGGTACGGATGACAACCAAGCGGCAACCTCCCCCTGTTTCTCGTGAAGCCAATACGGAAGTGAATTAAACTGCAATTCATCGACTGGCCGCTAGGGACAGGCTGCAGAAGTGAGCAGAATCTCATTGACCATCATGTTAAATTAGCCAAGTTTACAGCAGAAAAAAACATGTTTACAGTCTGGTTAATATTGTGGTTTTGGTCTATACTGCGAATTTTGCCCTTCATGACAACTCTGAGGGGGGTGAATTTTTTTATAGCTCATCCGTTTAAATTATATTAAGCCTTAAAGTTCTGCATAATTAAGGGCGTGGTCACTTGAGTGACAGGTATGCCGCTGCTGTCTGTGAGCCGTCATGTTACCTCAGCAGCTCATTTCAGCCACTGAATTTGGCATCTCAGTCGTATTTGTGCTTTTATCTGTATTATTTTATACAATATATGGCTTGCTGCATACTTGAGACAGATGTCAGTCTGTGTACATGTGCTCGCATGCGGAACACACGTTGTTGGATCGTCGTGGCATTGGCTAAAGGTTTTGTTCCTGAGATTTACTACAATGACAATACCAGGAGGATATACAACTCCGACAGCACTGCTTGGATATAACCAAAGACTATAGAATAACACAAGACGTGTCACTCGTATTGTTTTGAATGGGAGAAAGTGTAACGCGCAATATGGCGGAATAAGTCCCGCCTTCTAAAGCCAAGAGCCAATCGCCGACTGGTAAAGTCATCGCGTCACTTCAGCGGCCGTTAGAATCACCGGTTTCTATAGAAACAGTCAGACGCGAGCCTCCGAAGAGACGCGCATTTAGGTCTGCGCGCATGCCGCCCCGAGCGCCGTCCTCGAGACGCCCGCCTCCCGCTTCCCGCTTCCAGCCGCCTTCTCAGCGCGTCTCCTGCCGCCATCCGGCGCGCCCATTGAGAGCTTTTCCCGCGGCTTATTGCCGCTCTAAGAGAGCGTTTCCTCAGCGGTTCTACCGCTCTAAAAGAGCTTCCGCGGCCCTCGCCGCTCTAAAAGAGCCCCCCAATCACCGTTATAACGGCGGCGGCGTTGCTGCAAATGCCGCGCCACTCTTGTGGCACGTGCAGAGCCCCTCTGCACGATGACGACGGACACAGCGAGTGTGTCGTGTGCCTGGGCAAGTCCCACGCCGACGGCGCGCTCGCTGGAGCCTCATGCCCGCACTGCGAGAGCATGAGCCTCGGTTCTCTGCTCGCCGCTCGCGCCCTCCCGTCTCCTTCCTCCCGCGAGCCGGCCAGGAAGAGACAGCGGGGTAGAGCGACTCAGCGCCCGGAGTTGTGCGAGCTCACGTCGGCCCTGCCCCCGCGTGCCTCGCCTTCTTCCCCAAGAGAACAATCCCCCGTCATGTTGGAGGATCTGACGAAGAGCCGGATGACCCCATGTCTCTTGCGGCTTCCGAAGCGGAAGAATGGGCTGGCGAGCCGGACGACCCCGCTCCCCCGCCTCCTCTGGAGCCCATTGATCACGGCCAGGGTATGGATGCCGAGCTCTTCCGCATCCTATCCAGAGCAGTGGAAGAGCTAGACCTCGACTGGGCCCCTCCGGAGGAGCCATCGCGTAGCCGCCTGGATGAGTGGTTCCTGCCAGGCCGCCGCCAGGCCCCTCGCCAGCGTTCCGCTCCATTTTTTCCTGAGGTGCACGAAGAGCTTACGAAGTCGTGGCGCGCTCCGTACTCCGCCCGCCTCCACACAACACACCGTTCTGCCCTCACTGCTGTCGACGGCGCGGAAGAAAAGGGCTACGAGCATTTGCCGCCCCTGGATGAAGCGGTGGCAGCTCACCTCTGTCCTCCTGCGGCTGTGGGATGGAAGACCAAGAGAGCTCTACCTTCCAAGCCCTGCAGAACCAGCTCTACTCTGGCTGGAAGAGCCTACACCTCTGCAGGCCAAGCTGCTTCAGCGCTTCACACCATGGCGATCTTCCAGGTGTTTCAGGCCAAACTCCTCCACTCCTTGGACGAGTCCGGCATTGATGCACCTGCCTTCAAGGATCTCCGCAGCGCCACCGATCTAGCCCTGCGGGCCACGAAGGCCACTGCCCAGGCCATCGGTCGTTCCATGGCCAGCCTGGTTGTGCTTGAGCGCCATCTTTGGCTCAATCTCACGGAAATCAAGGACCTGGATAAGACGGCCTTTCTGGACGCCCCGGTCTCCCCTTCCGGTCTTTTTGGGCCAGCGGTGGATGGTTTCACAGAGCGCTTCACAGCGGCGCAGAAGTCGTCTCAAGCCATGAGACACTTTCTGCCCAAGCGCTCCAGCTCTGCCTCTGCTTCTAGCCGCCCCAGGACTGCGCCGGCTCAGCAGACCAAACCTGCCCCATCCACCTCTCAAGCAGCACCGCCTAAGGAGCATCGTCAGCGCCCTCGCCCTGCTAAGCGCCAATCCTCCTTCCCGAGATGCCAGGGACCCCGGCCCAAGATTGTGCTGGACCCGGTGACTCCGAAGACATCCTGATCCAGCAGGAAGGAAGAGGGTTGGGGAATGTCCCGTTGCGACCGGACCACCCCAAAAGCTCCCTCGTGCAGTCTCCCCTCCGCCTCGTTTAATTCCGGGCGTGGGAGAAATGCTCTGTGTTGTAGCTGGGCCCACACATCCTCGGGATCATAACACAGGGCTACTCGCTCCAGTTTGCACGACGACCCCCTCGCTTCGGCGGGGTGCTTCAAACCTTGGTGAACTCGGACGACGCTCTCGTCCTCCGGGCCGAGGTAATGACCTTACTGAAGAAAGGGGCTATAGAAATAGTTCCCCCTTCAGAGAGCGAGTCAGGCTTTTACAGCCGTTACTTTCTGGTCTCCAAGAAGGATGGCGGCCTCAGGCCCATCCTAGATCTCAGACTTTTGAATCGCTCCCTCATGAGACGGAAGTTCAAAATGCTGACGCTGAAGCAGATCCTCGCACAGATTTGTCACGAGGACTGGTTCTGCTCGCTGGATCTGAAAGATGCATACTTTCACATCCAGATAGCCCCCCATCACAGACGATTCTTGAGATTCGCGTTCGAGGGGTGGCATACCAATATACGGTCCTGCCCTTCGGGCTGTCTCTGGCTCCTCGCACTTTTACCAAGTGCATGAACGCAGCGCTTTCCCCTCTGAGACAGATGGGAATCCGGGTTCTGAATTACCTCGACGATTGGCTCATTTTGGCCCATTCGCGAGTCGAGCTGGAACGCCACAGATCCGTGCTCCTCAGCCATCTTCAATGCCTGGGTCTCAGGGTCAACCTAGCCAAGAGCTCGCTGCTCCCCAGCCAACACATTTCGTTTCTGGGGGCAGTTTTCGACTCAGTCCGCATGACGGCAGTGGTCTCGCCAGAGCGCGCCCTGGCAATACAGCAGCTCGCGGCTTCCGTCAAGAACAAAGCCGATCTTCCTCTGAAGCTCTTCCAGAGGCTCTTAGGGCTGATGGCTTCCGCCTCCCCAGTTCTACAGCTCGGCCTTCTTCGGATGCGGCCGCTGCAGTACTGGCTGAAGTTCCGGGTCCCTCCACACGCCTGGCAGCACGGCCGCTTGTGTCTCAAGGTCAATCGGGCCTGTCTTTCAGCCCTGAAACCTTGGATGAACCCTGCTTGGTTCAGTCTTGGGTACCCCTACAGGCGGTCTCACGAAGGACGGTGCTCTCGACGGATGCATCCAACTCAGGTTGGGGGGCTCTGTGCGAGGGCAGACCGGCCTTCGGCTCGTGGTCCCACAAAGAGAGCCATCTTCACATCAACTGCCTCGAAATGTTGGCAGTGATAAAAGCCCTGCAGGCGTTTCAGGTTCACTTGGCGGGACGCCACGTCCTAGTCCAATCGGACAGCATGACTGTGGTGTCGTACATAAATCACCAGGACGGTCTTTCGTCCAGCCGCCTATGCGCTCTGGCGAAACGTCTTCTGGAGTGGGCACTGCCAAGGCTTCAGTCGCTCAGGGCGACTCACATACCTGGCAAGACCAACCTGGGTGCAGATATGCTATCACGGAGCAACGTCCCTCAGACGAGTGGATGCTCCATCCCCAGACGGTTCTCAAGATTTGGGAGTTCTTCGGGAAGGCAGAGGTAGACCTCTTCGCCTCAGAAGACAACTCTCACTGCCCAACATATTTTTCAAAGGAAGTCGATGCGCTGGCCCACACCTGGCCCAGCACACTCCTTTACGCATTTCCCCCAATCGCACTGATCCCGCAGGTCATCAGGCGAGTCAGGGAAGACAGGCACAGAGTCCTTCTAGTGGCCCCGCTCTGGAGGAGCCAGACTTGGTCCTCAGAGCTGTTCAGGCTCTCCACAAGAGCCCCGTGGCCCATTCCTCTGAGACGGGATCTCCTCTCTCAGGCAAACAGAACAATCTGGCACCCCCAGCCAGAGCTCTGGGCTCTACACCTCTGGTCCCTCGATGGGAGCCGACTGACCTCCCCAGGGACGTACTAGACACCATATCCCCGTCCACGAGACGCCTCTACGCCCAGAAATGGTCGGTCTTTGTTGATTGGTGTTCCACACGCAACATAGACCCCGTGGAGTGTGACGTATCTCCGATACTGTCTTTCCTCCAAGAGCGTTTAGACCTGGGGCGCACCCCTTCAACGCTCAAAGTATACGTAGCAGCCATCGCGGCGTTTCATGCTCCTATCGCTGGACAGTCAGTGGGTCAAAACAACCTTGTGGTACGTTTCTTAAGGGGTTCTAGGCGATTAAATCCTCCTCGTCCCCTTACTGTTCCCACTTGGGACCTTTCTTTGGTCCTTAGGGCTCTCAAAGGTAACCCTTTGAGCCGCTGAGCTCAGCTGACCTCAGGCCTTTAACCCTGAAGACCACTCTGCTGCTTGCACTAGCATCGGTCAAGCGTGTTGGCGACTTGCAGGCCCTCTCCGTGAGCCCTGCGTGCCTCGAATTTGGGCCTAACGACTCTAAGGTCGTACTGAAACCCAGGCATGGCTACGTCCCCAAAGTGCTCTCTACTCCGTTTAGAGCTCAGGTCATCTCGCTTTCTGCTCTTCCTCCCTCTGCGGATGAACAGGAGCTGGAGTTACTCTGCCCTGTCAGGGCATTGAGGACCTATGTGGAGCGATCACAGCCTTTCAGGCAGTCAGATCAGCTTTTTGTTTGTTTTGGTGGCCGCACCAAAGGGTCTTCGGTCTCAAAGCAACGTCTTTCGCGTTGGATAGTCGACGCGATTAATCTCTGTTACTCCTCCTTGGACATTGAATGCCCCATAGGAGTTAGGGCCCATTCCACTAGAGGAATGGCTTCCTCCTGGGCCTGGTCTAATGGAGTTTCCATTAACGACATCTGTGAGGCGGCCGGCTGGTCCTCGCTGTCCACTTTTGTCAGGTTCTATCATCTGGACGTTCCGACCTTACAAGCTCGGGTCCTCTCGGTGTAGTCAGGCGGCCTCTTCAAGTTCCGCCTCTCGCCTATTCAGGAGTTATCTCCTCTTGTAGTGTAACAAGGGTTAACGACGGCTTTGGCCTTCTTACTTGCTCTCTTGGTCCCCTCTCGGTGTCCAAAACAAGTTATGTCGTTCCCTGCCGTGGCACGGCGCAGTTGAATTCGTTCCCCATACGCAGTACGAGTGAAGTATCGAAAGGGAACGTACTCGGTTACTAACGTAACCTCGGTTCCCTGAGATACGGAACGAGTACTGCGTTACTTGCCGTGCCATGAGGCTGCGGCTTCAGTGTCGTCGCTTCAGTCGATTGGCCTGAAATCCTATGGCGAAACGCCTGCTTATATAGCCCTTAACCCCGCCCATTTCGGCGGGAAAGTTCGCGCGCTTCTCGCCATAGGTCGCGCAGCTATGCCGCGCCGTCATTGGTTCAACAACTTGTCTATGAGTGAACCAATGACGGTGCAGTTACACTGCGTTATTGAAAAAGGCTTCAGTAGCGGGGAAAAAGGGAGACTTTTCCCCATACGCAGTACTCGTTCCGTATCTCAGGGAACCGAGGTTACGTTAGTAACCGAGTACGTTTTTTTGTCATGATTCGAGCGTTTAGAAACTAAATGTATGAGTTGGTTGTTGTTAGATTTCATTGGTGATTTCAAATATGAAATTTAATCGTGAGGTTGGCGAACAGTTTTGGAGAATCTGATGTTTCCCCATTCAAAAGAGATAGGAGCTGCAGGATGCCCGAGAGGCGTTTCAAAGATGGCCGCCGAGTGAAATGACTTGTCTTAAAGGGACTTTGATATAACTAAAACTGCTGCACTATTTTGAAAAATTATACTTTGGATACGTGCTCATTAGTTTGAGAGAACATTTGAGAGATATACATCTGGTACATATATATATATATATATATATATATATATATATATATATATATATATATATATATATATTATTACCCAAGTGCCATGGATTGGATTCATCTTGCGATCTCTATTTCATTATAAAGGTATGAAATCCCATTTGATTTGTGTTATTTGCACACCCCACACAAATTAATTAGCCTACTGGTGTTGGAGCATCTATAGACCTTATGTAGCCCCGCCCCTTTTCAGCGCTGCGCTCGTTGTCTTTTGACTTCCGGCTTGTATTTCCACAGCGATCGTATGTATTTATGAATGAACTGCTCATTTTAAAATCTTCCCGTTCTACTGACATTTGTTAAGACACCCACTTTAAACATTACAATGCTCATGATAACTTTTGTTAACTCTACAACACGTAAATCCACTTCACCAGCTAATTATTCTTTAACAGCGATGCCATAGAAATATACAGGGCTACCGCGAAAACGGAAGTTCAAAGACAATATTCTAAAGATGGCGGCGCGCATGTTTCTCTGGAAAATAAGGTCTATAACGTTATCGTAAAAAAATCACCATAGATTGACAGTAATCCTTTAGTACTTTCTAATGATATTGCTATCTTTATTAATATTTTAGATAGTATCTAAGATAGATAGCTAGGGCGTCCCGCCTCTTTGCCCATTTTCAGTTATCCATGAGTGACGTGCGGTCACGTGCAGCTAAGATGGCCGTGGCCTCATTTACGCGTCAAAACTGCTATTCAGAACTCTATGGGTGACGTCACGGACACTACGTCCATATTTTTTTACAGCCTATGATGACAACATCCCAGGTAACAAGGTAACCCATTTTATACCATAACACTCCAGTGTTAAGGTGCGTTCACGCGGCCTCGTAATTCCTGTAGTTACGAGATTCCTGCTTGTAAAAAGCATTCACGTCCTCGTAGAGCTCGGAATTACAGCTTGTAAGCTGGGAGTTTTCTGAAAGCTCCCACATGTACCACGTGGCCGCTGTACCACCTGACCGCTGTAGATTCATTTATGCCTTGATAGTGGTGCCATGGAAATGCATAATTCCCAGTCCAAGGACCAAAAGGACGTGAACAGCTCCGAATATAATGTCACATGTTGTCATTTCAAGAATCCGGTAAATACGAGGTGACGTGAACGCAGCATTACAATATATTCAGTTCCTGAAATATTCTGGGTGGCGCTTACGCGAATATTCATGATATCCTTCTATTGTGTCCTTGAGACAACGCGCAAGCGAATGGAACTGAAAATATTAGTACACGCTCTTCAAATCGCATCGGTTTAATGGATTATTTCGAAAAAGTAATAAAATATTCCTTTGGAATATAAATCTTTGGAGCTTTGTTTTGATGACAGTCTTCATGCCAGCAGCTACTTAAAGAATGTTATTTTTGTTTAAAATATTATAATTATGATAGGAAATTATAGTTTAGTTTCATTTTATTTAAAGTTTGACAAGGCAGGGTATTGCAGCACAAAACCCTGAAATGTGTCAAACATAACACATACTCAAACAACCTTCTGTACCTGATTTAAAACAATTTCAAAAGCAGTCAAATAAAATAATTCTGATAATAATCATATAATTTATTCTGTGAGGTAATGCAGCACAAATGCACAGAAAAAATAGACTGCTACTTTACAAGATGACGTTATACTTGTTATTATCACCAATGTCATAATATGGTTTTGTTTTGGTTTTGTGATTTTCCACATTACACTCATCATCTTATAAAGTCACTGTCTGTTTCAGACTGGATGTGAGAGCTGAAGTCTTGGAGAGCTCTGGCAGTGTGTGATCTGGACATAATGAAGGCTGTTCCCGAGTGCCAAGGCCCTGTTTTAATATTCACCTCAGAACCTCACATTTAGCATTGCTTCTTTTCATACATTGTTTTGAATTTTTAAAATGTCTTTTCAATTTGAGTTAAATTCATAGAGTAATTACTTCTGTACTTGTTATAACATTTAATGTATTATTTATATAGGCTAACTGGATTTGTTGTTTAAAAAAAAAAAAAAAAAAAACAATAATAGGCTAAAGAAAAGTCAATTTTCAGGATAATATTTTAAAGATAATTTTGTGCATTCCAAATAAGCTTTACAGATCTTTAGAAAATGTTTTAACAATGTTTGTCATGTTTTTCAGTTACTGCACATACACAATCAAGGTCACAGTTAACTTAGGACACTAAAGAGACCTTTCTACTGACTAGCATTCACCAGAATAAAGATGCCCATTGCCCAGGGTCTCTGATCACCTGTGTGAACGTGCCTTAGTCCTGCTGCAGGAGACAAGTGGACTGCAGATGAGAACAGAGCAATAAACTGCAATGTCTGTAATGTAAGATGCCTGAGACAGTGCTACAGGGAGACAGAAGGACAGCTGATTGTCCTTCCAGTGCCAAACCACATGTAACCATAAGCCCCCCCAGACATGTTTGAAAATGTTAATTGCCTTGGTGGAAGAGTGGAGTAACATCTCACAGCAAGAGCTGCAAATCTGGTGCTGTCCATGAGGATGAGATGCTCTGTAAAGCAGCTGGTGCCACACCAGACTTTCAGATGTTCATCAAACATCTATGAAATTTGTTAAGTTTATGTCTCAGTTGTTGAATCTTTTTGTTTGTACAAATATTTTAAGAAATTTGCTGGAAAAACAGTTGAAAGTGAAAAACTCAATGTGCACCAATACTGATTGAATAATAATCAAGAAATTAAGGTTGACATCGAATATTCACACCAGTCTAAGCTTATTTTTATTAGGACACAGATACATTTGTAGAGGTTTGCTTCAAGTTGTCAACACTATGCAGTACTGTAGTCACAGAATGACAACGAAGGAAGCAGACTAATCAAACTATTCAAAAACTTTCTAAATCCTCAAATAAACAGAAAACACATCAGTGTAAAACAAGGTTATTCGCTAATGTTTGCTCTGCTGTATCCTTACATTAACTGTTTATCTGAATGCCTGTCTTGTACTCAATTAGCTCAGACGCTTTATCATACTACTATGCATTGTTTTGAACATGTGAACTGTTGACTAACATTGTATATTTTATTACCTTTTCGAAATGATCCATTAAACCGATGCGATTTGAGGAGCGTGTACTATTTTCAGTTTCATTCGCTTGCGCGTTGTCTCAAGGACACGCCCACAATAGGAGGATATTATGAATATTCGCGTAAGCGCCACCCAGTGGAACAGAATATTTCAGGAACCGAATATGTTGTAACACTGGTCCTGATAGGTTCACTGTTTTTACCTGACATCACCCAATGAACAACCGAGGGTATACTTCACACCATAGACATATATACGTAGACGCCTCATGACGTGCTGGAGCGTGATCCAGCGTCGCCGCCATATTGGTTGGGTCTCTCCACTCAACGCTAGCACCAGAGTCAATCGGAGTCAACGGAGAGCGAGCAATTATGCCCGTATTTTGTGCAGCTTACGGTTGCAATAACCGACGCAGTATTGATACCAGATCGCATGGGATTACATTTCACAAGTAAGATTGAACAATTATTTAGGTTATTTTACCATTTATAAAATTATAAATGAGTGAGTGAGTGTGAGTGAAATAAATTCAAATGAACAATCAAACTTGTTTCTTTATTAAAATATAAAATTCATTCATTTATACCATGGGTATTAATGTGGGTGGGTCCTCCCTCCAAATTTTATTTATGCAAATATATATATATATAAATAGATAGTTTTATAAATAGTTTTTGCTCCCATTTATTTTCACACATTAGTGCATACAAAGAAATACACAATTACCTTTGATTTCGTTAGATAGAAAATAAGCAGGGCCGTACGCAGGGTTTTATATTTACCGAGGTCACAAAAAGTATTATGCTAGGGGGTTCGGGGGCATGCTCCCCCGAGAAAATTTTGATTTCCTTGGTGTACATATATGCATTTTAAGACATTTTAAGGTCAACAAATTGGATAACAATAGCTTTAAAACCATGTCAACAAATACATACATGCACGCAGTTTTGAGGCAGCTTTAATCGCATGTTTGGTAATTCCATGACTTAATTTACCTCAGAATAATGATGGCGCATGCCGTAGTTTCTTTAGCGCTTTAGTTAAACTATAATAAAGTAATATGCAGCGCGCGCCGGCGCATTTGCGCGAGCAATTCTTGAGTTCACGCTTCGAGCACAGTAGGCTATAGCCTAACGGCTGATTGGAGTTTTACTGACATACCCTGACAACATCTCATCTGACCGCAGTTCACTGTTGTTCAGCTGAAGCTACCTTTTCCGCGCTCGTTTGACTTGCGCCTGGCGCTGAGGCGAAGGTGGAATGCGCGTCTGAAAAGTGTCCTGTTTGTTGTGGTCGTAAAGAAACATTTCTTTATAAACGCAGCGTTTTACTTGGCGATGTTTTAAAAAATATTTTTATTTTTGGTATTTTTTATGCTCTGTTGGTGGTTTGTGGAGTAAAAAAGAAAGCAGAATTTTTCAATGTGTGACAGCGTCCTGTATCATAACTAAGTCTCTGCCGTTTGTAACAAACCAAACCGTGTGAAAATCCGGCAATAACTCGGGGAGTTATGATTATTGTAGTTGAGGATACATCTTCCTCAGTAGAAATAAATGCGGGGGGCGGCGCATTGGGGACCCATCCAAGATGGCGCCGCGCTGATACGTCCGCTCCAATAGGCAGCGTCAGTCTATGAGGCGTCTACGTATATTATGTCTATGCTTCACACTGCTACATTCGCAATTACAAGTTGTGTGTACATAAGAGATAGGCTACATTACATTACTTTAGTTCAGTATGATAGTATATTAGTATATAGTATGATTCAGTATATTAGTTCAGAATAGAGTTACTGTGTGCTTGATCAGTATACTTACTGTGTTATTTGTTAGAGTAAGAACAAATATTTTATTCACAAAATGTGAACACATAGATACTGTAAAAAAAAAAAAAAAAAAAAGATCATCCGTATTGATGTAGCTGTGCTAGACTTGCATCTCTCCATTTGCTTGTATGTGAGATTTGGTTCAGTTTGGTTTTGAGTGAGGTTTGTCTGTTGAGAAAGGATTTTTGAATCCCATCCCATGTCCTTTCACGCAACGGTGTGTTCAGATCCATCCTAGGCTTGTGTCTGCTGTAGGCCATCAAACATTGCCTTTTTTTTTTTTTTTTTGAAGCCACAAAAAAACTGCATGTTGCGTTATCAGAACTCATATACTCTCTCTCTCTCATACACAAACACTTACATACACAACAAAGCAAATGATCAAAACACAAAAACACTCTTCTCAAGCTTTGTTTCTTTTAGCCTGTCTCTCTTTGCTCTCTCTGAAACACACACACACACAAACAAATATCCCACATATATATTTTACGTTGGCATCAAAGCAGGCAAGCTGATTTTATAAACTGTATAAGTGAAATACAGTGTTTTGTTGAAATCTATGCTGAATATGTGTCATTTAAGATTTTGCGAGCAGGAATGGAGAAGTGTCCTTTGCAAATGCACTAAGCACTATAAATATAGTATGGTGTAAATATAGTATGCACTACAACTGTACAGCTCATTACATACCATGCATGCAGAATCTGTAGGATATTGATGTTGGTCCCCCTTTTGCTGCCAAAACAGCCCTGACCCGTCAAGACATAGACCCCTGAAGGTGGTATCTGGCACCAAGATCTTAGCAGCAGATCCTGTAAGTTGTGAGTTGGGGCCTCCATCGAACTTGTTTGTTCAGCACATCCCACAGATGCTCAGATTCCACAGATTGAGATCTGGGGAATTTGGAGGCCAAGTCAACACCTCAAACTTGTTGTGCTCCTCAAACCATTCCTGAAGCTTTTTTGCTTTGTGGAAGGGTGCATTATCCTGCTGAAAGAGGTGACAGCCACTAGGGAATACAGGGTGAACATGGTCTGCAACAATGCTTAGGTAGGTGGTACGTGTCAAAGTAACATCCACATTTTCATTTGTTGAAACAAATAGCTTGTTACTGGAAATGGAGATGCTATCGCTAAATTCACACAGAAATTGTGATGTTATAAGCATTGTTAATTGTAGTTACTACCAGCACTGCTGGTCACCATCAATGGAGGGTACAGAGGAGACTAGCAAAAATGAAAAAGTATGTACTGGCCTGTTTCCGAATCTAAATATAATTTACAGATAAATATTTTTGATCATAATACAGCCAGGCTGTATTTGGGGGCTAAAATGACAGTTTATCCTATTTTGAAAGATTTCAAACTAGTTTCCCTTCTCGTGCCAGTGGATGATAATAAACTGCACAGAAAGCTTTTATTAGCTAGCGATGCATGTTTAAGATCTGAACTGCCATTCAACAAACAAAAATCAAGCCAAACACATTCATGCAGACCACAGCAATTATCCACCACTCCTTTAGCACATCACCCTTTGGGGATCCATCAGCACACACCCAGTATGAGAGCAAACCACTGAGTCTGAATACTAGAGCAATAGTGCTGCAACTGCAATCATATGTATGGAAAAACCTCTAGAGTCTATTTTAAAGAAAAATAAATGAAAGAGAGGCAATTACCTGTATGTTTACACATGCTTTGTTGTCTTTTTTGTTAACCAAATATTAAGTAATGCTTACCACTATGTACCACTATATCAAATTCCTTGGAGAACCAATAATCATTCAGTCAACTGATGCATTTTTATTTCATTGCACATCACTATGAACTTGTGCCAAAAAGTGCTATGGTTTAAAATGTTATTTGGACAAGTAACATGGTAATACTGTGGTATTCTTTTGTAGTAGCCTACCTGGAGAACAGAAATCTGACCTTTTGCACAATGGAGTTTGCATGGCCAAAATCACTAATTTGCTTATTTGAGAAACGAGTATAGGCCTTATTAACTTAACATTTCTCATTCATTTCTCATTCTATCCTTGATTTAAAATTTTGAACCCTAGATTTTCAGTGATGTCAAGTGTGGCTTTTGTTAGAAGGTAGTATAAAACATATGGAAAAAATAGCAATAGTCACTCCAACCAAAGTAGTTTTCAGTTCGGTCTCAGGGCCTGTTTACATCTGGTCACTTCATGCGTTTTCTCTGATCAGACAGCTGTCCGAAAGACCAGGGGCCGGTTGCATAAACTGCTAAGACTAGTCTTACAAGTTAGTCATCACATTTTTTTCTTTAAGATTGTTCATAACTGTTTTAAGTCAAGTACATATAAATGTAGATTGGTATAATTTGAAACCAAAAAGTAACACATGCCCTTGACTAATCACTAGTTAGTCATACTAGTACTTAAGACACAGTCTTAACATATTGGCAATGTTTATGCAACTGGCAGCAGATGTAAATGCCCTCTGAAATGCAATCGAGATGGATATAAATCTGATCACTCAAACCACTTCAGGAGGTGGTCTGGGATACATTCCAGTCAAAACTGAACAAGTTTAATTGCATTTGGTTGTTGAAACCATACATGCAAATTTTACTCCTCCCAAAAATGTTAAATAATAAACATGTGAGAGCATGTTATAGGCTAAATAATATGTTATAGCCAGATGTGTCAGTGCTACTGCATCACGCATCACAGCAGATAAACAGCTGAGCATCTCTTAAGCAAGCCAACAAGCAAACTGCTGCAAATGAAACTAGTGAAAAAAAGTGTCACAGATGCTCAAAACACTATCATCCTTACTAAAAGTAATGAGACTTAATTATCTTACCAGTGCTGTTGCCACGCTCTTTCCTACTGCGGTCTGTGATATTGAAATTAACTGATGATCAATAAAATGTAGCTCATATTTGTTGCTTTCTGTGATGTGAACTCCATTAAATCTGCATATAGCGTGGGAACTGAAGATCGGATTTACATCTGTTAGACATTTATGTGGCCAAGTGTAAATGGAATCATTATGATAAATCAGACAGCTATCTGGTCAGCAGAATTGCCAGGTTTTCACAACAAAACCCACCCAGTTGCTACTCAAAACTAGCCTGAAACAAAAATTGTGTTCCGCTAAATATCATGTTATTTGGAGTTTCTTCAACCCGCAGCAACAGTGTTAAAGTAGCCCAATTCCGTGGGAAAATCGAAGACTTGGCAACACTGCTGATCAGTAAAAAAAAGTGAAGTGATCAGATGTAAACAGGCCATCAGACTATTGGACTCCACTTCACATTGGAGGTGTCTGTTCCTTTGCATCTGAATTTCAACAAATCCACCAAACAGAAACACTTTCTTAAGTAAAATGCATGAGAAAATGATCACAAATGAGTGTTCAGATGCTGTAATTGTCAAAAGCCAAACCAATCAGCTGAAAAATGTTTTTAGCTCGGCTTGACTCATTTTGGCCCATAAATTCTTCAGCTGCTTCCTTCATGAATCACACAACCCTGTATTCTCCTCCAACAACAGTAAAAGCTTGTATTTCCAATACTTCTAATGTGTCCGATGAAATGCCCTGTTTACAGTACAAACACTATATACATATCTGACTCTGAGGGGGTTTACTGTTGAAGTTGAATGACTTGTTTTAGCAATTAAATTGATTGTTGAAAACACTTTTCCTCAGCTCTGAATACTAATTTTATGTATAAGAAGAGAAATACGGACATGGAGTGACAGAGTTAAAGAATGCCAGAGAGGTGGGTGATTTTGAGTGGGTGTTCATCTAATGCTCTGGGGGTGTGTGTAAAGATGTTAAACACAACAGCCTATAAGTATGCACGTCTCTGATGCACACACAGTTCCTGACTGACATCAGACACGAAACATGGACTTCATCAAGGGAGCAATGGGTGGGAAGGTGGACAAGATAATCGATCAGGCTGGTAAGCTCATTGCAAGGTTACAGTATCCTCTAATTGATGCCTGAAAACAAATGTAATTTAGTTGCAAGAAGTGGTGCATGCTAGTAATTTCTGTAATTTACAGCTAACCTAGCCAAAGAGAAAGTTGAAGCAATAATCGGAGGAGACAAGGAAAAGGCAGAAGATGCAAAAGACAAAAAAGCGGAAGGAGGTAATATTTTACTTTCCTTTGAAAGGAGCTCTTGGGAAAATAATCTTAAACAACTCTTCCACTATCATATTCATCCAGTTCAAAGCTCTCTGATCAATGCATTCTGTCTGTGTAGGCATTAGTGACATGTTGAGCGGTGCGATCGGCAAAGCTGCTACAGATGCTGCGACTGATAAGGCAGCTGATCAGGTGTTGTCCTTTGGGAAGAGCCTTTTCAAGTGAGCCTGGATACTTTAAGCCTGAACTCTCTTCACTCATCGCTGTATGCTAACTGGACCCCATCCTTCTGCAATTATCTTCTAACTTTCAGCACTGAATAATAGGAGCTGTACATTTTGTCGTCTAGAAATAGGCAATGTCTGAAGCAGACAACTTTCTGTATATTTTGTAGTACCTTTTTGAGCTCAAACTTAAAAAATGTTTGTTGTCATTTCAGAAACCTTGTATAAAAACAATTTCAGAAATAAATTATGAAAATAAGTGAACTATTATTTGAACAATGGCAATAAACTTAGCTGGATGCTATATGAAAATATAGAATTAAAGAGCCATTGCTCAGTTAGAGATTGAGTTTGAACAGGTTTAAGTTCATTTATGTATTTTAACCATCTTTTGAAATCTTTAAAATGATTTCAGAGAAACATCAGAGAATCAATAAAATACATTGCTAACACTCACTGATGTTTGTTCTGTTGTTTTCCCACCAAAATGATGTCACTTCCTGGAGGGCTGGTTTTGGTTAGTTAAAGGGATATTGGACTACCTCTTTAAAAAATATATGGTACGTTCGAGTCATGTTGGACAGATCATATTTAAGAGTTTAAAGCACTTGAACGGCACCAAAAATTCCTTATTACAATAGGGATTTACTCAGGATTTTCTTTGTCACAAATTTGTTAAAATATATTTAACTATTATTGTTATTCAAAATAAAACTAGCAATGTTGCATGCTCAAAACAGTATTGTACATTCACATTTGCAATCGCTGATGTTTCTGATGTCACAAACTACCTTGTAACCAATCACATCAACAAGTGGATCTCTGAACTGGTGTGAGTGACTGGAGGCGGGGCTAAATTGTATATTCATAGAAGAGCAGTCACAGACACATCAGGCTCCACCGTTCACCAATCACAGCGCACTCAATCACCAGAATACTGATTACCGCCACCTTCACCTCATCAACGCACTCATCAACACCACTACAAAGAGCACTCACACACAGCACTCCATGTCTGGTCTCGTTTGCAGATACTTACGTGTATGCTTACCTCAAAGACTCCCTGCTCTCTACTTACCTGTCTCCAGTGTCTCCTGTTCTCCCAGTGTGTTCCTTCGTCCATGTGTGAGTGCTCCTTTGTCTCCAGTGATCTCCAGCTCCAGCCATTCCAAAGACTCATTCATCTGAAAACAGAAAGGACTGTAACTATCTCTACTCATCTCAACATTCATCATCATTGCCATTACTTCACTCCTGCACTGCTGTTTATGCTCACTGGTTTTAATAAACAACACTTACCTGTGAATCTCTGTGTCCGACCCCTCTGTAACGTAACAGAAGACCGGACCTATACCGAAGAACCAGTATGAGCCAACCGGATCCCTTCCAAGCACTTGTGGATGCGCTTCGTCGCACTCTCATCACCAATCCACCATCACCGCCACCAACAGTCACCTCTCCTTCACTAGCACCAGCAGTTGCCACCGTCAACACAGGTACTTCTTCGTCACCACCGGTCTATGCCAGTCCCATGGCCAAGCCAGCGCCCTACTCAGGATCGACGGAGGACTGCAGCGGATTTCTCCTGCAGTGTGAACTGGTCCTGGAGATGCAGCCGCACCTGTACCCGAACGACACCTCCAAGATAGCGTTCCTCATCTCCCAGTTGAGTGGCAAAGCACTGAAATGGGCAGACTCCATCTGGTTTCAACACGGTGCTGTCACTCAGTCATACTCTGCCTTTATTTCCCATTTCCGGGAGGTGTTCGGAAAACCGATCACTGATTCATCTGCTGGTGAGAAACTTTATAATCTAAAACAAGGGTCGATGTCTATTTATGATTATGCTTTGCAATTCAGAACGCTTGCTGCTGTCAGTGGGTGGAATGAACAAGCTTTGATTACCACCTACCGCCAAGGATTGGAGCCTCGGGTGCGGCTGCATCTTGCTGCATACAAGGATTCCATCGGCTTAGAGAAGTTCATCCAGCTTTCCATCCGCTGCGCCACTCATATGCATGCGTGTCTTCAAGAACATCAGGGCCAGTCACTTACCAACTCACTCCTCTGCCGGTCCGAACCCGTCAGCTCCCCAGAACCAGCCAACGAACCCATGGAAGTAGAAAATTCCCGTCTCACTCCTTCTGAGCGCCAACGTCGGCTGACCCTGAACCTGTGCTTGTACTGTGGCGCACCCGGGCATGCGATCTCTGCATGCCCCACATGACCTCCTCGTCCCATGGTGAGTGCCATTATTCCTTCTATTCAGAAAATGAAACCACTCACCACTATCGTCAACCTTACTGCGGCTGATATCTCCCTTACAGTGGTTGCGCTCCTCGACTCAGGATCAGCCGGCAACTTCATCTCCGGCGCCCTCTGCCGGCAACTTCACCTCAAGACCTCTCCGTCTCCGACTATCTACCAGATCAACTCCATAACTGGCAAACCTCTCAGCCGTAAGCAAGTCCGCCGTGTGGTAGGACCCATCAAGCTGCAAGTTGGACTTTTACACCTGGAGGAAATACATCTGCTGGTTCTGGAGGATTCCACCGCTGACGTGGTTCTAGGGCGACCCTGGCTGGAGCAGCACAGTCCCACCATCTCCTGGAAAACCGGCAAAATCCTGAAGTGGGGCGAAACCTGTTTCTCACGATGCTTCTCTGAACTTCCCATTCCTTGAGCTTCTCCCAAAGAACTTTCCATCTGTGCAACATCCATCGAGAGTCCTGTGGAGAAATGTTCCATCGACATTCCCAAGTGTTACGCCCCCTTCAGTGATGTCTTCTGCCCTCAGAGAGCGTCTAAGCTGCCTCCACACCGGCCAAGGGACTGTGCCATTGATCTGCTTCTGGGTGAACCAGTGCCAAAAGGAAAGATCTATCCACTATCCATCCCGGAGGAGAAGGCCATGGAGGAATACATCAAAGAGGCCCTTGATCAAGGTTACATCTGCCCGTCTACTTCCCCTGCTGCTTCAAGCTTCTTCTTCGTGGCAAAAAAGGACGGAGGCTTGAGGCCCTGCATTGATTACCGCTCTCTCAACAAAATCACCGTCAAGTTTCGATATCCCCTTTCTCTCATCCCAGCGGCCCTGGAACATCTCTGTGGTGCCACTGTGTTTACGAAGTTGGACCTCCGCAGCGCGTACAACCTCATCCGGATACGTGAGGGGGACGAGTGGAAGACCGCCTTCATCATGCCCACTGGCCACTACGAATAGCTTGTTATGCCGTATGGCCTGGTCAATGCCCCCTCCGTATTCCAGGACTTCATACATGAGGTGCTCCGGGAGTTTCTCCATCGATTCGTATTGGTTTACATCGACGACATCCTCATCTACTCCCGGAGCCTGGCCGAACATCGCCAACACGTTGCGGAGGTCCTCACACGTGTAACGATGTAGCGGTTATTAATCAATTTATGGGTGGAATATGAATATAATAATTCATAAGGTTTTATGAATTATTATGCACATATTGACCCAAGGGGGAATTAAACATATTTGATTACATATGTGATTAGTTCAGGTTCAATAATTATTTAGAGAAACTACCAGCTCGTCCAGCAAACCGTTGCTTCTCATAGAATATTATGAACGGAGTTATTCTCTGGCCATGAAAATAACTTGCTATTATAGCATCAAAGCATAAAGCGATCGAAAACGTTAAAGTGACTTGGTCTTCAGTTGAAAGAACAAACAGAACAATCGAGCGTGAATAACGTTTTAATATATGCAAACTACGAATACAGAGGTTATACATCTAAATATATATACAAGAATATACACACATATGTACAAGAGTGGAAGTAGAGAAGGAAAGAGAGAAGGCAAGTAGCAAACTTACAAAACAGTCCTTGAGGCCAACGCGGAAATCATTTTCATCATCTAAGATTGAGAAACGGCAGTATACTTGCATTGGTTGTGCGTGTCGAATTTCAGTTTAGCGCTGGTGCAGTTCGTTGGCTTCTTCCGTTCCACGGGAAGGTTTGAACTGAGGACTTGAGAGTGAGTTTCGCTGGAAGATGGCGGTCCCGAAGCTGAGCGCGATGGCAGCGCGTGGTCACCGGAGACGTCCGGGAGAGACGTGCACGAGGTGCTCGTGAGACAATCGGGAGAACACCCACGTGAATGATTCAGGGCCGTCGGGAGCACACACAGGAGAATCCTGGTGTTCCTTTTTATGACAGATAGGCCGACACACCTCCTTGAGGTGGAATGGCCAATGACATTGATGCAAAGTTGGCGGGCAAGCTCTTTCTTTGTTTGGTCTCCTAGATGAATTTGCATACTTTACGACTATCAGATCGGATTTCGAGATGGAGTGCTTTCTTCACAATATCATTTAAACACTAGAAAACATGTATACGCTCGAAATACATGATGGATATATTTCAGCATAGTTGTATTTTACATATACAGTCAAAAATGTATGTTTGTGTGTTTCTGTATTTGTTTGTGTGTGTGTGTGTGTTGGAATGTGTTCTGGACAGTCTCTGGGGGGTAGTGCTCCTTTGAAGTCACCAAAGTGAGGAAGTTGGAGTTTACTGTTTACCCTCACGGGTCCACAAACCTGCCGAAAGTCACAGCCGTCCGGAGCCGATTTAGTGATTTACAAACAAAGTTCATCAGGTTAAAAGTGTTCTGAAAACTCCAAAGTTTATTGACTCTGAACGGATCCATCCAGACGTTACAGTCCCCCTTTCGGCCAACGAAGTTCCTGTGCGGACTTCGTTGGACGTTAACCAAGTTTGATGGCACATGGATCCGGATGGTCACGCAGCAGGTGGTTCCTACTGGTCCTTGAGGAAGGGCAGATAGGCACTTGTCTGTGGACTCTTGCATCCCTTTGGTCCCTTTGGATAGGATGAAGGCCAGGCCCAGGGCGAGTGCGTACTTGATTGCTATGGAGAGGCAAAGGACTGTGTTGTCAGCAGTCCAAGCTTGGGCTTTAGGTGAGCTGGTCAGGACAGGCAGCCGGGAGAGTGCCTGGAGGGCTGCATCGATGGGAGTACTGTCACTTAGCTGGGACCCCCCTTTGTCAATCCTCAGTTCCAGTCCTGGATCTAAGGTGTGATGGTGATTCCTGGAGGGGGATGGGATTTCCGGTTCCGACTGGTCCTCTTTGCTTGAGAGACAGTATACTGTCAGGTTGCAGCGGTGAAGGATGGAACCCAGGGGTACCTGGATCCACTTGGATTGGGCAGGCTGACCCGAGTGGCGGTGTTGTGCTGATTGTAGGTTAGGGTGGCAGCATGAGTGGGGGTGTGGACGAGCAGTCGATCACCCACAATCTCGGCTTGTGTTCCGATGACTGGGGTGCGAGGCTTGGCCTCGGCAGGGCAGCGTGTGTCGCTAGTCATGGGCTGCAACCGGCCCATTCCTTCAGTGTGGTTTCTGAGGAAGAGCTGGTTTGGGCAGAAGTACTGAAAGTCTTTGGTGAAACTACACCTGCAACCGTGGGGAGCCAGGCACAGCCGTGGGTTGCTGTTGTGGTAGGCTACCGCAACCGAGGTGTGTTTCTTGGCATGGGTGTTACGTTGCCACCACCTGATATTGACCTTGTCTTTGGGTCCGGAGATGTTATCTTGTTCACCACTGGTTAGATTGAGAAGGACGGCCACCTCATTCTGCTCGGGGGTCGACATGCAGTAGGATGGCAGCACCCAGGGAGTCAGTGAGGTGGGCTGGAACAGTCTTGGTGGGTCTGCCAGTAGCAAAGTCCAGCACAGTTTGTGTTGGATACTGAGGAATCCTATTCATAGCCACTCTGTCCATTGAGAAGCTGACTTCTCGCAGCAGGTCTGTCATCAGAGCTATTACCGGCTGATTTTGGGCAAAGTCATTTTGGAAGACTGTAAACAGCTGCTTCATTGAGTTCGCCGTTTGGATCAGCAGGAAACTGTGAGTACAGAGAACCACCACAATACCTTTCCAGGTTTTGCAGATGGTTTGCAGGGTTTGGCTCTGTGTTGCGAGTTGTTCTCTCAGCTGTAGGCGGAGCTTGTTGCGATGCTGATGAGTGGAGTAGGCTGTGATGAGACTCGAGTCTCCTGGTTGGTACAGGTGCAGCGGCACCTGCCGTGCCATCAGTAGTTCCGTGGGGAACACCTGAGTTGACTCCTGTATGGTGTCTGTGATGGCCATGAGCGTCAGGGGAGGTTCTACAGTCCAGTCTTTCTGGTCGACTGACCATGGAAACGTGACTCCTCTGTGTTGCAGTGGAGCTCTGTAATTTGCGTTTGCAGTCTGGACTTGACAGCAAACTTGACATTCTCTGACATACTCTGCCACATCTTTCTGCATGCTGGGACAGTACACCACTTGTTTCAAAGTCTCATAAATAGTTCTGGTGCCATGGTGTTTGGCACATGGTGTGTCGTGGGTGTATATCAGTTCACCCCCCTTTTGGCCCTGTGGCAGTACAAGCTTTGGCGCTGTGAGGACATCGGGGGACATATTGTAGAAAGTTCACTCCCACACGCAGCATGTGGTTGGTCTCATGTAGTTGTTTGTGGCCAGGGGCCGTCGTGGGACCAGATGCCGTGAACGGGAGGTTGGAGGGGTATGAGTGGTGGTGCAAAACATGTCGCATGGAAGTGTTGGCAAGTTTGGTTGTCAGTGGCAGTGGCAGTAAGGCGGGAAATGTTGCAGGAACAGTCCGCTGGCTGCGGGTTGTTGTTGCCACACTAAGGGTGGGTGACTGGGGTGGGGGTACCCGTAGGTTGCCGTGTGGTGTGCCAGTCTTAGCACGGGCAGTAGTTTGGACGTTTGCGCCTTTGCCACGCCCTGGTTGCTTTGAACGTCTTTTCAGCTCTTCCCAGTAAACAAACGTGTTGTGTGTTTGGGTGGTGTCATCACGTGTTTGGAACATGTGTTGATGTTTCACCGGCATGTTGTGTTCAGTTTTGAAACCAGTCTGTTTCCAGCTCAGAAGATGGCATTTGAAACCACGTCTGGCATAGTGTGAGTCTGTGCAAATGAGTTCTCTGAGGTTATGAGCTAAGGAGACGTGAAGGGTTTTGAGGGTAGCTGCTGCTTCACCATACTGACATGACTGGGAACCCCACCTGCTGTTCTGTGGTTGGCAGGGTTGGTTGTTTAACCATCGTACCCCTGCACTTGCCTGTAGGATGCCCTCATGGGTGTAGGAACGTCCATCGACGTAGGCCGTGGGCATTCCTTGGCACGCATTCTCTTTGAGGTACCTGTGACAGGTTGGTTGCTGTTGTTGGGGTACCTTTATCTTAAGTGTCAACGCTGGTGGGCTGTTATAGCAGTTTTGGCAGGCAGCTGAATCTCCGCTCCGTGCAGACTTGTGCTTTCTGGCACGTCGTGGCAGTGGCACTTGCTGGTTTGACATCCTGAAGTCGATGGTGGGTCGCCACTTGTTGTCTGGTTTGACAATGGACCAGATGGGGACTGAATAGGTGCTGTTGCATGGGCAGCTAACACCTTTTCCTTCCATGAAACAAATAGTTTCCTGTACTGGTTCATGTGAGGTGATGTGACTTTTGTATTGCCTGATGAAGGTGGGAGGAGCATTTGGGTGTGTTGCACTATGCACTGGGTGAAGTTTAGTGAGACCCCAGCCTAAAAAGTCTTTGTCAAATGTCACTTTAAATTTGTTCAGGACCTTTCGGAGTTTTCGACAGTCTGCATCATTCTTTGGGACATTTGCATCTTTCTGAATCTGTTGGCCTTTAGACTCAAACCATGGGAATGACTCCTCCGTGGTGGTGTCAGCTGTCAGATTGGCTATCAGGGGTGCAGCGCTTTCCTGAGTTTCCCAGGCAGGCTGGTTAGCGACTGTGGGTACAGCGAGGTGTTGGTCCTCCATCAGCTCCGTTCTGCGCACCTGTTCTGTGGGTACCAGTTTGATGGAAGTGATGGAGATGCTCTTGAAGGATGCTGTGAAACTTGTATTGCTTAGGCTTCCTTCTGGGACCCTTGCATCTGGTATTGAGCCGGTGGCTGTTAACCTGAGTTCACCAGTCATGGCAGTTGTAGTTCAGTGTCCATTCTAGATGGTAGGCTTTGGGAATGCTGATGTCTGTGACCATGCATTCGTTGAGCCAACTGTGGACTACATAGGGTGACACTTCAGTTAGGGGTGTGGCTTTTAGAGTGAGTCCAAGTTCCACGCCTTCAGGTGAAAGTGTGAAGGAGCCCAGCGTGTGGCTTAGGGTTTGACCACATTGCCTGTTGAGCCAAACAGCACCCCCTTTGGTGTAAGGTGGTACTACCGTTTCCTGTGTGTGGAGCCAAACAGCACCCCCTTTGGTGTAAGGTGGTACTACAATTTCCTGTATGTTGATCCAAACAGCACCCCCTTTGGTGTAAGGTGGTACTACAGTTTCCTGTATGTGGATCAGGATGCAGACCTCTTGGATGTTCTGGGCTGACAGGAAGTTGGCAGTGTTGGCAGGAACAACAGGGAGCTGTACAGTCATTGGGCCCACAACAACTCCTTAGCATTGTCCGTATATGAGCATTTAGAGTGCATCAGGAGGTCTGGAAGGACCAGGAAGTGATGAGTTAGACGCTGGTTGTTCCCTTTGAAGTTCAAAACGCAGATGTCCTTGACAGTCGTCATGGTTGGCAGACGAAAGTCTAGTGGGAAGTGTGTTTGCTTGTTGACAAATGGGAGGTCCGGTGTTCCTTCAATGAGAGCCCTGAGCAGTGTATGGCTGAAGTTGTCTGCCCACAGTGTGAGAATAATGTCTGTTGTAGTTACATCATTCAGCTGTGAGTCTGTCATGATCTTGGAGCAGAAGGAGTTACAGTCTATGGTGAGTTGAAGTGCGCCGGGTAGCGAACTTGAACTGTGCTCTGAGACGGGGTTCCCGCGGTTAGCTGGGAGATTTCCCGCGACCTCTGTGACCTGACCGTCTGGCTCAGGTGGTCTGGGTGACTGGGAAGGCAGAAGTTCACACACTTGAGCCCAGATTTTCAGCGGTCTGGCGTTCAATAAGGGCTCAAAACAGTCTAGCAGGTCTTTGTGGGTGAAACAGAGAAACGTGTCCATTTGCGCTACGCACACAGGAGGTACCAGGCTCACTCGACCAATGGTGTGGTGCATGGGAGCTGTGTGTTCAAGGTGGACCTCATTTGGACTGTGCGACTGCACATTCAGCTCACATCTTTGTGACTTGAGAGTCTGATTTTGTCTTTCAGCTTCATTTCTCAGTCTTTCAAAAAGGTAAGGACAGGTTTCTGGGCAGTGATCGGAGCCTGGTAACTGGTTGATTTCTACAGTCTTTTTAGAGCAGTTCTGCTTGGCTTGAGCTTCGTCGACCAAGTCTCGCAGCTGCTGAATAGACATGCTGCGTGAGCAGGCCAAGGCTGCCAGATGATCACTCACCGCAGGGTGCAGCTCTCGGAGAAACAGAGTTTGAAGATGAAATCTTCCTCCATTGCTGGCTGACATGCTCTAGTACCCTTTGCAGTCGGCTGTAGCAAGTGTATGGGTTTTTCAGTCTGCCCCTTTTTAGGTCCATGGCAGCGGGGAGCCCTTGATCTGATGCAGGGTCAGAAAGCTTTTGGATCAGAGCCTGTTGCAGGTGCTGGCAGTTGGATGTGACAGCTGCTGGCAAAGTTTCTTGGCCGCTGGACGTTTTGGGCAGTGGACTTTTAACCCCATTTGGAATTAGGGCTTCTTGACTGGTTAGGGGAAACTCGGTGATGTGTGTTTCCCCTCCCATGCCACTTTTCAGTACTCTGTAACCAGTGTCAAGTTCATTCACATAGTCTCTTTGTTGTTTCGGAGCCATAACTCCTTTCTGGGCCTGTTTGAGATGATTTTCACAGGTCAGGGCTTTATTGTGTCTGTCTTTCGGCTTAGTCTCTGCTTTGGCTAGGGAGCTTCGCTGTGTTGGAGTTTTTCAGTCAGTTCTCTACGCTCCACCTCCAGGTGGAGCTCTGCAAGGGCTTTTTGAAGTCTTTGCAGCTCCTCCTGCAGCTCGGGTTTGGATTCATCCGCTGTCCAACGCTGGTCCTGGGTCTCGACGAGTCGCTGATCGTGGTGACGATGAATCTGGGCCTGATTCCTCCGGGCATCCTCCGCCTGGAGCTTGAGGTTGTGGGCGATGGCTCGGATGACTTTCGCCCATTCTTTGTAGCTCGGCGTCGGATCGTGGGCCATCAGTCGATTTCAGGTTGTCGTCCAGCTGCTCGTTGCTTAGGTGCTGGGGATCCACAGCGGCGTTGGGCAGGAACGTGCTGGTCAGGGAGCCCAACCAGGTCTTGAGTCGGTCCCCGTGGGTGCTGGGGCTGGCTGCTCTGAACACGTTAGCTTGCTGTTGGCGAGAGAAAGACAGCACAAACAGAACCAATGCAAGCACGCGCAGAACTAACGACTTATAATAATGCATGATTATATAATTCTTTGGTTTGGTTCCAGTTAACTGGTGCAGACAGTTAGTGGAATGTAGGCTAGACACTTAATTGTCGATAGCCAAAAGGACCACGTGGGTCAATTTGTGTGGGTGAGTGCCGGATTTAAACAAAGAATTTGACAGGCGGTAGCCTAAGAGTCCTTTGATGACTCTCGCTGCTCGGTCGTCTATCTATTACTCAGTTTTCCGTGATGGCTCTCACAGGCTCTGCTTTTACATGAACTGAAAGAACAAACACAGTAGAAAAGCAAACAGAACAGGGTGGATGCAATTAAATGAGAAATAGAGCAGTAAACAAATAGAAAGGAATAAAAATAGAATAGCAATAAACTAAAACAGAAGGGCTAGAGGGGAGAAGTGAAACTTAAACTTCCTATTCCAGCTGGGTTTATGACGGTGTCAGGCGAGTGCACTGTTGCGTCATAAACCTAGAGGGATGGTATGGCTAGAGTATAAGGGTTGGCCCGCACCTGAATAATCGAAGAATATGTAATATTCTGTGGCTTTCAATTAGGTGAAGTGACTGTATGTCACTAATTTAGGCCTGGGTGAATTGTGGGTGCTCAGATAAGAACTCAATGGCAGGCAACCTTTCCTAGACGTTCAAACACTCGACTGCGGTGTCCGTGGCCACCTGTCCCCTTTGTAACACGGTGCAACCTCTCAAACAGGGAACACAGCACAATTGCGCACTTCGGTAAGGTATTTGCGCCAACGGCCAGTGACCGGTCAAAATTGAGTTTTCCCTGAACTCAGAGTCTGTCCCCTTTACGGGCAGTTACTCCAAACGGGCGGTTCTGTCGTGCAGAAGCCTGAGCAGGGAAATTAAACAAAATTGCCGTTTGTTGTCACTGGGCTCGTTGCCTCCCTGTACCTGATACACAACTCGCTGACGTCCTTGCGTGTTGCCCGTGATACGAGGTCAGAATGTCCCCGATTCACACACAGTTAGTGCAAGACCCGCCAGGCCAGGCAGCTCCACTCACTGGAACTCACTGGGGCGACCGTCAACTCACCACCAGGCGGTGAAGGGCCTTATCTGCAAATACACAAGTGGTCACACAAACACAGCTTAATTGTAAATTTAAATCTCAGTTTAAATCTTGTTTAAACCAAATTTAAATAATTAAGTGTGTATGACAAAAGAAAATGAGCCTAAAATGACAGTCAGAATGAACTAGTTAAACTAGAACTGAAATGAGCAAAAGGGGGTAAAGAAAAACAAAATAGTTCAGATGCACTTGATTCAAATTTGCATTAAACGAGTGCGCAGAATAGCAGAATGGGAAAAGAGAAAGCAACGAGGATAATTCAGATGCACTTGATTCAAATTTGAATTAAATCTTGTTTAATTAAATTTAAATGAGTGCATAGAATAACAGAATGGAAAAAGAAAGGAGAAAGCCTTCCCTATTTGTGATTTTTCTAAAGAGAATTGCTTGTTGATGAGCAAAATGCCAACTGATTGACACTACTTAATTTTAAAATTCAATTAAATGTTATTTAATTAAATTTAAAATAAGTGTATGAAATAGGGGAGGCTTGGGTGTGCGTGAATGTTATTGCCAGCAATAACAAACAGGACCCAGAACTAAGAGTGAATAAAATAAAACATTAAGTAATAAAAGGAATGAATTTCCAAAGTAAAAATAAGAAATAACTTGAGAGAAGAGAGAGAAAAGACAAAAAGGGAATAGATGAAATAAAACAAAGTAAATAAAATAAAATAAAATAAAATAAAATAAAATAAGAGTAGATCTGTGAACACAGGAAAAGAATACAAGGAAAAGAGAATTGACTTATCTGGTAGTGTCCACCAGGGGGCACTCTCAGAAAGTGAATTCTCTTGTTGGAAGGGAAACTTAATTTAAATTAAAAATTTAAACGTGTTTAAATTAAATTTAAATCAGTAAACCACATTCCAACAATGATTGGAAAGCATAACCACCAAAAGCAAATTACTTTTACAACTCCCCGCAGTATAGAGAAGCAAAGATAATTTGGAGATAATTTCAGTTCAAAGTATGGAGAGCGGCTTTAACTCAGAACGTCCACGGTGGCGTCAATGAGTCCACACAACCAATAAGTAGGGAGGGGTGCCACCTGGACAGACTGCCCTCTGGCGTCTGGTCAGAGTTACTGCATCCCCTTTCTTTAATTCGTGATATAAAACGAGCGCGCTTGTGGGATTCTACGCTGTTTTAACTGCACGATCACGATTACAACTATAGAACCTCAGCAGATTCTTTCATAAATATATATGTGTACCGTTTTACTCACGGGTACACAACTTTTGGGAATCAGTCCCTTTGGTGCAAACTTTAATGCACGCGAATATGTAACTTTGCGGGATTGCTTCGCCGCTGTTACTAATCAACATTGGATCAGATGTCGATATAGCTCCAAACTTTTACACATCAATCGTTAAACAGATGAACTGCTTTCCGATTAGATCTGTAACGGTCACGTGGTTGGGTAGCTAAACCAACGCATGTACCAAGGAGCGCCAACTATTGTGAATTATTTGGACGACACAAGTAATTCAGATTTAATAGTGGCAGATAATAATAAGGCCTTTTGAAAGAGGGATCGCAGGAATCTCGCCACGACTCTCTAAACTCGCTGAATACGATTCAATTCGTTTATTCAAGCGGAAATTAATATTAAACTGTATTGCAAAAGACTGTCGCCCTTTTGCATACGAGTCTGAATATTAACAAACTGCAGTTATTTCACGGTCAACCAAGGCTAGGCCTGCAGTGTTTTTAGACACAAACAGTAGCTTGTTAACGGTGTGTAGTGAGGACGCGTGCGTCGTCTCACTGAATAAAGCGCGCATACACACATTAAATCATACAAAATTATTCTACATTGCTCTTTTACCAAAAACCAAGTTTAAAACGTGCCCGCATCCTCCACCAAAAATGTAACGATGTAGCGGTTATTAATCAATTTATGGGTGAAATATGAATATAATAATTCATAAGGTTTTATGATTATGCACATTCCGACCCAAGGGGGAATTTAACATATATTGTGAATCAATTACAACGAATTATAATTGATTACATATATGATTAGTTCAGGTTCAATAATTATTTAGAGAAACTACCAGTCGTCCAGCAAACCGTTGCTTCTCATAGAATATTATAAACGGAGTTATTCTCTGGCCATGAAAATAACTTGCTATTATAGCATCAAAGCATAAAGCGATCGAAAACGTTAAAGTGACTTGGTCTTCAGTTGAAAGAACAAACAGAACAATCGAGCGTGAATAACGTTTTAATATATGCAAACTACGAATACAGAGGTTATACGTGTCTAAATATATATACAAGAATATACACACATATGTACAAGAGTGGAAGTAGAGAAGGAAAGAGAGAAGGCAAGTAGCAAACTTACAAAACAGTCCTTGAGGCCAGCGCGGAAATCAGTTTCATCATCTAAGATTGAGAAACGGCAGTATACTTGCATTGGTTGTGCGTGTCGAATTTCAGTTTAGCGCTGGTGCAGTTCGTTGGCTTCTTCCGTTCCGCGGGAAGGTTTGAACTGAGGACTTGAGAGTGAGTTTCGCTGGAAGATGGCGGTCCCGAAGCTGAGCGCGATGGCAGCGCGATGGCAGCGTGTGGTCACCGGAGACGTCCGGGAGAGACGTGCACGAGGTGCTCGTGAGACAATCGGGAGAACACCACGTGAATGATTCAGGGCCGTCGGGAGCACACACAGGAGAATCCTGGTGTCCTTTTTGTGACAGATAGGCCGACACACCTCCTTGAGGTGGAATGGCCAATGACATTGATGCAAAGTTGGCGGGCAAGCTCTTTCTTTGTTTGGTCTCCTAGATGAATTTGCATACTTTACGACTATCAGATCGGATTTCGAGATGGAGTGCTTTCTTCACAATATCATTAAACACATAGAAAAATGCATTTGTCAGCTATGTGACATCTCTCAGTGAATAGCTCGAGTCCGGAGCTTTAAAACGAGATCAAACTCGATAGATCAGAAAGGCATATACAAGAAGTTATGGTTTACAGACAAAATTCCCTTATTACAACTAACACTAGCACAAATACACTCATTTAAACACTAGAAAACATGCATACGCTCGAAATACATGATGGACATATTTCAGCATAGTTGTATTTTACATATACAGTCAAAAATGTATGTTTGTGTGTTTCTGTATGTGTTTGTGTGTGTGTGTGTGTTGGAATGTGTTCTGGACAGTCTCTGGGGGGTAGTGCTCCTTTGAAGTCACCAAAGTGAGGAAGTTGGAGTTTTCTGTTTACCCTCACGGGTCCACAAACCTGCCGAAAGTCACAGCCGTCCGGAGCCGATTTAGTGATTTACAAACAAAGTTCATCAGGTTAAAAGCGTTCTGAAAAGTTTATTGACTCTGAATGGATCCATCCAGACGTTACACACGTCTTTGTCAGTTCCATCTGTTCCTGAAAGCTGAGAAATGCTCTTTCCACCAGTCATTCCTGGGCTATATCATCGACCACAGTGGCATCCGGATGGACGAGAGGAAGGTGGAATCCATCACCACCTGGCCAGAACCATCCACCATAAAAAGAATTACAACGCTTCCTTGGATTTGCCAACTTTTACCGTCGATTCATCAAGAACTACAGCTCCATCACTCATCCTCTCACCAGTCTGCTCTGTAACAAGCCCAAGTCTCTGTCCTGGACTCCAACTGCCACCAACGCCTTCAACTGCCTCAAGGAAGCCTTCACCACCGCTCCCCTCCTCGTTCACCCCGATCCAGAGCTGCCATTCATCGTGGAGGTGGACGCCTCCACCACCGGAGTGGGAGTGGTTCACAGCAGCAGGGGACACCAAGTAGGCTCCATCCATGCGCCTTCTTCTCCCGCAAGCTCAACCCGGTGGAGGTCAACTACGACATCGGTGACAGAGAACTCCTAGCCATGAAGTTGGCTTTGGAAGAGTGGAGGCATTGGCTGGAGGGAGCCAAACACCCATTCCTGGTCCTTACAGATCATAAGAACCTAGAATATCTCTGTGCTGCAAAAAGACTGAATCCAAGACAAGCCTGCTGGGCCATGTTCTTCTCCCGATTCAATTATACAATCTCCTATCGTCCAGGTTCGAAGAACGTGAAAGCTGATGCCCTCTCTCGTCTTCATGCTCCAGAAGAAAAATCCGAAGAACCTGAGTCGATCATTCCAAGCTCCCTCATCGTCAGCCTGATAACATGGTCAGAAGAGACCATTCCCTCCTCCAATGCCTCCNACTTATTTACACTTAAAGAGTTGGATTATCATGCTAAACATGGTCAAAGTTTCAAAACACAAGTTGGATGTATATGACGGAGTATTTCAGTGCCAAAAATACTCTTCCAAATCCTCATAAATTTTCAAAGTCTTTTTTTCGAGTATGTGCCCGAGTGACATTGGAAAGGTCGGAATTCCTTGTTTGTGCACTTCTACCAGAAGGGTGCATGCGCAAATGTCGACCAGAGTGAGAGAGCAAGAGCACACCCATCAACGCACATTCCGTCAGCAGCGCTTGCCAGGTCACAGGACTTCAAGAAATCAACAATGTCACCAAAGAAGTGTGTTTTTGGTTGTGAGGGAAAGATAACATTGAACCCAGCATTAAGTGGAGCTGAGAGTTTTGTGCTTATGCATTACATTGATATGCTCTCAATATTTGTTATTAAAATAACCATAGAAACTGATCGTTGCAAACACTTTTTTATTGGTTAAAATGAATGGAGAAAAACCTTGTGTTTTTCCGTGGCTGCTCGAGCCCTCAGTATCGGCGCTTATGGTTTTATAAACAAGGCCCAGTTCTACACTGGATTTACCGATCATTTTAAACTGAAAGATGGAGCGGTCACAGCTGTAATGATCCCGATCATGAGTCAGAACCACAGACAGGTGGTGAGTAAAACTGCTTCAAATGTCTGTTTTGTTGGCAATAGGCACCTAAGTTCATATAATGTAAACAACACAAATGTAGTGAATTCATAAATTCATTATTCATCATTCACTATATGCTATATTCATTATAGTGATTCAGAAGTTATCCAGGGATAATACGATGGTGTAGGCAGTTTTCGGAAAAACTCGGTACAGCGTATCTATCTTTTATAAATATGATAAAACTAAAGACTTTTCAGAGATATGAAGGATGCACTACTACTCTATAAGTACTTAAGATTATCAAGAAACTGTGTGTGATACCCCCCCCCCCCCTTAAAATACACTTAAAGCTACTTTGTTCTTAAATTGATAAAGTTAACAACATCAGCATTGTCTGACTAATTGTGTTTATTGTGTATTAGATTTACCTGTAGATTTAAATTTTTGTAGCCACTCTGCAGTCCAATGTCTTTTGCTTTTGACTACATGTGAATCTCCACTTGTCACTGATGATTGTCATTTGGACCTTTCTGGATTACAATTCGCCATCAAAATGGTAAGTATAATTATAGCAGCTGTTAAAAAAGGCTATAAATGATCCACTGCCTGTATCATCCTCCACATGCCATATATAGCTTACTAGCTGGGACTCCTTCCTTATGTAAACAAACGTGAAGTAATGATGCAAAGACGAACGGATGCATGCTCGAATTTCCCGAGGAAATTCACCAATAACACCCGAATTAGAAAACATTATTACTAGCTTACCGTTGTGAAGTGGACTAAGGTAAGGAGATTGTTTTGAACACTGGCTGGTTATGTAACATGCCAAATATTAAAAGGATTGCAATGTAAAATATTATTGTGTACATAAAGATAAAAATGCTTTGGTGGAATCCGGCTTTTCCTGTAGATGGTCTGCTCGCACGCTTTAATGAGCAGATCCATAAGCGTTCAGTTTTTCCGCTTGCAAATTCCGCCATGTAAATAGTGAATCTGCCATGGAGCGAGTGCAACTGGCATTTAAAGGGAATGGGAGATGAGACTCTGATTGGTTTATTGCACGTTACGCCCAAAACACACCCATTACTCATTACTCAAGAGAATAGGGAAAACCCTTTTACACCATGTGCCAGGCACGCAGACCATTTCCCCGTCCTTAAAAGTATATTTAAAAAAACAAATGAAAACAAGTCAATTAATTACAAAATGATTCAACAGAGAATACCAGAAGCCATTGCTGCCCTTGAGGAGGACCTTAAGAAACAAAATTGGAGTGAGGTTTATGTAAATGATGAACCTAATAGAGCCTATGATGCTTTCTTGACCATACTAATTGAACAATATGAAAAACACTGTTTCTATAAGATTGTAAGGGAGCGCAAAAATTATGATAAACAACTCAAGCAACATGGAAAGTTCTCAATAGTATAATTAAAAAGAATATGGCAAAAGTAGATTATCCAAATAATTTTATAAATGATGATACAAGAGTTATAGATAAGGTGAATGACATTGCTAGTAAATTGAATGAGTATTTTGTAAATATTGGATATAAGTTAGCAAATGAGATTGTGGTGCAAAGAAATGGGGATAGGGTAGAAGTAAATATTTCCAGTAATAGTTACTCAATATTCATTAGGGGAGCTGATGAAAAGGAAATACTTGACATTGTCAATAACTCTAAGAGTAAAAAGTCAACTGATTTGTAACGATATTGACATGTCATTATTAAAAAAACATTATAGAACATATAGTAAAACCATTTACATATATTTGTAACCAGTCATTTTTAATAGGTTTATTTCCAATTAATATGAAAGTAGCTAAAGTTATTCCTACTTTTAAAAGTGGCGATAGACATCTTTTTTCCAATTACAGACCAATTTCTCTGCTTTCCCAGTTCTCAAAAATTTCAGAGAAATGATTTGTGTGCCAGCTTGATAATTATAGATAAACACAAATTATTGAGTGAACACCAGTGGCTTTAGAGCAAATAGGACGACAGATATCAATATGTACAAATAAATAATGTTAAATCAAAGTCACTTGGTGTGTTCCGCAAGGCTCTGTGCTAGGTCCGAAATTGTTTGTACTGTGTTATCAATGATATTTGTAAAGTGTCTAAATTATTAAAAATGGTTTTGTTTGCTGATGATACAAATTTATATTGTTCAGGGAAAAATCTGGAACATATTTTTAATGAAAACTCATTATATGTTTTGTATTGTTCGCTCATAGTTCCATACATGATTTATTGTGTGGAGGTGTGGGGTCATACATATAAAACTAATATAAATCCAATATATATGTTACAAAAAAGAGCTATTAGAATTATAAAAAATGTTGACTATTATGAACCAACTAATAAATTGTTTAGAAAAAAACTGCATGCTTTAAAATTTGTTGATTTAGTGGATTTTTATACTGCACAGGTAATGTATAAGGTATATAATATTTTACTTCCAAATTGTATCCAAAGGCTGTTCACAATAAGAGAAAGTAAGTATAAATTAAGAGGATTATGTATGTTTAACAAAATAAGGGCGAGAACTAATATAAAATGTAGAAGTATATCTGTCAAAGGGGTAAACTTATGGAATAATTGTGACAAGGAATTAAAATTGTGTACATCACTTTCTAAATTCAAGAAAATGTTTAAAAACAAGGTGATAAATAATTATACAATTTAATATGAAATATGAGTATGTAATATTTAAACTATTGTATTATTATTTAAAATGTGTATTTTTTTGGAAAATGTCTTGTAGCAAGTCCAGGGGAAAAAAAAGTGACATTCATTTGATATATATGTATAAAACGTAGGCATAATAAGCAGTGGCTCAGCCTACACCTTTTTCGGTTATTATGTATACACTGAAAAAAATGATTCTGACCCCTTGTAAATGTTACATGTTTTTATCTGGTTAATTTCACTGATTTTAATGTGTTATTTAATCCTACTTATTTTTTATTACTAATTTTCAAATCCACTGCCCTTGTTTAAAACAAGTTAATTTCATTCAATTAAAAGTAATTAGAAAAAAATACGTTTCATTTAATTTCCATATACTGTCCGGTCTGCGCATGTGCAGACACATTTTTTTCTGAAGGCGCCAAGGCTTGGGGGATTGAACGTGATGCACTCGTTTGAATGCTGCATCCAGCTCTGCATTTTCGGTAAGTAAGCAATATATAATCATTGGTGTGTTATATTTGTTACTTAAACAGGGTTCTGTTTACACTTTAAAACATTTTATAGAAAAAAAATGTGTTTAGCTAATGCTAAGTTTGTGTGTTTTTTATATAAATTACTTTAGCTAAGGTTTCAGCGACTAGCTTAACCACGTGAGTTGTGTAAGGTTAGTAAGTTAACTTAGCTTAAGTGTTAAATGCTTGGTGAATTCAGTGTTTGTCTTGACTTATTTATTAGTTTGTGGAAGCCGAATAAAAGCAAAACAGTTTTACGAATGTTAACGTTAATTGTAGCTGTAACTAATTTTCAAATTCACTGCCCTTGTTTAAAACAAGTTAATTTCATTCAATTAAAAGTAATTAGAAAAAAATACGTTTCATTTAATTTCCATATACTGTCCGGTCTGCGCATGTGCAGACACATTTTTTTCTGAAGGCGCCAAGGCTTTGGGGATTGAACGTGATGCACTCGTTTGAATGCTGCATCCAGCTCTGCATTTTCGGTAAGCAATATATAATCATTGGTGTGTTATATTTGTTACTTAAACAGTGTTTAGCTAATGCTAAGTTTGTGTGTTTTTTTTATATAAATTACATTAGATAAGGTTCAGCGACTAGCTTAACCACGTGAGTTGTGTAAGGTTAGTAAGTTAACTTAGCTTAAGTGTTAAATGCTTGGTGAATTCAGTGTTTGTCTTGACTTATTTATTAGTTTGTGGAAGCCGAATAAAAGCAAAACAGTTTTACGAATGTTAACGTTAATTGTAGCTGCACCTTCCTTGCTGTCTAGGCTTGTACGTTACGTTAGACTGGCCAAGCCTAACATTACATTAACGTTATTCCTGACTGGCTGTAAGCATGTTTTCTAATTTTGTCAATGTGTTAACATTAGGACAAAATACACCTGTGAAATCATGTTGGTAAAAGGTGGTTAATGTGCACTGACGGCAAGAATTTATGTTTCTACATAATCATAATGGCAGGCCTAGGTAACGTTGGGTGCCTGAATTTACCGTTTCTTTAAAAGTTTGTATTTTTTTCACACCTGTAGACCCGCCCCTACTCTGCCGCTCCGACCGACCGTGACATTTTTCAAGGCCTGTCACTCCACTTGCGCAAACCTAACCAACGAATGCAACGAACACTAGCCAATCAGAGGCAGGTCTTCGCGGAATGCGGGTAGGAAAAAAAAAAAACAAGCTTCTCTTTCGTGGTAGCGGCATGGGTAGCAGTCCTCGTGGACGGTATCCGACTCGCCTTATCAGAGCTTAAAACGTAAAGGTGGGGCTGAAAGTACATGTAGTAGAAGCATGCAAATGTTTCATAACTAAATAGCAGGAGATTTGCAGATGACACGAGAGGACCAGCTAGTACGACCACAGCCGATAGTCCAGTGAAAGACCAGTTAACCTGAAGTGGTAGGCAGAAGACGACAGGGATAAGAATGTGGGTTTAGCTAGCAGGTTGATGTTGTTCAACTTTGTTTCTGCTCTAAACACAAAGACCAATTATGTTGGCACTGCATTTATTGCTCCCAATTTCAAACTAATACTTTTAGTATAGAAGTGGAACATGAAAAATACAAATATTAATAGTTAGTGATATGGCATGAAGACAGAAAAAATAATTAATTAATTTTAATTAAATTAACAAATTAATTAAATTTACAAAACTAAGAGCTGGCAGGGGTCTTGACTTGTTGACTCAGTTATATCTCACAATGTACTTAGTAGTTGTAGGCTTGTGGACTGCATTGTGAAGAGATTTTTCTGTTTCTGATTTCACAAACAGTTTATAAAAAATCGCCATATAATATGATCTGACACGATGTAAATAACCTTACACAATTATTTATTCTAAAACATTGTACAGGTGTTTATATTTCATGCATTGTTGTACAAACAATGGTAGTTAATTTAAGAAACCAAATCTATTTTGTACTTAATTCACACAATTTCCAGAAACTTCAATATACCCCTCTTGTTTCATATAATTTCCTGTCTGTATGCTTAGAGCATCTAAAGCTTTGAAAGCATTATTTTCTGATGTCATTTCTAAATGCTCTTAAGTAATTTATAAGAGGAATAACACGCTTGCAAGAAAATAGTCCCGCTGTGAATAAATAAGTTGATAATTAAAATAATCTTTCCTGAAAATGAAGTCCATGTCTGTCTGTCCACTTCCACCCTCTTAATCTGCCATTTGTTGGATATTTTTTTATAGTAATAAGGTATTATTAAATTTTGGACTTGGACAGAAATTAGGTTGTAGTGATCTGATTTGAGTCGTGGGCTTTAACATGTTTTGTGCTGACACAAGTTTGTGATTATTGGACAATTACTTTTTTCCTCAACATGCTTACAATTTATCTTTTTAATCCCTGCTCATTTTTATTTCTGTTGCAGGTTATTCTCATATCTGATTGTCTTGGTGTGATGTGGACCAAAACCTAATTCTTTGGGGAGCTCATATTGTTTTGGTAAGTGCATTTAACATGCATCTTAACAGCTATACTGATCACAGCAGTGATGCTACGGAGAAAGCTAAAAATGTTCTGCAACTGTGTGGTATACATTTTGTTCTTTATTTATGGGGGGGATCTCAACGCTGGTACTTTATCATCATATAATTCATAGAGAAGTGCTGCTATAAAAGTACCAGTACACAGACATTTTCTTCATGTCTAGCTTCCTGCTAGGCGTGCTTGTGTGTATTTGTTCTTTCTATAACAGTAATTACTAACAGCAGTGCAAAGTAAATCTGCCACTGATACACTGTTACTCTTAGGGCGTACTCACACTAGGCCCGGTTGCCTTGTACCGTGCCCAAGCACGATTGTCCCCCCACGGTTATGCTTTCCTTGTCTAGGAAACACTGCACTCTTTTGAGAAAAGCGCTCTCTCTCGCACGGCACAGTGGAGTTTATGTGCGAGTTCCGTGCTGAGTGTGAGTACGCCCTTAATCTGTTGAGTAAAGCTTCTGTTTGCTTAATATGAGATTCCGTGGCCCAAACTAAGTCACAAAAAACTATACATTTAGTTGTCTTTACAGAGCATAGCTTTATGTAATCAAAGTTGAAGCGGATCACCATGCCCCGGATGTGACTGTTATGACACCATCACTAATGTTTGATTTTTGTCCCCTTTTCTCTCTTTGTGGTTTCTCTAGTTTATGTGGCAGTGTAAAGACTGTGGTGCGGAAGTGTCTAGGCGATCAGAAATTCTTAAACATTACAGACTAAAACATAGTCATTTTGGGCGTGGCCATCATATTAAGTGTATATACCCTAATTGTCCATGCGTATTTACGACTTGGAATTCACTTTTGTCACATTTGTCAAGGAATCACGAAAATACCTTAAAGCACTCTGACATATTTACTTCATTTTCCTGTCATTTATGTGGCTGTAGTGAACTTGGAACAGAACATGATTATTTTGTGCACATAGGCCATCATCTGAAAAACAATGAGACAGTCACATGTATGTTTAAAGGCTGTGAATACACATCCAATGTATACAGCACCTTCAAGTCGCATAAAAGTCGGAAGCACAGCTTACATACGTTGAGAGATTTTAAGCATGGTGTAGTCCAGGGAACTAGTGTAGCTGAAACTGAAGAGCCTGGTGTTTCAGACAGTGAAGAATTCTGTAATGAAAGTCAGTCTGATGACATTGATTTAGATAAGTCAAAGGATCAGCCAGAGATAATAGAACAAAAAATTGCTGCAGTGTTATTAAAGCTGGAAAATATTTTTCATGTGCCAAGTGCTGCAATTGATGAATTGCTGGAAGAATTTCAATATTTGTTGAGCACAGCATCTTTGTGTAGTACAAGAAATGTGATACATGACACACTGAATAGTTACAACCTGCAAATTGACAAGTCAGTCATTGACGAACTTGCATCGGCCCTGTGTACATCTAATCCGGTCTATAAGTCAATTGGCAAAGGTTGTCCTTTGGCAACATCCTTTAAGCGCAAAAAATACTACAGAGACAATTTTCAAGTTGTGGAACCCATAGAATATATCTTGGATGACAAAGATAAAAGAACGCTGCAGTATGTTCCACTATTAAAGTTTTTACAGCAGCTTTTTACTAATGGTCACATTCTTAACAAAGCATTAGATAATCACCTCATATCAGAGGGCAGAGGAGAAGTGAAATACGAGTCTTTTCGAGATGGTCAGTTTTTCAAGGATAACCATTTTTTGTCAGAAGGTGAGGTGCGAGTGTTGTTGAATTTTTATGTGGATGATTTCGAAATTTGTAATCCACTTGGCACATCTCGTAAAAAGCACAAGATCTGTGGCGTTTACTGGACTCTCAGCAATTTACCACCAGGTTGTCATTCTTCATTGTCTTCAATTTATTTGGCCTTACTCTGCAGATCTGATGATGTGAGGAAATATGGCTATGAAAAGGTACTAGAGCCCTTGTTGAGGGATCTTGCCATTTTGGAAAGTCAAGGTATTTTTATTGCTCAGCTTGGAGATTTTGTTAAAGGCACAATACAGTGTGTTGTAGCAGACAATTTGGGGGCACATGGAATTGCTGGATTTATTGAAAGTTTTGCAGGTGAATACATTTGCCGCTTTTGTGTGGCAAAAAAGTCGGAAATTCAGGAGCGCGAAGTGAGTTCAGGGACATTTACTCTCCGAAGCAAAGAGATGCATGAAATGCATGTTAGATCAGCACAGGACAATGCACAACCTTGTTACGGTGTTAAAAGGAAGTGTGTTTTCTCTTCATATCTTTCTCATTTTAATGTCTGCACAGGCTACCCTCCAGATGTTGCACATGACATCTTTGAAGGCATATTACCAGTTGAGTTGGCACACTGCCTCAACTTGTTAATTTCAAAAAAGTATTTCACACTTGACAAACTCAATGAGTCCATTCAGAAATTTCCTTACAAGTGGACAGACAAAAGTAATCGTCCTCATGCTATTCCCAGGACATTCATGCTGAAGAAAAGCATTGGAGGAAATGCGCATGAAAATTGGTGTCTTTTGCGATTGCTTCCGCTTTTGATTGGACATTTGGTGCCCCCAGATGAACCTGCCTGGCAGGTCATTTTGGACCTTAAAGATATCGTTGAGCTAGTTGTTGCACCAGTGCACACAACACAATCCATTGCTTTCCTTGAAGCCAAGATTTGTGACCATAGAGCTAGGTTACAAGAGGTTTTTCCTGGTCTAAACCTGTTGCCGAAACATCATTTTGTGGAACATTATCCACAGATGATCAGATTTTTTGGTCCACTAGTTGGGTTGTGGACAATGAGGTTTGAGGCGAAACACAGTTTTTTTAAGCAGGTGGTCCGTCACACACGCTGCTTTAAAAACGTACTCTTGTCCATGGCGGTGAAGCATCAGTTCATGATTGCTTATAACTTGGCGTCAACCACAACCGAAACTTCTAGCTTGACTGTCTCAGCTGTCTCAACTGTCTCTGTTGACATTTTGCATCAGGATGTGCAGAAGGTTCTGCAGTTGGAATACCCTGATATTACTCACATTCAACTCACAAAGAATGCGTCTGTTAATGGAGTTAACTACAGAGAAGGTATGGTTGTTGTTCATGGCTCTGTAGGTGGCTTACCAGAGTTTGCAGAGGTTATCCAGATGGTTGTAGTGGAGAAAAGCTTGAGCTTTATTGTTAAAAAGCTTGATGCATGGTATAGGGAGCATTTTAGGGCATTTGAGTTATGTCCCACTTCAGAAGTCTCCCTCATTCAACTTGGTGCCTTGTTGGACCAGTACCCCTTGGCAGATTACAGGATTGGAGGCCGGCGAATGGTGACACTTAAACGATTCATACAGATACAAGGTTGGATTATGGTAGTTCGTGTTGTGTTCATACGCTGCATGAGTTCATACACTAATACACTAAATATGGTAACAAGAGGGCAGCCTAACATTTCTTACAGGAGGAATAATTTTGTTTTTAGTAATGATAGAAAGAATTTTCTTAGGGAAATCCAATCTAATCATCTGACATCTCCCTGTACTAAACTACCCTCATGTTGCCATTATATAAATGTACATGTTAAGGAAAACATTTGTGACTAAAATAATACAAATTAGTGTTCAAATCTGTCAGTTTAAATATATCATGTTCAAAGGAAGAACTACCACACAACCACAAACAAAGAAAAAAATATCTCAGTGTTCTTCATTCCACGCAAAGAAAGTAACGGTAAAAATTCATTGTGTTTTCAAGTGCAGAATAACATTACAGATTGGAATTGTATGGTGGTATGTTCCTGCTCTGGTTCGGTTCATAAAAAGTTATACCTAAGTAACAATAGTACGAAATTCTGATTTACCTTTTTTTTTTTTTTTTTTTTTTTTTTTTAACAATTAGATTGAAGAATGGCACAGCATCTGAAGTTGAGAGTCATTGTGGGCGACGATGACTATAGAAGACTTGATCTCCATTCAGGAATGCCAGAAACTTTGGCAGAGTTCCACAATACAATTTGCCAAGCATTTGGAATTGAAACAGACTTTCGTATTCAATTCATGGATCCTGACTTCAACAATGATTTCATGAATGTTACATCAGTACAAGACATAAAGGACAGAAGTACAATCAAGTTGGTGTACATGGCAACCCTAACTCTAACCCCCCTAAATGATGTGGGTTTGAGTCCATCTTCTGTAATGCAGAATGCTCCCAGCACTTCTGGATCATCTGGAGCACCAGTGAGCAACCAAACATCTCCCATTTCCTCACAGGCCTCATTGTCCACAACAGACTCGGATGACACCATCATTCTGCCACATTCAGACAATGAATTGAGATCACGTGCATGGCCACGTGAATTCCCCATTCCTCACTTTCCATACAATGTAGAGGTGCAGCTTCAACGTGGAAATGACCGCTTCAGAGAAACTGGCACTCAACTGAAGATTACTCCAGGGTTAAAGTCTGACATCTTAGAGAAGCTAGCCGAGGAGATCTTCCAGTATACAGCGTACCCACAAAATTACCAAATAGATGATGTAGCAGAGGCACTCATCAAAAAATTTCCCTGTTTGAAGGAACCATCTGCCACTGGTTACTATGGCTGGATGATTAGCCTAAAATATAAAATGGCTAATTACAGAACAAAGATGCGAACAATTGGCTTTCCAGAAGTGACTGTAAATGCTTTGAAAAACAAACGTAGTGATGACTGCCTCCCAGCCAAAAATGTAAAGAAGCCTAAAAAGGCTGAAGTCAACTTTTGTCCTTCACACCCTGCTGGTGAAACGGATGAAAGCTTAGAAAATGTCAGACTTGAAATGTTGAATGATGTCAGACAAAGAAACAGTGCATCATGTGTAAAAAAGAAGATGTCAAAAACATTCTCCTACAGAAGAAAAGAGGTAGTGCAGGAAAATCCAGCTGCCGGAGAGTTTAAAGCCAGGTGGCCTGCACTTTTTCACATTGATGAGGTAAGCACATGCTTGCTCCCAGGGTTTTTACATTGCACTTTGACCCATTGTAAATATAAAAAAATATTAGCAAGGTTTAAATAAGGATGCAGGCTGCTGGTCCAGTTTTGATTTCTTGCCATTACCCTTGATTGATAGCAATACATCTGGCTAGAACACACTGTACACCTAATATAAGGAAATTAGAATATATCTATTTAATAGCTACAAAATATCATTACACCGATGGCTGATCACAGTGCTCTTTGTCTTCTGTTGTTTTTTTTGTGTGTGTAATAGATAAATGCTGAATTCCAGCGCATAACAACCGTCCCACTTGAAACAACCTTCATGGCTCAGTTGGACAGCCATTTACCCCAGCTGACATCTATTTTCAACAAAAAGGGAGGTGTTTCTGGCCAAAAACTAGCCAAACATCTGGCGATCTTGCAAGAGGTAAACATGTTTTTACATTTTAGTAGAAAATATCATATACACTGTGGAGAAACCTGAAATGTACCTGTCTAGTGCCAGCCTTGATTATTTGTAAGGGGCAAGGTTCCTAAGGCTACATCCACACTACTACATTTTTGTTTTAAAACGGAGACCTTTTGGTACATTTGCACCTACCATGCAGACTGAACTGTCACCCTATCACCCTACACATTCAGACCTGATATTTTATGAAAATTAAGTCACAATACACTAACATTCTTTAGCTAAAGAAGGCAGTCCATTTACAGAATGTATAATGAAGTCATTGTGTATATATTTTTGAGGTTACCACAGGTTTGAAATATTCTACAGTTTCAAGACATTTTTTATTATTTATTGTATTTTAATAGTTGTAATCCTTTTACACAGGCTACAAGTGACATCAATCTTAAAAGGGCAGCAGTCCTCAAGGCACTTTGCATCTACCTTGGTGAGGATGATGGACATCTCATTCGGGAGTATAAGGCAAGTCATTGTAATTGCATTTATCAATCAGATGTACTGTCTTGTATTATAAAATGTTTTAAGATCCTAATGTCACTAACCCACTAGTTAGAAGAAAATGAATTTAAAGGGGCATTCAACAAAAACAAACCCGATGCATAACAAAATCAGTGTGTTGACACCAAAACTATGGCAGCTGTAGTCCTATCACAGTCTACATGCTGTCGTGTTTTGGGGTCTAGAGCTATTATAGTGTGGAAGCCTGCTGTTTATTTAAATCAACTAATGCAAATTCTCTAGCCACTAAAGCATGTCACTACAGAGGATCATACTGGTGTTTTTATGTTTTAGCCCATTGATGACAAATGCATTAAAGGAGAACTCCGGTCAATTTTAACATTGAGCTCATTTTTTTGTAAATTTGGAGTGCTGTCAGTACAGAGAACCTGTTTTTTGGTCCACAGTAGTCGATTGTCGAGTTCAAGCGCATAGGTTTAGTTACCTATGATCACGCGCGTGATCTCGACAATCGACTACTGTGGACTTCAACCGAAAACAGGAAATAAATACAGGTATGTGCACTGGCTGAATTAACATCACTTTTATTCATATCTTTCACATCTGCTGCAGTCAGATTCACCCGTGTTCACTCTAAAGGAATTGCTCACATGGCTGGGCATTTGTAATGACACATCAAGGATGTTAAGAGGCTAAAAGCAGGTTTAAAACTTGCCCCATTGAAGTCAACAGGGTGCAAATTTTAAAAACAGGATAACACTGTGTAGGCAACACCGATTTCTGTCGTTGTTCTCTGTACTGACAGCACTCCAAATTTACAAAAAAATTAGCTCAATGTTAAAATTGACCGGAGTTCTTTAACATTACCACTGACCATTTTCCAAAGCATCAATTTTAAAAAAATTAATTTTAACCATATAAGTAGCCATAAGGTTGAGAATATTTGTATAAAAATCAACAATTTGCTGCACAATTTTCAAAGCAGGTACCATTTTCTAAACACACCCTGGTGCATTCAAGAACTCTGACATCCAGTAATTATTAACAGACTCTGACAAACTTTATGTTGAGGAAATGAAATCCTGCAGAGTAAAACAACATGGATGTTGTCACAGGATGATGTACATTTGTCTGTGTCTGGACTGGAGATTTTCAGTAATTGGCTAAAACATTTTAAACCATCAGTTTGGTTCTTGGAACAATAAGGCAGGCTTTATTCATTATTTTTCTTATTGTTCAATTAAAAGACCAAAACCAACAATGTGTTAGTCCATCTCTCAATCCATTCTGACTTCTGTCTCTGCTCCATTTGCAGAAAAGTTTGGATATTTTTCACAATGCCATAAAAACAAAAATCTGTGGTTTGTTAATTCACATTAGGGCTGGGCGATATATCGCATGCGATTGTCACGCGCATTTCGTCAGTAAAGCCAGTTCCCTGATTACCGCTAAATCGCCATCACTTGCTTTCAAATGCAGCGGCATTTAATAGACAGAGCCGTAGATCACTGACAAGCCACGCAATATCGCGTTCAATATCGCAGATGAATCGCCTTCGATAATGAACGCGATATTGCGTGGCTTTTCAGTGATCTACGGCTCTGTCTATTAAATGCCGCTTCATTTGAAAGCAAGTGATGGCGATTTAGCGGTAATCAGGGAACCGGCTTTACTGACGAAATGCGCGTGACGATCTCATGCGATATATCGCCCAGCCCTACTTCACATGAACCTTTATTTAACTGACAAAAATATTTTCAATAGTTTTACTGACCAGTGTAATTATATATTGTAAATATAAAGAAATTTAGAATTTTCAGGTCATTAAAATCTATTACATAAATTCATGTTTTTCTTATATTCTACAAATATACAGGACATCGAAGGAGATGACATCCAGAGAGACCTGCAGAATTCCACCATGGGCGTATATGTCATCAACAAGGAGGGTGGAGAAATTGGAGCACATGATGACATTGGCATTTATGTTGAAGGAGAAATCATTCTGGACAACATTGGATCTGTAGCCCAAGCATGTGCAATGATGCTGGGAGTCATCTATGTATTGAACATGGCTTACCCCAAAGAGCTGAAATACTCCTATGAATTCATTCAAAAAGTGCTCTTGAAAATGGATGGAGAAAGGCTTTCCCCCAAAGTCCTTGGACTAAAGAACAAAATCATTGCTGGACTGTAGGATTTCTTCAGCCGCTCTTGTGAACGCCGCTAAGCTGCATTTTTAAATCTGGTTTGGGAGGCGATAGAAAACATTTAGTATGATGTAAAATGCAGCCCTAGAAGATGTTTCAAACTGAAAACAAAGTGAGTGGTGGACTGTAATACATAGCCACTGGTGTGAACATTTAAAGTTGTCATTGGATTTTGTAGAATATTCACCTGAAATTAAAATTGCAATCCTGGAAATAAGCCAGGTTTCTATCCACACTCAGCACAAAATGTATCCATCCATCCATTAATGCCATATGAATATTAGAAGTTAAGCGCTTTGAGATAAACAGTTGGTGATGTCTGCGTCATTAAGGCATTGCATAAGAAGAGGACACAATGAGATGACGTCATTAAAAGAGCTCCAGTCAAAGTTCAAACGATGGAGAACCATGTGGAAAACATGGAATTATGACATTTCTTGTTAGTTTCATGTAAGAATGTTACAGCCTCCTCATTGCTCCACACAGATGTGATGTTTTCATTTGCCACTATTTTTATTATTCTCAGAGGAGCTTAAGCTTCAGTGGACATTTAAGTCACGTTTCATTTTATTCAGTAAGTGTTTCCATATTGATACACCAACTTTTTCACCTCAGCCAAGCATAAAATCTATTTTGTTATATTACATTCTTTTTTTCCTATTACAGTATTTTTTGAATGTAACTTTGCAGTTTTTTGTAATTTCAGCATCAAGTCCTCAGTGTGCACTGTGTTGCAGCTGTGGACAGTTCTTGTACTATAGTATTTTTTGTTCTGTATAGTACTGGTGTATTTTGTTATTTGTATATGTTGTGCTCTTGCAAATGGGTGGTAAAAGGCTTTCCTCCAAAGTTCTCCTGTGTGTGTATATATATATATATATATATATATATATATATATATATATATATATATATATATATATATATATATATATATATTACAGCCACTATTGTGAACATTTAAAGCTGTACTAAGGATGTTTTGGAATATTGACTCAATGTAAGTTTGCAGTTTAATGTAATCTCACACAAGTTCCTCAGTGTTTGCTGTCTTCCAGCTAATCTGGTTCATTTGTTTTGTTTTTGTAACGAATGGTACAATGTATTTTATGTTAATGGATGATACTAGTGCATTTTGTTATAAGAAAGCAATTTGAGAAATGGTGACTTGAGTTACATTACTGGCATTCTTGTTTGAGAGAGCAAAAATATCTCTTGGATCAGAAAAATAAAGTTAGAGTTGAAAATATTGGGTTTGCTTTATTTGTCTGAATATTAATGAAAGATACAATAGATTAAAAAAAATATTGGATTAAACTTAATTTTAATATGTAGAAATTAAACGATTAAATTGATCTGGTTGCACAATTAATTTGAGTAAATTCTACTCAAAATAGTTTAGCTAAAATTATGAATATAATTAATCTGAAATTACTGAAAGAGATTAATAAACTCAATGTATAAAATATAAGTACAACCAATTTATAAAATATAAGTAAACTCAACTTATAAAATATAAGTTCACTCAACTTAAAAATATATCTGGATTTAGATAAATTTATTTCGTGCAACCCCTTGACGTAATAAAATTAAGTAAATTCAACATAACATTTTTTTCAGTGTATTTTTCTTATGAATAATTGATTGCAAGGACCGAAAAAAAAAAAAAAAAATGTTGTAGTTGTACATATTTTCATTCTACATAATCACTGTTTCAAAACACAAGGGCCCTCATTTGTCAAACGATCGTATGCCAGAAAACTGCGTACACTCATTTCCACGCAAAATTTGGCATTTATCAATATGAGCGTGAGCGGTGGCTATGATAAAATCTCACGTCAGGGCTGCATTCATCCCCGACAAAACATCAAACATCATCAAAAGACATCAAAAGAACATTAGGATTCTAGTGTTGCTAACTTTGCATTTCAACCATATCAGCAAACTAAAATGCAGACAAAGTTAACACTGCTCAGTTTAATGGTCCGAGTACATCTAGGAGTACATTTATTTTTTCGCATGCGATTACTTCCTCTTCATGGCCGGGTTACATTTCTCTGTGTCGTAAACTATAGGGCAAGACTTCTAAAATTTGGAGCGTGATATTTAATTGACGACAGTTTTCAGCCGCCACATTTATCATCACCCGTTCATTCGTGCGACAGAATTGGCCGCATACGAAAGTTTAATGAATCACATGTGAGCGTTGTCATAAGTTTCTACGTTCGTTTGATAAATGAGGGCCATTTTTTGTAGTGAAAAGGATACTTTATGATTTTGTGTATTGCACACAATTGAAAATATGCTAAAATTTTTGAAAAAAAGTGCACTTTTGATGATCTGTTGTGATATTAGTACTAAGAGTTTTGAAAATTTACCAATTGCTTGTGAAAATTGCACCAAAGCAATTAAAAAAAAAAAAAACAAAAACTAAGAGTATTTGGTAATGTGGCATCTAGCCTGTGTTACTATAATTATTTCAGCAACAAGGGTGATTTGAAACCTGTATCTTGCATTGTTTGCTGCTGAATGAACTGATTTTTAAAAGTATTAAATTGAAAGAAGAACATACTGTTGTGTTTCGGTGATTGAACCAAATGTTGTCATTACATATCACAATGATCTTGTGTTTTGAAATAGTGATTATGTAGAATGAAAATATGTACAACTAGAATGAAAGTATGAGATCAGGTTTCGAAAGAATGACTAGCTGTATTACAAGTGTGATCAGTTTGGATTTTTGTACTAAGAGTTTTGAAAATGTACATCTTGTGAAAATAGTACCAACGCAAATTAAAAACAAACTGTAAATTTAAAATAAAGAAAAATGTTTGTCTTATTTTTATTGTCTTTTATTTTATCAAAAGTATGCAAGCTGACATATGCAAACATAATTGTAAAGAGAATTTACAAAAAAAAGAAATATATATATATATATATATATATAAATTAACATACTTATGATTTCATTATATATGTTTCCATCTTCATATTTGCACATTTTCATACATTTCATGTTTGCAAAGAAGTATAACAGCTGATGCATTAAAAATCACAGAATATATAATTTGCAATATTTTTTAGTATGCACTGATGCGGTGATTGCACTGTGTGACTCAGAGAGCTTTTGATGGTACTTTACCCATTAGGTGTTTTTTGGTATTCTTCTCTGGTCTAAATACAATAATGAAGCACTTAGGCACAAAAATACAGAGAATCAGACCAAAGCTTGAAGCTAAAATGGCAAATATCTCTACAGCTACAGTAAATTTCCCTGGAGAGCTGACATAAGCTGGAACAAATGTGATCCATACAGCACAGAATATGAGCATGCTGAATGTGATGAATTTAGCCTCATTGAAATTATCAGGCAGTTTTCGGGCAAGAAAAGCTAAAACAAAGCAAAGGAAAGCTAGGAGGCCAATATAACCCAGTACAGCCCAGAAACCAATAGCTGATCCTAAACTGCATTCAAGAATTATCTTTTCTTTGTAGATTTGCATATTATTGTAAGGAAATGGTGGGGATGTTGTTAACCAAAGCACACATATGAGAACCTGTACAAAAGTGAAACCAAAAACACTGAGTCTCTGTTGATGAGGCCCAAACCATTTCATGACATTACTTCCTGGAAGTGTAGCCCTGAAAGCCATTAACACCACTATTGTTTTCAACAGAACACATGAGATACAGAGGACAAAAGTGATTCCAAATGCTGTGTGACGTAACATACAGGACCACTCAGTGGGCCGACCAATGAAAGTAAGTGAACAGAGGAAACATAGAGTCAGTGAAAAGAGCAGCAGAAAGCTCAGCTCTGAGTTGTTGGCTCTTACTATTGGAGAGGCTCTGTTTTTGTAGAACACTAAAGCCATGCTCAAAGCCACTAAAGAGCCTGCAATAGAAAAAGCAGCCAGGATAATCCCAAGGATTTCATCCCAGGAGAGAAACTCCACTGGTTTAGGAAGACACTTGTCCTTCTTATTATTGGGCCAGTACTCAGGTAGGCATTTATGACAATCTAAAGAATCTGGAAGATGGAAGAAATCAATGCGTTACAGTCATTTATGAACCATAGGAAGAAAAGGGAGACAAACAGGTTATCAGACCTTTTAGAATTACCAACTCAGTGGAAAAAGCAGGGTCCATGATATGGTGCTCATTTTTGTCCTATAAAATGCTATCATTTTACCTAAACATTAAGTTAACATACATTCTGTAAAGTGTAAATAAATAAATAAATGAAATTGAAGAAGTAAACTCTTGAAATATTGCATGTTGTTTATTTATTTATTTAGTACTACCCTGAAAAATATATTTAAAAAATTGCATCTTGTTTTCATTTAGCACTTGTAACGTTTTATGTAGATAAACCTCACGAAGATGAAGATAAAGACTATAAAATATACTTTAATAACTAAAACACTGGAGGCAGGAAATATTTACATGCAAACATAAATGAGAACAGACAAACACTGAAGGAGAACTGAGGACTTATAACCAGGAACCAAACAAAGGAACTAATGAGATAACAGAACATAGGTGAAACCGAATGAACTAATCAGAACATAGGAAAACTGGGTCACAGAGAGCACAAAAGGCCATACATTTTACAGTACTGCCCTGAATAAGCAATTTAATAAAAGTCTTGGTTACGACTGTAACCTTAGTTCCTTGAAGAGGGAACGAGACGTTGCGTCGAAAATTACGTAGTGGGAACGCAACGCGTGATGTCGTCATGAAGCACATGTGAAATCAGTCCAATGGTGTGAAAAGATGTCAGAGGAGGGTGACATCACGACCAGGAAACTATAAAGCACGCTCAAACAGTGCAACGCTAGCTTCAAAAGTGTCTGAAGTAGTCGCTGACAGACATGCTGGAAGTATGGCAGGGCGACGCAACGTCTTGATCCCTCTTCAGGGAACTAAGGTTACAGTCGTAACCGAGACGTTCCCTTCCAAGGGAACTTGTGTTGTGTCGAGAAATGACGCAGTGGTAACGTTAATACCCACACAGTCATAGTGTCTAGTGTCTGTCTAGTGTGACTCGTCAACACTAGAAAAAACCCGGGCCCCAGGGGTGGATCTCAGGTCAAGGTCGTAAAACCTCACGAATGCATGTGGCGAGGACCAGCCTGCCGCATCGCAAACATCTTGCAAAGATACTCCGGAGAGAAGAGCTTTAGAGGCCGCCATACTTCTAGTAGAGTGGGCTCAAACTGACATAGGGGAAGGTTGTCTGGCCGACTCATAGGCAACTATCCATGCCTATGAGTCGGCCAACTATCCATTTACTCATTCTCTGCTTGGATGCTGGTGCCCCTTTGCTATGAGACCCAAAACAAATGAACAACTGTTCCGACTTACGTCACAGGGCAGCTCTGTGGACGTAAGCATATATGCTGCCCTGAGTGACAGTAATTTCCCCTTGGACCACAGGAGGATTTGGTGCGGCAGTTTGTAAAGTGGACGCGATCGCAAACCCCCTTGGTGATTTATGTAGGCGACCACTGATGTGTTGTCTGACTGGACGAGAACATAACTGTGCTCCCTAAGCCCCACTATCGATGCATAGTGTGTGATCTGAGCACTATGCACTCGATAGGAGGCTGGTTTCTTCCAGGATCTTGACACCTCGGTGTGGAGATCTGGAAAAAATGTGAGGCCCCAACATGGAGGTTGTGCTCACAAGGGCTGGAAGCATGTCCTCACTCTCACACATATCGATGCTCTCCACATCCAACTCCTCAGAGCTGGACACGTTGAGCACCAGTGCTTCAACCAGCATGGAAGAAACTGCAAAGCGTGCTTCCAAACACTGAGAAAAAGCACTGGATGTATCAGGTGAGGGCTGAGATAAGGCTGTCTCAAACCCCTCTGCTAGATCCATTTGCGACCCCCATGATCTAGATCGCCGCTGTGCCTCAGCAACAGCAGGACCCGAACCATGGGGAACGCAAGCCTGGGTGCCCTCCTCAAAGAGTGGGAGCGGAGTGTCCGTAAAGGAAGTAATTCACAGTGCTCACCGCCAACACCCTTGAGTGCTGACTGTGCTTGCTCCGCTCCCAAACAAGCTACACAAAGATTGTGTGTATCCCCACTCGTGATATAACGTGGGCAGGGATGAACACACAATCTAAACTGCTTGTATAGATATGGATATATGACAATACAACACCAAATAAGACAAACAAGTCACAGAGAGCACTACTGAAGACACAGAAGCTAGTGTTGTACTGTTTGAGCGTGCTTTAAAGTTTCCTGGTCGTGAAGTCACCCGCGTCTGACGTCTTGTGTGACCATTGGACTGATTTCACATGTGCTTCATGACGACATCACGCGTTGCGTTCCCACTGCGTCATTTCTCAATGCAACACGAGTTCCCTTGAAAAGTACTGATGTTTACATATAGTCCGCATAACAAAATGACTGGGCACATTTACACGACAAATATATGTTTAAAATGGATACGTTTTTCCTTTGAGTTTTCCACATATAGACGACACCACTGTCAAAACGATCCCCATTCATACGAATCTGTGAAAATGACTAAAAACACTGTATTCTGCTGGCAGACCATTAGATGGCGAGGAAACCCTATAGAATGAACGTAATGTGCATCATTCGCGTTTTATGTTTACACAGAGACCGTTTTCAAAAACGTGCACTTTGAAACTTGTTTTCAAAAGTTTGCATTTTCAGGCCACCAAAACGCCGTTTTCGTGTAAATGAATGCCCAAAAAGCAAAAACAGTTTTATGTTTTTAGTTGAAAAACGGTGTCATGTAAACGGCCCCTGAATTTACTAAATTTATTAAACCTGTTTAAAAGTTTACTACCTGGATGATCGATGACTGTTTTTATGCCTTGATTATTGATACTCTGTGTTATTACCTGGATGATCAATGACTGATTTTATGTTTTGTGATAGTTGTTCATGAGCCCCTTGTTTATCTTCTGTTGTATAGAGAAATCCTCCAGGTCCTGCCCTCTTCAGCATCTTTTGCATATTTAATTTTGAGATTCATCCTTTCACACTCAGGACAATTGAAGAAACTATTACAAAAAGTGCAAAAATGTACTAATTCTAAAGAAGGCAAAGAAAAAAAAATGGCAGTGGCTATTTGCACTAAGTGCAAATAACGATAGATGCTATTTACACCAAGTGTAAATAACAATTAGATGCTATTTACACTAAGTGAAAATAGCATATTTTCTGAGCAAAAGATTTTATTTACAAGTGAAATAGCAATACATTCTATTTACACTGAGTGAAAATAGCTATAGATTCTATTTACACCATATAAAAGTAGGCTATATGCTCTTTTCAATAAGAGTAAACAGGCTTGTAATTAGATGCTATCTATAGCCTACTTTATATTGGCAGATACCATTTGCACCTGGGTATTTATGTACATTAACAGGATGCAATAATATTAAAAACAGGACTTTTAATATTATTTAACACTCATTTGCAGTTTATTTCTAGTTATAGAACATTATTTTCATTTCTATAAAATGAATAATAAATGCCAGCTTGGCAAAAGGCGGATTCGAACTTGCGTCGATCGTGTCAAAAGCCAGGTTTGCGAGTCTCATGCACTACTGCTGTGACACCAAAGACTTTAAACACTGTGCATCTTTTTTAAAACTTGAGTGGCCCAACCAGACATTGCAGGGCTGAGCTAGTGCAAATAGCATTTGCCAACAAGGGATGCTATTTGCACTTAGTGTAAATAGACACTCCGATAAAATATACTGGCATCTTACCCCATGGGTCTAATTTTATTTTTTCACTTCAAAATAAAAACTGTAATTTTTACTTCACTAGTTCAAAAACACCCATGTCTACAAATTCCCCATTACTGAACAGAAACAAAAAACTTTGATGTTCAACAATGATACAATGTCACTATTTTGAAATTCACTATAATCATATTAAAAAAAATGAGATAAATTAACCTCAAACCTATTTCGACAATCTCTCAAATGTTGATATATGGGCCGTTCTACAGAATTGATACAAACTGCTGTCCAACAACCAAACCCTTCTATTATCTACTGAATCTGACAAAAAATAATATATATATATATATATATATATATATATATATATATATATATATATATATATATATATATATATATATATATATATATATATATATAAATATCAGTAAGCTTAATCTAAAATCATAATTTATTTGGTACTTTCAGTTAGGAGGTGGCTGTCCCAAACCCTAACCTCTAAATTTCAACTTGTGAAAATGTTTTAGAAAAAAAAAAAAAAAGTGTCCCACATTTTCATGTCACTACCAGAACAGTGTATGTTAAACAGCTAAATGTGTTCAAAAGTCTGAATTTTTTGAACAACTCTGTAACTTGAGGGGACATCACTATCAAGCAACTTTTTTTGCAAACTTTTTTGGGTGTTATTATAAATTACAAAATTTAGTTTTTATGTGTGTACTGTGTACTGAACTGTGCTAGGTAGCCATGTACTGATTAGCATCTTTGAGCTAGGCTCAAAAGTATCTAAAATTGTCACTACAGAACAGTGGCGGCTGGTGCAAAAAATATTTGGCGGGGCGCAAAAAAAAAAAAAAATTTAGAAATGCAGGAATGAATAGGCTAATTGTTAAATAACCATTTAACAAGTGATATAATAATGTATCTATCTAAAACATGGAAAATTCAGTATTTAATGCATGCCATAGGGCTGTGATCTAAAAAAAAACTGTATTTAATTAAAAAAAAAAAAAAAAAAAAAAAAAAAAAAATTTAAGATCCTGCCCAATATTGGCCTAGAAACAATGTTCATATTGAAGGCTATGAAAAAAACATGAATGTAACTAGTATATGCTATAAATTATGTGCAAAAAAGGGGTCAAATCACATTAGGCCTAGGCTACATTCTAAAATTGTACCTTTACAATCTAAAAACAAAATGTTTTTGAAGCAGAAATTAAATACACTAAACTAAAAATGAAAATAAATAAAAACAAAAGAACAGACTAATAATTATTATTATTTTGATTACCCTACAATAGTCACTTTACACAGTTACTGCTATCGTACAAATACACTTAGTTGTAGGTTCAAAATTCTACATATGACATAGTTATGTTCGCCAACAAAAACAAATTTTCAACAAATATTTTGAGCAAAATGTATTTTACTCAGATTGAACTCGTTCACGGATGTTTGTGCTTGTTGAAGGCTCGTCCACACCTGGCTGCAAAATGGAAATATTTTCTCGACTTTCTAACATTTACAGGTGGAGAATATGTCTGTCAAATGTAAATTATGCACTGAGGAAATTATTAAATGTCATTTCAGCTTAAAAAAAATTATTAATAGAGGTATGTTTGTTTCCACCAATCGCTGCACAAGTTAAGGTTACATATGATGACGAAAGCACGTTAGTGCGAGCCCTCCCGGAACCCATAGAAATTGCATTGCAGTGCCTACAGTTCGAAAAAAAAAGTTCTTTGAATGGAGGTCTATGGGAGCAGTCGGGGCAAATCTCCGCCAGACTGAAATGCCCAAAAAGAGGCGGTACTCCACCGAACGTGATTGACGCTGATTGGACTATATCCAGAGGCAGAACAAACAGCCTAGCAGTGACAGCTAGCGTAACTCTGTGGTTGAATGTGATTGAAAAATCCGTCCCTTTCTCACTTTGGTGGTGCGTCGCCCTATTGTCCTAATGAAGAAACCGCCCCTGCTACAGAAACAGTCACAACTGAAACGTGGTGAATTTTCGGTTGTGACATCATTGTTTTTTGGGGGGGGTTATTCGATAAAATTTAGTTTTTGCTCAAAAGTATCTAAAATTGTCACAACCAAAACTTCACCACATGTTTCGGTCATGACTGTTTTAGTGACATCATTGTTTTGGTAGTGACAAAAGGGAACACATAATCGTTTATTTGGGGGGAAATAAACAAAATTTTGGTACAGTTATGCAAATCATTAGTGTTTTAGTATGTAAGTTAAAATTCTAAGATGTTATTTTAGTGTTTAGTTCAATGCATATTCAAACTAATGAATCCTCAGAGTTCAAATCAGTACAATAAACTTCATGCCTTTTATAAAGAAAGATTTTTTTTTTTTCCCCCAAGACATTTCCAACTCTGACTTTAAACCAATTCTATAAAATAGCCCATATATAAAAAGTGGCAAAATAATAAAAAAAAAAAAAAAAAAAAAAAAAAAATTATAATAATAATAATAATAATAAATAAAAAATAGGGAAGCCATTCATGAGATGAGATGTTGTGTCATTTATGGTCAGCAGAAAATAAATAAAAAAATATTACCCCAGATTTGTAAGATCTAAGTTTTAAACTATATTTAAACTATTGTTTTTCTTTTCTTTATCATTAACTGTCTGTGAGTATTTGTCATTGGCCCAGAACCACCTGTGATTTATCAAGCAGAATGTCCAAACAAATTACCTGTCTCATTGCTGATTTCTCCATTTGCACAGTTAATGCAGTCATAACAGCAGACAGGTCTTCCTTTTTGCACAGCCTTCCTAGTACCTGGAGGACAGCTCTCACTGCACACAGACAAAGGCACCTGCAGGTGACAGGAACACAGAGCATCAGAGTTACAAATGAACTTTTTTCTTTCTTTTTTTAATTAGTAATACACTTAAATAAAATTCATTCATTCATTATCCAAGGCTATCTAGTTATGTTTAGTAGTGTCATATTTATCTGTAAGGATGCTACACCTGTATTTTATGTCTGAGTGGCAAGTGGTGTTGAACATTCAGCTCATATGAAGTGATTTATTTTAATTAATTAATTCAATTAAAGTAAATGACATACAATGATGTCGCTGTACTTTTATATGGTTAGAAAAACAAATATTATGTCAACATAAAAATACAAAAATGTCCCCAAAAAACAGTTCCAGTGGTACCTCACAACTCTAGTAAGTAGCCACAATCACATAGAATAGATCACATGCTATACCTTTTCACTGCCATCATGCCAAATGATATCTCTGTTCAGACTGAATTCTTGGCCTTTACGCTGAGATGCATCATAATGACCCACTGTCACAAAATGAACTGAACTGTCCTTTTGAAGCTGCCAATTCACAAGTTCATATGTGGCCACAGGGTCTCCATTGGTATCAAATGAAACAGAATAATTATTTTTTGTAAAGTTCACTTGTTTGAGCTGATCCAAAACCTGCATAATGGACATGAAAATTTTAAACTGTGTTGGGATTAAAATTATTTGCTGATAATTAGTAGCTGAAATAGTGGATGTTGTTGTATAAATATTTTATAGTAATTTTACACAAAAAAGTAAAGGAATAATACTGTAGTATATAGAGAATTTTAAATTCACTTTTGTAAACATACATATATATATATATATATATATATATATAAAAATCAGCAATAAGAAAAAGTACCTGTCGGGGCTCAACTTTCATGTTTTTGTCACAATACTTTTCGTTACAGACAATGCCATGGAGGGCATGAGCTATAGCATATGTGGCTTTGTACACCATGTTAGTAATCCGTAACTGGGACGTTTCTGTGTACGGGTTCTGTAATGTGCGTAAGGCCTCTGTGCCATCGCATGTTGGCATACCAGTAGAAGAACCTGTCTGCTGTTTTAGACTACAGCTAAATGAGCTTTCCCAGAATTCTGTCAGCAGGGGAAATTTCAGCACCTGCTCTAGAGAGAGGTCAAGTAGAAAGTTACGAAAACCTGGGATAACAGACCGCGGAATTGCAAAGCCCACAGCACCAATACACAAATTAAACCGCAGCATTTCTGGGTCTGTAACCCAAGTCTCACTGCCAATCCACTGCAGCGGAGGAGGAGGCTGCTGACTCAGCTCTTCTAAAAGAAGTCTTATATCACCTGTGGCCAAAAAGGCAACTATTACACGAGCCGTTGATCTGCGAATGACATCTGCGACTCTTTTCAGTTTACTGCGCGGCTGGGTCCTGTAATAGGCCTCAGAATACTCCACACAGATTCCCTCCTCCTCCGCAGCTTTCAGGAATGATGCCATGCCATTGTTCCCATAGTCTGAATCACTGCGCACAGCCCCGATCCACGTCCATCCAAAGTGCTTGACCATCCGTGCCAGTGCAGCCGCTTGATGATGATCGCTGGGAATGGTCCTGAAGAAAGTAGGATATTGCCGCTTGTCACTGAGACACGCACATGTTGCATAATGACTCACCTATAATGCACCAAGATGGAAAAAAAAACAACAACATTTAAAATAAAATGTTTCCGAATGTATAAGGACTTAAAGTAAACATTTTTGATCTTATTGCAATAACATTCATTCTATGTCTCGTGACAAATGTTCACAGATGTTTCTTTTAACAAATATTTTCAAAGTTTTTCTATGTGTATTATGACAAAAATACAATATTTTTTTACAACAATAATTTTTGAGTTTCTGGCACAGTGCCAACATTTTTATTTATTTTGGAAATCTTTTTGACTAAAATATAGTTTTATTTGGCAAACACCTGTGGAATTCCAAAAGGACTGAAAAGTCTTGACATGCTTATAGATGGTGTGGAACCAGATTCTCCAACTAGTGCAAGAACTCCAGCAGATTTTGCACAGGAATCAGTCTCGTTAGATGTGAGATCTAGTCCATTGGCAAGCTGAAATGATACTTTGATTGCCATTGGCACAGAGCCACAAGAGTCATATATATGATACCCTAGTGTGATGCCCGGTAAGAGATCAGAGCTGTTGTTGATCTCTTGGATGGCGAACTGCAAGGCACGAGCAAAGCGCAGTTCTCTGAAGTCCATGCTGTTGAAGTACACACAAAAAAACTATTTAGGTAAAATAAATCATTATAAAAATAAGCACATGAACAGTTTGATTATATGATTCTCATTGAATGAATATCAGAATATAATATGAATATATATTTAGCACAACAGCAAACTACTCAAAACATCTGTTAAAAAAAAAAAATAAATAAAATGTTACATCAAAATCTAACCTGCCACTGCACTCTAGCATTTGTGGCCATCTAGTAAAGGTGTGCTTCTCTGTCCTTAGATAGTAATGAATGGAGAAAACCCCTCCAATAATAAAGTCTCCATCCTTGAAAAGAGCGGGAGGCTGAGGGTTACCTTGGAGGATGCAATTGCCTAAATTAATCCTACACACAGCAGGACAAAGTCTGGTAATACACAGTATTGTCACTGTCAATAAAATATTAACATGCATTTCTCCTGCTTGACAAGCAATCTCTCCAAACATTAGGTGGGAATTAAGCCTTGTTTTATATACCCACCAGCAACTACTGTTGTATTTTGTACATCTCTGTAATGAAAAATGTAAGAGGGTGTGGTTAATATTTCATATCAGTAAATCATAATGAGACAATATGTCTCAAGTGAATAAAAGTTTCAAAACACCCAACCCAGGATCTTCTTTAAGGTAATCCCACCCCCCTGCCAACCTCAAGAGAAATGAGGTTAATGGAAAACATGTATATTTGCATTTAATTGCCTTTACTACTTATTTTGTAAACAATTTGTAAACTTCTTATGTTGACACAACTGTAAAGCATTCTGCAATAAATGCAGCCATAATTACTATAGCCATAGCTATTTAAAAAAATAAAAATAAACATTACTTTGTTCACACCAAACCAAATCAAAAGTTAACTTACAGATGACTATAATATTTAACCCGTCTAATTATTACGTTTGTAGACAGCACCATCAAATGTCCTGGTAGAAATGTCCCTGCGACCCTGTAGAGGACAAGTGGCTTGGAGTATGGATGGATTTTTGCATTTTTTTATGTCATGAATATGTAACAAAGCATACTCATAACTAAGCAGATCAAGTAGTTGTCAAAATTAACTGTTTTAATTCAAAAGATTTGCACCCCAGGACCACAATGTGTCCATAATGTAATGCAGTGTTTGTCTAGACAACATATTCAGAAACTTAAAGGGAACCGCTAGTATTAAGACTTGTATGGCTTAATATAACATAAATGATGTCTCTTACTGAAATATGTAGTAGAAACCCCATGAAAGATTTACATTATTTAAAATAATCCATGACATATTTGGACAATAGGCGGCACCATTTTGTTTAGGTGCACAGTGCGTTCTATGTCGATGACGTCAAATGGTTGCACTCGGTGAGCTACTCACACTGTTGTTATTTTTACCGCAACACAACTTGGAGTATAATATACAATGCCACATTGTGCAGCTTTTGGTTGTAATTTCCAGTCGAAGGGCAACAAGTGAAGCAATGCAAGTCTTGGTTGACTACCTACTGTAGTTCTGGGTTTTTTAGCTTGTTTGCTGTACACCTTGTCACATATCAGTGTTTAGAAATTGTTCTGTTCAGCTTCACGCAATATAAAGTCAATGGAGATGGTTGGATTAGACACGCCAAACAGGATTTCGTTCAAAATACTTCCTCATTCGAAAGAAAGATGGAAGTTTCAGGCCCATCTTGGATCTCAAACACCTTCCTTTCTGCATGCTGCATGTCATAGATGTCCTACAACCAATCGAACCCAGCATGTGGTTTACCTCCGTGGATCTGAAGGATGCATATTTCCACATCCCCATTGCACCTCATCACAGGTTTAGGAAGGTTTTATCAGCTCACTTTTCAGTGCAGGACATACCAATATCGAGTCCTACCATTTGGCCTCTCCCTCTCTCCCCGTGTATTCACACGATGTGTCCAAGTGGCATTAGAACCTCTACAACGGGAGGGCATGTTGATTCTCACATACCTGGGTGACTGGTTGCTTTGTGCCAGATCACCACAGCAAGCAGCCAACAACACACAACGCCTACTAGAGCATGTCAAACCTACAGAAACCTACAGAAACCTACAGAAAAGCTGCCTCTCTCCGTGTTAGTCATTATGCTTCCTGGGGTTACATCTAGACTCCAGAGTGATGAGGGCCACCCTCACAGCGTGCAGGAGGCAGGCTATTCGGGGAGCTATAAAAAAGTTCCAGGTTCGACACAAGCTACCTTATCTCAGCTTCCTACGGCTGGTGGACCTTCTCATGGCAGCTTCATCAACCATTCACTTAGGGCTTTTACACCTTCGTCTCCCTGAGGCTTTGGAGACAGAAACGTTTTCTGCAAAGGGGTGTACCAATGGGGCCGCCCCTGGCATGCAGGGAAGTGGTTACAACAGATGCGTCCCTCACCGGATGGGGAGGACTGTGGCAACATCAGGGCATACGAGGCAGCTAGACCCTGCAGCAGAGGACATCTCACATCAATGTCCTGGAGCTGAGGGGAGTGCTTCTTACCCTAAGACACTTCAGACAAGAGTTATAAGGGAGGCACATTCTGGTGCGGACCGACAACACCGTGGTGGTGGGGGCACAGGGGGGCTCAAGGTCTCTATCTTGCCTTTGACTTTCACGAGTGCTGCTGTTGTGGATGAACAAGCACTTTCTGTCGGTCAGAGCGGCACACATTCCAACAGGGGTCATTGCAACAGTGTGTCAGATTCGCTCTCTCTGAGGCCAGGGGAGTGGTATCTGCACAAAGCGTTGTTCAGTCAATTTGAGGAATTTATGGTACCGCAGCCGTGGACCTCTTTGCCTGCAGAGAGACAACACATTGCCCGCTGTGGTTCACAGCGCAGGAGGAGCGGGGATCACTAGGCCAGGATGCCCATGCCCATGCCCATGACTGGCCGGATCTCCTCCTCTAAACCTTCCCTCCAATTCTACTTCTCTGGCCTGTCCTGAGGCGTATGCAAGAGATACACCACAGGCTTATTCTAGTGGCGCTCTGCTGGCCAGCAAGACCATGGTTCAGTCTGCTGTTGGCCCTTACGTCCCCCACAACCATTACCAGTTCGGAAGGACCTGTTATCGCAAATGAACAGGGCCCTTTGGCATCCCTCACCGAACAAGTTCAGGTTGTGTGTATGGCCCCTGGGGTTGAGCAAGAGCTCTTGCAGTGTTCAGCTGGTATGAGGAACACTGTCATGAATGCTAGAGCTCCATCGACACGTCGCACTTGTGCCAGTAAATGGAAAATTTTTGTTTCATGGTGTACAGAGCTGTCTGTTAACCCAGTCACTTGTGCCATCAGTTCAGTATTGGAATTCTTACAACATTCTTACAACATTTATTGGACACTGGATGGTCCCCAGCGACTCTAAGAGTGTTTGTGCCCAACAGTCATTCATGAACCACATGAATAAGAGAGTGTAGCGTCTGGACCAATCAGACACACAATTATTCATTATATTTAATTCTATATATTTAATGAATTATCCAAAAAATCAATCTATCAAAGTTCTGTGAACCCATCCGCCTAAAACTGCAACAAGCATCCCAAACGTAGCTAACACACAGGTGTCCTGTTACAGAACACAGGAAAACTGATACGAACTTACAATCAGAAAGAATTTTGCAGAGACTAGTGACTCTGACTTCATTCTTTCTGAGAAGGACAAATAAACCCTCTTAATCCTATATATTCTATATATAACCACTTGAGAAATGTATAAACGTGTATCCAATTTTCCCATCTCATGACTTTCCTTTTTATAGGCTTTATTCCATGTATTAATTCTCTCTTTTGAACTATTTTGGTATTAATGTTTCAGAGTTGCAAAATTTATGGAAGTAATTTAATGCCAAATGTTTTTGAAATAAAAAGCTTGTTGAATTGCACTAATTGAAAAAAAAATGAATAACACTTTATATTAACTAGTTAATATGAACTAACAATGAACTGTGCTTCTACAGCACTTATAATCGTTGTTAATGTTAATTCCAGCATTTACTAATCCATTATTAAAATCAAGAGTTGTATTTGTTAACATTAATTAATGCACTGTGAACTAACATGAACAATAAACTGCTGCATTTTATTAACGTTAACAAAGATTACCAAATACAGTAACAAATGTATTACTCATGGATAGTTTACATTAGTAAATACATTATGAACCTTATTGCAAAGTGTTTTCAAATAAACTGTCAAGTAATATGTAAATATTGCTATGTATTTCACTACTGTATGGGATCATACAAAAAAATGGCATCATTTAAACCTCAATAGCATGTGACGAGACTGATTTACAGTCACAAAACCAACTGTAAAGTGTTCATCTAGGGCTCAGGTCGAACAGTGATGCACCCTACTCTCTCTCACAAACACACACACACATACACGCCTATATTACTAACGGGACTATCACTCTACACTCGCCAAGAGGGGACCAGTGTTTCTGGTTATTTTGAAGAAACGAAAATGACATACAAAATTTTCTTTTAAGGTCTTTTTTCATAATATAACTTCAAATAAGCATTTTTTTATTTTTTAAAAAATATGCCAAGAGGGGACCTGCAACTCTGACCGATGTCTACCTATCCAACAGGGGACCTCCATAGCCTGCAATGGAGCTATGTGTGAACAGTGAGCTGGCAGCGAAGTCATTATGTAACTTTATATAATTATGTAATGTTCACACAGGCATAAGGGATCACAGTAGGCATAAACATACACAATATACAAATAAAAAAAGAATGACCAAACCATCAGTTATTAAAAATTTTAAACGTTGAATTGCTTGAGGAAAACCATTTGAATCAGTTTTAAATACAACGGGGGAAAAATACAGTCAGTGAGATGGCAACAGTTCAAAAGCTAATGTTTTGGACATTACAGAAGAGTATTTTCTTTAAGAAATGTATTCTCTGTTGTGGCTTCATACAGTATATGATCAGTCCACATATCCCATTTAAGCTTATTGTCAAGTACACCAAGATATTTATAATTTTGGACTGATTGTACTGGCTGCCTATTAATTAAAAATTAATTAATGCTCTCCAAAATTAATAGACATTTCCTTTGTTTTGGAGATGTTTAGAGTGAGATTTGATTTCTTGCACCAATTTTAAAAGATTGAGGACTGGACTGTGTTCCTCCTGCCCATCATATAATAGACTCACTATACATGTTTCCACTGTTGAGGCAAAAACTTCAAAACTTGCTGCATTAAAAAATCCTCAGTTGGCTCAATTAAATTATGTGAATTGAACACTGGCACTTCATTTCTTAAACCAACCAAAGATTTTCAATGAAACAATCAACATAAAAATTAATTTTGACCTAAAAAAAAGAAAAAAGAAAAAAAACTTATTACAGAGTATTTTTTATGGCAAGAACTAAGTTCAAAAGTTTAAATCTAGCAGAAACAGGTATAAGGTAACAATTGCAGGTCACCATTTTATCAGGTTAGTGATTATATTAAACAAATGGATACTGGTCCCCTGTTAGATGGTGTGAAATGATCTGGTTGCTTTGCCAGTTCTTCATTTTCATTCATTTTGACCTTAAAAATCTTTTTACAGTGTATTTTAATAACAATAATAGGTGTTTTAGTGTTTTTTATGAACATTGCTGCTACATTCAAAGATATACAGAATACAAAATATTGCTAAATATAAAGGTATAAATATAAAAATATTAACATCACTGAACCAACCTACCAATTTCAATCAAGCAGAAATAGCTCTTTAAGGTAACAATTGCAGGTCATCACTTTATACAGTGAAATTTGATTTGATTAAACAACATGCTTTTGGTCCCCTGTTTGATGGTAAATTGCGACATCTGTTTGGTTGCTTTGCCATTTCTTACCATCACAAACACACTCAGATCTCAAAATTTTATGTTAACTCACTGCATTGCTGCCAAATTGTCAGTTATCTCAATTAAATTATGTGAACTTAACTTACACTTTAGCTGAACCAACTGAAGATTTTCAATGCAGGAATCAACATAAAACTGAGTTTTGTCCTTTAAAATCTTTCTACTGTGATGAACATTATGAACATTGCTATTACATTCAGAGATAGTCAGAATAGGAAATATTGCTAAATATAAAGGCAACCAAGCAGGTGTCACTTTACCATCTAACAGGGGACCAGTGTCCTTTTGTGTAATGAAATCAATATAACATGCACATTTTGCTGCTGCTTAACTTCACCATGTACACTTGTGTGAAAATGGGCATGGAATGGTGAATAAAAAATGGTAACCTATTATGGTAACCTGTTATTATAATGGTGAATTAGCTAATTTTGTTCAAGTCAATTATTAAACCTTGCTGAACCAACCTAAATACTTTAATTTATAACAACAAAACAAAGTTTTATGGGTTAAATCAAGCAGAAATAGCTCTTTGAAGTAATACCACTTTATACAGTGAATATTGATTCAATTAATAAAATGCTTTTGGTCCCCTGTTAGATAGCAAATTGTGAAATCTGTTTGGATGTTTTGCATATACTTCAATGAGAGCGAGACATCACTGCCATTGTCAGAGCGCGATCAAGCCAAACAAATCGAGTGATGAATGCAGTTGGACATAGTGGTGTATTAGAGGTAAAAAATGATATAAATACTGTTCGGTTTCTCGCACAAACCGATCGTTTCTTGTCTTAGGACATCAATGTGTTGTCACGAGCTGCAGGGTTTAATTTGGACTTGTCTAAGCAAGTTTTATTTACTGTTATTGTAGAAGTTCCCATCCACTAGCATTATTTGACTGACAGACAGCAACGGTTGGAGGTAAAAATCATAATTTGTGTTCTACTGAAGAAACAAAGACACCTACATCTTGGATGCTCTGGGGGTAAGCAGATAAACATCAAATTTTCATTTTTGGGTGAACTATCCCTTTAAGCAGCAGCAACATGTGCATGCTATAGTGATATCATTACACAAAAGGACACTGGTCCCCTGTTAGATGGTAATGTTTGACACCTATTTGGTTGCCTTTACATTTAGCAATATTTTGTAATCTGATTAGCTCTGTTTGTAACAGTAATGTTCATAATAAGACTAAAACACCAGTTCACAAAATTTAATTGAGATAACTGACAATTTTGCAGCAAGTCAACATAAGATTTTGAGATCTGACCTCCAATATCTTTACAGTGTGTTTGTGATGGTAAGAAATGGCAAAACAACCAAACAGATCTGGCAATTTACCATCTAACAGGGGACTAAAGGTTGCCTGGAAAATCCAGCCTCACCACTGTACCAGCGGATGAGTCTGGTCGGCCATTGAATCAATTCGATTTCTAGGGCGGAGCAAATCCGAGCAAACAGGAAGCGGAGTAAACCAATCAGAGAAGGGCAGATATGACGTTAGCAAAGCGACAAGAGAGTCAACAGCGAAAAGTAAATAATTAATGTGTTTTTGGTCATTTAAAACTGAATTCACAGCTGAATAGAATGAACTCTCAGGTCTCCCGTGCGCAGCCTTTGTTGATATTGAAGGGACTTTCGCCACACTAGAGTGACGCTGTTTGTGTCACTGAAATAAACGAATCTGATTGCACGGTACGTTTTGGAGTGGACTCGAATCGCGGCGGAGGGCAGACTGACCAGACTGATATATCTTGTAGATATATATCAGTCTGGCCTTGCCAGGCAAGACTAAAGGCATTTTGTTTAATCAAATCAATATTCACTGTATAAAGTGATGACCTGCAACTGTTACCTTAAAGAGCAATTTCTTCTTGATTTAAAACAAAACTTAGTTTTGTTGGTATAAACTGATGTATTTAGTTTGGTTCATTGATGTTAAATAATATTTTTGACTTGAACAAAATATGTTAATTTAGATGTTATTATTTTTATTCATCATTCAATGCCCAATTCCACACAAGCAAAAGTGTTCATGCTAAAGTTAAGCAGCAGCAGCATTTGCATGTGCAGTAGTGATTTCACTACACAAAAGGACACTGGTCCCCTGTTAGATGGTAAAGTGCAATTAGCAATATTTCATACTGTTCATACTTACTGTTTACTGTTGTATCCCATATAACTAAATATAATATATAATAATAATGCTATCCATACAAACCCAGACACTTAAAACAAACTTAAAAGACTTCTATGTCAAGGTCAAAGTTCAAAATTTTAGGTTGACTGTTTTATTGAAATTTTTCAGTTGGTTCAACTAAAGTGCCTGTGTAAAAAAAGACATTCAGTTCGCATAATTTGATTAAATCAGCTGAACATTTTCAACGCAGCAAGTCGATATAAAATTTTGAATCTTCACCTGTTCAGTTGCTTTGTTTTTTGTTTTGTTTTTTACTTTGGTTGATGACAGTTGTATTTAATTTTATACTGGATGAGTATATATTTTGAAATACTGTTTAAAATGTCAATTTTAAATAAAATTTCATATTAATGTAATGCAAAGTTTGAAACTAGTAAGTTTTAGGCTTTTTCCACCTTTTCTTTTACAAGGTCCCAGTTCACAAATGTGTTAGTGGCTAAATTGGTCAAATATTATCCAGATGTAGAACGAAGTTTAAATGATTTCTATATTAAAAAACAAACAAACAAAAAACATTTGAATATTTTGTTAATTTACATGGTAATTGCCTCGGAATGTATTAGCATTACAGTGAAATAATAATTAAGATAATTCAAAACATTTCTATAATTGGCCTAGTAGTATAAAAAATAAAATAAAAGGTTCCTTAAGAAAGCAGCCTGTTAAACAGCAGCTTGTAGTCTCAGAGCCTTTTCTAGGACAGCAAGCCTACTTAGTTTGTTATACACTATATATACACTACCATTCAAAACTTTGGGATCGGTAAGAATTTTAATGTTTTTAAAAGAAGTTTCATCTGCTCACCAAGGCTGCATTTATTTAATTAAAAATACAGTAAAAACAGTAATATTGTGAAACAATTTACAATTTAAAATAACTGTTTTCTATTTGAATATATTTTACAAAGTAATTAATTCCTGTGATGGCAAAGCTGAATTTTCAGCATCATTACTCCAGTGTCACGTGATCCTTCAGAAATCATTCTAATATGCTGATTTGCTGCTCAAGAAACATTTCTTATTATTATCAATGTTGAAAACAGTTGTGTACTTTTTTTCAGGCTTCCTTGATAATTACAATGTTCAAAAGAACAGCATTTATCTGAAATACTAAGCTTTTATAACATTATACACTACTGTTCAAAAGTTTGGGGTCAGTAAGAATTTTTTTTTTTATGAAAAGAAATTAAAGAAATTAATACTTTTATTCAGCAAGAATGCATTAAATTGATCAAAAGTGACAGTAAAGACATTTATAATGTTGCAAAAGCTTTGTCAACACAAGAATAAATTACATTTTAAAATATTTTCAAATAGAAAACAGTTATTTTAAATTGTAAATTGTTTCACAATATTACTGTTTTTACTGTAATTTTAATTAAATAAATGCAGCCTTGGTGAGCAGATTAAACTTTTTTTAAAAACATTAAAAATCGTACAGATCCAAAACTGTTGAACGGTAGTGTATAAGAGATATAAGGATTTTTTTTTTGTAGTATATAATATAGTCAATAATAAAGTGTATAATGTCAATAAAACAGTATACAGCAAATAAAAAAGTAATGTATTAAATAATAACAACTACCCTCTAAACAATGTTTTGTTTCGTATCTCAAGAATCAGTTCCTTAAGCAGCCTGTTAAACAGCAGCTCGCAGTCTCAGACCCTCTCTAGGACAGCAAGCCATTCAAACAATAGAAGAGTGTGAACGACGTGTGTTTATGGGCAATTGCAGTTCTTGCTCCAGCCTACAGGGGTGCTGCTGAGTATGGGCTTAAACACTCACACACCTATAGGTCCCCACTTGGTCAAAAATGAAAAAAAAATTCACCAGAGCGTTTTTTACTTGATTTTAACATGATTTAAAGCATGACCAAGTGGGGACCTGAAAAATGTCCCCTCTTTGCTCGGTGGTCCCCTGTTCGTGAATGTGTTACGACACCAATGTCCCCTGTTAGATAGGTAGACAAGTACACACACACACACACACACATTCAAACACACACAACTCAAAGTACATACACATACTTTTTCTTTCTTTTTTTTAACACATTTATGACACAATTTGTTCTACTTTGTTAATTTTATTTTTCCTGCTCATATAAATGCTTTGGCAACACAATATAAAATTTGTATAAGCAGGATAATATATGAGCAGGAAAAAAAAAAAAATAATAATAATAACAAAGTAGAACGAAAGGGTGCATCACTGTTCGACCTGAGACCTAGATGAACATTTTAGAGTTGGTTGTGTGACTAAATCATTCTCTTTAAACGCTATTGAAGGTAGAAACGTTAATTCCAATGTCGTAACTTTAGAGGCGGTCCCTAAATTTGCGAACGTTAAACGTTCAGCGTCAAAACAACTTTATGCCAGTATCTGCTTTCTTGGAGCCTATAACTTAAATCACAAAATGAGGTGCGAGTTTGTTCTTTTATATCACTGTACTAGTCCATTAAGCTATGTTAAGCATTTTATATGTCCTGATGGCAGAGGAATCCTATGAAGTATAAGGGAAACCCTAGTATTACAACACAGCGCTGCAATATTAAGTTAAGGAAACTAAACAACAGAGAGAAATACATGTCTAAGAGAGGTTGACATTACTCTCGAAAAAGCAACCCAGCTTTGTGTCGCTGCAAAAACAACTAAAGCACAAATTTAAAAAATGCATGAGGAGGATCTCAATGTACAAGCCTCTGCATGTGAAAGCAAGCAGGTTGATGCCGTGAAACAAACAGACACGGAAAAAGACCAACAAGATAAAACGAAAGTGAGTGAAAAAGACAAAGCAAGCACGTTTGATTGCAAACGACGTGGAACTGAGCATACATCGCGTTCATGTCCTGCGTATGGCAAACAATGTAAAAATTGCAAGAAGATGAACCACTTTGCCAGGATGTTTAGATCACGGAAAGTGCACGCAGTAGATGATGAAGTCACGGATCAGCAAGCAAGTCTTTTTGTGGGAGATGTGCACGCGAACACACAGTCACGTGCAGAGGAATGGACTATCGAAATGAAACTGGAGCGCAAAACTGTCAAATTCAAACTTGATACTGGCGCACAGGCCAATGTAATTCCATACAGTTTACTACAGAGAACAGGCAAACAGAACATACTTAAACCAACAAAAGTAAAGCTGTCAACATACACTGGAGACAAAATACCTGTGAAAGGAAAGTGCAACTGGACAGGGAAATACAAGAAGAAAATTTATTTCCTAGAATTCATTGTTGTAAAATCAGATGCCAAACCAATACTAGAAATTAAAGCATGTGAACAGATGGGGCTCATCAAGAGAGTGATGGCACTGAATAAAAGTGAAGAAACAGATATTTTCAAAGAGTATGCTGATGTGTTTGAGGGCATAGGCTGTCTGGAAGGGGAACACACCATTCGAATTGATGAGAGTGTGACACCAAAAGTATACCCACCCAGAAAGATTCCTGTCACTTTAAGGGAAAAATTAAGAACAGAACTGTACAGGATGGAAAAAATGAAAGTGGTAGCAAAAATTGAAGAGCCTACGCAGTGGGTAAACCCAATCGTGATTGTAGAGAAGTCTAATGGAAAATTAAGAATCTGCTTAGATCCACGTGATCTAAATACAGCAGTAATGAGGGAACACTACCAGCTACCAACTGTTGAGGAAATAACCTGCAGACTGTCAAAAGCCAAATACTTTACAGTGCTGGACGCAAGTTCAGGTTTTTGGCAACTCAAATTAGATGAAGCCAGTTCTCGCCTCTGTATGTTCAACACTCCCTTCGGCCGTTACAGATTCCTCTGTCTTCCTTTTGGAATTAATTCGGCACCAGAAGTGTTCCATAGGACTGTGGGACAACTGTTTGAAGGAATTGAAGGCGTTGAGACGTACATTGATGACCTTTTGATTTGGGGAGAGACAAAAGAACAGCATGATGAAAAATTGAGAGTGCTAGAGAGAGCAAGAATCAAAAACTTCAAGCTGAATAAAGAAAAATGCAAAGTGTGCCTGGAGGAAATCAAATACCTGGGTCATGTTTTTTTCAAAAGAAGGACTGAAACCTGATCAGAGCAAGATTGAGGCTGTAAAGAAAATGCTAACACCTGAATGCAAAAAAGATGTGGAGCTATTTCTGGGAATGGTCACGTTCCTAGCAAAGTTCATTCCAAACATGTCACAACGCACTGAGCCATTACATGGACTAACTAGAGATGATATGGCATGGCAGTGGAGATATGAGCATCAGCATGCATTCGACCAATTGAAAACAATGCCCACTGAAACTCCTTTGCTTAGATACTATGATGTAAACCTTCCTGTGACACTATCGGTGGATGCTTCCAAAAACGGACTTGGTGCTGTCTTACTGCAAGAGGACAAACCGATTGCATATGCATCACATGACTTGACTTAAACAGAACAGCGCTATGCGCAAATAGAAAAGGAAATGTTAGCGATTGTGTTCGGGGTAGAACGTTTCCATCAGTATGCGTATGGAAGAGACATTAATGTAGAGTCAGACCACAAGCCACTTGAAGTGATAATGAAAAAGCCATTGAACAGTGCTCCAGCTAGAATACAGAGACTGTTAATGAGACTGCAGAAATATCAAGTGCACGTACAGTACAGGCCAGGAAAGGAGATGCATATTGCAGATGCATTGTCCAGAGCTTACTTCCCAGTGACCGACTCACTTGATAAAGACATAGAAGCTCAGGTGCACATGGTGATCTCCAATTTGCCTGTGTCAAATGAGAAATTAGAAGAATTCAAAAAAGAAACAAAGAATGATAAGACGCTGAGTAAACTCATAGAGACAGTTCTGAGTGGATGGCCGAAGACAAAGAGTCAAGCTGCAAAATAAATACAAATGTATTGGAATTACAGAGAGGAAATTTCAGTAGTGGATGGTGTTTTATTCAAAGGAGAACGACTCATTGTTCCTGCAGCAATGAGAGCTGAAATGCTTAAGCGAATTCACGAAAGTCACTTGGGCATTGAAAGCTGCAGACGTAGAGCGAGAGAAGTACTCTTTTGGCCTGGAATGTCGCAAAGTATCACAGAAATGGTGAACAGCTGTGATGTGTGTAGGACTCATCAGAAACGACAAACCAGAGAGCCGTTACATCCACACAGTGTTCCAGATAGACCCTGGCAAAAGATAGGTGTTGACCTATTCACCTTTGGCCAGCAGGAGTATCTACTCTTAGTGGATTACTACTCCAAGTTCATCGAGGTAGAATGGCTGAAGTCAGACACAAGAAGTGCAACAGTCATCACCCATCTTAAGTCACAATTCGCTAGACATGGAATTCCTGAGACAGTAATTTTAGATAACGGACCTCAATTCAGCTCGCGTGAATTCCAAGCTTTTGCAAAAGAGTAAGAGTTTTGTCACAAAACATCAAGCCCCTACCACGCTCAATCGAATGGAATGGCTGAAAGAGGAGTACAAACCGTTAAGCTCATGCTAAAAAAAGCTAACGCAGATGGAAAGGATCCGTATTTGTCTTTGCTGAACCTTAGGAGTACACCATTGGAAGACATTGGAGCATCACCAGCCCAACTGTTGATGGGTCGACACGTGAGAACAAGACTTCCAACAGTGTCACAAATGTTGAAACCCTGTATGGTCTCTAACACAGTGTGGCAGTTGTTAGAAAAAAGACAACAAAAACAGAAAGAATACTTTGATCAAGGAACAAGGGTGCTTCAGAAACTTCAGATTGGTGACAGTGTCAGAATATGGCAAGATGGCATATGGAAACCAGCTCAAGTAACTGAACTTTCTGATCAGCCTAGATCCTATGTTGTACAGACACCTGATGGACAGATGTATAGACGGAACAGAAAGTTTCTGATGCAGTCAAGGGTGAAAAATAACATGACCAAGGACAGGGACAATCAAAATGTGACACAGCAGAATTTGTGTGACAATGCCGATGAGCCATGTGAAGTGGACATTCAAAACAAAACACCACAAAGAAATGCTAGTCCTACAGAGCTTTCAAGTCTCCCAACCAAAACAGCAAGTGGACGTATTGTCACTAAGCCAAGAAGGCTTATTGAGGAGTAGCTATGAACTTTGTGATGACTGTTGAGGTGCAATAGTTTAAAGGACATTAAAGCAGCCGTTAAGGGAAAAAAGAAAAAGAAGAAAATAAAAATGTTTGTTTTTGTTTTGTTTTGTTTTTGTTTTGTTTTTTGTACAGGAAATGTAAAGACATGTTCATAAACAAGAAGGATGTTATGTTAAAAAAAAAAAAAAGAAAAAAAAAGGGGGGATGTCAGGATATGTAAATAATTCATCTTGATTATGATGCAGTTCATGTGGAAGCCACAGGGTGGGGCAGTTCAATAAAGGTACAAGTAATTAGCAGAAAACCTATAAGAGGTCTGTCGTGTATGCTCCATAAATTAATATCTAAACACCCTTCTTCTCTTTTACTGAGAAATGCTGATGTGAAGATGATGCTAAGAAGCTAGAAGCTTCTAAGGAACCCCAAGCTTGTGCCAGGCTCTGGCCTAGACCTTCTATTCACCAAAGATCCTCTGAAAACTGGTTCTCTTTCATCACAACAATATCAGCAAAGATTCAACGGGAGCCTCCACAAATTGCATCAGGACAGATTTAATTCAAATGGGCGAGACATGCAAGTATCAAACTTAGTCTCATTATTTGATACACTAAGTATCTTTACCCCTTTTAAAGAAGGGCCTGTTAAAACTAAACTGATGGTTTGCTCAAGGCTGTTGATCGGCTGAATTTCAAACAATGCTGTAACTTCTTGCTTTCCTGTATTCTGCTTTAGCTCTCTCTTTCCCTTGGTAAACTGTATGCATGTATGTGTGTGAATGTTAGAGTAGTTAAGTGTTTAGTCTAGTTAATAAAGTCTTGATCATGACACACATAAAGTTGTCCATGTTTCATGCTCATATACTAGAGTCTCTAATCATGCAGATCTTGACTACATGCTCTTAGTACTGTACATAAGATTGTTATTTCCCATAACCTGGAAATGAACATTTCTTAGAATTATTAAGCAATTAACACTGAATATTCATTGGCCAAACAGGTTAATTGATTGTAATATAAATTTGATTACATTAAGTTAACTTTATTAACTGATTATTTTGAGCTAATTTGCTACAAGAGATTCTAAAACAGTGTAGTCTGATAACCTGTATTGGCTATCAGACTGTTTTGGAATAAACAACCTTATAAACAACCCTCCTCTATGATGAGCATGTTCTTAAAATGATTGCAAATTTTTAAAGGAGTCATTCCTCAATCTTTTGATATACAAGAGGTCATTGTACTATAAAAAAACATAAGTTTCAAAACTCACAACTTCATTGTTTGTCCAAAAACAAAGTTTATTGAAATCAAGCTAACATTACCTTTTAAAGGATCCTAATGTAAGGAAAGGGGCTGTTTATTTACAACTATGTGAATGTGGTTCCAAAAGGGGGTTTTCGCAGCAATAGCATAGAAGAACCATTTCCAATCCCCAAAGAACCTTTCAGTGAACAGTCCTTAAAAGAACCAATTTTTTAGTGTGTAGAACATTTTGATCATAAATCCACCTTATTCCTGATGAGCCTACTGCACTCATGAATTATGGGTGGAACTTCCGGTTTGGGGAACTTCCGTTCAAAAAGACTTAAATGAATCATATCAAATCATAAGGTTGCCCTACAAATAAAGCTTATCCATCAGTTTGACTGAATGAGCTGTCAATTTTTCTTTCATGTTTTATTTTCAGACATCATGAGAATAATGTAATGCTTGGTATTTTAACGTAATGCTTATTATTTTATTTATTTATTTTATGATGTATTTTAAAGAGCTCTTTTGAGTCACTGCTTTCTATCCTTGTGACTTTTTATTTAGTCCCTTTGCATTCCACTGTAATAGTATGAAAAAGGACAACATATACTGCACATATGTGTTCTGTTCTCCCTATAATAATTTCCGATATCCCATTAATAATTCACTGTAATGCATGAAGAACCTCTCATTTTCTCCTCAAATCCTCACATTATTACATGTGGTTGTAGTAGAGAGCGCACAGACACGGACTTCAACATAAAAGAGGTTTAATCACAAAAGGAAAGCTACAACGCAACACAAAGAAAACAATAGAACCGACAAGGGAGTGCATTGAGTGAGTCCATTATAAAGGAGAGATAATGAGGTGATCCAGGTGTGGGGAATCTGTGATGATGGTGAGCTGATTGGGAAGTGCGTGCAGGTGTTCAGTCCAGAACTGAAGGGAACTGTGACACACATCTCTTTCCAGGTTTGTTTTTACAGGTAAATACAATTTATTATCTGTAAAGTTAATAAGTTCATTCAACAATGTATATTACATAATACAGATATATTTCACTACAGTTATATTTAAACCATCCGTTATTGCTGTGGAAAGAGTCACAGCTTTTCATGGTCTAATGAAAGTACCTTGTTGATGCTTTTACACATTTAAATGTCCTTTTAATTTTCGTTGGTTGAAGGTTGAGTAGAATATTGTCATCTCATTGTACCCAGATAAAAAAAAAAAAAAAAAACTAAAAAAAAAAAAAAAACTACGCATTATTGCATACATAGAGTGGGCCTTTCATAAGAACTCGGCACCAGTTTTTTTTTTTTTTTTTCATAAGTTGAATAGGGAAGGCGTAGAACATTCAGCGTAAGCGTTTTGAAGAATGCGGAAAAGGAAAGTACGTTCAAGGTGATATTTTGTTTATAAAGCATAAACCGTTATATATTTTTTTTTAAATGACCATTCATTTTGCTAGATAAGACCCTTATTGCTCGTCTGATATCGTTTAAAGCCCTTTGAAGCTGCACTAAAACTGCAATTTGGACCTTCAACCTGTTGGTAGCCATTGAAATCCACTATATGGAGAAAAATCCTGTTTTCCTCAAAAACCTTAATTTCTTTTCGACTGATGAAAGAAACATGAACATCTTGGATGACATGGGGGTGAGTTAATTTATCAGGAAAAGTGTATTTAAAAGTGGACTAATCCTTTAATCAGGATCTTTTGAGGTCCAGAAAGGTAGTAAAGACATTGTTAGAATAGTCAACATGACTATAATGGTCAAACCTTAATGTTATTTAGCAAAAAGAATACTTTTTGTGTGCAAAAACACATGCACCGTGCTGCTTGTGTGTACAGTGTCAGCCAATACTGAGCCCACGTTCGGACGTAAACATAGAAGAGCTGAACTGCATTCACTACGTCAGCTGCGTATGACTACAGTTCAAATTGTTAAAGTCGTTATTTTTGTTTTGAATTTGTGCACAAAAAGTATTCTTGGCACTTCATAACATTAAGGTTGAACCACTGTAGTCACATGGACTATTTAACAATGTCTTTAATACTTTTCTGGACCTCAAAAGGTGCAATGACATTGCTGCCTATAGGCTTGAATTGTATAGGAAATACTCAACTTTCAGTGACAATGGTGTCGATTTGTATTGTTCCCAAGTGCAAGTATTCAAAGAGTAAATGTTTAGCCAGAGTTATTTTCAGTGAAGGATCCAGCGTGTTGTAGGCAGTGGCTAAAGGCTCCAAAGAATCGTAAATATGGAGAGAAGACATGGTGATATGTCTCCAAGATATGGAAGTTTTTCAGATTATCTGGAAAAACCTCCATGTCTGTAGTCTCCTTTTCAAACAGGATTACTATGAACACAGTGTTTAGGGACAAACGGAGGGGAAAAAAAATAAATAAAAGAAACTGCCGTTCCATCAGTTCTGTCCAACCCCTGAAACAAAACACTATGAAGTACAGATAAGAAAGCTTTTGACATGTACCATTTTTTTCCCCATAATGCTGTTTAGAAAAGTAGACAACATAAAATACAAATTTCTGTGATAAACCTTTTACAATAACCTTCTGTCTATCTGTTTGTGGGTGGAAATACAATCTGTAGTTTTCACAAAAGTCTTGGAGTGTTTATCATTATCCAGCAGACTTGTATGTCCAGCAAAGCTGGCTGAAAATCTGCAAACTTGCACTTTAATATGAGCAATAGTGATGCTTGTAAACACTGTTAATAAAACTCAATAATTAAGCATGTGATCTTACCTCCTACACATTTAGGGAATTGTCCATCTGAAAAGCAGGTGATTTTGTTCTGTAATTTCACTTCCCTCCCAACACATGAAAGAGTTATTATGTGTCCAGGTCGTACTGAAACCTCAGGCCCTGGGTGTCCGTCCTCAGTGATGTCTGATATCATGTTCACTGTCAGCTTAAGATCGGATCAATCAAGCATCCTCCATGTGAACAACAGATCTATCTTTGATCTACAGCTTTGTCCAATCCAAGGCTTTTGCCATCTGTGGTGTTACCTTCACATTTAGGAAAAGGGCTGCTCCATTCTCCATTTGGCTGACAGGTGATTTTTCTCTGTCCTAAGGGGGAGGGGGAGGGGGGTTGAAGCCGTTTTATTGGTCGATGCCTGACCAATGAACAACGCCAGCCAGTGCGGCATTTTTATGCATATGTATGAGACAATATTTTCATTAAAATATCATTAGTTTTAACGGGGTTTTTTATTACAGTAAAAGATTAGTAAAGTCGTTTATTGGTTAGAGTCGGCCAATGAAATGGGACGTTTTGGTGGTCCATGTAGCAGCCTTTCATCGCGATGGAGGCATCGAGCAATTCCAGGGTAAGTTTTTCTTTATAATACTTATTAAAACAGATTCAAAATAAAATAATTTTTCCTTGATGTATCTATAACGTTACCTTCACTACTGTTAGTGAAGGTGGACTGCGTTAGGTGGTTCTGTAACTTTTATAATGAACTTTTTCATATAATATGAATTTTATAGTTACATAGAAGTATATTTATTTATATTATCAGTGATTTTAAACATCGTGAGTATTGATTAAAATAAAAATAAGACCCATGTAGAATATTTTTGTAACAGAATAATTACCCTGTGCCATGCATGTGGGGTGGGTTACTACTTGATAATTAAAATATTATTGTTGTTGTTATTGTTGCATTTTACGTGAATGCAACTTATATTGTTTTCTTTCTACAGGAGCAAAATTCAGAAATAGAAAGTGCTGTAAGGAATCTGCTGGGCCTCATCCGAAGGCATAGCAACATAAGTTGCAATAATATTTTAATTATAAAGTAGTATTTTGAATCTGTTTTAATAAGTATTATAAAGAAAAACTTACCCTGGAATTGCTCGATGCCTCCATCGCGATGAAAGGCTGCTACATGGACCACCAAAACGTCCCATTTCATTGGCTGACTCTAACCAATAAACGACTTTACTAATCTTTTACTGTAATAAAAAACCCCGTTAAAACTAATGATATTTTAATGAAAATATTGTCTCATACATATGCATAAAAATGCCGCACTGGCTGGCGTTGTTCATTGGTCAGGCATCGACCAATAAAACGGCTTCAACCCCCCTCCCCCTCCCCTCCCTCTCCCCCGCTCTCTGCTCTCTCACATCTGCTTTCAAGTGCACAAGTCAGTTTTGCACCAGGAATATCGCAAAAAGAGTAGCAAAAGTCAAAGCGCCAGAAATTGAATTTGTACTGCCAGATCTGAGAGGCTGTAAGTGCCGACTTGAAGCTGTACAGCGAAACTGAAGTAAAGAGCAAAAGTAAATATGCCTCACACATTTGTGTTTGTCGTTTTGTATTTGTGAATGCCATTTTACACATTTGTAACTATTAATCTGCAACTACAACTTCGTAACACGGGTGTTTTGATTGTTGTCTGTGTGTGCAAATCGAAACATTCAGCTTTTCGCGTCAGGGCAGTGATTGTAAATTTCAATTTACAAATACAAATATTAATACTACAAGTTCTCACATTCAAATCAGCAACCTCTCGGGTTTTGCTACTGAATTACTTCCATAAGGTTTGACGGGACCCACAATATCAGGGAATCGCTCCATTTTTAAGTCTTCCTCTGCTGTGTTTAGAGGACACGTTGCCCCTAGAGAAAGCAGACATTTGATCACATATTTATCCGCACAGAATCATTTATACTTTATGTGGCCCAGTGTTTTGGAGTCACTATACTACTGTTCCCTTTCATGGGAACTGTTGATGCTGCGTCATTACGCTTTGGGAACGCCTCTGCGTGATTGCGTCATGAAGCACTCGTGTATCTAACCAATAATGTGACGAGACATCAGAAGCAGTCTCGGCCGTCAACAAGCTCCTCAGCGCATAGAGCGCAACAGAAAGCCAGTGTGGCCACCCGTGCTCCCCTGCAGAGAGCTTGGGGACCGGGGCGGTCATCACAGGCGAAGCCTTCAAGGGGTAAAGCGGATCTGAGGACTGTTCTGTGAGACAGAACAACATCGAGATGTTGTTCTGTCTCACATGAAGAGGATTGGGTTGAGGCTCAATGCCAAGGAAAGTGTGCTAGTTCCGGCTCAAACTACCAACTACTTAGGGGTAGTCTGGGACTCCACCACGATGCAGGCACATCTGTCTCCTGCTCATGTGAGTTCCATTCTCGATGCCATGAATTGGGTGAAACTAGGCCAGTCACTCACTGTCAAACAGTTTCAAAGACTGTTTAACAGTGATAACTTTGATTTGATGTGATAACTTTTGGCCTTCTGCACATGAGACTCTTGCAGTGGTGGCTCAGGACCAAGGGGTTTTCTCCGAGGGGAAATCCTTTTTGCACGATCAAAGTCATGCGGCGATGCCTTCGTGCTCTGGCCGTGTGGAAAAAGCCTTGGTTCCTGTCCCAAGGACCTGTGCTGGGGGCTTCTTGTCGTCGCGTAATGCTTACAACAGATGCTTCCCTCACGGGCTGGGGGGCGATCATGAGTGGTCGCTCAGCTCAGGGGCTATGGGAGGACCATCAGCGTTCCTGGGCTGGAAATGATGGCGGTATTTCTTGCAATAAAATACTTCCTCCCAGACCTGAGGGGCCATCACGTGTTGGTCCGCACGGACAACATGTCGGTGGTCTCATACATCAACCATCAAGGGGTCTGCGGTCTCGCCAACTTTGCAAATTGGCCCGTCGGATCCTCCTGTGGGCCCATGGGAAGCTCCTCTCACTGAGAGCAGCTTACATCCCAGGGCATCAAAATGTGGGAGCAGACGCCCTGTCAAGGCAGGGGGCCGAGGCCCGGGGAATGGAGACTCTACCCCGAGGTGGTGGAGCTCATTTGGAAAAATTTTGGTCGAGTGGAAGTCGACTTATTTGCTTCGAGGGAGTCAACCCAGTGTCCACTGTGGTTCTCCCTAACTCATCCAGCACCATTGGGTCTGGACGCTATGGGACAGACATGGCCGAGGCTATGTCTGTACGCATTTCCCCCATTCGCTCTGCTCCCGGGAGTTCTGGAGAAAGTACGCCAGGAAGGGGTCAGTCTAATATTGGTAGCCCTGTACTGGCCAACCAGAGTATGGTTCTCAGACCTAGTGTCGCTTCTAGACGGCTCCCCGATGGAGCTTCCTGTCAGGCAGGATCTCCTGTCTCAAGGGGGTGGCATGATAATTCATCCACGCCCAGAACTATGGAGACTGTGGGCCTGGCCTCAGAGGGGGCCAGGCTCATAGATGCTGGTCTCCCAACTGAGGTTGTGGAGACCATTCTCCACTCCAGAGCTCCCTCCACGAGGAAGTTGTAGGCATATAAATGGAAACTGTTCTCTACTTGGTGTAGACAACGCAGTGTGGACCCCGTCCACTCCTCTATTAGCCTTGTGCTTCAATTTCTCCAAGAAAAATTCTCGGATGTTTTATCTCCTTCAACCTTGAAGGTTTATGTTGCGGCCATTTCGGCCTATCATGCTCCTCTGGGGGATTCCTCGGTGGGTCTTTGTAGGAGATCTTCGAGCACTCTCAGTTGCTCCTTCATGTTTGGAATTTGCGCCTGAAATGGTCAAAGCTTTCCTGCACACTAGACCTGGCTATGTGTCAAAAGTCCCCACCAATGTCCCAGGGCCCATTGTACTTCAGGCCTTCTGTCCTACTCCATTTACAAGTCCGGATCAGGAGAAACTCAATCTGCTTTGCCCAGTGAGGGCTTTAGATACATATGTCCACAGAGCTGTCCTGTTGCGTAAAACAGATCAATTGTTTGTGTGTTACGGGTCTCCTAAGAAAGGAGGCCCAGCATCTAAGCAGAGGATGAGCAAGTGGGTGGTCGAGGCTATCTCACTTGCTTACGAAGCGGCCGGACAGCCATCTCCATTAGCTGTCCGTGCCCACTCTACCAGGGGTATGGCAGCCTCAAAGGCTCTAATGTCAGGAGTGTCTATCAACGACATATGTGATGCAGCTGGGTGGTCTTCTCAGCACACATTTATTAGGTTTTACAACCTGGATGTCGGCTCCACAGACAGGTACTTGGCACTACGGCATAGTTGGGATAGTGTTCCCAAAACATAATGACGCAGCGTCGACAGTTCCCATGAAAGGGAACGTCTCAGGTTACGTATGTAACCCTGGTTCCCTGAATAGGGAACGAGACACTGCGTTGCTTTGCCATAACCCCAGCATACCTGGGAGCGTCTTGCTTCAGCCATAATCCAGAAGGTAACGTTCTTTGTTCTGGGTATGCTTTATAGTTTCCTGGTCCGTGATGTCACCCGCTTCTGACGTTTTGTCACATTATTGGTTAGATACACGAGTGCTTCACGACGCAATCACGCAGAGGTGTTCCCAAAGCATAATGATGCAGCGTCTCATTCCCTATTCAGGGAACCAGAGTTACATATGTAACCTAAGATTTTTTCTAATGAGTAGGGTTTAGCATAACAATTAAATTTTTGGGTACCACTTTAGAATACTGATCCTTCATTAATTAATAACTTCATAGAAAAAAAAAAAGACTGATGTATTATTAACACAACTACTAATAACTAACAAGAAACTCTGATAAATGAATAGTGCTCAGTTGAAGGTGGTAGTTCACTATTATCTAATCAGTAATTACTGTTTTTTCATACCTACTAGAGAACTACTAAGAACTACTATGTACAGGTAAATAATTGACGTGACTGATGCATGATGTATAATTAATTCTAAAGTAAAGGTCATGGTAACCCACTAGTAATGACGGAAGTATAGAGGGTATGTACGTTACGTCACCGTCGACCATTATGACTACGGTTCCACCCACTCAGTGGCAGCATTGGTTTTCAGCGTGAATGCTGGAATTTTCAGTAGGAATTCTGAAATATTGGGTGTGGTTATATAGATATTTTATAGCAGGCCTACATGTATTGTGATATTTAGTTCAGTTGTTCCAAAATGAGAAATCTTACCTTACGGGGATCAATTTTGATGTTTTTGCCACATCTTTTTTCTTTACAGACAATGCCATTGAGGGCATGAGCTATAGCATATGTGGCTTTGTGCACCATGTTAGTGATCCGCAACTGGGACGTGTCTGTGTACGGGTTCTGTAATGTGCGCAGGTCCTCTGTACCATTACATTAGAAGAACCTGTATGCTGTTTTAGACTACAATTAAATGATCTTTCCAAGAATTTTGTCAGCAAGGGAGATTTCAGCACCTTCGCTGGAGAGAGGTCAAGTAGAAAGTTACGAAAACCCGGGATTACAGACCGTGGGATTGCAAAGCCCACAGCACTTTTTCTGGGTCTGTAACCCAGACCTCACTGCCAATCCACTGCATTGGAGGGGGGAGGCTGCTGACTCAGCTCATCTAGGAGAAATCTCATATCACCAACGGACATGAAGGCAACTATTACACGAGCTGTTGACCTACGAATGACATCTGCGACTCTTTTTAGTTTACTGCGTGGCTGGGTCCTGTAATAGGCCTCAGAATACTCCACACAGATTCCCTCCTCCTCCGCAGCCTTCAGCAATGATGCCATGCCATTGTTCCTATAGTCTGAATCACTGTGCACAGCCCCGATCCACGTCCATCCAAAGCTCTTGACCATCAGTGCCAGTGCGGCTGCTTGATGGTGCTGGGTATGGTCCTGAAGAAAGAAGGCTCATCTATAGAGCACCGTTAAGAAGAAGAAGAAGAAGAAGAAAAAAAGCTAATTTTTTCTTTAACATGAAAGGACATTTTAAATAATTTCATTACTCGAATCCAGACTTTACAATCACATTTACATGTGTACTATCTGCTGTGACACAAATGTCAAATGTGTCCGATGTTACAAGTATTTTCACATTGTCATTGTCACAGTGGCAACATTTCAAGAACAAGATCAAGAAATAGCAATATAAAGCACGCACCTGTAGAATTCCAAACGAACCAAAAAGTCTTGAAGTGCTTATAGCCGCAGTGGAACCAGATTCTCCAACTAGTGTGAGAACTGCAGCAGATTTTGCACAGGAATTAGTGTCGTTAAATACCAGATCTAGCCCGTTGGCAAGTTGAAATGCTACTTTCATTACAATTGACACAGAGGCACAAGAGTCATATATATGGTACCCTAATGTGATGCCCGGTAAGAAATCAGAGCTGTTGTTAATCTCTTGGATGGCGAACCCTAAAGTTCATGCTGCTGAAAAGCACAAATGAAAAACTGTATTATAATAAAATGTAATTAAATATGCACCTTAGTGAAAGTTCTGCTTGTATGATTCTCATAAACACAGTTTACATAAAGAAAAAAAGACAACTATGAACATGATTTCAGCACAGTAAATTGAGCCCATGCAATCCTTTTGTTTTAAGGATTGTATTTAGTTTTGTCAAACTCTAACCTCCCAATGCACTCTAGTGGTTGTGGCCATCTAGTATAGGTGTGCTTCTCTGTCCTGAGATAGTAATGAATGGTGAAAGCCCCTCCAATAATAAAGTCTCCATTCTTGAAGAGAGCAGGGGGTTGATAGTCACCTTGGAGGATACAGGTGCCTAAATTAACCCCACACACAGCAGGACAGAGCCTGGTAATACACACCACTGTCAATACAAGATTAACATGCATTTCTTCTGCTAGGCAAGCAGCCACTCCAAATGTGAGGTCAGCATTAAGCCAAGTTTTATATATCCACCAACCACTACTGTTGTATGTTGTAACTCCATACAGGACAGGGGGTGTGGTTACTATTTTATATCAGTTAATCATGGTGAGAGAATGTGTCTCATAAGTGTATCATTAAATTTCAAAAGACCAAAACCATGACTTTTCTTCGTTAAGGTCATCTGTGAACCCAAAACGAAATGTAATGAGGAAAACAAGTTTGTTTTAAATGTCATCTGACTTGCCATTTCCTTTGCTTTTTAAGAGGTTTGTCTTGTCTGTTTCAGACTCCATGTTTCAATGACATATATGACTTTCTGTAAATGCAGCCATAAATCATATTGAGTAAATGTTGCAAAAAGTTGTTTAAACTCAAGCTTTTATTCTAAAAATATTTTAAATAATAATAATAACAACATTACGTCTGTATGCATTTTCCCCGATTGCTCTGTTTCCGGGAGTTCTGGAGAGGGTTCGCTGGAACGGCGTCTGCCTGTTGCTAGTAGCCCCATTCTGGCCGGCCCAACTATGGTTTTCGGACCTAATGTCCCTTCTAGATGGCTCTCCTATGGAAATTCCGATTAGGAGTGACATTCTCTCCCAGGCTAACGGGTCTATCCTTCACCCCTGTCCAGAGTTGTGGAAACTATGGGGCTGGCCTCTGAGGGGGCCCAGGTCTCTCAACTGAGGTTGTTGAGACCATTCTCCACTCCAGAGCTCCTCCCACAAAAGGCAACTTTATGGCCTGAAGTGGAGATTATTCACTTCATAGTGCAGATATCACCAGTGGGACCCAGTTAACTTCCCAGTGAGTGCAGTGCTAAACTTTCTGCAAGAAAGGTTTTCTTTTCAGGGTTATCTCCCTCCACAATAAAGGTGTAGATACTCCTTTGGGTGATGTATTTTTGCGGAGACACCTTCTTATTACTTGTTTCCTTCATAGCACTTTGAGACGAGGGTGCTGGCCTGGGATTCGGACGTTGTTTTGCAAGGCCTCTCTGTGGCTCCTTTTGAAGAAGTTTCTGAGAAGTTACGAGATGCTGCGTCGTCATGCCATACTCCTGGCGTGTCCGTGAGCGACTTACTTCAGGTATATCAAAAGCTAAATGTGTATGTTCTAGGGTAGGCTTTATAGTTTCCTGGTCAGTGACGTCACCCACATATGATGTTCCATCATAGCATTTGACTGATTTCATACGTGCTTCACGATGCAATCACACAGAAGCAGTCCCACAGTGTTTCGACTATTCAGGGAACTAAGGTTACATACATAACCAAGAAGTTTTGTGCATTTTAGTAGGGCAGGTAATGGGTTTATTTTAAGATTGTTTTAAGTTCACTTAAAATAAAGTAGTCAAGTTATATATATTTTTTAAAGCCCATTCAATGTTAAAATTGATAGTTTTACTGAAAATTAGCTTCTGAACACTGAAAAAATAACGCATGTCCTCATTTGACTCATTTGAAAAGTTTGTAGTTACATTGTTTGTAAAAACTTTTTCTTAAGTCTAAGTTAAGTATATATATATATATATATATATATACTTAACTTAGACTTAAGTTAAGTATATTACACCGCTAAAGGCCCATTTACATTTCTGTAATAATTTATTGGCTAATGTTTCATATTAATATATTTTTAGGTTAATTAATATAACATTAATACATTAATAATAATTTATTGTGAAGATAACGTCACAAATATTAGAATATTATAAAGCAATGTTTTATAAAAATGTTTTATTTGTATATCAGTTGCCTATACAGTATTGTGACTAAGAAACATACTGAAGTACATAAGATTATACATCTGTTAGAACAACATGCAATTGTAAAACTATATTTATTGCACATTTATCTTGAATTCCATTTTGATTTTTCTGTTCAAAACTGTTTTTGAAACAATCGTACAGTATAGCACAAAAATGTAAAACAGTTATTTCAGTTGATGAGAAAGCTGACACATTAAAATCACATAATGTATCATATTTTATATTAAACAGTTGGCACGAGAGTTTTGTGTGTCTCAGAGGGCTTTTGATGGTACTTTACTCATTAAATGTTTTTTGGTATTCTGCTCTGGTCTAAAAATTATAATGAAGCACTTAGGAGCAAAAATACAGAGAATCAGACCAAAGCTTGAAGCTAAAATTGCAAATATCTCCACAGCTACAGTAAATTTCCCTGGAGAGCTGACATAAGCTGGAACAAATGTGATCCATACAGCACAGAATATGATCATACTGAATGTGATAAATTTAGCTTCATTGAAATTATCAGGCAGTTTTCGGGCAAGAAAAGCTAAAATAAAGCAAAGGAAAGCTAGGAGGCCAATATAACCCAGTACAGCCCAGAAACCAATAGCTGAACCTAAATTGCACTCTAAAATGATCTTTTCTTTGTAGTGTTGCATATTGTTGTAAGGAAAAGGTGGGGATATTGTTAACCAAAGCACACAAATAAGGATCTGTACAAGAGTGAAACCAAAAACACTGAGTCTCTGTTGATGAGGCCCGAACCATTTCATAACATTAGTTCCTGGAAGTGTAGCCTTGAAGGCCATTAACACCACTATTGTTTTCAACAGAACACAGGAGATACAGAGGACAAAAATGATCCCGAACGCTGTGTGACGCAACATACAGGACAACTCAGTGGGCCGACCAATGAAAGTAAGTGAACAGAGGAAACACAGTGTCAATGAGAAGAGCAGCAGAAAGCTCAGTTCTGAGTTGTTGGCTTTTACTATCGGAGATGCCTTGTTTTTGTAGAACACTAAAGCCATGCTCAAAGCCACTAAAGCTCCGGCTATAGAAAAAACTGTGAGGATGATACCAAGGATCTCATCCCAAGAGAGAAACTCCACTGGTTTAAGAAGACACTTGTCATTCTCTTTGTTGGGCCAGGAATCAGGAGGGCATGGATAACAATCTACAGAATCTGGAAAATAAATTAATGGTTAAATTCCACACAGATGTCTTGTCCATGCGATGGACACGCACACAGAAGATAATAGAGGAAAATCAAAATACCACAATATACTGTGGGTTAGAATTACCGGCCATGAATTATGGATGCTTTATTTAGCAGAATATGCTTGAACAAAATACCTGTCTCATTGCTGATTTCTCCTTCTGCACAGTTAATGCAGTCATAACAGCAGACAGGTTTTCCTTTTTGCACAGCCTTCCTAGTACCTGGAGGGCAACTCTTACTGCATACAGACACAGGCACCTGCAGGTGACAGGAACACCCCAGGTGAAAAAAAGTACACTTCTATAATGTACTTAAAGTGCTATATTTTCATGCACCAATTTTGTACTTAATATACTAAAAATTATTCTTTAGTACTTCTTAAGATCATCTTAAGAACATCTAAGTGTACTCAACTGTGCTATTTTGAGACAGCATGAAATATGAACTAAAATGTGCTTTTAATATACTATCTCTGTATTTAAAAAATGTATTTAGATACCACTTATAGTACATTTGAACCCATAGTGTACTACAATTGGTAGCTAAATATATATATATTTTTTACATTTTTTTCACAGTTAAGTACACTTAGATGTTCTTAGGATTATCTTAAGTAGTACTAAAGAAGAATTTTTAGTATATTAAGTACAAAATTAGTGCATGAAAATAGAGCACTTTAAGTACATTATAGAAGTGTACTTTTTTTCACCTGGGACACAGCACTCAAAGATATTCACAGCTATATTCACATATGAACAGAACAAAACAATGCATACTATTTTCTTGCCATCATTCCAAATGATAGCTCTGCTCAAACTGAATTCTTGGCCTTTAGGCTGGGATGCATCATATTGACCCACTGTCACAAAATCAATTGAACCGTCTCCTTGAAGCTGCCAGTTCACAAGTTCATAGGTGGCCACAGGGTCTCCATTGATATCAAATGAAACAGAATAATTATTTTTAGTGAAGTTCACTCGCTTGATCTGTTCAAAAACCTGCAGGGTGGAAATTCAAAATTCAGATGTATTTTGACATGGTGACTGAAATATAATTTGTTGAATAATCAGTGTAGAAATACTTCTACTTCTATATATTTTGATTATATTCATATATATATATATATATATATATATATATATATATATATATATATATATATATATATATATAATATATAATGTGTGCGTGTGTGTGTGTGTGTATGTACACACACAATGTAAACTTTAATTTATAAACAAAAATGTATAATAATATACATTTGTTTTATTATCTCACTTATTTCTTTTTTTTTATATCTTTTTTTTTTCCTCATTTAAAATCAATTTGCTCCATGATGAGAAAACTTACCTGCCGGGGTTCAGCTTTTATGTTTTTGTCACAGTGCTTTTCCTTACATACAATGCCATGAAGGGCATGAGCTATAGCATATGTGGCTTTGTACACCATGTTAGTGATCCGTAACTGGGACGTGTCTGTGTACGGGTTCTGTAAAGCATGCAGAGCCTCTGTGCCATTACATGCAGGCATTCCAGTATAAGAACCTGTATGCTGTTTTAGACTACAGCTAAATGAGCTTGCCCAGAATTCTGTCAGCAGGGGAAATTTCAGTGCCTGTTCTGGAGAGAGGTCAAGTAGAAAGTTACGAAAACCCGGGATAACAGACCGTGGGATTCCAAAGCCCACAGCACCAATACACAAATTAAACCGCAGCATTTCTGGGTCTGTAACCCATGCCTCACTGCCAATCCACTGCATCGGAGGGGGAGGCTGCTGACTCAGCTCTTCTAAGAGGATTCTCATGTCACCTGAGGCCAAGAAGGCAACTATTACACGAGCCGTTGATCTGCGAATGACATCAGCGACTCTTTTCAGTTTACTGCGCGGCTGGGTCCTGTAATAGGCCTCAGAATACTCCACACAGATTCCCTCCTCCTCCGCAGCCTTCAGGAATGATGCCATGCCATTGTTCCCATAGTCTGAATCACTGCGCACAGCCCCGATCCACATCCATCCGAAGTGTTTGACCATCCGTGCCAGTGCGGCTGCTTGATGGTGATCGCTGGGAATGGTCCTGAAGAAAGTAGGATACTGCCGCTTGTCACTGAGACATGCGCATGTTGCATAATGACTTACCTAGTGCACCATTAAGGAATAGTGAAGAAGTAAGTGACCAAAAAAGAAAAAAAAAGACCAAAGTCATTTACTTTACATTCTAATGGTCATTCTTTTGTAAATATGCAGTAAATGAACAATTTTGGAACATTTTTAGTCAATACTATGCCTGTGTCTGTTTTCAATTTATATATATATATATATATATACCAATAATGTATATCCAAAACACATTTTCATTTATTTTTAAAATGACATGAAGTAATCATATTGAACCCTCACCTGTGGAATTCCAAATGGACCGAGAAGTCTTGAAATGCTTATAGACGGCGTGGAGCCAGATTCTGCGACTACTGCTGTAACAGCTGCAGATTTTGCACAGGAATCAGTGTCGTTAAATATGAGATCTAGTCCATTGACGAGCTGAAAGGCTACTTTGATTGCCATTGGCACAGAAGCACAAGAGTCATATATATGATACCCTAAAGTTACGCCCGGTAAGAGATCAGAGCTGTTGTTGATCTCCTCAATGGCGAACTCAAAGACACGAACAAAGCGCATCTCTCTGAAACCCACGCTGTTGAGATAAACACAATAAATATACATAAATAAATAAAAATAATATACCTTTACATGAAAACAGTTGCACATATGATTTCTCATAATTTTATCACAGGATTACAAACATTAGATTATATTTTTTATTAATATATTAACTATTAATTATGATTTTATTATTTATATAAACTAATAATTTTAACAATTTCAGTATCAACATGTTATATTAAGAATGATATCCCATACTACATATGCTAACCTCCCACTGCACTCTAGTGGTTGTGGCCGTCTAGTATAGGTGTGCTTCTCTGTCCTCAGATAGTCATGAATAGAGAAAACCCCTCCAATAACAAAGTCTCCATCCTTGAAGAGGGCAGGTGGCTGAGGGTCACCTTGCAGGATGCAGATGCCTAAATTAACTCCACACAAAGCAGGACAAAGCCTGCCAATGCAAAGTACTGTAACAATTAATAAAACATTCATTTCTCTTGTTAGGACAGTGAGCTTTCCAAATATCAGGTGAGTGTTACATCATGTTTAAATAGCCACTATTGTTCTCTGTGGCAATGAATTTCCAAGAGGGAATGTAAAGAAGGTGTGGTTAATATATTTTAATGCTTAGTCATAATGTCAATTATGTGCTGTGTGTTTTCTTAACTTCAGAAATGGGACCTGCTTTCTTAAGAGTCCCCAACCCCATGAGGAATATGTTACATTCAAAATCCATTATTATATTTGTTTCTCTCACCATCATACTTATTTTGATAAGTTTATTATCTTATTTAATTAACATTTGGGTCACATTCTCAGTCTTTAGCCTGGACTTCTTGTATTTAGTTATTATTATTATGCATGGCTGTAGTATCCCTGTACAAGTGTAGATTTAAGTTTGATTGTTCCTTGTAGTCTCTCCAAAGCACAGTATTCTGCAGGATATGAAGTTTGTTGTTTGTAATGTCCAGTAAATTGACATACATATACTCACTGTTGAACCATTGTGTGATAACTGTATGGTTGATTGTGTACCCTTGTTAACAATAATGGATGGCAGTAATATGTATACAGTAAGATATAAAAATAAAGTAAGCAAAAATGATCAAATCAGTGTTTATTCACTTACTGTTAATTTGTTATTGTGGTTATTTATTTCATATTATTACTATTTCATTCAATTTGTACTGGACTCAAAACATGATCAATTGTATTATTTGTCTTTTCCCATTAGATGTTGTTTGGTGTTTTTCTCAGGCTTTAGTAAAATTATATAAATCTTGGGGGTGAACAAGCAGAGGAGCAGGCCAAAACTGGATGCTAAAATGGCAAAAATTTCCACAGCAGTTGTAAATTTACCAGGTGAACTGACATATGCAGGTACAAATGCCAGCCACACTGCACAAAATATAAGCATGCTGAAGGTGATGTATTTGGCCTCATTAAAATTTCCTGGCAACTTCCGCGCTAAAAATGCCAGAAAAAAACAAACAAAAGCCAAAACACCAATATATCCAAGCACACACCAGAAGGCCAGATCAGAGCCCACACTGCAATCCAGGATGATCTTGGACTGTTGATATTTAGTGTTTCTATAGGGGAAAGGAGGGGATACTGTAAGCCAGGTGGTACATATGACCACCTGAACTAGAGTGCAGCAGAAGATTATGATTCTCTGCTGTGTTGGGCCCAACCATTTCATTATATTGTTTCCAGGTCGGGTAGCTGTAAAAGCTGCCAGAACCACTAAAGTTTTGCCCAGGATGCAGGATATGCAGAGGGAGAAGGTGATGCTGAAGGCAGTGTGTCGCAGCATACAGGACCAGGATGTGGGTTCCCCAATAAACACCAAAGCGCATAAAAAGCATAGAGTCAGTGATAACAAGATGAAAAAACTGAGTTCTGAGTTATTTATGCGCACAACAGGAGTGTTTCTGTAATAAAGAAATACAGCAAACACAGCTAAAGTGAGGCAGGCCCCCACTACAGCTATTACTGTTAGGGTCAATCCCATTGCATCATGGGACAGGAATTCGACCACTTTCGGAATACACACTGTTCCATCATCATTTGACCAGTAATCTTCAGAACAGGCCATACACTCTACTGAATCTAAAGAGAGGGAAACACTATAAAAATGAAGATAAAGGTCCACAGATTTTTGTTGAATTATTGAAGTTCTTCTCCAACCTGTCTTATTACTGATTTTGCCACTGTCACATGGTACACAGTCAAAGCAGCACAGAGGCTGGCCACGCCGGACAGCCTTCCTGAATCCCGGAGTGCAGCTGTTGCTGCACACAGACACCAACACCTGCTTAACCAACACAGTCACACATATATTAGTAATTTATATTAGTGTATAATAATAATGTTCCTGCAGGTCAATATCATTATTAATTACAAGAAACTAATTAGCTAGTGTGAAACTAACCTTGATAAATAATGAATATGGGGCATACTAATTAAAAAACGGGGATTATTTTGCCTTTTGCATTTTCTTCCAACAGGCAGATCTGCCATCTTCAGATGAACAGTTCTTTCATGTTTCAAATGGATACTTACCTCCATTTGACCCTACAGAACTTCAGAACATGAAATCTCATGAACTGAAATACACTGTGAGAACGGCTTGCCTCAGTCTGATGGCCGGGCCACATGATGGCCTTCTCTTGGATAACCAGTTCTTGTCCAGATTCTTGTGCACCATCGAACCTGCCCACATTAACAAACTCAATATTCCCAGCTGAGCCCCTCTGCCAGTTTATGAGGTCATAAGATGGAATAGAATCGCCTTTCATATCAAAATTCACTGTCTCTCCTGAAATAGTGAATGACACCTCTTGGAGATACTGCTGTAACTGAGTTTAAGAGATAAAATCAAGACAGTTTAGTTCAAGTCATAACTTTGTACAGAGTTCATTTAGACATTTAAGCACTCATTATTTTGAGTACCTGCCATGGATAGACATTATGTATATTTGCACATGTGGAGTTACTGAATGGCCCTTTTCCAGGTGTACAGTGAAGAAGGTTGTGCAGGGAATGAGCAATGGCATACACTCCTTTATAAACATTATAGGAAATACGGGGGCTGGAAGTATTAAAGTAGGCAGAGTGCTGCACCCTAATAGTCTCTTGCCCTGTACAGGAGGGTAGATGATTATTCAAGCTGGAACTGGAGGGCGAACAGTCATATAAAACCCCCCACAGCTCGTGAACCAGAGGATTTGAGGGGTAACTTTCTGGGTTCACTGTTGTGAGATACTCTCTTAAACCAGGAATTTGGCCCTGTCGTATGCCAAATCCTATGGTCCCTCCAAGGAAAGGGTAATATTCACTTCCTGTGAACACAGAGGCTGTAACCCATGCCTCACTAGCAATCCACTGTATTCCAGTGACATTCTGTTCCATGTAGTCTCTTAAGAAGGGTGTAAGCTCCCCTTCAGCTGAGAACACCACTACCACCCGAGCAGTGGAGTGACTCATGACTCGAATGATTTCCAGTGCCCTCTGATGCTCGTATAACAGAGGAATCATCTCTTGATAAGCAACACATATGCCTGTGCCCTCCAGCTCCTTCAGTAAGCCCTGAAGGGCAAAGCGACCATACTCGTGATCTCCTCGTACCACTCCCACCCAGGTCCAGTTAAAATGCAACAGGAGTTTTGCAATGGCCTTTACTTGATAGGCATCACTAGGGATGACTCTGAAGAATGTAGGGAATTCTCTCCTATCACTAAGACAGGCACAGGATGAAAAATAACTGATCTGCCAAGAGAGAGAGAGAAAAAAAAATATATATAACAAGAATATTATTTGATCTTAGGTTGCACTGCATGGTTTCACTGTAAACAGATAAGATTGTGTACATGGTTAACTCTACATTACTGAAAAAGAAAGAAAATACTATAATTCTTTTCTCACAAAAAAAAGAAAAAAAAAGCATACACAAACAACAATGCACTTTAAATTAACACAACAATAATTGAAAATGTTTCATTTTAGACTCGCCATTGGTATCCCGAAAGGCCGCAAAATTCTTGAAACTACAATAGACTGAGCTGACCCGGATTCTCCTATGATAGCAAGCAGTGGACCAGCACCTGCACACATGGGGCTTTCTTGCTCATTTGGCCCATTTAGAACAGCTACTGCTGATCTCTGCCCAGTCAGAGGGTATGCACAAGAGTCAAAGATTTTGTAACCCAGATTGTAGTTAGGTAGAAGATCGTTTCGCTTGTTTATTTCCTCTACAGCAAGTTTCATTGTAAGGGCCCAGCGGAAAGCTCTAGGATCAAATCTGCAGTTGAATTAAACAGAGAGAAGGACATAAAAGGCATCCAAACTATAGTTGTACACAGGTTTAAATATTTATATCAAAGCACCCATTCAAGATATTTATACCTTACAAATATAATATTCTCTAAGCAGTTAAAAAAAAAAAAAAAAAACATTTTTGTTACTCACCCATTACATTTGACTGGCCCCGGTCTGTAAGTACAGTTGAGGTCTGGCATTTCCTGATTGTAGTGCAAAGGAAAAATGCCACCTATTAAAAAATCTCCATTAGCCATGAGGCCTGGCTCAAAGTCATTTTGCAGAACACATGTGGAAGCATCTCCGGGAGTGAGTGCACTGAGATAGTAAACCAGAAGCCACGGGAGCAGGACAGTCATGCTCTCTAATGCCTGCATCCCTCAGCATGACTACAGTGGGCAGGACAGCTTGTTATATATACCAGACACAGGTCTCCATGCATCTCATTATGTGTCATGGTTATATGACATCAGTAGGATTCAAAATACTCATATTCATAATTATGTTTTATTAATATACTTCCTTTCTACAACAGTAGCACAACCCATGACCATATACATTGTATTATTTAGAAAGAAGGTAAATTTGTTTTAGGACATGATAGTTTTGTGGTGTATAAGTCTCATGTTATTTTAAGTATATACAAGTTTATACAGTCTGTTTCCTATGTCCCTATATGAAGATATCACATTAGAATAAACATAACATCATATTAGATGAGATATGTTGATTTATGGTAAAATTATATTTTAATTCAAATTCAACATTTTTTGGACACTTTTTCATGTTCAGCTTTCCATTACGTCATTTAATAACTTTTCCCATGAGATGTTGTTTGGTGTTCTTCTCAGGCTTCAGTAAAATAATGTAACATTTGGGGGCAAACAAGCAGAGGAGCAGGCCAAAACTGGATGCTAAAATAGCAAAAATCTCCACAGCAGTTGTGAATTTACCTGGCTGGCTGACATATGCAGGTACAAATGCCAGCCACACTGCACAAAATATAAGCATGCTGAAGGTGATGTATTTGGCCTCATTAAAATTGCCTGGCAACTTTCGTGCTAAAAATGCCAGAAAAAAACAGACACAAGCCAAAACACCAATATATCCAAGTACACTCCAGAAGGCCAGATCAGAGCCCACACTGCAATCCAGGATGATCTTGGACTGTTGATATTTAGTGTTTTTATTGGGGAAAGGTGGGGATACTACAAGCCAGACAGTACATATGACCACCTGAACTAGAGTGCAGCAGAAAATTATGATTCTCTGCTGTGTTGGGCCCAACCATTTCATTATATTGTTTCCTGGTCGGGTAGCTGTAAAAGCTGCCAGCACCACTAAAGTCTTGCCCAGGATGCAGGATATGCAGAGGGAGAAAGTGATGCTGAAGGCAGTGTGTCGCAGCATGCAGGACCAGGATGTGGGCTCCCCAATAAACACCAAAGCACATAAAAAACACAGAGTCAAGGACAACAGGATGAAGAAACTGAGCTCTGAGTTATTCACACGGACTATAGGGGTTCCTCTGTTGTACAGAAATATCACCAGCACTGTGACAGTCAGAAAGGCTCCCACTATAGCTATCACAGTCAGGGTGATTCCCATTGCATCATGGGAGAGAAACTCAACTACTTTCGGGACACACACTGTTCCGTTTGCATTAGACCAGTAGTCTTCAGGGCATGACAGACAATCTACTGAATCTAAAAAAAAAAAAAAAAAGATCAGAAAAAAGGTTAATAATAATAATAGTAATAGTAATAGTAATAATAATAACAGTGCATGTGAGAGATTTAAACAATTCACTGATTCTTGAGATAAGGGACAAAACATGTTTTATATGTTAAAAAAATAAAATAAAAACTAACACTACATTATTAAAAAATTATATTTTTGTAGACAAAGGTTCCAGATAATGAACGATGTAAGGAAACAGGTTTTTATTACAATGTTTTTTTTCTAAAAATTAATGTTTATTCACTTAATTTGTGTCAGCTCCGTCAGACACATTATAAAGCACGCCAATTTAATTAAATCTATCCAAAAACAGTGTAAAGACTTCAGTTATGTAATATTGGTGTTCTTTGTTCTGTTTTCACACTATTATGAACAATCCAGCTCCTAAATTCTCCTCCCTCCTTTTAATATTAAAGGGTTAGTTCACCCAAAAATGAAAATTCTGTCATTAATTACTCACCCTCGTGCCGTTTTACACCCGTAAGACCTTCGTTAATCTTCGGAACACAAATTAAGATATTTTGGTTGAAATCCGATGATGCTCTGAAGCTTCCTGAAGGTGTGTTTTGAAATCGGCCATCACTAAATAATTTGTTATTTTGTTTTTTTTGGTGCACCAAGAATATTCTCGTCGCTTTATAATATTAATATTGAACCACTGTACTCACATGAACTGATTTAAATATGTTTTTAGTACCTTTATGGATCTTGAGAGAGGAAATGTCATTGCTCCCTATGCAGGCCTTACGGAGCCATTGGATTTCAACAAAAATATCTCAATTTGCATTCCGAAGATTAACGAAGGTCTTACGGGTCTGGAATGGCATGAGCGTGAGTAATAAATGACAGAATTTTAATTTTATCTTTAATCATATATCACCAATGTTCTTAGGATAATAAAACATATCATGAATTTTTATTGATGTTCTAAAATTTTTACACAATAAATTGAAAAATGGATTAGACATTTCTTTCAAAATTAACAAAAACCTTCACTTGACGGTGTTAAATACTGATGGAGTTGAGGTCCAGCTGGGGCCAAATATACAATATATTTAAATAGAATCATGAAATAACATTAGAAGAATTCCCCATATGCAAAAAAAATAAAAAATTAAATCACATTATATAGACTTTTTGAAAGTACTTGTCTACTATCAGACATAAAACCTGATAGAGTTGATGTCTGACAGAGTTGACAAAATTTAATGTTTTTCCACTTTAACCACATGTTGTACAGTGGAACATTTTTGTTTTCCCCTCAGTTGTAGGTGCCTTAATAAAAATATAAAAACATTTGTGAAGACACAACTTTGATAATATAGTAATTTTGAATAATAATTTTTAATTTGTTGCATTTTTAAATACTTTGTTTGGCAGATTTACATTGTGACCTCATGCTGAGGACAGGTTAAATTACATGTGTTTCCAAACTGAGTGTGCTTTTAAAATAATACTAAAGAAATTATTTAAAAGTATAAGCAATGAATGCCCCGAGTATACAAATTTCCTAGATGTAACTTTTTAAGTATGTTTATTTTGTTGATATTCTTACAGTTTAACATAAATAGGGCTTTTGTGTTTAGGACATGTTTTGTATGTATGTATATATATATATATATATATATATATATATATATATATATATATATATATATATATATATATCTGTGTTTTTTGCTTTCAATAGGATACAAAGTGTCATCTTTCAAATTCTGTCCATTTTAACACAAAATTCAAACAATAGTGCCATTTTGACGCTTTGTAATGTGGAATAACAGATTGATGTATAGGCACCTCACTTCAATCAGCAGCGCTGAGCATGAGTGAATGCGATCATCCCTTCCTCTTTACTACTAGTTACAGAATAAAGATGAATGAACATTTGTAAGTATGTTGAAAGATACAGTACAACTTACTGAAATGTATCATATCTTGTGTAATCAAACACAGTTTGAAAATCAGTGTTTTAACTGCGGAAAGATGTCAATACATCTTGTAAACAACGTTATGTAGCACACAACTTGTCCACAACTTATTAGTTCGCTAGAGAGAAATGAACTCTTTCGCTAAATATATGCACTATATTAGCCTATATATTATTTATAATTTACTTATCCTGTTAGTGATGTCTTAATTATTTAATGTATGTTTAAATAAATACGTCATGAAAACGAGTTATGACAGCTACTGTGCAAATGATTGTTCAACAACGAATTGCAGAAACATAATTTTTAATTAGATATAGAAGTTATTGCAAATCTACCTGTTTCATTACTGATCTTGCCACTCTCACATGGAACACAGTCAAAGCAGCACAGAGGTTGCCCACGACGGGCAGCCGTCCTAAATCCTGGGGCACAGCTATTACTACACACAGAGACAGGTACCTATGAAAAAAGTACATATAATCACACATTTTAAATATGAGTAAATATATTTTAGTAATGTATAATTACATTTTCTTTATGTTTTCCTCAGTTATACACAGCATACATAGCAAATGTTTCTGATAGAAAGCAGCAAAATACAGTATATAATATGCTAATAGGGGCTCAAGGACAACATAGTAAGTTATTTTAATAGAACAACAGATGGCAGTACAGTGCACAGTCAACACCTTGCCTTGTTCTGTTGGTTAGACCACATAATGGCCTTCTCCTTAATCACCAGTTGTCTCCCAGAGTGCTGAGCACCATCATAGAGGCCCACTTTCACAAACTGAATATCTCCACTTGAGTGTTTTTGCCAGTTTATCAAATCATAATATGGAACTGAGTCTCCTTTATCATCAAAGTTGACATTTTCACCAGATACTGAGAAGGAAACAGCCTCAAGATAATGCTGAAGCTTTGGAGTGCATAAAAGAAGGAACAGAAAATACCAGATAAATTACACAATTACATTTGCCATGAAAAAAAAGTAACCTAAATTTAAAATGTTCCAAGGATAAGATGAAATATGATTTAAATTAATTTATAATTCACTAGTTCTCCTCAGACCTTAAAACAGTTTTACCTGCCATGGAAACACGTTGTTGAGGTTTGCACATGAGGAATTCTCAAATGGTCCATTTCCAGGCCTACAGTCAATGAGATTATGTAGAGAATGAGCAAAGGCATACACTGCTTTATACACATTGTAGGTCACACGAGGGCTGGACGTGTTCATGTAGGCAGCGTGTTCTTGTCTGAGAGTTTCTTTCCCTGTGCAGGAGGGCAAATGGCTGTTCAAGCTGGATGTGGAGGGGGAACAACCATACAGAGCCTCCCACAACTCCTTAACTTGGGGGTTAGAAGGGTACCTTTCGGGGGTCACTGTTTTGAGGTAATCCTGAAGACCTGGGATGTGTCCTTGACGTATTGCAAACCCAACTGTGCCATCTAAGAATGGATATGTTTCTGCTAACACTGAAGCTGTTACCCAAGCCTCACTTGCAATCCACTGAATTCCTGTGATATTTTGAGTAACAAACTCTCTCAAAAAAGGGTAAAATTCCCCTTCTACTGAAAAAACAACAACAACCTTAGCTGTGGATTCCTTCATTACTTTAAGAATCTTTAGGACTTTTTCCTGTTTGTAGTCTTTAGGGATGATTTCATGATAGGCCAAACAAATGTTAGTATTTTCAATTTCTCGCTTTAAGCCTTGCAAAGCGAATTTGCCATAATCATTTTCTTCAATGACTACACCAATCCATGTCCAGCCAAACTTCTTTAACAGCTGTGCAATAGCTTTGACCTGGTAATCATCATTGGGAACTACTCTGAAAAATGTTGGGAACTGCTTCCGATCACTTAGGCAAGAGCAGGTTGAAAAATAGCTTATCTATAAAACAGAAAAAAAAGAAAAGAAAAAAAAAAACCTTTATTACCATAAAACACATAAAAAATAATATATACATATTAAGCTTACGTCTCCAAGATACAGAACACATATAAAAAATAAAAATAAATAAAAATAAATAAATTTTAAAAAAAGAAAAAGAAAAAGAAAAACACTTATTACCATGGGTATTTGGAAGGGTTGCACAGTTCTGGAAAGAACAATAGATTGTGAAGATCCAGATTCCCCTATTAATCCTAATAAAGGGCCAGCCCCAGAGCACATTGAACTCTGAACAACATCCTGTCCATTCAGTACTTCCAGGACTGCTTTCTGAGCCGTAACAGGAGTGGAGCAAGAGTCAAAAATCCTGTAAGCCAGTGTATGATTTGACAGGAGATCTTTTCTATTATTTATCTCCTCCACAGCAAGCTTCATAGAAAGAGCCCAGCGGAAAGCTCTTGGATCAAACCTGCGTTTAAAGTCACAAAAATAACTTTGTAACATTGCTTTTAGAACATTAGTTTGGCATCAGATAGGTTTTGGCAAATGGATTAAACATTAAACAGCAGATAAAATATTGAATTGCCCACAAATGTTTGGAAAGTAACAAATATCCTTACCCTTGACACTGTGCTGCTAAGGGTCTTTTTATATAGTCTGTTGATGGAAGTTCTACTCTATAATGCAAAGGAAAAATCCCTCCTATTGTGAGGTCTCCATTATTCATGAACACTGGCAGATTAAAGTCATCCTGTGGAGAGCAGGTTGAAGTCAGAGCTGCACTGGAAAGGTGAAATACAGAGACAAAAATGTAAATCATCATTCTATCAAGCTCCAAAAACCAACAAACAAACAAAAAACTAAGAGAGCTTAGAGATGTTTCTATTTCACAAGGTTTTATATTGTTAGCCACCTTGCATATCATTATGAATGACGTCTCTTTGGGTTACAGAATATGTTAAATAAGGTGGAGTGTAATAGCACCCATGATGCAGCAAAAAATAAATGAATATGTAAAACCTAATTTAAATATGATGCCTATCAAAGCTTAAAGCTACATTATGTAACTTTATTTTTTTTATTTTTATTTTTTTTAGAGTTTTGAGTAAAATGTAAATAGTGAGCAAGTACATCATAAAACCATCTTCCAAACCATGTTTTTGCCTTACCCTAAATCTCTATGAGCCTATATTTATTTATATTTTAGAGTTGTCAGGACAGATTTCAGTAAATTGCATACTTTCATTATTTGTCTATGTGTATTTACACCATAAGGTCATGCTACTATATGAGATGTAACTAGCTTAGCCACAACAAATGAACTCTGGACCGAAATGGCTTCGTAAGCAAAACGGGAAAGGGACATACTCGTAGTAAAACACAAATCAACATAATTTAAACCATAAACCAGTAAATACTTTGGTCTATTTGCTTTGGGATTACAAATTTAAGAATCTGTTTAAAATCTGCTGATCCTACTTCCTGACATAACTTTACATGAAAAATTAAGGTGAACTGCAATGTATTGGGCATTCAAGGTGAGCACAATGGTATCAGTTTACTGATTAGATAAATATAGTTTCCAGTGAGGGGGTTCTGCAAGCCTCTGATCTTCCTAATGAGAGACAAACTATGTGTGAAATTAATGTTGACAGAGTACCCCCAAATGGAATAAACAGCACCTGGTCATGAGAACTAAGACTATTGTCTTCAGAGTCGGGGGTTCTTTTCTATATTGTTTTTAGATGCTTTTGTTTTAGTGGTCACTTCTAAGGCTGTGTGTACGGTCAACACCTTTATGGACTGCCCACAGAATGCCTATAAAATACAATGTACAGCTCCCTTAGTCAGACTTGGTTACTGCAGCGACCAACAGAACTTTCTCAATATTGCTGAAGATACACAGAGACTCCTGGTTTCTGCTTCTGAGCCTTGCCAAGTTATAACATATTTATACCGGATGTAAACAAGGCTTATAACTGTACACAGCAAAATCCCCAGAGTTAAATAAACTCTGTACATATGGTCCCTCTCTAAATAGCGTTGAAATAACACTGAAGCAGAGTTAAATTTAATGAGATAATTAAGCAATTAATTAAGTAGAGATTGCGCATTAGTGATGGACACCTGCTGTTAACAAGCAGAATCACTGAAGGAATAAGAAAAAACACAAGAACTACAAGTGACTTAAGTCACAGCCTTATTAATTGCTTAACTGTCTCTTTAACTTTAACACTATTTAGAGAGGGACCATAATGTACTCTTAGCAGAGTTGATTTAACTCTGGGGATTTTGCTGTGTAGGTGAATTGTGGTGATTTAATTATATAAATCTTATAAACCTTATGTCAGTAGCCAAAAATCTAAGTATGCGAAACTAGAAGTGATAATGACATACAGTTATGTCTGTATTCCCTGTCCTGAGGAGAAATGGCAGGCTTCTTTCTTTCGTATGTCAAACACAGGTCTCTATGCTATTTGTCCACATTAAAAGTCCAAAATGAAATACATGACAGGCTTTATTTGAATAAGATTTTGCAACAGCAGGATAGCAGTTTTAAATGTAGACTTTTAAATATATATATATTCCACTGCATTACATAAAATATTAAACCAAGTGTCATCAGCAAGCAAATCAAAGTGTTGGTCAAGTGACCAATTACTTTTGAATGCCTTATAATATTAAAGACAGAATGAAAATGTTTTTAAAGACATGTTTATACGCAGTTGTAAGTTGTAAATGTATGTATATATTAACATTTAAAATATCATAAATGTATTGTCTTATTGTATCATTGTAAGATTAAAATATTACAGATTAATAGCTATAATTTCCTTAATATATCTTCTTAAAATCTCTTGTATAGTTCTTTGTCATATTCATTTAGTCCCAAAAATTGTATCCATGCAATAAGAAAAAAAAAAGTTTTTTTATTTTTTAAGCTTTCCCATTAAATGCTGCTTGGTGTTCTCTTCAGGCTTTAATAAAATAATGTAACATTTGGGGGCAAATAAGCAGAGAAGCAGGCCAAAACTAGAAGCTAATATAGCAAAAATTTCCACAGCAGTTGTAAATTTGCCAGGTGAACTGACATATGCAGGTACAAATGCCAGCCACACTGCACAAAATATAAGCATGCTGAAGGTGATATATTTGGCCTCATTAAAATTCCCTGGTAACTTCCGGGCCAGAAAAGCCAGAAAAAAGCAGACACAAGCCAAAAGACCTATGTATCCCAACACACTCCAGAAGGCCAGATCAGAGCCCACACTGCAATCCAGGATGATCTTGGACTGTTGATATTTAGTGTTTTTATAGGGGAAAGGTGGGGATACTACAAGCCAGACAGTACATATGACCACCTGAACTAGAGTGCAGAAGAAGATTATGATTCTCTGCTGTGTTGGGCCCAACCATTTCATTATATTGTTTCCTGGTCGGGTAGCTGTAAAAGCTGCCAGCACCACTAAAGTCTTGCCCAGGATGCAGGATATGCAGAGGGAGAAGGTGATACTGAAGGCAGTGTGTCGCAGCATGCAGGACCAGGATGTGGGTTCCCCAATAAACACCAAAGCACATAGAAAACACAGAGTCAAGGACAACAGGATGAAGAAACTGAGCTCTGAGTTATTCACACGGACTATAGGGGTTCCTTTGTTGTACAGAAATATCACCAGCACTGTGACAGTCAGAAAGGCTCCCACTATAGCTATCACAGTCAGGGTGATTCCCATTGCATCATGGGAGAGAAACTCGACTACCTTCGGGACACACACTGTTCCATTTTCATTGGACCAATAATCTTCAGGACATGACAGACAATCTATTGAATCTATTAAAAAAAGAAAGAAAGAAAGAAAGACAGAATTACTAAAACATGATTTATATTTTATAGTTTTATTACTTTATTACTTTATATTTTCTTGTCAACAGGAAAACATACAATAGGTTACTCTCACCTGTCTGATTACTGATCTTGCCAATATCACATGGAACACAATCAAAGCAGCACAGAGGCTGCCCACGACGAACAGCCTTTCTGAATCCTGGAGTACAGCCGTTACTGCATACAGACACAGGTACCTATTTTTTTAAAAAGTGCATTGATTCATTAAAATTGTATTGAAGCACAGACATGTCACAAACATTTTTCTTATTATACTCAATGTTTTAATACTAATAGGGGCTCAATGACCACATAGTGACAGTTATTTTAATAGAACAACAGATGGCAGTGCAGTGCACAGTTAACACCTTGCCTTGTTCTGTTGGTTAGACCACATAATGGCCTGCTCCTCAATCACCAATTTTCTCCCAGAATGCTGAGCACCATCATAGAGGCCCACTTTGACAAACTGAATATCTCCACTAGAATGTCTTTGCCAGTTTATCAAATCATATGATGGGATTGAATCTCCCTTAATATCAAAGTTAACTTCTTCTCCAGAAACAGAAAAGGAGATTTCCTGTAAATAATGCTGAAGCTTTGGAGTAGAAAAAAGCAACAAGAAAAGAAAAATGAATGAAGGGGTAAGGAAGGGGAACATTTATTAAAAATTATATTTAGTTTTAAAAAGACACTACATCTTGTGCAAAATATAATTACTATTCTGTCTGAAAACCAGTTCTCATCAAACCCTAAGGAACTTTTACCTCCCATGGAAACACATTGTTTAGGTTTGCACATGAGGAATTCTCAAATGGTCCATTTCCAGGCCTACAGTCAATGAGATTATGTAGAGAATGAGCAAAGGCATACACTGCTTTATACACATTGTAGGTCACACGAGGGCTGGACGTGTTCATGTAGGCAGCGTGTTCTTGTCTGAGAGTTTCTTTCCCTGTGCAGGAGGGCAAATGGCTGTTCAAGCTGGATTTGGAGGGGGAACAACCATACAGAGCCTCCCACAACTCCTGAACTTGAGGGTTAGAAGGGTACCTTTCTGGGGTCACTTTTTTGAGGTAATCCTGAAGACCTGGGATGTGTCCTTGACGTATTGCAAACCCAATTGTGCCATCTAAGAATGGATATGTTTCTGCTAACACTGAAGCTGTAATCCAAGCCTCACTTGCAATCCACTGAATTCCTGTGATGTTTTGAGTCACAAACTCTTTTAAGAAAGGGTAAAATTCACCCTCTCCTGAAAAAACAACAACCACATTAGCTGTGGATTCCTTCATTACTTTAAGAATATTCAGGACTTGTTGCTGGGTATAGTCTTTAGGGATCATTTCATGATAGGCAAGACAAATGTTAGTATTTTCAATTTCCCGCTTTAAGCCTTGTAAAGCAAACCTGCCATAGTCATGGTCTTCAGTGACCACGCCGATCCATGTCCAGCCAAACTTCTTTAATAGCTGTGCAATAGCTTTGACTTGATAATCATCACTAGGAACCACTCTGAAAAATGTTGGGAACTGCTTCCTATCACTTAGACAAGAGCAGGTTGAGAAATAACTTATCTAAAAAAAAAAAAAAAAAAAAAAAAAAAAAAAACAAGAAAGAAAGAGAGAAAGAAAGAAGCAGAAAAAGCAACAAATGTTAGCCAACTTTGTAAATATTTAACAGAAAAAGAAAATGTATAGACATTACACAAATACCTCAAGAGTAGTTAAACTAATTTCATTATAAGACATCATTATAAGTCAATCGCTGGAAGTTCCAATGCCACCTTCATAAAAGTTAGGACTTAAAAAATATATAAGAATATATAGAATAACAGGAAAACAAAGTTTCAAAACCAAGGTGTGTTTTTCTTTTTTTTTTTTTTTTTTTTTTTTTTTACCATGGGTATTTTGAAAGGCTCCAGAGTTCTGGAGACAACAATGGATTGTGAGGATCCAGATTCCCCTATTAATCCTAATAAAGGACTAGCTCCAGAACACATAAAACTTTGAACAGCATCCTGTCCATTTAGTACTGCCAGGACTGCTTTCTGAGCCGTTACAGGAGTGGCACAAGAGTCAAAGATACTATAAGCCAGAGTATGGTTTGGTAAAAGGTCTTTTCTGTTGTTAATTTCCTCCACAGCAAGCATCATAGTGAGAGCCCAGCGGAAAGCTCTTGGATCAAACCTGCATAAAAGAAAAAAAATAAATAAAATAAACCAATTTTATATATATATATATATATATATATATATATATATATATATTTTTTTTTTTTTTTTTTTTTATTATTATTTATTGGAAAAAGAATGATAAAAAAAAGAAGTAAATAATAGATTAAAAAATACAGGTTAGGAAAGATGTTAAAAAACAAACCATATAAGACATGTCCTTACCCTCGACACTGTGCTGCTAAAGGTCTCTTTATGTAGTCTGTTGGTGGAAGCTCTACTCTATAATGCAAAGGAAAAATCCCTCCTATTGTGAAATCTCCACTACTCATGAACACTGGCAGATTAAAGTCACCCTGTGGTCTGCAGCTTAAAGGTACAGCTGCACTGGAAAGGTGAAATACAGAGACAAAAATATGAATCATTATCCTGTTAACCTCCACGAGAAAAAAGGTAGAGAGATGCTTCTCTTACCTTCGATTTTATATGTTAGTCATGCATATCATTATGCATGACGTCCTTCTGAGCTATATATCGTATCAGGGGCACTATGTTCTTTCCCATGATGCCTCAAACTGAAACTATTAGCGTCTGTGCTAGACATATTATACTGTATTTAATTACAATATCAATAATGGTTTATTTAGTAGGATTGTCAGTCAAATTAATTACATATGCTATATATATATATATATATATATATATATATATATATATATATATATATATATATAGATAGATAGATAGATAGATAGATAAAAAGCAACTGCAGAATGCTTAACCTAGAAGTTTATATACATTTAATTCCATTATGTTGTGTCTTCACATAATTGATGGTATATTATTAGTGTACCATCTAAACATACTAAATGTAAAATAATTAGACAACATTTAAGTTAGGCCATCTTAAGTGTCCATGTTACAGGTCTGATCCACCAATTGTTTTAAAAATATATTTACAGTGTTTACAGACCATAGTAAAATAAGCACCAGAATAGTTTAAATGAACAAACAGAGATAAAAAAAAAACACATTTAAAATTATTATGTGACCACTTTATTGAACCAGAATTGCATTAAATATTACAAATATTGCAATCAAATATTGAATGTGTAGCAGGTGTGCATTATCATTGGTTAAAAGAAGTGATTAAATTCACAAGGGCTTGGTACATTAAAGATTGACAGCAGGAGGGGCATATGCTTTTGGTTTGCTTGTTTCAGGTGAAAAGTTAAGGCCATCCCTCAATTGCAGATTATCTATATATTCTGTACCCATTAGATTAAGTTGTGTCAGTTATGGCACGGCTTTATGCAATATTGCTTACATTTTGGCCTCTGTGTATTGGTTTGCAGAGACAGCATAAAAGCAAGGACAACTGTGTCTTTCAGGGAGATGAGGATACATCAAGCTTTTACCAGGGGGGAGATGTGGTTTTGGGAGGGATTTTTCCTTTGCATTCCAGCCCTATATCATCATTGTTTTCTTTCAGGACCAAACCTAACCCAACCGTGTATAAATTGTACGTCATGCTTTCATCATCTGAAAGTTGTTGTAAACCTAACCCAACCATGTATAAATTGTACGTCATGCTTTCATCATCTGAAAGTTGTTGTGTAAAACAATATAAATGTTTAGAAATTGCATACATTTTCTTTGTTGTGTTGCAATTATGTGTGTGTGAAATCTGTTGCAGCTTTACCCCTCGAGCACTGAGGTGGATGCAGACAATGATCTTTGCTGTAAGAGAAATTAACCAGCGGCAAGACCTTTTGCCAAATCTTTCTCTGGGCTACCACATCAGGGACAGCGGTGATGACATAGCTGTATCTGTAAAGAGGTCTCTTCTCCTAGTCAATAGACAGCCAGAGAGGGCAGTGGACAAAGCTGTGAAGACACACAAAAGCAGCCGAGCCCTGTAATTGTTAGAGATGCTGCATCAGGAATATCCATGGCTGTTCTGAGAACTCTAGGCTCCTTCAAAATACCCTTGGTAAAGCATTTAACATTATTCATTGTTGCATTTCCTTTTTGGTAATGAAGGCTGTAATGTTGTATTAATTTAATGCTATAATATTGTTTGATTATATTAATGATAGATATGTTAATCATATGTAATTCATCTATATTTTTATATTTTAGGTGAGCTACTTTGCATCCTATTCCTGTCTCAGTAACAAGAGAGAGTTTCCAGCATTCATGCGAACAATGCCAGATGAACTATTTCAGATTAAAGCTTTAGTAAAACTTGTTCATTATTTCCAATGGACATGGGTCGGGGTGACCGGTGTGGATTCAGACTATGCTCGGTTTGCCATTCAGCTCTTCCTGAAAGAGTCACAAAGATTTAATATTTGTCCTGCTTATGTCCACTTTTATCCTGTTGTACTGATGCAAGATGCAGTGGAGGAGCTTGTGAACATTTTAAAAACCTCATCTGCTACAGTCACAGTAAACTTCTCTGGGGAATCAGAACTACATAGTATACTAAAAGAGTGCAGACGGCAAAATGTTACTCATCTTCAGTGGATTGCCAGTGAGGCCTGGGCTACATCAAAAGTCCTCTGGGAGGATTTTGATGATCTGTTAAAGGGAACATTAGGTTTTGCCATACGTAGAGCTGATATCCCACATCTTAGCAGTTACCTCAGAAGAGTAAATGTTTCAGTTGCTCAGACTTCCCATTTTCTCTCTGAGTTTTGGGAAGAGACTTTCCGTTGTCAGCTGAATGGGTCCTTAAATACTCATGCTTATGGAGAAGCGGCACAGAACTGGCCACCCTGCAATGGCAGTGAGAGTCTGGATGATGTGTACACCCCTTATTCAGATGTGTCACAACTTAGAGTGTCCTACAACGTTTACAAGGCTGTGTATCTCATAGCAAATGCACTGCATGACATGAGCACTTGTGTCCCAGGAAAGGGCCCTTTTCAGAACGGGACATGTGGGAGTCTGAATCAAATTCTCCCATGGCAGGTGTGTGTTACTCACCGTTTTACTTTCTCTGCATTTATAGCGCTGATAAGGAATTATCAAACAGTATACAAGTTTTAAAGCAATGCAAATATAACATCTATGTATAAGTATTTCCATCCATGTATTTGAATGTTTCCTTTGCATCATCCTTTCTCCCAATCTTCACCTAAGCTCCTGTACTACATGAAACAAACACATTTCACAACATTAGGGGAAGAGGTCAGATTGATCACAACGGTGATCCGATTGCATCCTATGATCTGATGAACTGGCAAAGAGGGTCTGATGGCTCCCTTCAACTAGTGAGAGTGGGATTCTATGATGCCTCCCTCGAAGAGGACACAGACCTAATAATAGATGAGCCAGTAATTATGTGGCCAATGCGTATGGCTGAATGTAATAAAATCCAGTTTTGTTATTTTAAATGGCAATGCACTATTGATTTCTTTTTGTACTTAAACTTTATATATAAAACTTTGGACACACTTTAGTTTAGGGCCCAATTCTCACTATTCACTAACTATTATCTACAATGCTTGCCTCAGTAAAACCCTAATTACTGCTTAGTTAGTTTGCCCATATAATCTTTAGGGTATTAGATTAGCTAATTTGGCTTGCTGTCCACTGAGGAGGGGCTCGATGAAGCAGCTTCAATTCGAGCTCTGATATACCCCCCACAGTGAATAAAATATAGGATATGATTACATAGGGCAAGGTACCTGAGATGAAGGTGGAGTTTGGGGAGGTGGAGGGATGCTGGAACAGCTGAGCATGACGAGAGGTAAGCAGCTGCTTATATACTCTGGCTGTTGATTGGAAGATTAGATGGGCTCGCTCCTCCCTAAATTACATATAGGAACTTCACTAATAGTTAGTGAGGTAGCTGTTAAGTTTAGGTATTGGGTAGGATCAAGGGATGTAGTACAACTCCTTAACTTGGGGGTTAGAAGGGTACCTTTCGGGGGTCACTGTTTTGAGGTAATCCTAAAGACCTGGGATGTGTCCTTGATGTATTGCAAACCCAATTGTGCCATCTAAGAATGGATATGTTTCTGCTAACACTGAAGCTGTTACCCAAGCCTCACTTGCAATCCACTGAATTCCTGTGATATTTTGAGTAACAAACTCTCTCAAAAAAGGGTAAAATTCCCCTTCTACTGAAAAAACAACAACTACCTTAGCTGTGGATTTACTTTAAGAATCTTTAGGACTTTTTCCTGTTTGTAGTCTTTAGGGATGATTTCATGATAGGCCAAACAAATTTTAGTATTTTCAATTTCTCGCTTTAAGCCTTGCAAAGCAAATTTGCCATAATCATTTTCTTCAATGACTATACCAATCCATGTCCAGCCAAACTTCTTTAACAGCTGTGCAATAGCTTTGACCTGGTAATCATCATTGGGAACCACTCTGAAAAATGTTGGGAACTGCTTCCGATCACTTAGGCAAGAGCAGGTTGAAAAATAGCTTATCTATAAAACAGAAAAAAGAAAGAAAGAAAAAAAAAACTTTATTAGCATGAAACACATAAAAAATAATATATGCATATTAAGCTTATGTCTCCAAGATACAGAACACATATTAAAAAAAAAAAAAAAAAAAAAAAAAAAAAGAAGGAGAAGAAGAAGAAGAAAGTGAAAAACACTTATTACCATGGGTATTTGGAAGGGTTGCACAGTTCTGGAGAGAACAATAGATTGTGAAGATCCAGATTCCCCTAATAAAGGGCCAGCCCCAGAGCACATTGAACTCTGAACAACATCCTGTCCATTCAGTACTTCCAGGACTGCTTTCTGAGCTGTTACAGGAGTGGAGCAACAGTCAAAAATCCTGTAAGCCAGTGTATGATTTGACAGGAGATCTTTTCTATTATTTATCTCCTCCACAGCAAGCTTCATAGAAAGAGCCCAGCGTGTCACGGTTCATGGGTTCACTTACTCACCCTCGTGTGGTTGTGGTGTGTGTTGCCTGGTTACTGATTGTGTGGGTGTCACCCACCTGATTGATTGTGATGTGCTGCCAGCCGTGTCTTGTTCTGTGTGTGCTTTATCTTGTGCGTGTCTACATGGTGTCTTTGTCAGTTCGTTGCAGGTTGTCCCACTGTCGTGTTCTGTGTTTCACTTCCTGTTATCCTGGGGTTCTGGACCTTCGTCTTGTGCCCACGTCTGGGTTGGATTATTCCTTGGCTTCTGATACCCGTTGCAGCCCTGCGCCACCCGGTTCATCTGCTTCAACACACCACCGCGTCAGCTCATCTTTGTGACTGCAACGACTGCCCTTTTGGAGTGAAGTTATTGTACAGCGTATTCTGTCAATAAATCCTGTTTTACTTGCACTTGGATCCTCTCTCTGTGTTCATTTCCTGACAGAACGAACTGACCCAGATGGATCCAGCAAGGTCGTCGGATCTTCAGGAGTATTTGAGCAAGAGCGCTCAACGGATGGATGCTTTTACATGCTTTTACATGCTTTTCTTATCTGTCAAGTTTGGATTTGTTTTAATGATCTTTCCACCTTCTTTTCACTGAGATATGTCACATAGCTGACAAATGCATTGTTCTATTTGTTTAATGGTTCGGTGAAGAAAGTACTATCCAATCTGATACCCATAAATTCTGCAAATTCAGCCACAAGACAAGACAAAGGAAAAGTTTGCCCGCCAACTTTGCACCTATGTCATTGGCTATTCCACCTCAAGGAGGTGTGTCGGCTTGTCTGTCATAAAAGAGGAGTACCAGGATTTTCCTGTGTGTTCTCCCGATTGCCCTGAATCATCCCTCTCCCACTCACGCACGTCTCTCCCGGACGTCACGGCGATGCGCTTCCATCGCGCTCATCTTTCGGGACCACCATCTCCAGCAAGACTAACTTTCCAGTCCTCGGTTCAAACCTTCCCGCGGAAACGGAAGAAGCCAACGAACCACAGCCGCACTTCTACGAAACTCAGCACCTAAACTATTGCAAATACCGTTTCTTAATCTTAGATAATGAAACTGATTTCCATGCTGGCTTTCAAGGACTGTTTGTAAGTTTTGGCTATTTGTCTTCTCTCTTTCCCTTTCTTTACTTTCACTTCTGTATATATGTATCCACCCTGTGTATAGCCGTATAACTTTTGTAGTATTAATTTTACATATTAAATACATTATATCCATGCTTTTTGTTCTTTTGCTCATTCAACAAAAACCAGGTCACTTTAACGTTTCGATTCTAATACAATCACTTTACGTTTGATGCTATCATAGGAATTTATCCTCGTGGCCAGAGGATAACATTTCCGTTATAATAGTCTGTGGAAAACTTACCGGTTTGCTGGACAAACTGATAGTTTCTCTAAATAATTATTAAACCAGAACTAATCATATATGTAATTGATTATAATTTGTTGTAATTAATTCACAATATATGTTTAATTCCCCCTTGGGTCGGTATGTGCATTATAATTAATCATAAAGCTTTATGATTTATTATATTCATATATTTAACCCATAAATTGATTAATAACTGTACAATTTTGCTACATAGTAAAACGCAAATCAACATAATTTAAGTTCACAAAACAATGTTTATGTTGGTAAAAATGCCAATACATAAACCAGTTAATACTTTGGTCTATTTGCTGAGGGATTACAAATTGAAGAATCTGTTTAAAATCTGCTGATCCTACTTCCTGACGTAATTTTACATGAAAAATTAAGGTGAACTACAACGTATTGGGCATTCAAGGTGAGCACAATGGTATCAGTTTACTGATTAGATAAATATAGTTTCCAGTGAGGGGGTTCTGCAAGCCTCTGATCTTCCTATTGAGAGACAAACCATGTGTGAATGTTGACATAGTACCCCCAAAAGGAATAAACAGCACCTGGTCATGAGAACTAAGACTATTGTCTTCAGAGTTGGGGGTTATTTTCTATATTGTCTTTAGATGCTTTTGTTTTAGTGGTCACTACTAATGCTGTGCGTAAGGTCAACACCTTTATGGACTGCCCACAGAATGCCTATAAAATACAATGTACAGCTCCCTTAGTCAGACTTGGTTACTGCAGCGACCAACAGAACTTTCTCAATATTGCTGGAGATACACAGAGACTCCTGGTTTTTGCTTCTGAGCCTTGCCAATGTGGCAGGATGAGTCATCTTATTGGTTGGTTGGAGTGTAGTTGGTAGACCAATTAGGTGATAGTAGCTGCACTATTTAAGGACCTTAATTTGACGGGTAGGTATGCTTTTGACTTGGGGCGCTTCTCTCTCTCTCCCTGGCATTTCCGTTCTGTTTCCCATTCAGGTATGTAGAGTTCTTGGTGGTGTAGTGATGCATATATTGCGAGGCTAACATGCGCTATTTATAGTTTAGAGCGGAGCTGGTGGGGTTTGGCATTGCGGCAAGTTGTGGCAGAGTCCACTTGCAGGTGTGTTTTAATGCGTAATTTGCCATCATCTTAGTTGTGGTATTTATTGCATTTTGCTCTCAGTAATTGCAGCGAGGGCAGGTGTGTGTGAATGCTGGTCGCCAGGTGCGCCGTTGGCACAGGGGACAGGGGGGTCAGGACCCCCGCAGTTCCCTTATCGAGTCGGTTTCTCGACATTACGTATGAGGAAAACCCTTTTCCTCTAAATGCTGAAGCCTGATTGAATCACTCTATTACTTTGCAATAGCCAATGGCGTCCGAGCATTCGCCTGATTGGCTGGCACAGCCACTATATAAGCAATGTCGGGTGCCAAAATACCTTTCTTCTTCACCTGGAGCCTTGTTTCGCCATTGATCTGCGCGATTAGAGTGGACGACGCAGTTAGCGATCCCCTCTTGTGTTCCGCATGTGTGGTGGGCCCATCGACTTTCCAGATGCACACAAAGATTGTGTGCTGTGTCTGGGTCGCGCCCATGCTGAGGAGGCGTTGGAAGGATCGGATTGCCGAGCCTGTGAGGAATTGCCAATCAAGATCCTTTGTGCTAGGCTGGCCATTGTTCGCAGCGGTGGCCCGCTGACTCCTGCATCTCCTCCGCCCGCCGCCTTTGAGCCAGCAGACTGCAGGTTACTCCTTCGGGAGGCTCTACCGACGGGGCTGACGTCGGCCCAACCCCCACGTCGCCCTCAAACACCGGAGGCCCCACTCATCTATGTTGAAGAGACTTCCCGCCCACCGTCAGAAGTGCGGGAAATGGTCTCGTTTGGCTATAAAGAGGATGACGTCATGTCTACGAGTGTCTCTGACCCGGGTGCCTGGTCGGAGATCCCTTCAGAGGCTAGCTGCACCCTGACTTCTATGGACGCGGAGCTGATGAGCATCCTCAGGGAGGCTTTGGGAGATTTGGAGTTGGACTGGGCAGCCCCTGAACAGCCCTCTAGACGGTGGATGGACGGGTCTTTCCTCGGCGCGAGCCGCCAAACGGACGCTTCGCAGACACCCGCCCCTTTCTTCCCTGAGCTCCACGAGGAGCTCACTAATTCATGGTGCTCCCCTCATTCAGCCAGAGCCCATCTACAAGGGACTCAGCTTCTCACGACAGTGGAGGGGGCAGAGAAAAGAGGGTACGCACAACCGCCTCCCGTCGAGGACGCCGTCGCGGCTCATCTATGTCCATCCCGAGGCTAGAAAACCGCCTCACTGCCTTCAAAGCCATGTCGAGTCACAGCTCATATTGCCGAAAAGGCATATATCTCTGCAGGACACACAGCATCTGCCCTCCACACGATGGCAGTCCTGCAGGTATTCCAGACACGACTGCTGAGGTCCCTGGATGAAGAAGGCCCAGACCCAGAGTCACTCCGCAAATTGCGGACAGCAGCTGATCTAGCCCTGGCCACATCTAAAAAGGTTGCCCAGGGAATCGGCCGTAATATGGGCAGCCTCGTTGTTTTGCATTCGTCACCTGTGGCTGACGCTTACTGAGATGCGAGATGCAGAAAAGAAACAGCTGCTCGACGCCCCGGTGAGCCCGCAGGGTCTCTTTGGAGCCGCAGTGGAGTTTTTTTCTGAAAAGTATTCAGAAGCACTGAAGCAGTCGATGATGCTACCGCACCTCCTCCCTAAACAATCTAACGCTCCCCCCAGGTCAAGGTCCAGATCGTCGTCAGCTCAGCGTTCGACTGGATATGCTGGTCGCACTCCACCCGCGAGCGCGGGCTCGCACTGCAAGCCTGAACCACCGCTTCATCGGAGGCAGTTTAAAAAATCCCGCTTCGGAGCAAAGCCGGCCCCTCGTCAGCAGGTGCGGCCTGCAGAGAAGAAGGAGCAGCGTTCCTGATGTTCGTGCCAGGAGGAAGAGGGCACGGTCCGTGTGCAACATCAGAGTTCACTCGGTGGCCAGAAGAAAACCCCGAGAATGCATGTTTAAATGTTATGTTGAAACCGATGTGTTCTGTTGTAATAAACATAAAACATTACATGCCTCACCAAAAGAGCTCTTTTCCTCCCTTCACTATTACCAGCCACATAAGCGAAACTTCTCCCTCGGGGGATGTTTGGCAGAGCGGAAGCTCGGGGCAACCCGAGTTTTCAGGTGCAGATGTTCCCGTGCGACGCGCCGCGGATGCGTCACCTGTCACTCTTTTAAGGAACGGTGTTTCCCCGGCGACTGGCGCACAGCCCTCACCGCAGAGAACACTATCGAGTCACCTGAGCGCATGGGCAGTGCTCCCGTCAGCGTCAGATTGGGTGATAAACACTATAAAGCGTGGCTATACTCTTCAGTTCGCTCGCAGACCACCTCGCTTCAGCTGCGTTATTATGTCAGAAGTGTCAGCACAGAGCGCCCCGCTGTTACGGGCAGAAATCTCCTCCCTTCTAGCCAAGCAGGCAGTAGAGATAGTACCCGAGGAGCAGATGAAGTGCGGGCTATACAGCCGTTATTTCCTTGTCCCGGGGGCATGCGTCCCATTCTAGATCTAAGACCGCTGAACAAAGCACTCGCGAAACGCGCGTTCACGATGATTACAGTGAAGCAGATCCTTGCGCACATTCAGCCCGGGGACCATTTCATAGCGGTGGATCTGAAAGATGCTTATTTCCACATCCAGGTAGCCCCTCATCACAGGTGCTTACTGCGATTTGCATTCGAAGGTGTTGCATACCAATTCAAAGTGTTGCCGTTCGGGCTGGCGTTGGCTCCCCGTACGTTCACGATGTGCATGAATGCGGCGCTGACACCCCTGCGACTCGATGGAATGCGCGTGCTAAACTATCTCGACGACTGGCTGATCATCGAGGAGTGTACTCGAGGAACACAAACACAGGCTCCTCACCCATCTAGAGTGTCTAGGTTTGTCTGTGAACATGCAAAAGAGCACGCTTCAGCCCTGCCAGTCAATTACTTTTCTGGGTATGGTTTTGGACCGTGCACGATGATCGCGCGCTTATCAGAGCAGAGAATCCAATCCATTCACAAGACACTAGCCTCGTTTGTGCACGGCAAAGCGGTTCATCTGAAAACGTTTCAAAGACTGCTTGGTCTAATGGCAGCTGCAGCCTCCGCCTGCCGCCTGGGCTTGCTGCATATGAGGCCGTTGCAACTCTGGTTACAGGACCGAGTCCCGCCACAGGCGTGGAGAGAGGGGATGGAGCACCTTGTCATAACGCGTTCATGTCTCCAGGCTCTGACACCTTAGTTCGGCACAGCTATGTACGAACGGGGTACTGCGATGGGCAGGGTGGTCAGACAGATAGTGGTGACCACGGACGCGTCGCTGTCAGGAGGTGACCTCCTCTGTGACGGCAGACCAGCGTTCGGTGTATGGACAACAGACCAGAAGCGCTGACATATAAATTGCTTAGAGATGGAAGCCGTTCCTTTGGCGCTGCAAAATTTTCTTCCGTTTGTGAAAGACCACCATGTACTGATACGAACGGACAACACGGCGGTGGTGGCGTACATCAATCGCCAAGGAGGAATGCACTCGTGTGCCCTGCAGGGCTCAGCAAGATGCCTGCTCTTATGGGCAGATCGGGTACTTCTCTCGATTCGAGCAGTCCATGTACCGGGCAGTTTGAACCATGGCGCGGACATGTGGCAAGTCAGTATGGAGTGAACCAGTTATCCGTTTCACAGCATGTATTGCACACGATAACGGAAGCTAGAGCGCCTGCAACGAGGCGCCAATATGGCTTGAAATGGAAAGTGTTTGCGAACTGGTGCGCTAGCAGGCATGAAGACCCGATAAGCTGTGATATCCCGGCTATTTTGACCTTTCTGCAGGAACGTCTGGATGCTGGCAGCTCTCCCTCTACGCTGAAAGTTTATGTAGCCGCTATCGCTGCCTCTCATAACATGCTGGAGGGCCGCTCAGTCGGTTAAGCACCTCCTAATATTGTGTTTTCTTCGTGGGGCGAGACGGCTGAATCCTTCCCGCCCTCGCCAAATGCCAGTATGGGACTTATCATTAGTGCTCAGAGCGCTGTCCGATCCACCGTTCGAACCAGCTGAGTCTAGCAATATAAAAGTGCTCTCATTTAAGATGGTGTTACTGCTCGCGCTAGCATGTGGAAAACGGGTGGGTGATTTACATGCCCTATCAGTCAATAGTGCTTGTATGCAGTTTGGCCCAAACAATTGTATGGTCAGACTCGGCTACACACCTAAAGTGCTCTCAACCCCGTTCAGGGCCCAGGTTATAACTTTACAAGCGTTCTGCTCCCCCGAGCCAAACACCGATTCAGTGTCACAGAAGTACGCTCTGTGCCCCGTGCGTGCGCTGCGTGCTTATGTAAATACAACTAATCAGTTTCGAACTTCAGAACAGCTTTTCGTCTGTTTTGCGGGCGCTAGGAAGGGCGGACTGCTGTCTAAACAGAGGTTGTCTCACTGGATTGTGGAAGCCGTGCGTCTAGCCTATGATTCCCAGGGACTCGACAGCCCGATAGGAGTGCGTGCCCACTCCACTAGGAGTTTGGCATCCTCATGGGCCTGGGCTAAAGGTATATCTATTCAGGTATATCTATTGCTTCGCGGCGGGCTGGTCATCTCACAGCACTTTTGCAAAATGTTATAACTTGGATATTCCCTCGTTTGCACCACATGTCCTGTCAGTGCAGGAGGGGAAGGCTGAGCAGTCATTGGACGACTGAGTCGCCTGAGGACACGCCGCAGTCTGGCTCGTGTTTCAGCCCATGGTTTCAACTAGGTCGTCTAGGCGAGACGGTACAACATCATATTAATTCTCTTACGTGAATACAGTCATTTACTAAGTGAAACAAGCACACATACATAAGTGTCCCCATTCATCCATGCCCGCTTATTCAGGCCGGCAATGTTATCAAGCACCAACATGTTTTGCTGCCTTATTTCACCCCCTATATCACAGCAGTTCAGTGCTGTTTGTGTACAGGGAGGCACTGGTGGCGCCGGCGCCGTGCTGGCTCACTGCCAAGGTTGCCCCTGAGAGTTCCCTGAGAGGAGGGAAAGAGACATTACGTAGATTGCCGTGTGAAAACCTCCTACAACCTCAATAGCTCTCATTCAGTCGAAAGATTCTGAGGTATTTTGGCACCCGACATTGCTTATATAGTGGCTGTGCCAGCCAATCAGGCGAATGCTCGGACACCATTGGCTATTGCAAAGCAATAGAGTGATTCAATCAGGCTTCAGTTGGTGAAACTTACCTGTGTGGCTTTTTTTTTATTGGGAGTTATTTCCCTGGCCTCCCACCAGGGTGGCATAGTCGGATAAAATTTAAATGGTGATTGATATCCCTCTCCATTCGGTATTGCCACACCAAGTTATAACATCTTTATACCGGATGTAAACAAGGCTTATAACTGTAGGTGAATTGTGGTGATTTAATCATATAAATCTTATAAACCTTATGTCAGTAGCCAAAAATCTAAGTATGCGAAACTAGAAGTGATCCTGTCCTGAGGAGAAATGGCAGGCTTCTTTCTTTCATATGTCAAACACAAACTATGCTATTTGTCCACATTAAAAGTCCTAAATGAAATACATGACATATAGACAGGCTTTATTTTAATAAAATTTTGCAACAGCAGGATAGCAGTTTTAAATATATATATATTACACTGCATTACATAAAATATTAAACCAAGTGTCATCTGCAAGCAAATCAAAGTGTTGGTCAAGTGACCAATTACTTTTGAATGCCTTATAATATTAAAAACAGAATGAAAATGTTTTTAAAGACATGTCTATATGCAGTTGTAAGTTGTATATGTATATATATATATATATATATATATATATATATATATATATATATATATATATATATATATATATATATATATTAAATATCATAAATGTATTGTCTTATTGTATCATTGTAAGATTAAAATATTACAGATATAATTTAGTCATTTGGTTTTCACAACACAGTTATTAATAGCTATAATTTCCTTAATATATCTTCTTAAAATTTGTTGTATAGTGTATAGTTCTTTGTCATATTCATTTAGTCCCAAAAATTGTATCCATGTAATAAAAAATAAATAAAATAAATAATAAAAAAAGTTTTTATTTTTTAAGTTTTCCCATTAAATGCTGCTTGGTGTTCTCTTCAGGCTTTAATAAAATAATGTAACATTTGGGGGCAAATAAGCAGAGAAGCAGGCCAAAACTAGAAGCTAAAATAGCAAAAATTTCCACAGCAGTTGTAAATTTGCCAGGTGAACTGACATATGCAGGTACAAATGCCAGCCACACTGCACAAAATATAAGCATGCTGAAGGTGATGTATTTGGCCTCATTAAAATTCCCTGGTAACTTCCGGGCCAGAAAAGCCAGAAAAAAGCAGACACAAGCCAAAAGACCTATGTATCCCAACACACTCCAGAAGGCCAGATCAGAGCCCACACTGCAATCCAGGATGATCTTGGACTGTTGATATTTAGTGTTTTTATAAGGGAAAGGTGGGGATACTATAAGCCAGACAGTACATATGACCACCTGAACTAGAGTGCAGAAGAAGATTATGATTCTCTGCTGTGTTGTGCCCAACCATTTCATTATATTGTTTCCTGGTCGGGTAGCTGTAAAAGCTGCCAGCACCACTAAAGTCTTGCCCAGGATGCAGGATATGCAGAGGGAGAAAGTGATGCTGAAGGCAGTGTGTCGCAGCATGCAGGACCAGGATGTGGGTTCCCCAATAAACACCAAAGCACATAGAAAACACAGAGTCAAGGACAACAGGATGAAGAAACTGAGCTCTGAGTTATTCACACGGACTATAGGGGTTCCTCTGTTGTACAGAAATATCACCAGCACTGTGACAGTCAGAAAGGCTCCCACTATAGCTATCACAGTCTGGGTGATTCCCATTGCATCATGGGAGAGAAACTCGACTACCTTCGGGACACACACTGTTCCATTTTCATTGGACCAATAATCTTCAGGACATGACAGACAATCTATTGAATCTATTAAAAAATGAAAGATTAAAAGGAAGAAAAAAAGAAAGAAAGAAAGAAGGACAGAAAGAATTACTAAAACAAATGATATAGACTTTATATTTTCTTGTCAACAGGAAAACATACAATAGGTTACTCTCACCTGTCTGATTACTGATCTTGCCAATATCACATGGAACACAATCAAAGCAGCACAGAGGCTGCCCACGACGAACAGCCTTTCTGAATCCTGGAGTACAGCCGTTACTGCATACAGACACAGGTACCTATTTTTTTTAAAAAGTGCATTGATTCATTAAAATTGTATTGAAGCACAGACATGTCACAAACATTTTTCTTATTATACTCAATGTTTTAATACTAATAGGGGCTCAAGGACCACATAGTGACAGTTATTTTAATAGAACAACAGATGGCAGTGCAGTGCACAGCTAACACCTTGCCTTGTTCTGTTGGTTAGACCACATAATGGCCTGCTCCTCAATCACCAATTTTCTCCCAGAATGCTGAGCACCATCATAGAGGCCCACTTTGACAAACTGAATATCTCCACTAGAATGTCTTTGCCAGTTTATCAAATCATATGATGGGATTGAATCTCCCTTAATATCAAAGTTAACTTCTTCTCCAGAAACAGAAAAGGAGATTTCCTGTAAATAATGCTGAAGCTTTGGAGTAGAACAACAAGAAAAGAAAAATGATTAAAGGGGTAAGTTGAACATTTATGATTAAAAACTATATTTAGTATTAAGAAAGACACTACATCCTGTGCAAAATATAATTGCTATTCTGTCTGAAAACCAGTTCTCATCAAACCCTAAGGAACTTTTACCTCCCATGGAAACACATTGTTGAGGTTTGCACATGAGGAATTCTCAAATGGTCCATTTCCAGGCCTACAGTCAATGAGATCATGTAGAGAATAAGCAAAGGCATACACTGCTTTATACACATTGTAGGCCACACGAGGGCTGGACGTGTTCATGTAGGCAGCGTGTTCTTGTCTGAGAGTTTCCTTCCCTGTGCAGGAGGTCAAATGGCTGTTCAAGCTGGATGTGGAGGGGGAACAACCATACAGAGCCTCCCACAACTCCTTAACTTGAGGGTTAGAAGGGTACCTTTCTGGGGTCACTGTTTTAAGGTATTCCTGAAGACCTGGGATGTGTCCTTGACGTATTGCAAACCCAATTGTGCCATCTAAGAATGGATATGTTTCTGCTAACACTGAAGCTGTTACCCAAGCCTCACTTGCAATCCACTGAATTCCTGTGATATTTTGAGTCACAAATTCTTTTAAGAAAGGGTAAAATTCACCCTCTCCTGAAAAAACAACAACCACATTAGCTGTGGATTCCTTCATTACTTTAAGAATCTTCAGGACTTGTTCCTGGGTATAGTCTTTAGGGATCATTTCATGATAGGCAAGACAAATGTTAGTATTTTCAATTTCCCGCTTTAAGCCTTGTAAAGCAAACCTGCCATAGTCATCGTCTTCAGTGACCATGCCAATCCATGTCCAGCCAAACTTCTTTAAGAGCTGTGCAATAGCTTTGACTTGATAATCATCACTAGGAATCACTCTGAAAAATGTTGGGAACTGCTTCCGATCACTTAGACAAGAGCAGGTTGAGAAATAACTTATCTATAAATGGAAAAAAAAAAAAAGAAAGAAAGAAAGAAGCAGAAAAAGCAACAAATGTTAGCCAACTTTGAAAATATTTAACAGAAAAAAAAATGTATAGACAGTACACAAATACCTCAAGAGTAGTTAAACTCATTTCATTATAAGACATCATTATAAGTCAATCACTGGAAGTTCCAATGCCACCTTCATAAAAGTTAGGACTTAAAAAAAAATATATAAGAATATGTAGAATAACAGGAAAACAAAGTTTGAAAACCAAGATGTATTTTCCTTTTATTTTTTTATTTTTTTTACCATGGGTATTTTGAAAGGCTCCAGAGTTCTGGAGACAACAATAGATTGTGAGGATCCAGATTCCCCTATTAATCCTAATAAAGGACTAGCTGCTGAACATATCAAACTTTCAACAACATCCTGTCCATTTAGTACTGCCAGGACTGCTTTCTGAGCCGTTACAGGAGTGCCACAAGAGTCAAAGATTCTATAAGCCAGAGTATGGTTTGGTAAAAGATCTTTTCTGTTGTTAATTTCCTCCACAGCAAGCATCATAGTGAGAGCCCAGCGGAAAGCTCTTGGATCAAACCTGCATAAAAAAAATATATATAAAATAATAATAATAATAATAATAATAATAATAATAAATGTATATATATATATATATATATATATATATATATATATATATACACCTTTATTGAAATTCTTATAAAATAATGGATTGGTTTTTCAAAATTATTTATTGGAAAAAGAATAATAAAAAAAGTAAATAATAGATTAAAAAAATACAGGTTAGGAAAGACAAACAAAAACAAACCATATAAGACATGTCCTTACCCTCGGCACTGTGCTGCTAAAGGTCTCTTTATGTAGTCTGTTGGTGGAAGCTCTACTCTATAATGCAAAGGAAAAATTCCTCCTATTGTGAAATCTCCACTAGTCATGAACACTGGCAGATTAAAGTCACCCTGTGGTTTGCAGCTTAAAGGTACAGCTGCATTGGAAAGGTGAAATACAGAGACAAAAATATGAATCATTATCCTGTTAACCTCCACGAGAAAAAAGGTAGAGAGATGCTTCTCTTACCTTCGATTTTATATGTTAGTCATGCATATCATTATGCATGACGTCCTTCTGAGCTATATATCGTATCAGGGGCACTATGTTCTTTCCCATGATGCCTCAAACTGAAACTATTAGCGTCTGTGCTAGACATATTATACTGAATTTAATTACAATATCAATAATGGTTTATTTAGTAGGATTGTCAGTCAAATGAATTACATATGCTGATCAGTTCATCAAATTATTCACAATCAGTTGCGTATTTGAATTTTACTATATTTACTATATATATAGATAGATAGATAGATAGATAGATAGATAGATAGATAAAAAGCAACTGCAGAATGCTTAACCTAGAAGTTTATATACATTTAATTCCATCATGTTGTGTCTTCACATAATTGATGGTATATTATTAGTGTACCATCTAAACATACTAAATGTAAAATAATTAGACAACACTTAAGTTAGGCCATATTAAGTGTCCATGTTATAGGTCTGATCCACCAATTGTTTTAAAAATATATTTACAGTGTTTACAGACCATAATAAAATAAGCACCAGAATAGTTTAAATGAACAAACAGAGATAACAAACACATTTAAAATTATTATGTGACCACTTTATTGAACCAGAATTGCATTAAAGATTACAAATATTGCAATCAAATATTGAATGTGTAGCAGGTGTGCATTATCATTGGTTAAAAGAAGTGATTAAATTCACAAGGGCTTGGTACATTAAAGATTGACAGCAGGAGGGGCATATGCTTTTGGTTTGCTTGTTTCAGGTGAAAAGTTAAGGCCATCCCTCAATTGCAGATTATCTATATATGCTGTACCCATTAGATTAAGTTGTGTCAGTTATGGCACGGCTTTATGCAATATTGCTTACATTTTGGCCTCTGTGTATTGGTTTGCAGAGTCAGCATAAAAGCAAGGACAATTGTGTCTTTCAGGGAGATGAGGATACATCAAGCTTTTACCAGGGGGGAGATGTGGTTTTGGGAGGGATATTTCCTTTGCATTCCAGCCCTATATCATCATTGTTTTCTTTCAGGACCAAACCTAAGCCAACCATGTATACATTGTATGTCATGCTTTCATCATCTGAAAGATGTTGTGTAAAACAATATAAATGTTTAGAAAATGCATACATTTTCTTTGTTGTGTTGCAATTATGTGTGTGTGAAATCTGTTGCAGCTTTACCCCCCGAGCACTGAGGTGGATGCAGACAATGATCTTTGCTGTGAGAGAAATAAACCAGCGGCAAGACCTTTTGCCAAATCTTTCTCTGGGCTACCACATCAGGGACAGCGGTGATGACATAGCTGTATCTGTAAAGAGGTCTCTTCTCATAGTCAATGGACAGCCAGAGAGGGGCAGTGGACAAAGCTGTGAAGACACACAAAAACAGCCGAGCCCTGTAATCGTTGGAGATGCTGCATCAGGAATATCCATGGCTGTTCTGAGAACTCTAGGCTCCTTCAAAATACCCTTGGTAAAGCATTTAACATTATTCATTGTTACATTTCCTTTTTGGTAATGAAGGCTGTAATGTTGTATTAATTTAATGCTATAATATTGTTTGATTTTATTAATGATAGATATGTTAATTATATGTAATTAATCTTCAGTAAGATTACAATTAGACTTTTAATCTTACTGAAATGTGTTTTTATATTTTAGGTGAGCTACTTTGCATCCTGTTCCTGTCTCAGTAACAAGGGAGAGTTTCCAGCATTCATGCGAACAATGCCAAGTGATCTATTTCAGATTAAAGCTTTGGTAAAACTTGTTCATTATTTTCAATGGACATGGGTCGGGGTGATCGGTGTGGATTCAGACTATGCTCGGTTTGCCATTCAGCTCTTCCTGAAAGAGTCACAAAGATTTAATATTTGTCCTGCTTATGTCCACTTTTATCCTGTTGTACTGATGCAAGATGCAGTGGAGGAGCTTGTGAACATTTTAAAAACCTCGTCTGCTACAGTCACAGTAAACTTCTCTGGGGAATCAGAACTACATAGTATACTAAAAGAGTGCAGACGGCAAAATGTTACTCATCTTCAGTGGATTGCCAGTGAGGCCTGGGCCACATCAAAAGTCCTCTGGGAGGATTTTGGGGATCTGTTAAAGGGAACATTAGGTTTTGCCATACGTAGAGCTGATATCCCACATCTTAGCAGTTACCTCAGAAGAGTAAATGTTTCTGTTGCTCAGACTTCCCATTTTCTCTCTGAGTTTTGGGAAGAGACTTTCAGTTGTCGGCTGAATGGGTCTTTAAACACCCATGTACATGGAGAAGGTGTACAGAACTGGCCACCCTGCAATGGCAATGAGAGTCTGGATGATGTGTACACCCCTTATTCAGATATGTCTCAACTTAGAGTGTCCTACAACGTTTACAAGGCTGTGTATCTCATAGCAAATGCACTGCATGACATGAGCACTTGTGTCCCAGGAAAGGGCCCTTTTCAGAATGGGACATGTGGGAGTCTGAATCAAATTCTCCCATGGCAGGTGTGTGTTACTCACCGTTTTACTTTCTCTGCATTTATAACGCTGATAAGGAATTATCAAACAGTATACAAGTTTTAAAGCAATGCAAATATAACATCTATGTATAAGTATTTTCATTCATGCATTTTAATGTTTGCTTTGCATCATCCATTTCTCCCAACCTTCACCTAAGCTCCTGTACTACATGAAACGAACACATTTCACAACATTAGGGGAAGAGGTCAGATTTGATGACAATGGTGATCCGATTGCATCCTACGATCTGATGAACTGGCAAAGAGGGTCTGATGGCTCCCTTCAACTAGTGAGGGTGGGATTCTATGATGCCTCCCTCGAAGAGGACACAGACCTAATAATAGATCAGCCAGTAATTATGTGGCACAGAGGAGAGAAGGTGTGTGTCATCCCTCTCATCACCAGATATTGCTTACTATGTTTGTTTTGCCTTCAACTCTTCCCAATGCTTATGGCTGAATTTAATAAAATCCAGTTTTGTAATTTTAAATGGCAATGCACTATTGATTTCTTTTTGTACTAAAACTTCGGACACACTTTAGTTTAGGGCCCAATTCTCACTATTTACTAACTATTAAAGGGTTAGTTCACCCAAAAATGAAAATTCTGTAATTTATTACTTACCCTCATGCCCTTCCACACCCGTAAGACCTTCGTTAATCTTCGGAACACAAATTAAGATATTTTAGTTGAAATTCGATGGCTCAGTGAGGCCTCCATAGAAGGAAATGACACTTTCTCTCTCAAGATCCACCAAAAATATTCTCGTCGCTTTATAATATTAATATTGAAACACTGTGCTCACATGAACTGATTTAAATTTGTTTTTAGTACCTTTATGGATCTTGATAGAGGAAGCGTCATTGCTCCCTATGGAGGCCTCTCGGAGCCATCGGATTTCAACTAAAATATCTTAATTTGTGTTCCGAAGATTAACGAAGGTCTTACAGGTGTGGAACGGCATGAGGGTAAGTAATAAATGACAGAATTTTCATTTTTCGGTGAACTAACCCTTTAACTAAAACGCTTGCCTCAGTAAAACCCTAATTACTACTTATTAATAGCTAGTGAGATAGCTGTTAAGTTTAGGTATTGGGTAGGATCAAGGGATGTAGAATATGCTCATGCAGAATAAAGCATTAATATGTGGTTTATAAGTACTAATAAACAGCCAATATCCTAGTAATATGCATGCTAATAAACAACTAGTTAATATTGGGAATTGTACAATAAACTAAAGTGTTACCAAAAATTGTTAAATGTGAGTTATTCTGTAGAGTATAATGTAAATGATCTGGCTACATTTTAGATTTTTAAGTTTCTAAGTTCTTAAGTTAAAATTAAGTTTAAAATGCATATTTCTTCATGCATTGGAATATATGGTGATATGCACTCCCATTGAGTTCAGACTACATTTGTATTGCTTGTTCTGTTGTGGTCATTAGGCACCAGAGTCATTGTGCAGTCAAAGCTGTCTGCCAGGCTCCAGGAAGGCCAGGCAAAAAGGAAAGCCAGTCTGCTGCTTTGACTGCATACCATGTGCTGAAGGAGAGATCAGTAATCAAACAGGTGTGAATTTCTTCACAGCTCCTCAATTAATATATAGAACTTAATCAATCAATAAATTAATGTAAAAAACAAACAAACAAACAAAAAATAAACAAACAAACAACAACAACAACAACAAAAACATTTTATGCTCCCCCTTTTCACTAATTTTTCCACAGACTCAAATGATTGCCTGACATGTTCAAAGGAAACATGGCCGAACCAAGCCCGAGACCAGTGCATTCCCAAAACATTAGAATTTTTATCCTTTCAGGAGCCCTTGGGAATAATCCTATGGGCATTTTCAGCATTCGGGGCCTGTGCAGCATTAGCAGTGCTTGTTGTGTTTATAATGTACAGGAAAACACCAGTCATACGAGGAAACAATATGGAGTTAAGTTTCCTTCTCCTCCTGTTCCTCTGCACATGCTTTCTGATTGGCCTGACATTTATAGGGAAGCCTACGGACTGGTTATGTCGGATTCGCTATCCAGCCTTTGGAATCAGCTTTACTCTATGTATTTCATGCATTTTGGCAAAAACTGTAGTAGTTTTAATGGCATTCAGGGCCACCCTCCCTGGCAGTAATGTCATGAAGTGGTTTGGCCCTGCTAAACAAAGATCAAGTGTTATCTTCTGCACTTGTGTGCAAGGACTTATTTGCATCATATGGTTAACAACTAAGCCTCCTGTTGCTGCATATAACACCAAGTTCATGAGTGCAACAATTATTGTTGAATGTGCTGTAGGATCTGAAATTGGATTTTGGTGTGTGTTAGGATATATTGGCTTCCTAGCTTGCATGTGTTTCTTAATGGCATTTTTGGCCAGAAAACTACCAGATAACTTTAATGAGGCTAAATTCATCACATTTAGCATGCTTATATTTTTTGCAGTGTGGATAACCTTCATTCCAGTTTATGTGAGCTCTCGTGGAAAGTATATGGTTGCTGTCCATGTCTTTGCTATTCTAGCCTCTGCTTTTGGTCTCTTGCTGTGTATATTTGCTCCAAAATGTTATATTGTACTTCTGAAACCTGAGAAAAATGACAAAAAGCATATGATGAAAAAATAACTTTAAAAAACGTGTTTTTAAAAAATCGTTTGTAATAATACAGTACAGTAAAAAATAAATAAAAAAAATGCAGTAATAGCCAACATTTTTTTTTTTTTTCCTCAGCAGAAAGGACCTATACAAGTTATCCAGTAAATGAAATTAGCTTTTTATATCCACTTTGTTGTTGGTATTATTTATATTTGACTTTCGACATTCACTTTCAGTTAAACTTCACCAACAAATGCACACAACACAGATGGAAAAAAATTAAGAAATATGAAAATTCAGATAAATAATTTTTACAGTGTACATAAACACTGTAAATGTGGAAATTATGTGGTAATAAAAAAATGTCTTTTTTATATCTTTGACACTGTAGCTATTATATACTTACAGTATACGATTATATGTGAATTTCATATTCTAGCTTACTATATACAACTATGACTTAAAATCCCATAGTGCATCTTACCTTCACAGAATAATAGATCACAGGGCAGTCTTTTCCTTGTTGTTATGGTTACACTAGTGACATGGATAAACCTTTTCATAGGAATGGGCAGAAATATGAAACAAATGTAAACTAAATGAATCAGCAATTTAAAATAGTGAGTAGTAGTTACACCAGGATAATATTTGCTAAAGATTTGTTTCTCTAAATTTTTCTCTGTGTTTTATATTAGTTTACTGATGAACAGTTGCGATCAAGTACTGGATCAATATACTGTTTGATCGAGAACAGCTAAGCCTGGATCATTGAGCTCTTTAAAAGAATATGTTGAATGCACTATAAGGGTGCTTTCATACTAGAGCTTTTGATGCAGTCCTGAGTCCATTTGTAGTCAGAGTTTGGTTTGTTTGCTTTCTTATTAAATTAATTTAACATCAAACAAACAATATAATAGGGCTACTTGTTCACAGTAATATTAATAATAAAATAAAAATAAAAAAAATGTGCATCAATTAAAACTGGCACAGTAGGGGTGGGCGATATACTGGTAGACATTATTAACTGGTAGAGATTTTGGAATATTTTCTCTATCGCCGTTATACTCACATGACCTTGTTGTGCTGAACCGTTATGAAAGCTTACCATCTGTATGCGCTTTTTAACCACTGCTGTTTAAAAACAAGTGATTTTAAACTGTTGAAACGCAATCAGCAGTGAAAGAGAACTCATTTCCCTACATGTGTGCACTGTCTGTGGGCCGTTTACACAACACTTTTCAACTAAAAACAGAAAACATTTTTGGCCATTCATTTACATCACAACGGCATTTAGGGGGCCTGAAAATGCAAAACTTGTAACGGGGCAATTTTAACATCTCAAATTACACCAATCAGAAATGAGACAGAACCATGAAAATCATTTTGCAAGTGCTTTGTGGAGATCCCTGTCTGCATTTCAAAGGAAAAGCTGCTGAGTCATACTTGGTAAAGTTTTTCTGCAAAGACTCTTTTTTGAGGTATAAAAGTAATTTGTTTCATCTACAGTATTTTCCTCATACTGTCTTAACCATTAATGTCTATGAATTTAAATATGTCTTGTTTTGATGACCGTCTAACATTTGATATCTTTGACAAACATTAGCTTTGTTGTTTTTAGCTAGCAGGGTAGCTTGCCATGGGGTGGTACAGTCGTGGGCAATTGTAACACTGTGTTACAATTGCCCCAGACACCATCAAAATAGTGTCCAGCTTAGTAAGGACATCACAATAGAATTTTTTTTTTTTTTCCCCCAATAATTTAAGAAAAGAGTTTTGTGTTCAGTTTAAATATCTATGTATACTCTGAATATTGTATTGTGGTAGCATAGTCCAGTGGTTAAATCTTTTGCTTCTCAATCTGGGGACCGGGGTTCAAAGCCCATGCACCATGAGCAAATTTCTCATGCTTTCAAAATCTTCAATGATTATGAATCTGTAATGAAGGGTCCGAAGCCATGGGATCCATTTGCAGCTTTATTACAGACAAACGTGGTATAACAGGCAGGGGTAAATCACCGTGGCAACAACTGTATCATAGACAAGGCTGAAACGTAACGAGGGGACAGGCACAGGGTCGGGGCTGGCATCAGACAGAACAAGCCGTATCCAGATAAACAGGCAAGGAGTCAGATGGGCAGGCAGCGAGACGTCATAACAGAATAAAGAAGTAAACATTAACAAGGGTAAATGCTCAGAAATGTTAGCTGTGGCAAAACAAGTCTTCGCTGTGCGTGTGTGTGTGTGAATGTGTTTTATAGTCCACCGGAAGGGGATCAGGTGCACGCGAGATGAGCGCCAGTCAGTGGGTAATGGGAAATGAAGTCCGGATGAATTTAGCCACAGAGGCCGTATTCGTGACAGAATCAGAAGTTGTCTTAACTTTAAATACTGCCATATTGGTGTTAGATCAACATATTTATTAACATATTTACTAATATTTTTGGCTTGGAATAGTAGCATGGAAACTCAATATGGAAAATAATAGATGATTTTTTTTTCTAAGGTCATAATAATATTCCAGAGGTTAAAGTTTTTGTCTCTCAATCTGGGGATCCATTTTACTAGTAGGCCCTGTACACTTTCTATTCACAGTATGCCTAGGTTCAGACCAAGGAAAACCGCAAGGGGAGTTAATTAATTGTTCTGGATAATATGGATGTAATGGATATTAAATAGTTTTAACTATATCCATATTCTCTGGAGTTTATTGTGGTCCTTGGCATTCATATGAAGGTATAACATGTGTTGTTACAATTGCTCACATATTCTGTTACAATGGCCCCCACATGTGGGGGCAGATGTAACATTTGATTTCTGTTTCAATCAATATTGTGACTCTAACATTGCTTGTAAAACATTTGATGATTGTTAACAAGTAGAACACAGATACAAGTTATGGACATAAAAATTGCATCCAAATATTTCAAAAGGTTTTTGAGTAACACAAAAGAAAAACTTTTCTGTTTTAAGTACATCATTGCCATGTTAACATACCTTCAGAGATGTGTACACATGAAGCTGCTGCTTATACAGCATGTGAGTAATGAATTGATTTGGTTAAATACACATATTTATGTGTCAAAATGCCCATCTTTGCAAGTATCCTCGTAAACACTGTCAGTTATTTCTTAAGCGAACGTAAACAGTTGAGAAAGAAAACGCATGTGAATCAGTAAATTGGATCCATGTATTCGGTCTTAACCCTCTAGGGGCTAATTATGAAATCACAGCTAGAAAAAAATGAATGACTTTATATTTAAGACTAAAATCCTTTTCCAAAATTAGTTTTTCTGACCTTTCACCTTTTTTTTTTTTTTTTTTTTTTTAGAGTGCCATCATTTATAAATGACTTTATCATTAGGGTAAATTGTTTTTGCCAAATTGTCTGAATTTGCACACATTCAAATGCATTTTCACCATCTTAAAAGTATTGAAAAGGTCTTAGTGTTTTTTAAAAAAAAACAACAACAAAAAAAAAAACATTAAAAAGCTTTATTAACATTCCATTTCATCTTGTGCTACTATATTTCATTTGGAACTCATGTGAAAATGTCAAACACTTGACACAAATTCATGCTGCACATTGGTGTAACAAACTCAGCCACACCTTCACCACCAGATTCCTACACACACTCCCAATCACCTGACTACTGATCAGCACAACCTGCACAGCCACTATATCAACCCATTCACAACAGTCAACAGCGTCTGGTCTCGCCGTTCAACACTGAACACTTACCCGACTACCTACCTGTGGACACTTACCTGATGATCCTGTATCGAACTGTCAAAGTCTTTAGTCCTTCTTCAGCCTGCAATCTCAAAGTGTTTTTCAGCCTTTCTGTTTACCAATCTTCACTTCACGCAGCCTGCAACAGATAAGCACTGTCACCACACTGCCAGTATCACCATATTTAATGCAAAGTCAGCGGAATAAGGATCCATCTGCAGCTTTATTATAACCAGAGTCAAACAATACAGGGTCACAACACAGCAATGGCAATAGAGGAGACAAAACTGAATCGTAAACAGGCAATACTTGAGTCGTAGGTTCCTTGTCGATAGCCAAACCCACTGCCCTGGAGATTGGCCTGCTGTTCTTGTCTGTGTACTGCGCGTAGTAGATGGGTGTGTGCTCTGTTCCAGGTCTTGCTGCTGAAGCCACTCAGTGACAGAGGGGAGAACGGATGGTTCACCGGACCAGGGAAACAAGGGTGGTTGATAGCCCAGAATGCATTTGAAGGGAGTCAGACCAGTGGCGGGTTTCTGAAGAGAATTCTGGGCATATTCCACCAACATTAAATATCTACTCCAATCAGACTGGTTCTGTTGGCAATAAGATCTGAGAAAACGTGCGAGTTCTTGATTTAAGGCGAGACATGGCAGGTGAAAACATCGTTTTTTCATGCAGTGGTCAATTTTGAGATTTTGGGCCAGTTTGCTCCCTTAACATGTAAGCTTTCATGTCAAAATAAAAAATATGTCAACATTACACATTAAGGTGGTTATTTCATTATATTTTGTCAACTTGCGCCTTTAGATTTCTATCGGAAAAAACCAAAAGTTAGCATTCTAACGCGAGCTCCCGTGCCGTCTCCATTCACAGAAACATGTCATGCCTCGTATCATTGTAAAGCTCTCAGTCTCATTAACAGCGCTGTCAAATCCAAATATGGACATTTCCTTTGTAGAAATAACCAACCGCGAAAGTTTGCCGGGGAATCTACAGCCGAAAACCACATCTGATTGATTGCTGTGAATTTCCGACTACGTGATTGGTTCTCAGGCGTCACGCTTCCTTGTTTATTCTGCGCCTGAGAGAAAATGCCGACAACACCGAAATCAAAATACGGCAACAGCTGTCACTTGCAAGAGCTAGTAAAATTAAAGTAAACAACAGATTAGACGATGAAACCCCATCAGCGAGTGTCTCATCGCGTAACCTATTGTTTGGAAAGGGAAAGAGTGTGTTGGAGGGATTGGGAATGACAGCCGCGCCACACAGGAATGGCTCATAATTCACGTCACACGATTTTATGAATTACTGTAGTCATGTGTTTGTGTTGTCCTAACTGTGCTGGATCAGGGCTGAAAATTAACATCGATCCACAGAATCATGGGTTCTGTAGTAGTGTGTTGCTGGAGTGTAGTCTGTGTGAGAGAGATAGGTACTGCAGAAGTTTGCAGTTTTTGTGACTGCTGTTATGTGTGTTTGTTATGGTAGTTCTCTTCAGCTTAAGGCTATTGTTATTATTAATTTATTCATTTATCAATTTCCATGTGTTTTAAATATTACATAATACTGATATTAATAAACTGAATATATATTTTGTTTGTAGGTCGGGGGTTTCAATAGAAATAAATGAACTTATACAATATAAAAACTTTAAAGGCCGTTTTCTCAAAATGAGTTTTTTCTCACTCTCAGAGTCAGATATATCCACTTCAGTAGCACCTACAAGCACCAACTTTTCCAGACTTATACTTAACTATATTCTGAAGGCTTTTACAGAGGGATTTGTTGATATATCATTCCTATCCTGAATTATGGGTCATTTTACTCAAAAAAACATGGCGAAAATAGGTTTTTTAAGGCTATTGTCAGTATTCTCTAATTTACTAAAGCACAAAATAAGATATCCAGAATCCCTTCTGTAAAAGCCCTTTCATCTAATATGTCAACAAATATAACCAAAAATTTTAAACCTGGACCATTCCAATTTTCAGATTTTGTTTTTGGAAATGTATGCAAATGAGCATATATTTAAGTAAATAAGGCCTCATTTGCATATTAAAACATAAATTTACACAAAATTTGTAATACATTTTTTTCTTATGTTTATGCCAGTAATAAACTGGAGAAGTTTCACAGTGATATCTTTTAATTTTAAAAAAATCCCTATTCACCTGTAGTGTCTCGCCTTAATTGTTCAGTTTGGCCATTGGATTGTGGATGGTAACCAGAAGTGAGACTGATGTTTACATTAAGCTGTTGGAAGAATGCTGACCATACTCTAGAGGTAAACTGAGGGCCTCGGTCTGACACAATGTCTTCAGGTAATCCATAGAAGCAAAAGATATAATTACATAATACCTCAGCAGTCTCAAATGTATTGGGGAGTTTAGACAGAGGAACAAGCCGACAGGCTTTGGAGAAGTGGTCAATGACTGTTAGGATGGTAGTGTTGCCCTGAGAGTTGGGAAGGTCAGTAATGAAGTCGATAGCGATATGGGACCATGGGCGTTGGGGAGTGGCAGGGGTTGAAGTAAACCGGCGGGTAGTTGTCGAGGGGCTTTAGAGGTATTACATGTGGTACAGTTCTTCACGAAGTTTGTATTGTCTGTAGACATTGAGAGTGCGTCGGCCTTGGTATTCTTGGAACCAGGTCTATAGGTGACAATAAAGTTAAACCGAGTGAAAAACATGGCCCATCTTGCCTGACGAGGATTCAATAGTTTAGATACTCCAGATTCTTGTGATCTGTGATGACTGTGAAAGGATGCTGTGCCCCCTCCAACCAGTGACACCATTCCTCTAGTGCTGCTTTCATGGCCAAAAGTTCACGATTGCCGACATCATAATTCCTCTCTGCAGAAGATAGTTTCCTGGAGAAGAATGCGTATGGAAACATACGTGCTGGAGATCCATGACGCTGAGAAAGTATAGCCCCAATGCCTGTAATGGAAGCATCTACCTCCACAATAAAGGGGAGTTCTGGGTCAGGATGATGGAGAATGGGTGCAGAAGTGAAGCGTGTCTTAAGATTCTTGAATGCCTGTTGGGCCTCAGGTGACCAAAGGATGCGTGAAGTGAAGCGTCTGGTCATGGCAGTTAGAGGAGCAGCGACTGTGCTGAAGTCGCTTATGAATTTTCTGTAGAAGTTGGCGAACCTAAGAAATCACTGTAGCTCCTTCACTATGCGTGGTTGTGCTTGAGAAAGGATGTGGATGTCTGGTGGAATTCACATTTTTCTGCTTTGGCATAAAGTTGATACTGTATTAGGCGTTTGAATATGGATCTTACGTGTTGGACGTGTTCCTTGAGATAACTGGAGTAGATCAAGATATTGTCTATATACTATCTGTCGAGCATGTCACAGAAGACATTATTGATGAATGACTGGAACACGGAGGGACTGTTCACCAGGCCAAGTATTTGTAGTGCCCAGACAAGGTTGAAAAAGCGGTCCTCCATTCATCCCCTTCTCTGATATGGATTAAGTTGTATGCACTGCGTAGATTAAGTTTAGTGAAGTACTTGGCTTGACAGAGTTGTTCAAGTGCAGCGGGGACCAATGGCAAGAGGTATTGGAATTTAATTGTGATGTCGTTAAGACCGCGGTAATCAATGCAGGGTCTTAAGCCGCCATCATTCTTCTTGACAAAAAAATAATCCAGCTGATGGAGGAGACGTAGAGGGTCTGATGAAGCCTTTTGCCAGTTCTTCCTCAATGTAAGCCTTCATAGCTTCGGACTCAGGTTGTGAGAGAGGGAATATTCTGCCTCTAGGGGAAGTTGCACCTGATACCAAATCGATGGCACAGTCACTGGAGCGATGAGGTGGCAGTGGGGCTGCTCATTTTTACACGAGGAGGAATAATTGAGTTGCGCACGAGCACTCACCGATTTGGAATTGTAAGAAGTGGGTCGTATGGGACATGACATCTTCAGGTGTTCGCCTTGACCGCAGTACATGCACAGATGGTGTTGAATTCGATGTTCCCATTCTTCAGGGGTTAAATGAGTGTAGCCAAGCTGCATAGGCTCTGTAGTGACGTCAGGTGCTTGCGCGCCAGTAAACATGGTGCAAACAGGGCGTAGTGTGCGGATTAAATTGTCAGTTTGGATCGTCAGACTCGGTTAGCTATCTTCCCTCATCGTGGCACGCTAGTTCTGCTTGGAGTTCCAGACTTAATCCTCTTCTGAACAGTAATTTTAATGTGTCCTCCACCCAGTTAGCTTGTGCCGCGAGAGTACGAAACAACAAAGCATATTCTGCACGTAGGCCCTGTAGCATCTTGCGAGTTCTTCAATTAGGAAAGTTAAATGATTGAGCTGATGCTGATGCATCGTGAGCTGGTGGGCTTGTGCAGATAGAGTCTGTAACGCAGAGTCAGTGGAGTGAGGATCCATCTGCAGCTTTATTATAACCAGAGTCAAACAATACAGGGTCGCAACACAGCAATGGCAATAGCGGAGACAAAACTGAATCATAAACAGGGGCAGGCTTAGGTCGAGGCAAGTGGCAAACATACACAGTCCAGGAAAGCAGGCAAAGGGTCAGGGCAGGCAGAGTACAATCACATTCGAAAGAACAGGAATAGTCAGGGCAGGCAGCAGAGAATCAGGCAACAGGAAAACAGTCCCAGATATAACAATCCACAAGAAACGCTCAGAAATGACTACCGTAGCAAATCAAGACTTTGCAATGGTGGTGTGCATGTCTTTCTTAAATAGTGTGTGTGTGATGAGCTGCAGGTGTGTGCGCAATCAGTCCCAGGTATGAGGGCTTATGGGAAATGGAGTCCAAAAGCAACAGTCAATATTCTGGTGAGAGCTCCCTCTGATGATCCGGAGGAAGCGGAGAGGGAGCCTCACCTGTGACAGTATTGATCTACTATTGAGTTAGTTACCTTGTGTTCAAACTCTGGATATTACCTGTGTTTGTATTCTTCTGTTCCATGACAGGTGGTGGTTGAGAAGATTCCCCCCTTCTATTTGTAAAGCGCTTTGAGTGCCAAGAAAAGTGCTATATTATTGTAAAAAAAAAAATAATAATAATAATTATTATTATTATTATTATTATTATTAATTTAAACTGTGAAGTATATTAAATGTTTTTTTATATACATTATTATGTACAATTTATTTGGTATTTCTCATTTCAGTAACACTTTATTTTAAGGGTCCAGAATTATGCATTAGTTAAGCCAAATAAACTAGTAATTAATGATTAACTTAACATATAGTAAGGGCATATTAGCCATTGAAGGATCCACATTCATGCGATAAAGAATCAAAAATAAGCTAGTAATTAATGATAAACTGAATGTACAGTAAACGCTTTTTAGCCATTACTTACAATCTAATAAGCCATATATTATTTTTGTGTAGTGATGTAATTACATTTCAGTGATTCACCATCTGTTAAGTTAACTGAAAAAATATGAAGCTATAACTGTTTAATTAGTGCTGGTTTTACAGTAATAAATTGCTAAAGTGAAAGTTATTTCCTCATTAATTATGACACTTATTGAGTGATATTCCAGTTTATTGACCAGAATAAGCTAATAATTAAGGCTAAACTGACATTAATACAGTACCAATAAAGACAATTTGACCCCCTGTTCTAAAGTTAAAGTTATATTCTCAATTATTGAATGGGCTCATTGTTATATAAGTATTAATTACATAACTTTTACAGACAGAAAACATACTTTTTTTGGCAGTTTAAAATGACCCAAATGTACATGATCATTATTATACAATTCTTATACAAAATGGCAGATGACAACAATTTAGGATTGGTTAATTAAGGCCTGGTTTCACAGACAGGGCTTAGATTAAGTCAGGATTAGGCCTTAGTTAAATTAGGACATTAGGTAGCTTTTATAAACATGCCTTAGAAAAAAAGAAGGAAAAAAAAAAAAAACATTACTTGTGTGCATCTTGACACAAAACAATGCTACTGCTTAATCCTTGTGTGTTAAACCGGGGGAAAATGTTTAAGGTGGGGCTTAGCAAAAGTGTGTTTGCATGCATGTTTCAGATACAGTATCTATAAATAAATATTAATTCAGTATCGCATCAGACAGTGCATTGTAGTGTCCCTGAGGAAAAATTCTATTCATTCTTTTCTATAGGAGAGGAAGAACTGTCTAAACTTGTTAAATCATCAAAATCAACAAAATGTATGCGAGACCCTATACTGACTCACTATTAAAAGAGATGATTCCAGAGGTCATAGATCCTCTTCTTAATATCATTAATTGGTCCCACTTTATATTAAGTGGCCTTAACTACTACACTGTGTTCCAAATTATTATGCAAGAGACAAATCAGTAAGATTTCTGTACAATAAACATTCAGATTTTAGTTTTTCTAAGAAAATGTTTGTTCGTTTATTTATCCATGTCTTTTTAGATAACTGGTATTAATCTCAGACAAAATAATTTGCCAGGTCTATGGAAACCCTACTTAGAGGTTGTTCCACATTATTAAGCAAGTCACAGTTCTCATGCAATATGGGGAGGAAGAAAGATCTTTCTGAAGATGAAAAGCATGAAATGGTGCAATGTTGTGCAAAAGGCATGAAAACAACCAATATTGTGTGAAACTGAGTGGAGATTATCGAATTATCATAAGATTTGTGAGTGCTTTAGAGCACAGCAGGACTCAGTCAGATAAAGGCTTATTGAGGAAAGTTCCTATCAAAAAAATTAATTGTATTAAAAGGGCAGCTATAAAAAAGCCAGTGTTGAGCAGCAAACAGGTATTTGAAGCTGCTGGTGTCTCTGGAGTCTCGAGAAGCTCTCCATGCAGCCTGGCAGTTGTGCGTAAAGATGCATTTCAGCCACTCCAAACCAAACCTCACAAAGAGAAACATTTACAGTGGGTTTAGAAATACATGAAGACTCATTTTTAAATAGTTTTATTCACTGACTAATGCCGTACTACAATGAATGGTCTAAATGGATGGATTTCTGGATGGTTGCTGAATGGCCACCACGTGCCAATAAGACTGCGACGTCAGCAAGGAGCTGGTGGGTGATGATTTGGGCTGGAATACTGGGAAGTGAGATGGAGGTTTTTAAAATGACTTTTGCAAGATATGTGGAGTTCATAACTGGCCATTTTTCAGCTATGGTATAAAAAGGAGGATAGTGCACAGTACAATGCACTATTTGTACAATGCACTATGCACTATCCCATGCTGCAAAAAAACACCACAGCAATAAATCTGTTTGAAAATGTATTTCTAAACCCACTGTAAATGTTTCTCTTTGTGAGGTTTGGTTTGGAGTGGCTGAAGTGCATCTTTACGCACAACTGCCAGCCTGCATGGAGAGCTTCTTGAGACTCCAGAGACACCAGCAGCTTCAAATACCTGTTTGCTGCTCAACACTGGCTTTTTTTATAGCTGCCTTTTTAATACAGTTAATTTTTTTGACAGGAACTTTCCTCAATAAGCCTTTATCTGACCAAGTTCTGCTGTGCTCTAAATCACTCACAAATCTTATGATAATTCGATAATCTCCATTCAGTTTCACACACTATTAGTTGTTTTCATGCCTTTTGCACAACATTGCACCATTTCATGCTTTTCATCTTCAGAAAGATCTTTCTTCCTCCCCATATTGCATGAGAACTGTGACTTGCTTAATAATGTGGAACAACCTCTAAGTAGGGTTTCCATAGATCTGGCAAATTATTTTGTCTGAGATTGAAACCAGTTATCTAAAAAGACATGGATAAATAAACAAACAAACATTTTCTTAGAAAAACTAAAATCTGAATGTTTATCGTACAGAAATCTTACTGATTTGTCTCTTGCATAATAATTTGGAACGCAGTGTATGTACTTACATCAAAAAATATGGACAGTGTACTTATTGGGTTCATATTGAATTGCAAAACACTTTTGCTGCTATTGAGGTGGGATATGGGTAAGGTTAGGGACAGGTTTGGTGGTATGGGTAGGTTTAAGGGTAGGGGTAAGGTGTAAGGGATGGGTCAACAGTGTAATTATAAATGTAATTACAGAAATTACAGATGTAATTGCATGCAGGTGTTTTTAAAATATAAGTACAATGTAAAAACATGTATGTACACAATAAGTGCATTGTATCAAATGATTAATTAAAATGTAAGTACATAGTAGTTAAGGCCACTTAATATAAAGTGGGACCCATTAATTCATCTTTGTCACTAGGATATGTACCAAAAACTTTTAAGCTGGCTATTATTAAACCTCTTATTAAACAAACAAAACTTGATCCTACAGAATTAGTCAATTACAGGCCGATCTCGAATCTACCTTTTCAGTCAAAAATACTAGAAAAGGCAGTATTATCACAAGTATGTTCCTTTTTAGAAAGAAGTGGTATCTGCGAGGATTTCCAGTCAGGATTTAGACCGTACCATAGTAGTGAGACTGCTGTCATCAGAGTTTGATTTGCTATTATCATCCGATCATGGTTGTATCTCTCTATTAGTGTTACTAGATCTCAGTGCTGCATTTGACACTATCGACCACAACATTCTTTTGAATAGACTCAAAAATTATGCTGGCATTAGTGGAATTGCATTGGCATGGTTCAAATCATACTTATCTGACTGTTATCAGTTTGTAGCAGTAAACGAAGAGATGTCATACAGATCACAAGTTCAGTGTGGAGTACCACAAGGCTCAGTACTAGGACAGTTGCTTTTCACCTTGTACATGCCTTGGGAGATATTAGGAAGGAGATAATATTAGTTTTCACTGTTATGCTGATGATACTCAGCTCTATATTTTTTCACACCCTGACAAAAACTTACCAATTCACAAAATTAATGGAATGCATAGCTGATAAAAAAAACAAAAGCAATTGGATGACTAGTAATTTCCTATTACTGAATTCAGAAAAAAAACAGAGATTTTAATTATTGGACCAAAAACTTCTGCACAAAATAACCTAGAATACTGTCTAACTCTTGATGGCTGCTCTATTAAGTCTTCGTCATCAGTTAGGAACCTGGGTGTGCTCTTTGATACCAATCTTTCATTTGAAAGCCACATTTCTAGCATCTGTAAAACCACATTCTTCCATCCTAAAAAAAAAAAAAAAAAAAAAAAAAAAAAAAATATATATATATATATATATATATATATATATATATATATATATATATATATATATATATATATATATATATATATATATAAAAATTACGACGTATGCTCTCAATGACAAATGTGGAACAGTTAGTTCATGCGTTCATGACCTCAAGGCTAGATTATTGTAATGCTCTACTTGGTGGTTTCCCTGCACACTTAAATTACAGCTGGTCCAAAATGCAGCAGCTAAAGTTCTTAATAGAACCAGGAAGTATGACCGCATTAGCCTGGTTCTGTCAACAGTATAGATGTATAGATTTGTATAGATTTGAACATGACAGCAAGATTGTGTCAACTATCCCCCGTGAAGGCCTCATTGACAAGACAGCCAGTGGCACAGATCCTCAACAAAACCGTTTCCATACCGGTGTGATGAATCCGATCTTTAACCAGTTGGAACTTGATTAAATATTTTGACTGTTCCGATCCCAATCTGACTTCTGACCTGTAATGCTGCCTGAATCATAATCGTGCACTTGTGGCGGGGGTTCGAGGGCAATAAGGACTTTTATTTTAAATACAGTGGAAATTATAAAGATATCAAACTCACTCCGACTACGCCACTTTGGGAGTTTCACCCAAAGAATTAGAATAAACCACTTATAGTTGTTTACACAGGTTCGTATCACTAATTAGAGTCAGAGACATGGTTAACAGTACAAAATTATTTTATTGACATCATTAAAAACAATATTAAAACAAACAATTAGACATTTGTCCCAGCCACACGGGAGAAGGTTCTTAGAACAAGTCGAGGGCAGGGGCTAGAGCTTACCAGTAGAAACGGATAATCAGACCAGACCGCCTGTAGGTGAATCACTGCACTTTACTGTGTCCACACACACGCGCACACACACACGGTGAGGTGGTCACTGCACACTTGTGAGGGATATACCACCACCTAAAACCAGTCCTCTGCCCCTGGTACTCAAGCCCTGCCGAGACAAATGATCAGAATCAAGCACACAATCACTTTTAGAAACTGGGTAGTGCAACTCAACCAGTCAAATAACACAAATGAAATGAATGTTGGTAACAAATAATTGCTTAAAGCAAAAAAGTCAAAATTTCAACAAAATACAAGTAAATAAAAAAAAAAAAAAAGAAAAGAAAAGAAACAGAATAGACTTTAAACAAATTATATAAGTCACAAAACAAAATCTAACGCAACTGGTGGAAAGCAAATCAAATAAGTAAAAATCACAAAAATATAATCAAAATTGGAAACAAAGGTAATTCAAACCCCAAAAACAATACAGAAATCTAAAGCAACTAAAGAAACAAACAGAAATAGACTAAGGAAAGTCACAAAAATATAATAATTAGAATTGAAACTGAAATGATTCAAACTTCAAAGACAAAAATAGTATTAATACAACTGAAAAGAGCAAACAAAACGATATAAAGCAGTCAAGAAAGAAATATTAACAAAAAGAAAATTGGAAACTGGAAACAGGACAGCACTGCAGCCATAAACACGGAGCACCCCAAACAGATTGCAGTTACGGCCGTCACAACACCTATAGATAAAGCGAGACTGTTACTCTGTTAGATATATTCTCTCACCATAATATGCGTGTGCATGAATACTTACCAATTGCAGGGATTAACGTTTCTATAAAAAAAGCCAACAAATAGAATCTTTTCAAGCAGAAGCAGGTACAGAAAACAGCGACCCAGCAAGTGCATCTGATTCTCACAGCTAAGAAAAGGGGTTGAGTTAAGAACATACTCAATTTGATCAGCGTGCTCCCGAATGCATACATCGCTTAACGCAGTTAAATAGGAATTAACAGCATTCGACCTACCTTCTTCGATGTCTACACCCACTACATGTAAACAATAATAAACGACATTGCAGCAAGAACTCGCCGAGTCCAGGTAGAAATGCTCTCCAACCAAGTTGCAGTCTCTAAAACACATTAGATAGAGAGTACGCCTCTCGTAAACAAACATGCCATATCAAACAAGATAACTAGCAGCGCGTTATTACCGTGTCGAGCACTCACATCCAGTTCCGGGAAGTGACGGAAGCGCGTTGACGACGCAACAGTTCCCTAAGTGACGCATCCCAGGTAAACGCGCATGTTCCCGTTTTTATAGCCTAGTGACACTGCCAATAAGCTAAAACAACATTGTGACGTAAGCAACAATAACCCCTCCTGCCACACACTGTTCATTGTTCATGTACTGGCCCCCCAACTGAGCCTTGTTTCTCACAAGTTTTTTTTTTTTTTTTTTTTTGTCACCTGATGGAGTTTGGGTTCCTTGCCGCTGTTGCCTCTGGCTTGCTTAGTTGGGGACACTTGATATTCAACAGTGTTTTTGATCTGCCTGCATCGACACCGTTCTATGCAAACTGAAGTGAGCTGGACGATGACATCACTGTTTTCTCCAGAGATGCTGTATAGATAAATGAACTAAATTAATAAGTAATGATTTTTACAATGCAATAAATCGATACTGAATTTACTTAAGCTGGACAATAACACCATTTTCTTTTAGAGCTACTGTGCAGCCAAAATTATTTTCCTGTTGTCACTCTAAAGCTGCTTTGACACAATCTGCACTGTAAAAAGCACTATATAGATAAAGGTGACTTGACTTGACTTGACTTCAGTAAGACTATTATTTCCTGCTACTATGGGCCGTCCTGGTGGATTAACCAAGCTCTTGTGTACCTTGGGTAGAATGTAGAAAACTGGCCTATTTGGAGAACGATTGACCAAATATTGCATCTCTTTATCAGAAATCAATAGATGAGCATGTGCTTCCTGAAGAAATGTCTCAATCTCCCTTTGAAACTGAGCAGTTGGATCTAATTGTAAAACTCGATAGTAGGTGGGAATTTCTAATTGAAGAAGAGCCTCCTGATTATAGAGGGCTCGGGGCATAACCACCAAACCACCTCTTTTATCTGCAGGTTTGATTACAATGTCTTTATTTCTGCACAGTTTATCAGGAGCCTCTTTTTCCATCAAGAGCCTCTTTGTTAAATTTGACTTTTGGTTATGAGATGAAGATGACTGCTCAAATAAATTAGTCACATCCCTTTCAAGTAACCTGCATTATGTATCAATAGATGAATTAGATACAGATGGACAAAATTCATGGACTTAAATTTAGCTCGACCATTGATGTACAATATGTACATTTTGTTGATCTACTTTAGCATTTTTATAGAAGCATTTCAATCTTAATGCCCGGAAAAAAACGTAAACAGTTCAATCTTGATGACAAAAGGATCTGTAGCTTTAGATGGAACAAAGCTTAAGCTCTTATTTAGAAGATTTACTTCTTGTGGATGTAGTTCTTGGTCTGTAAGATTGAAGATTAGATTGTCTTTGGGCAGGTTCCCCTCTTCCAAGCTGGTTGTCGAGTGTTTCCTCTTACCCCCACGTCTCCTCCATCGAGTGGTCTTCTGCGTAGTTGATTTTGGCATGACACCCTTAGATGATGTTCTGTGTCATTTGTGTGATCAGATACAAAATCCACCTGACTGTCACCACTGGATGCAGAAGTGATGCTTACGGTTTAATAATAAACATGTGATTAGTTGACTAATCGCTTAAAATGAACAACCACTAGTCGACCAGAAAAATCTTTAGTTGAGTTTGTGGCGACCAGGGCGGACGAGAGCCGTGAGGGAACGGCGCAAGGCCGGTGGTGCCTTGAGTCTCTCACAGAGGAGCTCCGGAAGCATAAAAGGAGGAGCGACGACAGTGATGGACGAGAGAGGACCAGGCCTGGACTTTATTTTATGTTTTATTATGTTTGTGTGGCCGGCAGACGTCCGCGAGGGTCTGCCGGCATTACTTTCGTTTTGTTTATTTTATATTAAAGTTATGTTGAACGTTCGCCGGTTCCCGCCTCCTTCTTCCCGTATATACGAACTACATTAGAGTGTTAATACAGTCATATAGTGTATGTTATACCAGTATACTGCTACAACCCTAGACCCAACACAGTTATTTGTGTATCTGATTAAAATCTGATCTAAATTATTGTATAAACACTTAATATATTGTATAAATATAAGTGCTTATAAATAAAAATAAAATAAATATAATAACAATTAGAGGCAAAATCTGGGTAATTTTGTCACTAAAATGCTTTCACTGTGAACTGCTTTAATTTGGAGCAAGAGATACAGGCACAGAGTGACTTTATTGCAGCAGATGTAACTTTCTCTTACAGCTGAGGTCCAGTTTGGGTTTGTGATCTCTTACTCAGAATAAAATATACTCCGGAACACGTTAGTACAATTCTTAGCACAATTAAATTAAATTACAGTTCTTTTAATGTCTTCAATCTGCATTCTATGCATTTAATGTGGAGATAATGTTGACTGTCCTACTTTCTTTTAGAAAAAATAACAACAGGAACAAGAGTACTTTAATAGCAAGGTTTAATAACTGTTCAACTTATATGGGTTATATTAATCTATTTGCTGAGGATCAATTGTGGACTAACCCTGTATAAGTATGGCGTGAGTGAATTTTGCACACATACATTCAGCCTGTAAGCATTAATCCTGTAACATGATGAACTAGATTTGAAAAAAAAAAAAAAAAGAAAGAAATCTATTTTTTCATCATATGCTTTTTGTCATTTCTCTCAGGTTTCAGAAGTACAATATAACACTTAGGAGCAAATATACACAGCAAGAGACCAAAGGCAGAGGCTAGAATAGCAAAGACATGGACAGCAACCATATACTTTCCACGAGAGCTCACATAAACTGGAATGAAGGTTATCCACACAGCAAAAAATATAAGCATGCTGAATGTGATGAATTTAGCCTCATTAAAATTGTCTGGTAGTTTTCTGGCCAAAAATGCTAATAAGAAACACAAAGAAGCTAGGAGGCCAATGTATCCTAGCACACACCAAAATCCAATTTCAGATCCTACAGCACATTCAACAGTTATTGTTGCACTCATGAACTTGGTGTTATATGCAGCAACAGGAGGCTTAGTTGTTAACCATATGATGCAAATAAGTCCTTGCACAAAAGTACAGAGGATAACACTTGATCTTTGTTTAGCAGGGCCAAACCATTTCATGACATTACTGCCAGGGAGGGTGGCCCTGAATGCCATTAAAACTACAACAGTTTTTGCCAAGATGCATGAAATACAGAGAGTAAAGCTGATTCCAAAGGCTGGATACTGAGTCCGGCATAACCAGTCAGTGGGCTTGCCTATAAATGTCAGGCCAATCAGAAAGCATGTGCAGAGGAACAGGAGGAGAAGGAAACTTAACTCCATATTGTTTCCTCGTATGACTGGTGTTTTCCTGTACATTATAAACACACCAAGCACTGCTAATGCTGCACAGGCCCCGAATGCTGAAAATGCCCATAGAATTATTCCCAAAGGCTCCTGAAAGGACAAAAACTCTAATGTTTTGGGAATGCACTGGTCTTGGGCTTGGTTTGGCCATGTTTCCTTTGAACATGTCAGGCAATCATTTGAGTCTGTGAAAACATTGGAGGGAAGGGGCAGCATAAAACACTAATTTTCCCTTCTTCTCAGAATACCATTAAGTGAAGAACTGTGAAGAACTTCACACCTGTTTGATTACTGATCTCTCCTTCAGCACATGGTATGCAGTCAAAGCAGCAGACTGGCTTTCCTTTTTGCCTGGCCTTCCTGGAGCCTGGCAGACAGCTTTGACTGCACAATGATTCTGGTGCCTAATGACCACAACAGAACAAGCAGTAGAAAAACACTGCATTTCCTTAACTCTTTGCATAGGGAAATATCTGACCGATAATCATAATTTATGCATAATTTTGTGTGCACAATAATCTAAATAACTTAAAATGTTGCAGGATCATCAAATTCTGCTGCTGGAGGGCCACCTTCCTGTGGAGTACAACTCCAACCTGCTCCAACAGCCTGGAGGTTTCTAGTGAGTCTGAAGACCTTGGTCCTGTCCCACTACTTGCTTTGCAGTTGAGCACTTTCTACTTTCATTACTTATTTTCTGTATTTTCTGTAAGTGTTTAAGTGGCATAAAGACTGCACTCTGCAGGACTTTTGATTACCCAAAGGGAGATGTTTATAGTGTTGCAAAAGGTTTTTTTTTGTTGTTGTTGTTTGTTTTTGTGTTTTTAAAGAGCTTCATTTGCGAATTTTGATTTTAAATACTTTGCACTTTAAAATAAACTTCTCTGTTTAGTATTCCTTATGTATCAGACACAATTTAGTAACTGTTGTGCTTCTAATAAAGTGAAAAAAGGAGTTGCAAACATTTTTCAAATGCATATTATCGTCTCTGCTCCAATAAAATGCATAATACCTTACATTTTACTGCCAAATTATATGCATTTTTTTTTTCTCAACATCTTCAATTTTCAGAGCATGTAAGTTCTTGAACATGATAAATGATGGGATACGCTTAGCATCAAAGTGGTATTAGAGATATTGTGGATTTAGTGTGCAGCAAGGGCACTGATATTTGGCATTTATCAGACCTTGAACAGTCTTGCACACTTACTTTTTGTTGCATACAAGCATTCTCAAGTGGCCAAAACTGCAAGTGTGGATAGTGGGACAGGTCCCTTGATTAGCTGGTTCAGGTGTGTTTAATTAGTTAAGGCTAAACTCTGCAGGATAATGGTCCTCCAGGAGCAGGATTGAACACCCTTGATCTACATAGCACAGTGAAAGTTTACACATGTATTCTATATTAAAATGTTTAGTACAACAACATAAAAATCAACAGTGCACTTCCATTTTAAATTATGAAACTGGATTCTTCTTAGTTCAGAAATAAACATTAAGTAGAGCTGAAAGAACAGCAAACATAGTAAACAATGTCTGGTGATGAGAGGGATAGCACACACCTTCTCTCCTTTGTGCCACATAATTGCTGGCTCATCTATTACTAGGTCCTTGTCATCTTCCAGGGAGGCATCATAGAATCCCACCCTCTCTAGTTGAAGGGAGCCATCAGACCCTTTTTGCCAGTTCATCAGGTCATAGGATGCAATCGGATCACCGTTGTCATCAAATCTGACCTCTTCCCCTAATGTTGTGAAATGTGTTTGTTTCATGTAGTACAGGAGCTTAGGTGAAGGTTGGGAGAAAGGATAATGCAAAGTAATGAACACATTAAAATACATAAATGTACACACCCCCACCCCATATTTTTGTATAATTAAGCCATTGCTTTAATACTTGCACACTGTCAAAAAATTAATTAGAAACATTATAGGCAGAGAATGTAAAATAGAAAGTAACACACACACACACACACACACACACACACACACACACACACACACACACACACACACACCTGCCATGGCAGAATTTGATTCATACTCCCACATGTCCCGTTCTGAAAGGGACCCTTTCCTGGGACACAAGTGCTCATGTCATTTAGTGCATGTGCTATGAGATACACAGCCTTGTAAACGTTGTAGGACACTCTAAGTTGAGACACATCTGAATAAGGGGTGTACACATCATCCAGACTCTCATTGCCATTGCAGGGTGGCCAGTTCTGTACACCTTCTCCATGTACATGGGTGTTTAAAGACCCATTCAGCCGACAACTGAAAGTCTCTTCCCAAAACTCAGAGAGAAAATGGGAAGTCTGAGCAACAGAAACATTTACTCTTCTGAGGTAACTGCCAAGATGTGGGATATCAGCTCTCCGTATGGCAAACCCCAATGTTCCCTTTAACAGATCACCAAAATCCTCCCAGAGGGCTTTTGATGTGGCCCAGGCCTCACTGGCAATCCACTGAAGATGAGTAACATTTTGCCGTCTGCACTCTTTTAGGATACCATGCAGATATGAGTCCACAGTGAAGCTTATTATGACTGTGGCAGAAGAATATTTTAAAATTTTCACAAGTTCTTCCGCTGCATCTTGTGTCAGTGCAACAGGATAAAGGTGGACATAAGCAGGACAAATATTAAATTTTTCTGACTCTTTCAGGAAGAGCTGGATGGCAAATCGAGCATAGTCTGTATCCACACCAATCACCCCAACCCACGTCCATTGAAAATAATGAACAAGTTTTACCAAAGCTTTTATTTGAAATAGATCACTTGGCATTGTTCGCATGAATGCTGGAAACTCTCTCTTGTTACTGAGACAGGAACAGGATGCAAAGTAGCTCACCTAAAATTTGAAAACAGAAAGATTAGCAGTGCAATAACAGTACAAGGCAACATCTATATATCACCATAATAATATTGTATATGGACCAAAATGATCAATATTTATGTATAATAAATGACAAAAAATGCAACTTTAAGTTAATCTAAATAATACAGCAGCAACATTCATCAATACATCATCACAATATTCATTACCAAAAAAAATTATATTATTGTTAATGAAATAATATTTATATATTTTGTTTTACTAAAGGTATTTTGAAGGAGCTTAGACTTCTCAGAACAGCCATGGATATTCCTGATGATGCCTCTCCCACAATTACAGGGCTCGGCTGCTTTTGTGTGTCTTCACAGCTTTGTCCACTGCCCCTCTCTGGCTGTCCATTGACCAGGAGAAGAGACCTCTTTACAGATACAGGTATGTCATCACCGCTGTCCCTGATGTGGTAGCCCAGAGATAGGTTTGGCAAAAGGTCTTGCCGCTGGTTAATTTCTCTCACCGCAAAGATCATCGTCTGCATCCACCTCAGTGCTCGAGGGGTAAAGCTGCAACAGATTTCATAGACACTTCATGAATTAAATAACTGCAATGCAGCAAGCAAAATAAAAATGCATTTGCTTTAAATTCAGACAGATAAAGAACAATTTTAACAATTATATTCTTTCACACATCATCTATAAGAAGAAACATAAAACATAACACACAATTTATACTTAGTTGAATTAGGTTTAATCCTAAAAGAAGAAACCAATGAAATAGGACTGAAATGCAAAGGAAAGAGCCCTCCCAAAACCACATCTCCCCCCTGGTAAAAGGTGTATGTATCCTCATCTCCCTGATAGATGCACTTATCCTTGTTTTTATACTGACTCTGCACACCAATACACAACAGAAACCAAAGTGTGAGGAGAGTTGCATAAAGTAGTGCCATAACTGACACACATAATCTGGTGTGTACAGAATTTATAAACAATCTGTGATTGAGGGATGGCCTTAATTCATGAGGAAACACAAGCCAATAGCATGCAACTCCTACTGTCAATCTTTAATGTACCAAGAGACTGTGAATATAATCACTGCTTTGGGCTAATAGAAATGCACACCTCCCCCACATTCCAATGTGATAAAAAAAGACATTAAAGCTTATTATTTCTCCCAATGTTTTTATAATTAAATTAGTGAAGTTATTAAACATAATTTTCAGAGCAGTACGCTCATCTAATCTTCTAAGTAATACCAGTGTATAAAAGTGCATTTGTTAGTTCTTTCGGCAGCCCTCCTCCTCCACCTCTCCTTCTTTTGTATATTTTTGCCTATAGGGGGACAACCAGAGCTCGAGTAGAATATCCTCTCTGAGCCCCTCTATATCAAACAACAAGCCAAATCTAGGTGCCTGTACTTGTGGTTTTAAATGTTCATTGTAAACATCCATGATGAGGACTGGAACTGTTTAATCCATGAGATGTACTTCTCAGAGAGTAGTTTGCATTTGAAGCAATAGAGACTCCATTGCTAAATAGTGCTGAGGAATGTTGGGATATGTCCTGGTGCAAGTTTTGCGGAAGTAAAGAAAATAGTTGTTGCTCAAACAGACATGCCATCTCAGTTGTACTCTTTTAAAAAGATGCATCACACAAGGGTTGCTTGTGAGGCTTTCCTGTATAGTTGCTAGGCATTGGTAGTGTGTTAGCTGATTGTTAGGTTAATTGCTTTTAGTGGCAGCTTTCCGGACAGGGTTTAAATTAATACAGGAGTAGGTCTTAATCTAGAATAGTTAATCATGGCTTAAAAATGGCTTTCTGAAACAGAGATTAAGTACAGATTATGAACACCTGGACTGAGAAGTCCTTAACTAAAATAAACAAGATTAATTTAAAACCAACTGTGCTAATCTGAACTAGCACGACCAAAGTTGCCTATATGGAATGAACCAAGAAAAGCTTAACTGTACGGAAAAAAAAAAATAATGAAACTGAGAAGCAAATCCAAGGAAAACTACCGAACAAGAGAACAGGGAACGAGGCACTGCATCCTGAGACACTATGGGTAATGCCTCAGTGCGACTGATGGCTGAAGCACTGTAAAATCACAATAATTGTATTGGCCAGCGACAGCCATGATGTCACTACTAGTGCAGCCAGGAAATGAATAGTTCTTTTCCAAAACGCTATAAATCCATTTTAATAGTTTTCATGAAAATTACATTTTTTTTACTTATACATTTTGTTAATATTCAATTTATCCTGTTAAAATGGTCTATTGGCTCAGTCTGAACATGTTAAACAATGATTGTTAAATGAAACAACAATTTTGTTATTATAAATTCAAAGTTTTTTTTTGTTGTTTCAAAACGCTACAAATCCATCCTTTTTTTAGCCTTTTTTTATAAAAACATCTAGAATCTCAGTATTGAAAGGGTGACTATATGTTTTAAACGGTTTACTGAACAGCTTGATTGCCTGATACGATGTCACACACTTGCGCGCACACACACACACACACGAGGCGAGCCTCTTAAAGCAGCTGTGAGTTGAGCGCCTCTTTTTAGCCATTTTATATAAAAACATCTATAATCTCAGTATTGATCGGGTGACTATATGTTTTAAACAGTTTACTGAACAGCTTGATTGCCTGATACAATGTCACACACTTGCACACACACACATACACACGCGAGGCGAGGCGAGCCGAGACACCCTTATATTCAAACGACCCTATATCGGGAACCGAGTTGAGTTGGCGCTCCGTACTCCGGCCCCCAGGTGTAGGTCTCACTGGCTCATCCAGGCCATCAAAAGTGTTAATAGAGTTTAAAGCACTCATTTTGAAGACTGAGCACAAACAAACTCCCTCGCTTCAAAGAACTGCCATGTTAGATCGAACGCTCGTCGAATTCTGAATCTGATTGGTTGAGAGGACATATCGCATTTAGGCTAAAAACAGGTTCGGCGCTTATAGCGGTTTGGAAAGAAACTGCATCTTGTATGGCATATAGTACGGCTATTTCTTGCTTGGAGAGACATCGACAATGAAAGCTCTAATGGCAGGGCATACGCAGCAACAGGTCAGGCTGGTGCTGCACTGCACAAAATGGCAGTGATCCAAGCCTATCAAGCAGATCTGCTGAAAGACTTGGACCAGGGTCAGGGTCTTTCCCCTGATGTGGTCGCTGAGCTGTGGCGCACCACTGATTTGGCTCTCTTGGCCACCAAGCAGACTGCTGCCATGGTCGGGAGGACTATGGCAGTGATGGAAGTGATGGTGGCCACAGATAGACGTCTGTGGGTGAACTTGGGGAGAAAAAAAGGCATTTCTTCTCGATGCCCGATTTCGCCCTCAGAATTGTTCGGCACATATGTCGAGGTGGTGGTCTGAAAATTCAAAGAGGCGAAGGAGTGCTCAGCTGCCTTTAAATCTTATATACCGTGCCGGACCGAGTCTGCGACCAGACAATCAGGAGGTCCTGGCCCGTCTCGGTATGAGGACTGAAGACAAAAACTGCACACAAAGAAAAAATGCACATATCAGCTGTGGAATCAAAGGAAAAGGAATGCCTGGAAATCTATTTGTAATGAATTCAATGCAAATGAACACACATCTACAAGAACAATACAACAACTTCAGGTAAGAACCTTCAGCTTTATTACTTTACTGTTTTGTGCAATCTGTGGGTTGTTACATTAAGGTAGTTATACAATACATATGTTGTGGAAGAAAAAAAAAAAAACCTTAAAAAAAAAAAAAAGAAAAAATTGCTGACACTTGAAAAGAGAGGTTTAAGAATGGAGGAGAACCTGCAAGTAAAGATACTAACCAGTAGCTGGATGAATTACTGACAGGGATAGCAACCTTTGGAGAACATACCAGATATGATGACCATGATTTCCTGCAGGAAAACTAGAGCTACTCTAGGACTAAACTGAGGCTTAAATTAAACCTATAGGAGGCAGGTTTAACTTCGGATTAATGTTGTTTCAAAGAAGACACACACACACACACACACACACACATACATACATACATACATACATACATACATACACACACATATATATATATATATATATATATATATATATATATATATATATATATATATATATATATATATATATATATATATCTTGGTATACACAAACATATATGTATATTGAACTTCATTGACATAGTCCAAGTAATCCATGTGTCTTTGAAATACAACATTAATCTAAAGTTATACCCGCCTCCTGGTAGGTTTATTTCAAGCCTCGATTTAGTCCTGGGGTAGCTCAGATCATCCCTCCAGGAAATCAGCTTATTAAACTCTGGACTAGACTAAGTCTAGCACTATTTAAAACCATGACAGAGAAAGCAGATTTCTGGTTATCTGATTTAAAAGGCCATTTTAGTCTAGGACTAGGAATAATCTCTGCCCTGGAAACCTCCCCTTAATGTTTAAGCCAGAGCTCCAAGTTCTGACATAGCAGAACATGTTAATGATCTAGTTCTCAAAAAATGGTAAATTTCTTTATAGGAGAATAAGAGAGTAACAGTGAATTGGGAACCTTTTTCTCCAGACCTAGCCAGAGGATAAAACATACAGAAGAGTTCATCAGTGTTTCTGTTGGCTGCCCTAGATTGATGTTTCATGACACTTCTGTCCATTTTGTCCCCTTGGACTGTCCTTTCCACTGGTGCTGGAAGATCCTGAATCCCACCTCCACTGTCCAGGAACCAGGTATGTATGCATGGCATGTCCTGATTTTGCCGAGCTAGACGCGTTCCTGGGTCGACATGTTTTGTTGATCCTGGAACAACATTCCTGTCCTATTTAATCCTAACTATATCCTTACCCCAAACCTAACCCTACCCATAAGCGATCCCTAAAACCAGAGGGAAATGATAGATGAGTAACACTGATGTAGAAGCACCTAACCCTGGATGTAAGCCTAAACTTGAAATAAACTGTAAACTTGTCCCTCAAATCTGATTGGTTGATTAGAATGTTGTTCTTGGTAAATTAGGTTCTGCTTATGCATATTATGGGAATCAAGGCTTTCCCCAGTCCAACATGACCTGGCTGTATTTTCCATTAAGGCAGACCTCTCTCACTGGCATGTTGGGCAGGATGGAATGATGTTAGATGCACCTTTCAGGCCAGGTGGAGATACTGACTGGATTAGGGACCCCTCTCAAGACCTCATCCTGGGGACTGGAGAGTGTTGCACTCTGCTCCAAGTCCTCAAGTTGCCCTCAATTGTTTAATGCTCAAACCCCAAGACACATCAGTGGCCTCATGTATAAAACATTCCGTAGATTTCATCCTAAAAGTGTGCATATGCATAAAAGCCAGATTTTGCGTACGCACAAAAGTTTTCAGATTTGTAAAACCATGTGTACGCCAGAACCTGCACAAAAGTCCCATTATGAAACCCAGTCAGTGAAGGATTGTGCGTTCATGAATTTCCACCTGTCTCCTGCCCGAAATAACCATATATGGAGCTTACATTAAATTATGTTGCTAAGCCATCTGTTTAGACTGAGTAAGTGTACATTGTTGATCATTATTTGCGCGGAAATATTTTCTCAAAACATGAGTTCTGCTATTTAGAACACAATTTAAAGTGGAGATATAATACACCAAGCAATCCTTGCTGTAGTTAAAACATTAAACACAGCATGCCACAGGAAAAGTGTTCAAAAGCAGAGCATCCACTACACATTTTTATTTAAATTCATATAAAAAATATTGTAACTTCTGGATAATGATTTCATGTAATTTCAATGTTTAACTCCATTAAGGAGAATAGCATATTTAATCTAAATGTGGAAATGGAAATGTTCAAATGGAAAACAGAGTTTAAATCATTCTGTTTACTTTGTTACTTTGCTCACTCCAGTAAAAGAGTGTGCATGCATGGTCTAAAGTGCCCGTACAGTGTGCACATATTTATGCTGTTTATTTTTTATAAATCCCAATAGTTAAAATGGTGATAAACAAGTTTTTTCATGAACAACCAAGAGACCAATGGAAAGCCACAGAAATTATAAATTCAACAGTCCTAAGTGACCTGATGGAAGCAACTGAAATGATGTGGAAAGAGAGACCTGGGGCCTGATGTATAAACATTGTGTACGCACAAAAAAAGGCATTGAAATGTGCATGGAAAATTGAGTATGCGCATTTCAATGCCTGTTTTATGCCTACGCAATTTTTATACATCAGTCCCCAGGTCTCTCTTTCCACTCTTTCTCTCTTTAATTAACCTAATTAACATGTGAGGAGCACATTCCGTTAATCAACTCAGTTAGCGAGATAAGAGGTATATATACAGCAGACTTACCTCTGTTCTATGACAGTTTTCCAGCATTTGGTCCGCCTGTTTGCCAAGACATCGAGGCCTAGCCCCGCCTCCACTGGCGAAACATCTGCCATCTTTCTCTGCGTCTTTCTCCAATATTGTTTGTTTTTATTTAACAAGCAAATCAATAAAATTTTATAAAATCATGTGACAACTATAAAATATATACAAAAAATATAAATGTGAAATATTGCAAATGCAACTGAACTTCATACAAGTTGAACTTTGCGTATATTTGATGGAATCTGTGATGGAACGGATTACGCTCCGTTACGGCAGACATTTCTGCCATTGGATTATGGACTATTATGGTTCTAGTAAAAAATATTTATTTTTTCTGAGTCATCAATTTCTACATTATAAATATGGTTGTTGTTTGGAACTTCTGTATGCACAATGTATTTAGTAATACTCGTGCAGATATGCATTTATTTGATTGTGTGCACTGATTAAATAGATCACGCTGCAGAGAGAACAGATGTTAAAAAACATCTAAGAATTACATCTACTATTTATTAGAAGTGTATATTCCCATATATCCAAATAACCACTAACTTTAAACTTTAAGCTTTAAGCTTTATTACTAAGCTTTACTAAAGTTTGTATACAGCACGCAAGGTTTGTGCGTATGCTCCAAGTCTTATTCTCCATTTTAAGTGTATCTCTCTCTGACAGAATTACAGTGCCACATACTGATCTAGCATGTATACTACATCGTTTTGAGTCAGTTTCAGTGGTTTAGTGTGTATGCAGATATTTCTTGAGATGAGGAAAAAAAAAAGATTGGATAGGGAAAGCTCTGGCTTTGTGTGGATGTGGCCCCAATTCAGACGCTCCTTCCAGTGTACCAGAGTATGTCGATTTACCCATGTTAGCTAATAATTCTGATTATGTTCAAGATGGACACATTTCTAACATAGAATCAGAAGAATCAGAATCAGAATGTGCTTTATTCGCCAAGTGTGCACAAACACACAAGGCATTTGTTGTGGTTTTCTACAGAAGCTCTTGGTACACACATACATATGACATGAGAACAGAAACATTTAAATAAGTAAACTAAGAAAAAAAAATAATAAGTAAAATAAAATAAATAATACTAAAGTGGTATACATCTGGATCAGAAGACATACAGATTTGTATTGTATATACAGCAGGATGAATAGAATATATATATATATATATATATATATATATATATATATATATATATATATAAAATTACGCAACTAATTTTTTCTCTCTCTCAAGTACTAAAAGTGAATACTGAAACAGGGGTAATTGCTATGTTAGCTGTTTAGGCTGGAGATAGCGTTGGGGAAAAAACTGTTCTTATGCCTAGACGTTCTAGTGCACAGAGATCTGTAACGTCTGCCTGAGGGCAGAAGTGCAAACAGGTTGTGTCCAGGGTGAGAGGGGTCTGTGATGATGTTACCTGCCCGTTTCTTCACTCTGGTGTTGTACAAGTCGTGAAAGTTGGGCAGGTGCATACCAATTACCCTTTCAGCTGTCCTAACAATCCGTTGCAGTCTTCTTATATCTGATTTGCTGGCTGACCCAAACCAAACAGTTATAGAATTGCACAGAACTGACTCAATAACAGCTGAGTAAAACTGTTTCAGCAGCTCCTGTGGCAGGTTGAACTTCCTCAGCTGGCGAAGGAAGTACAGTCTCTGCTGAGCCTTTTTCGCAGTGGAGTCAATGTGATTGTCCCACTTCAGGTCCTGAGAGATGGTGGTGCCCAGGAACCTGAAGGACTCCACTGCTTCCACAGTGCTGTTCATGATGGTGAGTGGGGGGAGTGCAGGGGGGTTTCTCCTGAAGTCCACGATCATCTCCACTGTCTTGAGCGTGTTCAGCTCCAGGTTGTTAAGACTGCACCAGACAGCCAGCTGTTCAACCTCCAGTCTGTAAGCAGACTCGTCTCCGTCCCGGATAAGGCCAATGACTGTGGTGTCATCTGCGAACTTCAGGAGCTTGACAGAGGGGTCTTTAGCGGTGCAGTCGTTTGTGTAGAGGGAGAAGAGCAGTGGGGAAAGAACACAGCCCTGAGGGGCGCCGGTGCTGATGGTGCGGGTGCTGGATGTGAGTTTTCCCAGCCTCACTAGCTGCTGCCTGTCTGTTAGGAAGCTGGTGATCCACTGACAGATGGAGGTGGGTACAGAGAGCTGGGACAGTTTATTCAGGAGGGTATCCGGGATTATGGTGTTGAAAGCCGAACTGAAGTCCACAAACAGGATCCTTGCGTAAGTCCCTGGTTTGTCTAGATGTTGTAGGATATAATGCAGTATGTAGGGTCTGCACAGTCTCAAAGATGAGCAGGTCCCACCATAAACTGTGTTTAAGTCCCAATTCACGGAACTTCGGTTTGTAAATCTTACATCTCATCCGGATCACAAGACTCTTTTTATGACTATTTCGATAAGTCCCAAAACTCTCCTCTGTGACTTCAAAGGAGATGCGAACACCACGGATCAGGTTTCGAGGAGACAGGGCCGAATTCCAAACGGTCATAAAAAGAAAATACACGCACGCACCCACAGACACACACACACATACAAAGCCCTACATAAAGACTGTATACACAAATATTATACCTGCAAATATGAATGTATCTGCCACTATGGTGCTTGTTGCATGTATGTGTTGCTAATGTAGAATCGTAGAATTGACTGTAGTAGGTTAGTTTTCATGTTAAACGATAGTATTAGAGTAGAAAGTGTATCTTCTTTATATGACGAGAGACACCTGTCGAGTTTGATCTCTCCGTAAAGCGGTGAATCCGAGCTATTCACTCATGTACGTTACATTTCTGTCAAATGCATCGTTCAATGTTTAATAATACTATGAAGAAAATGCATTGATTCAACATACCATAAATTAACTCGTTGGACAGGACAAAGGGATGTGGAAAACCGCCAAATTGCAACGCTATCATTGGAGGACGTTATCAAGAAGGCGTTCTGGCCTGTTGTCCTTAAAATACCATGACACACGTCTTTTCGATGCACAAGTTTTCTGCACGAGTTCCTGCCGTCAAGACGGACTCTCTTCTTTATTTTCCGGTCATATTACAACAGTTAAACTTTCGTTTGAAACTTCGCCGAAACAACCTCCGGAAGAAGAAACAACTATCAACCCGAGCGCTCCGAAACTCTAAGCACCCCAACGAACCTATGCAAGTATAACGTTTTTACGATTTTAAATGCTGAGTTTCCTTGCTGGCTCTTAAAGGTGAACTGTTGCAATTTGCCCTGCTTTGATTATCTCTTTCATTTCTGCCTTTACTTTCACTTGTATGTATCTGTATCTACTTGTGTACATTTATCCGTATAACCTTTGTATTACCCGTTCTGTATATTAAACATATCATATCCACGCTTTTATTCACTTGCTCCTTCAACCACAACCGAGTCACTTTAATGTTCTGATTCTAATATCCTTGTTTTACGTTTGGATGCTATTCTAGAAATTGATCCTTGTGGCCACAGGGTAATATTTCTGTCGTAATAGTCTGTGAACTTATCGGTGTGCTGGACGGACAGGTAGTTCTCTACATAATTATTAAAACAGAACTAACCATATATGTGATTGATTATAATTCGTTGTAGTTAATTCACCATATATGGTTAATTCCCCCTTGGGTCGGTATGTGCATAATAATAATTCATAAAACCTTATGAATTATTATATTCATATTCCACCCATAAATTGATTAATAACTGTGCAAATCGTCACATATATTTGGTGGAGAATGCGGGCAACGTTTTAAACTTGGTTTTGGTGTACGAGCAATCTAGAATAAATGTGTGTGATCTAATGTGTAACGCGCGCTATAGTCAGTGAGCTGACACACGTCCCTCACTTTGAAGATACGTTAACAAACTGCTTTGTGTCTAAAAACACGGTAGTAAATTGTTGAACGTGAAATACACTGCAGTCCATTAATATGTCAAGCTCTTATCTGTGAAGGACGACAATCTTTGCAGTAAGTCACAGTTTTGAATATTAATTTTCGCTTGAATAAACGAATTGAGTCGTATTCAGCGCTTTGAAAGATTCGTGGGACAAGTTTCTCCCACCTATTTTTAAAAAAAAGGCCTTATTATATTTGCCGCTATTATAATTGAATTATGTGTGTCGTCCAATAATTCACAATATAGCTGCCTGGCGCTCCTGGGTTACGTCGTTGGCCTAGCTACCCAAACCACGTGATCCCCCTTACAAATCTAATCGGTGAGCAGTTAATCTGGTTTATCGATTGATGTGTAAAAGGTTGGAGCCAGTCGAAAAACGCCCTGATCCAGCGTGACTAATAACAGCAGTGAATTATCCTGCAGTTACATATTTGTGCACTAAAATTTGTGCAAACGGGGTCACTAAACCCCGAGTTTCCAAAGTTTTATACGTATGATAAAAGGTTGCATCAGTCCAGTGAGCTGGCACCGAAGAATCCGCCGAGATTCTAAAAAGTGTTGTATTTGTGATATGTGCAGTTAAATCAGCTGTAACGCTAATTTAAAAATATCACGGAGGTGGATGCAGTAACCCTGACCAGACGCCAGAGGGCAGTCTGTCCAGGTGGGGCACCCCTCCCTACTGCATTATTGTGTTGACTCAGCAACGCCACCGCGTGGACGTCCTGAGTTAAAGCTGCTCGCCATACTTTGAACTGAATTGTCCCCAAATTTCCCCGTGACTACTTCAACGTTGCTGTTATAACTTTGTTGATGGTTATGCTTTTCAATCGTTTTTGGAATGTGGTTTACTTATTTAAATTTGGTTTAAACACGTTTTAAATTTGGTTTAAACACGTTTTAAATCTTTAATTTGAATTAAGTTGCCGTCCAACCAGAGAATTCACTTCCTGGAAGTGCTCCCCCTTGTGGACGTCCCCGGAAGTCAATTCCCTGCCATCTGTGTGTCCTTTCCTAGCCTCTGTTCCTTGGTCACAGATTTATTCTATTCTATTCTATTCTATTCTATTCTATTCTATTCTATTCTATTCTATTCTATTCTATTTTAGCCTATTTGATTGTTATTTTATTTTTATTCTACTCTTTTGATTTAACTCATTTTTTTTTTTTTTTTTGGCTGGGTGTTCTCCCTCTCTCGTTCTCTTGAGTTATCATTATTATTTTATTTAGGTTTTAATTTTATTATTTTTTTTTTTATTTTATTGTTTTGTTTTGTTTTTCTTGCTCTTTATTTCCTTAGTTTTATTTACTTCGGAAATTCTTTCCCTTGTATCACTTAACGCTTTATTTTATTCACTCTTAGCCCTGTGTCCTGTTTGTTATTGCCTAGCAATAACATTCACACACACACCCAGGCCTCCCTTATTTCATACACTTATTTTAAATTTAATTAAATGACATTTAATTGAATTTTAAAATTAAGTAGTGTCAACCAGTTGGCATTTTGCTCATCAACAAGCAATTCTCTTTAGGAAAAATCACAAATAGGGAAGGCCTTCTCCTGTCTTTTTCCCATTCTGTTATTCTATGCACTCATTTAAATTTGATTGAACAAGATTTCATTCAAGTTTGAATCAAGTGCATCTGAACTTTTTTTTGTTTTTACCCCCTTTTGCTCATTCCAGTTCTAGTTTAACTAGTTCATTCGGACTGTCATTGTAGGCTCATTTTCTTTTGTCATACACACTTAATTATTTAAATTTGGTCTAAACAAGATTTAAACTGAGATTTAAACTTACAATTAAGCTGTGTTTGTGTGACCACTTGTGTATTTGCAGATAAGGCCCTTCGCGCCTGGTGGTGAGCTGACGGTCGCCCCAGTGAGTTCCAGTGAGTGGAGCTGCCTGGCCTGGCGGTTCTTGCACTAGCTGTGTGTGAATCGGGGACATTCTGACCTCGTATCACGGGCAACACGCAAGGACACCAGCGAGTTGTGTATCAGGTACAGGGAGGCAACGAGCCCAGATCGACCACAAACGGCAATTTTGTTTAATTTCCCTGCTCAGGCTTCTGCATGACAGAATCGCCCGTTTGGAGTAACTGCCCGTAAAGGGGACAGACTCTGAGTTCAGGGAAAACTCAATTTTGACCGGTCACCTGGCCGTTGGCGCAAATACCTTGCCGAAGTGCGCAATTGTGCTGATGTTCCCTGTTTGAGAGGTTGCACCGTGTTACAAAGGGGACAGGTTGCCACGGACACCGCAGTCGAGTGTTTGAGCGTCTAGGAAAGGTTGCCTGCCATTGAGTTCTCATCTGAGCACCCACGGTTCACCCAGGCCTAAATTAGTGACATACAGTCACTTCACCTAATTGAAAGCCACAGAATATTACATATTCTTCGATTATTTAGGTGCGGGCCAACCCTTATACTCTCGATCAATACCATCCCTCTAGGTTTTATGACGCAACAGGGCACTCGCCTGACACCGTCACAAACCCAGCTGAAATAGGAAGTTTAAGTTTCACTTCTCCCCTCTAGCCTCTTCTGTTTCAGTTTATTGCTATTCTATTTTTATTCCTTTCTATTTGGTTACTGCTCTATTTCTCATTTAATTGCATCCACTCTGTTCTGTTTGCTTTTCTGCTGTGTTTGTTTCTTTCAGTTCACGTAGAAGCAGAACCTGTGAGAGCCACCACGGAAAACTGAGTAATAGATAGACGACCGAGCAGCGAGAGTCACCAAAGGACTCTTAGAACTACCGCCTGTCAAAATCTATAGTTAAATCCGGCACTCCCTCACACAAATTGACCTACGTGGTCCTTCTTGGTTTGACAACTAAGTGTCGAACCTACCTTCCACTAACTGTCTGCACCAGTTAACTGGAAGCACACAAAAAGAATTATCTAATTACGTATTACGTAACCGCTAATCCCTGCACAAGCTTGCATTGGTTCTTGTCTTTGTTGTGCTGTCTTTCTCTCGTCAACAGTAAAAGCCACTATGTCGCGAGCATCCAGTCCTGATACCCACTGGGACCACCTCGAGACCTGGCTGGGCGTCATGACCAACCCGTTCCTGCCCAACGCCGCCGGCGACCTCCAGCACCTGAGCCGCGAGCAGCTGGACGGGGACTTGAATCGACTGATGGCCCACGATCCGATGCAGAGCTACAGTCACAAAGAATGGGCGAGACTCATCGGAGGCCTCGCCCACAACCTCATCACCCAGGTAAGGCTCAACGAAAGGAGCAACGCACTTCTGGAGCAGGAAGTCGCAGCGCTCAAGCTCCAGGCTGAGGAAGCCCGGAGGAACCAGGCTCAGACCCAACGTCGTCTTGATCAGCTACTCCTCGAGACCCCAGATCAGCGTAGGACGACGGAGGAATCTGATCCCGAACTACAAGAGGAAGTCGAGAGACTCCAAAAGGCCCTCGAAGAGCTCCATTTGGAGACGGGGCGCAGAGAGCAGATGGAGAAGCAATCCAGAGAGGAACTAACTGGAAAGCTCCAGCATGGCGAAGCTCTCTTAGCAAGAGCCGAGATTGAACTGAAAGAAAGAGATGCTAAAGCTCGGGCCTGTGAAAATCACCTTAGACAGGCCCGAAGCGAGATTACTGCCCTGAGGCAGCAAAGAGACCATTTAAAAGATGAATTGGACATTGTGCACCGAGAACTAAAACACTCCTATAAACTGCAAAGTGACTTGGGAGGGGACGCGCACGCCATGCAGCTCCCTCTGGCCCCTGGGCCTAAGTGCCCCAGTCAAGAGTCCCTAGTTCGTGAGGGGGGTGAAAGCCCACTGCCAAGAACGTTCAGCCCCACGAACCATGGTCAGGAGCAAAGGATGGGAGCCGCCCCAGAAAAGCCGCGCCGCGAGCTATGGCATGGCTCCCAAAGAGCTGGACAAGCTAGCAAAGAATATTCCCACTTTCACTCCAAACCCTTCAGGGGGTGTCGACGTGCATGCGTATTTGCAAGACATTGACTTCCTGCTGCAAAATGTGGCCAACGTGAGCGCATGGGACAAGTTGTATCTACTCCGCATCACGTCCAGCCGTGACGTGCGCAGCTTCCTGGATCGGCAGCCAGAAGCTGTCAAATCAGACTACCAGCTGCTGCGACAGGCTCTGATCAAAGAGTTTTCTGACCCTGAATCAGACCAAGGGCTCCTCGCGGCCATGGATCTTAAACAGGGCCGACTGGAAACCCCACAAGCATACTACAACCGTATACGAAAGGCCTACTTCGGAGCACGCAACGAGCCAGGAATGGAGGAAGATTTCAACTTTAAGACTTTGTTTCTTAGAAACCTGCACCCTGCAGTAAGTCATCATCTGGGAGTCCTGGCCTGCCCACGAAGTATGTCTATTCAACAGCTGCGAGATTTAGCCCACAAAGCTTATGCCAAGCAAAGGGCCATATCTGAAAAGACTGTTAAAAATCCAACCATCTACCCGGTCTCTGATCACTGCCCAGAACTGGCCCTAGAGGGCGCACACACACAACACAGTGACAGACCGTTCAACCGAGAGGCACGGCAGTTCCCAGCCAGCAGAGGGCAGCCTCACCACGAGGGCGCCCTTCCCAGGCACCAGAGCGGACACTCTGAAAGATTCTGGGACAAGCCACATCCATCCAGCAACCAAAGGGGCGGTGCCACATGGGAGACCAGCCGGCGACCCAGAAATGGCAGGCCCTCATCGGATAGAGCCCCAAGCCCCAATCGCCAAAGACAGAGATTCTGAAAGTTCTGAAAGAACTGATCCAGAAAAAGCCCAAAAAGGAAGACAAGAAGGACAAGTCAGACTCCTTATGACTAGAAGCAAGGTCTGCCCCTAGCGTCTGCCCTGACAGCCCTTTAACACAACCTCACACCCAACTCACAGTCGACCAGAGACTTACTCCACAGTCAGTTAGTGCATCACCGAGTGACCTCATCACACAGTCACCTCAGCCAACAACCGCACACTCAGAGCAAACCAACTCACATCAACCCACCGACGACCAGGATGCCACGGTACCAGAAAGTGCTGTTTTGGTTGTCTGTCTCCCAAACGAATCACATGACACCAGCCCCACTTGCTTATCGGTCAGCACCCAAGCCCCGGTACCAAGACTCCTAGGAAACCTTATCGAAAAGGGGTGGCCCGAAAGCTGTACATAGCCATCACTGTGGAAAATGATGTGAGGATTGAGGCCCTTGTAGACACGGGAGCAGACCTAACTTTGATGTCAACTAACCTTTTTGAAAGACTCAGACATGAAGCAAAGAAACAAAATCTAACTCTCAAATCACAAAAATGTGAGCTAAATGTGCAGTCATACAGCCAAACTGAGATCCAACTTGAACGAATAGCTCCCATTCATCTAACCATCGGTCCAATGAGTTTGGTACACCCCGTATACATCTCACCGATGGACACGTTTCCCCTGCTCATTGGCAAGGACTTGCTAGATCGCTTTGAGCCCCTATTGGACTTCAGACAGCTGAAAATTTGGGCTCAAGTACGAGAACCGCTGCCTTTCCAGTCACCCAGGTCACCTGAGCCAGACTGTCAGGTCACAGAGGTCACGGGAAACCCCACAGCTAGCCGCGGGAACCCCGTCTCAGCACCTGGGCAAAGTTCAAGTTCGCTGCTCTGCACCCTTCAGCTCACCACAGACTCTGACTCCTTCTGCCCCAAGGTCACACCAGACCTGCAGCTGAATGGCTTAACAATAACAGACACTGTCCTCGCACTGTGGGCAGACAACTCAGCCATCAACCATAACGTGTTCAATGCTCTCAAGGAAAACACACCGGACCTCCCATTCGTCAACAAGCGCACACGTTTCTCTTTAGACTCTCGCCTGTCAACCATGACAACGGCCAAAGGCGTCTGCGCTCTGAACTTGAAATGGAACGGCCGGTTTCTAACCCATCACTTTCTGGTCCTCCCAGACCTAACGCATGATGTTTACATTGGAGCAGACCTCCTGATTCGCCTCAAAGCTCACGTGGACATGGTTAATGAGGTAGTGTGGGCACCAATGACTGTACAGCCCCCTGTTGTTCCGGTCGACCTTGAGAACCTCGTGTCCGGCCAGACCATTCCAGAAGTCTGCTTCCTGGTCAACGAACAGGAAACTGTAGTACCCGCTTACACCAAAGGGGTCGCTATTCGCCTCAACATGAGACAGGGTCAAAACCTGAACAACACACTGGGTTTCTTCCAACTTTCACCTGAAAGCGTGGAACTTGGACTCACCTTGGAAGCCACACCCCTCACTGAAGTGTCATCCCGTGCAATCTACATTTTGCTCAACAACTGCATGGCTACCCCCATCAGAATTCCCAAGGCCTACCGGCTGGGATGGCTAGTAAGCCACAACTTCCATGACTTTGAACTCACGTTACCAGTCATCGGGTCAATACCAGCTGCTATGATACCAGAAGGGAGCCCAGACAACACGGTCTTAACCGCACCCTTCAAAACCATCTCCATCACTTCCATCATGCCGGTACCCACAGAACAGGTGTGCAGAACGGAACTGATGGAGGACCAACACCTTGCAGTATACACAGTCTCTAGCCAGCCGGCCTATGAAACCCAGGAAAACACGGCACCACTGACAGCCAGCCTGACAGCTGACACCACAACAGAGGAGCCATTCCCAGGGTTTGAGTCTCAAGTCCAACAAATCCTGAAGGATGCAGACGCCCTAAAGAATGATGCAGACCGCCAAAAACTCAGGGAGGTCCTGTACAAATTCAAAGCGTCATTTGCCAAAGACTCTTTAGACTGCGGCCTCACAAGCCTTCACACTGTGCGTATTCCAACACGCCCAGATGCCCCGCCCACTTTCGTCAGGCAGTACAAGATTCCCATCGCCTCACACGAACCAGTGCAAGAGATCATTCACGCCATGGAGGAAAAAGGTGTCATCCGGCCATGCAACAGCACCTATTCAGCCCCCATCTGGCCCGTTCTCAAGCCGAACGGCAAGTGGAGACCCACCATTGACTACAGGAAGTTGAACCAGCAAGTGCCGCTGTCACGGTGGCCCATGACACAGCTGGAACAGGAACTACCCCAAATCAAAGGAGCCACTATCTTCTCTACGCTAGATGTGGCATCAGGATTCTGGACAATACCTGTACATCCAGCAGATCAACACAAGCTAGCTTTCACTTTTGGCAACCGACAGTACACTTTTACAAGGTGCCCATTCGGCTATGCCAACTCACCAGCTGAATTCAACATCTTCCTGAACAAAGCATGTCCAGATGCAAGGATGAGAGGGAATCTCATCTATGTAGACGATGTGCTCATGAAAAGTATGACTGTGGCGGACCACCTGATAGAAATAGACCATGTTTTGACCCAACTGACCACTGCCGGCGCCAAAATTGCCCTCCACAAAGGACAATGGTGCCGAACAAAAGTCAACTACGTGGGTCTACTTGTCGGTGCACAGGGCATTGAACCGCAGTCCAGCCGCATTCAAGCTATTCAAACCATCAAACCTCCCACTAACGTTTCGGAGCTGCGCAGTTTTCTAGGCGTGTGCAACTACTCACGGCAGTTCATAGAGAACTACTCAGACATTGCAAGACCTCTTACTGCTCTAATGAAAAAGGACTGCCCATTTGTCTGGACAGACGCCCAAACAAATGCAATGAACGAACTGAAACGACATTTGTGTACAGCCCCATGTCTGGCGTATCCTGATCCAAACAAAGAGTTCTACTTGGAAGCCGGATTCTCCAAGAACTGCCTGAGCGCTGGTCTCTACCAACGATACGACCAAGACAAAAGAGTCGTAGCGTATGCCAGCAAAACACTCCTGTCACCGGAGTGCAAATACTCAGACTGTGAAAAGGCGTTGCTCTGCACTGTATGGGCCATCCAAAGATTTTCCAACTACATTGGAGCACAAAAGGTTATCATAGAGACCTGTCACCAGCCTGTCACTTTCCTGAACAGCCAACGCATCCGAGATGGCGTAGTCACCAACTCACGCATAGCCACGTGGCTGATGGCCCTCCAGGGGCGCAACGTTGAGGCACGATACGCCCAAAATCACAAATCTGCTCTGGGCAACGGCTTGGCGGCCTGCCAAAACTGCTCCGATGACACTCCAGCTCCCACACCGGAGCTGGAAATACCCCAAAACCAGCAACCAACCTGCCACCGGTACTTCGAAGAGAATGCGTGCCAAGGTATGCCCACTGCCTACGTCGATGGGTGTTCGTACAACCATGAGGGCATCCTAAAGGCAGGTGCAGGGGTGTTATGGTTAAACGACCAACCCTGCCCACCACAACACTTCAATTTGGGCTCCCAGTCATCGCAGTATGCGGAGGTAGCTGCTATCCTCATCACCCTCCAAATCGCAGTGGCCCACAACATCAAAGAACTCCTCATTTGCATAGACTCAAACTATGCCCGACTCAGTTTCACATGCCACCTCCCAGGCTGGAAACAAAATGGCTTCAAGACCGCAAACAACAAGCCGGTCAAACACCAACACCTATTCCGAACATGCGACGATATCACGACAACACACAACATGATCGTTTACTGGAAAAAGGTGAAAGGACATTCGAAGCTACCTGGCATGGACAAAGACTTGAATGACCAAACGGATGCCCTTGCCAAGACGGGCGCACTACAGGGTAATCTGTGGTCACCCCCCACCCAAACACCCACCCCTGATGTAGCAGCAGTCACCCGCAGCCAACGCACTGCTCCCGTACTTACTCCCACATCACAGCCGCTATCACTAGCTCCACAAATTTCCAACAATCACATTGCCGACCTTCAAGCCTCGGACTCTGCCATCCACACGGTAAAAAACCTCCTCTCAAACCCCTCCTGCCCCCCGATCACGAAGTCTGACTTCGACAGCAACCCGAGCCTCAAACGGCTACACGACGTCAAGCACATGCTGCGTGTGCAAGAAGACATTCTGTGGTATGCCCCTGATGATCTCACTGTGCCACGGATTGTAATACCACACGGCCAAATGGGGGTCATGCTCATGTATGCCCACGATGCACCATGTGCTGGACACCATGGCACCAAAGCCACTTACCAGACACTGAAACAAGTGGCATACTGGCCCGGCATGCAGCAGGATGTGGCAGAGTATGTTAGAGGATGCCTGGTGTGCTGCCAGTTCCAACCGGCAAACCCAACTCACAGAGCTCCACTGCAACGCAGAGGAGTCACGTTCCCATGGTCAGACCTCCAGATAGACTGGGTGGGGCCCCTGACCAGATCAACGAGAGGAAACAGGTATTTCCTCACGGTCGTGTGCCAATTCACCAAGTGGGTAGAGTGTCTTCCAGCACCGAACGACACGGCCCAGACTACAGCATACCTCCTGATGAACCACATTTTCAGCAGATTTGGGCTGCCACTGAGAGTCAACTCCGACAGAGGTACTCATTTTACCGCCGAGATCATGCAGCAAATTTGGAGACTCCTGGGCGTACAGAGCCAACTGCACATCAGCCACCATACAATCTCGTCAGGGCAAGTGGAACGGACCAATAAAACTGTGGTTAGCATGCTAAAAAAATATGTGTCAGCCAACCAGAAAGACTGGGATGTGAAACTTCCCCTGGTACTCATGGCTATTAGAGCCACTCCGCAGGAGTCAACTCGGGTGTCCCCCTTCGAACTAATGACGGGGCGACAGATGACCCTGCCGCTGCACTTGCTGTACCAACTGGGAGATTCCAGCCTCGTCACTGCCTACACGACCCACCAGTACCTCGACGAGCTACACCGACACCTACGAACCACGTTTGCGTTTGCCCAACAACAGCTTCAACGAAGCGCGGAAGGCCAGAAAGCATACTACGACCGTAAGGCGTCACACCAGGAACTGGATGTGGGTGACCGGGTCTGGTACTACCTTTTCGCTCAGCCACCCAAAACAGCCTCCCAACGGCTGTCAAAGAAATTTCTTCCCCGTTGGACAGGACCTCATGAGATTGTGGACAAACTCTCCCCGGTTGCATACCGAATCAAGTTGAGCCGGGGGCAGAAAGAACCAATTTTCAAATGGGTCCACCGTAACCAGATTAAGAGACATGTGGCTGTTGACAGAGAAAGGCAGGGAGGGAACAATGCAAGCTAATCCCAGTTGCAATCCTCGGAAAACTGTCCTCACCAACCACGGACATTCCCCGCTGACCAACCATGCCTCTCTTTCCCTCTCTCCCTCTCTCTCTCTCTCCTCCCCTCTTCTCTGTAACAGGATGCTGCTGTGGTTCACCCTCGTGTGCCTCCTGCCAACCAGAGGACAGCCGCAATCCGACATCACATCACCAGGTCCCGCATCTGGTATCGTACTGAGGGAACAACCGGGACTTCTCATCACCAACTGCCGGACTTACACTCAGAAAGTGTATGTGCGGTTGGACCCCCGCACCGTCTACAAAGCACACTATCCCAGCCATGTCGCCCAATACAGCTGGGCAGGGGCCCGATGGACGGAGAACGCCCTCACTCACGCGGAAGCCGACGTCCAGCACATGCTCGCCCAACTGGAGAAAATGACTGTCACACAAGCTGAGTTAAGTGGACACAACCGACGCACCAAACGGTTCTTGGGAGCCCTGCTCGGAGCCGCCGCTGCAGTCGGGACCCTATTTAACCTCGGCATGTCAAGTGTCAACGCGGTGAGCCTAACCACCGTAAGGCGGCATGTGGCCGAAATCCAAACAGAGATCCCCCAGCTGAGATAACAACTCACCACACAGAGCCAAACCCTTCAAAGCATCAGAAAAACTCTGAAGGGCACTGTAGTGGTTCTCAACACCCACAGCGTCCTGCTGAACCAGACAGTGAACTCAATGAAGCAACTGTTCACTGTTTTCCAAAATGACTTTGCCCAAACTCAGCTCGTCACAGCTCTAATGACAGACATGCTACGGGAAGTGAGCTCCTCCATGGACAGCCTGGCCATGGGAAGGATTCCCCCATATCTTGTACCCCTTAGCCTCGTACAAACTGTGCTGGCCTCTGCTGCCGGCAGACCCACGGACCCTATCCAAACCCACCTTGCCTACTCCCCGCATGTGTGTTTTGACCAAAGACATTCATTACCTCTGCCCTAGCAAACCTTTCCTCAGAGACAATACTGAGGGAATCTGCGGGTTACGGCCCATGATCAGCGACACACGCTGCCCTGCCGAGGCCAAGCCTCGCACCCAAATCGTCGGAACACAAGCTGAGATAGTGGGCAATCGATGGCTTGTTGACACTCCCACTCGCACCGCCACCCTGACTTACGATCAGCACGACACTGCCACTCGTGTCAGCCTGCCCAGTCAAAGTATGTGGATCCAGGTACCCCTGGGTGCCATCCTCCACCTCGATGACCTGGCCTTGTACCACATCTCAAGTGAAGAGTACCAGTCAGAACTGGAGATCCCATCCTTTTTCATGAACCACAACCTCACTTTGGCCCCAGAGCTGGAACTGAGGATTGAGAAAGGGGGGTCCCAGTTAATTGACATTACTCCTGTCGACACTGCCCTCCAAGCACTCTCCCGACTGCCCATCCTGACCAGCTCACCTATAGTCCAAGCTTGGACTGCCGCCGACACAGCCCTTTGCCTCTCCATGGCAATCGGGTACCTACTGACCCTGGGCCTAGCCTTCATCCTTTTCAAGAGGATGAAGGGGATGCAAGAGTCCATGGACAAGTGCCTGCCTGCCCTTCCCCGGGGTTTCAAGAGGAAACCAAGAAGAGGAGGCACCAACACAGAGAACATACCAAATCTCATCGAAATGGACTCTCCCTTCGACGACCCGAAGGCCGAGGACCAGTAGGGACCACCTGCTGTCCGACATCTGTGCCATCCGACCTCGCTACCGTCCAACGAGATCCGCACGGGGACCTCACTGGCCGAAAGGGGGAAACTGTAGGGTCTGCACAGTCTCAAAGATGAGCAGGTCCCACCATAAACTGTGTTTAAGTCCCAATTCACGGAACTTCGGTTTGTAAATCTTACATCTCATCCGGCCCGGCAGACACTAATGGATCACGAGACTCTTTTTATGACTATTTCGATAAGTCCCAAAACTCTCCTCTGTGACTTCAAAGGTGATGCGAACACCACGGATCAGGTTTCGAGGAGACAGGGCCGAATTCCAAACGGTCATAAAAAGAAAATACACGCACGCACCCACAGACACACACACACACATACAAAGCCCTACATAAAGACTGTATACACAAATATTATACCTGCAAATATGAATGTATCTGCCACTATGGTGCTTGTTGCATGTATGTGTTGCTAATGTAGAATCGTAGAATTGACTGTAGTAGGTTAGTTTTCATGTTAAACGATAGTATTAGAGTAGAAAGTGTATCTTCTTTATATGACGAGAGACACCTGTCGAGTTTGATCTCTCCGTAAAGCGGTGAATCCGAGCTATTCACTCATGTACGTTACATTTCTGTCAAATGCATCGTTCAATGTTTAATAATACTATGAAGAAAATGCATTGATTCAACATACCATAAATTAACTCGTTGGACAGGACAAAGGGATGTGGAAAACCGCCAAATTGCAACGCTATCATTGGAGGACGTTATCAAGAAGGCGTTCTGGCCTGTTGTCCTTAAAATACCATGACACACGTCTTTTCGATGCACAAGTTTTCTGCACGAGTTCCTGCCGTCAAGACGGACTCTCTTCTTTATTTTCCGGTCATATTACAACAGTTAAACTTTCGTTTGAAACTTCGCCGAAACAACCTCCGGAAGAAGAAACAACTATCAACCCGAGTGCTCCGAAACTCTAAGCACCCCAACGAACCTATGCAAGTATAACGTTTTTACGATTTTAAATGCTGAGTTTCCTTGCTGGCTCTTAAAGGTGAACTGTTGCAATTTGCCCTGCTTTGATTATCTCTTTCATTTCTGCCTTTACTTTCACTTGTATGTATCTGTATCTACTTGTGTACATTTATCCGTATAACCTTTGTATTACCCGTTCTGTATATTAAACATATCATATCCACGCTTTTATTCCTTCAACCACAACCGAGTCACTTTAACGTTCTGATTCTAATATCCTTGCTTTACGTTTGGATGCTATTCTAGAAATTGATCCTTGTGGCCACAGGGTAATATTTCTGTCGTAATAGTCTGTGAACTTATCGGTGTGCTGGACGGACCGGTAGTTCTCTACATAATTATTAAAACAGAACTAACCATATATGTGATTGATTATAATTCGTTGTAGTTAATTCACCATATATGGTTAATTCCCCCTTGGGTCAGTATGTGCATAATAATAATTCATAAAACCTTATGAATTATTATATTCATATTCCACCCATAAATTGATTAATAACTGTGCAAATCGTCACAAGTCCCATATTGACTGCATCATCCACAGACCTGTTTGCACGATAAGCAAACTGCAGGGGGTCCAGCAAGGGTCCAGTAATGTCTTTCAGGTAGGCCAGCACCAGTCTCTCAAATGACTTCATGACCACAGACGTCAAAGCAACAGGTCTGTAGTCATTTAGTCCTATAATTTTTGGTTTCTTGGGTACAGGGATGATGGTGGAGCGTTTGAAGCAGGAGGGGACTTCAGACAGCTCCAGTGATCTGTTGAAGATCAGTGTGAAGATGGATGACAGCTGGACAGCACAGGCTTTAAGACAGGCTGGTGAAACACCGTCTGGGCCTTTGGCTTTCCTTATCTTCTGTTTCCTGAAGACTCTGCATACATCCTTCTCACTGATCTGAAGTGCAGTTTGAGAAGCAGGAGGGGTGAGGGAGAGGGGTGAGGGTGTTGATGGCTGTGTGGTGAACCGGTCAGAGTGGGTGTGGGGTGTGAGACCAGGTCTTTCAAACCTGCAGTAAAATGTATTCAGCTCGTTGGCCAAATGTTGGTTCTCCACAGTGCTGGGGGATGGGGTCTTGTAGCTGGTGATGGTTTTCAGGCCCTTCCACATTGATGCTGGGTCAGAAGCTGAAAGCTGGTGTTCTAGCTTCTTAGCATAGCTTCTCTTTGCTACACTGATCTCCTTATTCAGTGTGTATTCAATTCAATTCACATTTATTTATTTTTATTTATTATTTATGTATTTGGCCTGTTTGTACAGGACTTTGTCCCCGCTCCTGTAGGCATCCTCTTTGGCCTGGCGAAGCTGTCTGAGTTTTGCAGTAAACCAAGGTTTGTCGTTGTTATATGTTAAATAAGTCCTGGTGGGAACATACATGTCCTCACAGAAACTGATGTAGGATGTCACGGTGTCAGTGAGCTCATCCAGAACAGCCTCAAAAACACTCCAATCAGTGCAGTGCAGCTTGTAGGGCCCGCTCTGTTTCGCTAGTCCATTTCTTTACAGATCTTACCACAGGCTTAGCAGATTTCAGTTTCTGCTTGTAGGCTGGTAGAAGATGAACCAAACAGTGACCAGAGAGTCCCAAAGCCGCTCTGGGGACAGAATGGTATGCATCCTTTAAAGCAGTGTAGCAATGGTCCAGTATGTTACTGTCCCTGGTGGGGCATGTGATGTGCTGTCTGTATTTAGGCAGTTCACGGGTGAGATTAGCTTTATTGAAATCACCGAGAATGACAATGAAAGAGTTTGGGTAACACTGCTCAGTGTGTGTGATCTGATCGGCCAGCTGTTCGAGCGCCGTGCTCACGCACGCATCAGGAGGAATGTAAGCATTCACCAGAATAAACGAAGAAAACTCCCGCGGTGAATAAAAAGCCTTACAGTTAATGAAGAGAGCCTCCAAATTAGGGCAGCACATCTCCTTCAACACTGTCACGTCTGTATACCAGCCTTCGTTGATATAAAAACATAATCCACCGCCTTTCGTTTTCCCGGACGACTCGGTGACGCGATCCGCTCTGAACAGCTGGAAGCCCGGCAGATGAAGCACGCTGTTCGGGATGGCTCCTTTCAGACAGGTTTCCTTGAAGCAAAGTGCAGCAGAGTTGGAAAAGTTCTTGTTCGTGCGGGTGAGGAGAAGCAGTTTGTCTGTTTTATTTGTTAGGGAGCGGAGATTCGCCAGATGAATACTCGGTAGCGGAGTCCTAAACCCGCGCTGTCGGAATTTCACGTGCGCGCCGGCGCGTTTCCCTCGTTTGCGTTGTTTGGAGCACTTGTATGCAATCGCAGCTCCTCCAACTAGAATGTCCAGTAAAAAGTCTGAATGTTCAAAAGTCGGCAAAAAGTTATTTGGTGTGTTATTTCTGATATCTAGGAGTTCGTCCTTAGTAAAGCTGATCGGAAAAAAGTTACTCAAAACAGGACAAACAAACAAAAATAACAAAAGTACCAAGACGCTACAAACCAAGGCGGCCATCCGCGGCGCCATCTTGTTCATCTTCTCCTCATAGCTCTCCTCTGAGAAAACCTAGCGATCAGGTGTTTTCAATTTCATCTGAAATGAGCAGTGTTGGGGGTAACGCATTACAAGTAACATGCATAACGTAATCAGATTACTTTTTGATGTTACAAGTAAAGTAATGCACTACAAGTAACATGCATTACTTGATCTGTTTAATTTTTGATCCAACAAGTAATGCATTACAAGCAACATGCATTATGTAATCAAATTACTTTTTGATCTAATAAGAAAAGTAATGCATTACAAGTAATGTGCATTATGTAATCAGATTACTTTTTAATGTTACGAGTAAAGTAATGCATTAAAAGTAATGTGCATTATGTAATCATATTGCTTTTTGATGTAATGAGTAATGCACATACATTACATAATCACATTACTTTTTTGATAATGCAAATTGCATTCTAATGATAAAAATACATTTATTCACAGTCCAAAAAAGTTACTGCAGATGAAGTATTTTCAAAAACAACAGCCACAGTAATAGTAATCAATTGTAGCAGACAAATTGGTGCATAATGTCCACTATAGATGGACAGATGTTTAATCAGAAGTTTCTCCCAATCTAAAATAAATACTTGGAAAATTTAACTATAACATGACTCATTAGATATTGCTTGGTGCTACAACATTTATTTATTTTTCTTTTTACCTGCAAGAGTCTCCTAGGATAGAAGGAATGGATGGATATTCCAGAGCAGCTTGGCATTTCTGACTGGCCATCTGCCATCTTGGTTTGGAGGAGAAAAAAATCAACATACAATGGCTTGCCACTTGGTGGCAATGTATAGGATGATTCCCTAGGGTCCACTGTAGAGGATGATGTGCAACTATGCCATCGAAACCCATGCATTTGAAAGAAAATGCTTTTTAAATACCTCTCCACTGTAGTGACCTCTATGCACAAGGGTTAACAGGTTAAAGAGCTGGCAAGCCCTGACTAATTTAGACATTAACCCTTAAATGCATACCTTGGGTCTTTAGTGACCCGGGACGTCATTCACAACCCTCCTCCTCGTTCATTTTTTAAAGTTAGACATCAACCTTCTTGGTATTCCTTAATCAATTCATTATAAAGAATAACAAGAAAAAAATCATAAAATTATAAAAGAATGCCTATTTTTGTATTCATTTTTTGTAAAAATTGTATAGGGTCACAAACGACCCCAGGTGTGTATGAGTGTGCGTATATTTTTTCTGCACAACAATAATTTAATCTTAGATGACGGAATAAGTGCAATTCACCTTTATTCCACAAGGTGGCAATGTCTGATACACAATGCTGAAGTACCAACTCATTTAGACAGAAAACGAAATAATAAGAAAAACATGAAATGGCCAGCGATTTACTGCAGAGCAAGTACTGAACGCAATCAAATATGACTGTAACTGTTGCAGGATGAATGAGATGAAGCTGTTAGCAATCGAAATATTGATTTTGAAAATGTTGAAAATTATATAGTTCTGAGAATATGTTTGAGATTGCGAATGGGCTCATATTCGTGACCTCAAACATAAAACTAGCCCATTATTTGCTTAATTTACTGGGAAATGAGCTCTGATGAGGACAGTGATGATGGCATAAAACATCTGCTCAAACTGAGCCCTTTCAAGCTCCAAAAGGTAACAAAATACGACTTATTTTATTCTTCTGTAATTGTTACTCTTTTATACTATCGCGACAGGTAGAGATCCTTCCGTGTTAGATATAGATCCGGGTCGATAAAGACCCGAATATGTAAGAATGATTGGCGAAACAGTCATGCATTTAAGGGTTAAATTCTAACACACATAAAATAAAGTTGAAAAATATAACCTATATGTTTTCTGCAGTTTGTCAATCCTTCTCCTAAAACAAACTGTGTGAGTAAGGCCCATCGAGCCATTCTAAACTGCTTCACATCATGTACAGATCGTGCGCTTACAGAAACATTCAGGAGTGTAGAAATTTTTGTTAACACTGTCCTGTGATCTATAATTAAAATAGCTTGCAAACTGCAAAGCTATGACAGATATTTCTTTCTGTTTTGAAGTAATCTAAACTCGCAGCTTCACTATTAGTATAGATGTTGCTCAGACAGTTAGGAAAAATTCACACGCAATTACTCACTAATGCATTTAAATATATGTGATCTTACTGTGCATGACAGTCAGTAGACAAACTTGTCACTCTTGGTACCAAGTGAGCTGGTTTGGGACTCCTTTATTTGGTTTCCTGCTAAATTTGCACTCTGTGCAGGCCAGTCAAGTTCCTCCACACCAAACTCACTCATCCATGTCTTTATGGACCTTGCTTTGTGCACTGGTGCACAGTCATGTCGGAACAGACAAAATGACAAAAACTGTTCCCACAAAGTTGAGAGCATTAAATTGTCCAAAATGTCTTGGTATGCTGAAGCATTAAGAGTTCCTTTCACTGGAACTAAGGGGCCAAGCCCAACCCCTGAAAAACAACCCCACACCATAATCCCCCCTCCACCAAACTTTACACTTGACACAATGCAGTCAGGCAAGTACCGTTCTCCTGGCAACCATCAAACCCAGACTCGTTCATCGGATTGCAAGACAGAGAAGCGTGATTCATCACTCCAGAGCAGTGTTAATTTCGTTAACGAAAACTATGACGAAAAATGTTCGTTGATGACCTTTTTTTCCATGACTAAGATGAGACGATGTGAGACGACACCAATTTCATTTAACAATAACGTGACTAAAACTACACGTGCAATATCGTTGACGAAAAAGGACGAGACTGAAATGTGGCTAAAAGACTAAACACTTTACCAAAATCACTCTTTTGAAATCACTTTTTGTTTTTGTCGAATAAAGGAGACAAAACATTACAGACTGTTTTTACGAGCTTTCATGCTTACGGTTGCCAGATTTCCCGAATTTAAACCCCCTATCAGAGCTTTTTTGTTAAAAGAACACTTTGCTATCTGGCATCCACGCACATGAGCCCTCTCTACACTGAGGAAGAAGCGCGGATGATCTGAAAACACAGACAAGTAAGCTGGAGTTCAGCGCTCTTCATTTTCTACTTAAATTAAAGTGTCTATATTGCTCTGCTCGTTTACTGACTAAATCTGGGACCAAAGTGCTGGCTGATATCCAGCAGTGGTTCCCAAACTGATGTAATGTTACGTGAAAAGTGCCGTTCATTTTATTCTACTCCACCTTAAAATAACATAAAAACTGAACATGTATTTCTTGCAGGTAAAATGTCGTATATACACGACATTCAATGAAATTGCCTCATCTTTCACGGTCAAAACTGACTGCACCCACACAAGCCAACATCGCGCTACATTAGTGTTTAGTTACCTTTGTGAAAGTGGGGATTTAGCACTACTAGCATAATGAACAAATATAGACATAGACTGCATGTAGATATACATTTAAAACTCTCTTCGATACAAAAACATACCCTTCTGCGAGTTACTGTTTTTAATGTTGATCATATTATACCAGCAAGAATATTACCCGAATATAATATAATATATAATTTCCCAAGCCTAATGTTTGCTCTTTTTTGCAACGAAAGCCACAGCAGAACTGCAACACACAAGCTGTTTCGTGAACGAATCTGCGGCTTTGAACGAATCGTCCATGATTCAATGATCCATTCATAAATACAGCTGCTAGCTTTGATACTGAAAGAATGACTCGATGATTCACTCATAAAAACAGTGACTTACCGCCACCTACTGGCGGTTTTAATGTAATATTTAAAAGTATCACTTCGTTTTTATCATCATTGTATTAATAGAATTTTTTTATTTTTTTATTTTTATTTTTTTTTTTATTTAAGGCATTATTTATTTTACAAAGGTATTTATAAAGGTGAAAATGTGTAACTGCAGTCTAAGTATAAAAGAGAGGGTACACAGAAGGATGTACGACACTCTAGAAGGTTTGAGAACCACTGAAAGAGAATATGTACAATTGCACAAGTGCTACTGAGTCCAATGTCAATACAGTCTCTTACCTTGATTCAAATTTTTCATTGAGAAAAATTATAATGACTATTTTGTCTAAAGACTACATATAAAATATATCAAAATTAATGTTGGTAACTGTAGTTTGACTAAAAGTAATGACTAAGACTGGACAAAAATGTGATTACTTTTTATCGACTAAAACTAGACTAAAATATGAAAGACTAAAATTACTAAAATGTGACTAAGACTAAGGAGCATTTTTGTCTGAAGATAAAGACTAAGCCTGCGTCTCAATGTGCATACTATCCATCCTAAATAGTATGTGACACTAGTAATATTCAATACTATTTAGGGCGGATAGGGTGGATAGTATGCACATTGGGATGCAGGGTAAGACTAAATCAAAAATGGCTGCCAAAATTAACACTGCTCCAGAGGAAACTGGAGGAACCCATTCTTTCACAAATGTTTGTAGAAGCAGTCTGCATGCCTAGGTGCTTGATTTTTTACACCTGTGGCCATGGAAGTGATTGGAACACCTAAATTCAATGATTTGGAGGGGTGTCCCAATACTTTTGGCAATATAGTGTAGGTTCCTTCTCCACATAGTTTCTAATCTGCTTAGAAATTATTCTAATACACTGTGTGCAGAATTATTAGGCAAGCTGATTTTCTGATCATATTTTTTTTCCAAGCACATTTTACCAATTCCAATCCACATCAATCTTAATAACTACTATTAATATTGTTTTTAATCATTTATAAGTGATATATAATTGTTCATGAAGGCTGGAAATGAAAAATGCCTTATATTCAGGTGTGCAGAATTATTAGGCAGGTTTGCTTTTACAGGCAAAATGAGCCAAAAAAAGAGATTTAACTCAGACTGAAAAGTCAAAAATTATTAAATACTCACGAGAAGGACGCAATACTAATGCAATACTAGAATTTGCAAAGTTAAAGCATGACCAAGGGAAAGCAAAATGCTCATGGGGTCAGCGGGGTCATACAAAATCAGGTGGAAAAGAAAAGACACATGTTAACTGCAAAAGATTGAAGAATTAAGGTGAAGAATTAAGTGTGAAACCATCAGGAACCCTTTAGTCTCCAGCGCCACCATTTTCCAGAACTGCAACCTACCTGGAGTCTCCAGAAGTGCAAGGTGTCAGGATCTCAGAGACTTAGGTTAGCTAAAGAATCCTAAAAAATGACCCGCTCTTAATAATAATCACAAGCTGAAATGTTGTGAAATACATGAAGACTGGGTTTTTATAGGCTTTATAGACAGACAGCTTGAGAGTGACTCCTGAAGGACCAGCACCACATCCTCTTGTACCACTGTTTGAAGAATTTATCTTCCAAAATCTGGCAGTAAGGTGTGGGAGTTTACTTTTAGTCCCTCTCTTATCCTGAAATGTCCGTCTTGCAGAGATGGACTAAAAATGATCTTCCAAAACTTACTGCCAGATTCTGGAAGATAAATTCTTCAAACAGTGGTAAAAGAGGATGTGGTGCTGGTCCTTCAGGAGTCACTCTCAATCTGTCTGTCTATAAGGCCTATAAAAACCCAGTCTTCATGTATTTTATAACACTTCAGCTTGTGATTCTTATTAAGAGCGGGTCATTTTTTAGGATTCTTTAGCTAACCTAACTAAGTCTATGAGACACCTTGCACTTCTGGAGACTCCAGGTAGGTTGCAGTTCTGGAAAATGGTGGCGCTGGAGTCTAAAAGGTTCCTGATGGTTTCACACTTAACTCTTCACCTTAATTCTTAACTCTTTTGCAGTTAACATGTGTCTTTTCTTTTCCACCTGTTTTTGTATGACCCCGCTGACCTAATGAGCATTTTGCTGTCCATTGGTCATGCTTTAACTTTGCAATTTCTAGTATTGCATTAATAATGCGTCCTTCTCGTGAGTATTTAATCATTTTTGACTTTTCAGTCTAAGTTAAATCTCTTTTTTGGCTCATTTTGCCTGTAAAAGCAAACCTGCCTAATAATTCTGCACACCTGAATATAAGGCATTTTTCATTTCCAGCCTTCATGAACAATTATATATCACTTATAAATGATTAAAAACATTATTAATAGTAGTTATTAAGATTGATGTAGATTGAAATTGGTAAAATGTGTTTGGAAAAAAAATATGATCAGAAAGTTAGCTTGCCTAATAATTCTGCACACAGTGTAGTAGTTGAACATAGACCTACATAAAATATGTTCAGTCATATTTTACTTCCATGCTAATGGTCAAAAGGAGGAGATGAGGTGTGTGTTTTCTTCCTGCTGTTCCTTCTAGTGCACTGTCCAGATCACTGATGACCAGGTCCTTGATCTGCATAAGGAGGGGGAATGTAGTGATCAGCAGGCAGACATGAGGGCAGACTCCCTTCATCACATCAGTAGTCCCCTTTCATCTGCCATGATGAAAAGCACAGGACTCCAAAACTCATACCACCAAAAGAAGTTCCACAAACAAGGAACTAGGCGGAGTAGGACATAAGCCTGCAAAGACAATTGCCTTACCATTTGTGCAAGGGAAGAATGATGACATTAGCATGTCATTGAACAGACTAATCCTATCACCATTTTCCTCATTGTTCACCCCAGTCCCTCAGTCCTGAGACCTGAGGTGTGAATGGCCACTGACTCCACTCACCAGACAGGTTTTGCCATGTGGCTTGAAGCCACAAAAATATATTGTTTATATAAATATGGAAAACAATGGACAAAATGGAGCAAATCTTGTATCTTAAATCTTGGGAAGTTTGAAAACCGCAACTGAGACAACGACAACAAGCTTAGCCCCCATCTTCAAAATATCTTCTGCACCAACTTCAAAATCCTCTCATCAGATCCTCCGGATCTGCGTGTTCCAGACTGTCCGAATCTGCACTGACTTCAGTATCTAAAGATCCGATCCTTCTGTCTGCATGTCCCGAGAATAAGAATCATCTGCACAGACATCAGAACCTTCAAATTCAAGGCTTCCTCATCTGTGTGTTCCAGGAAAAAGACCTTCTCTGTGGTTCAAGAGTTCAATGTTCAAGTACTTTGTGAAGTCTGTGAAATGGATTCCAAATCTTTTCTTCCCACTGGAATGCTGTCAGCACAACAAGTGGGAGACGTCGCCCTCGGATTCAGCACAACCAGGCAGACGTAAATATCACTTACTCTTTCCGACGTGGCATTAGTGTATATTGTCAGTATATGATTATCTTATTTGCATTAGATTTTGCATAGCTGATATCAGTTAATAACAAATAATCTCTTGATTTATTTGTTAAATTCAGAATAAGGTTTACGTTATTTCTTCTAGAGAAACTACAGTTTATCTTTACACGAGATTAACTTGTAACTGCCATAGTAACATCCAACTCATTCACTTGCATTTATCTCTCTTTTTGCACTTTATCCATTCAGTAGTTGTTAGTTACTCTTGTCTATCCTTTTGTTAATAAAATCCTCGGTAACGCTTTAGATTACAGCCCGGAAAGTACTGCGTAATTACAATGAATTTACAGCATAACTTTCAATAATTATAGTGTAACTATACAGTAAGTATGTGTAAGTATAGGGGAACCATATGTAAAGTATTGGGAATAAAGGGGTAACAACCAGGAAAATAACAAATTATTTATACTGTAAATATTTTATAACTAAGGGGTACTTATGACATATAACTAAGGGGTAAATATGACATTACGGGCCGTAAATTAAAGTGGAGCTTGTTACCCTCTTATTTCATGTAGTTACAGGGTAAGTATAACATTACGGGCCGTAAATTGAAGTGGAGCTTGTTACACTCTTGTTTCATGTAGTTACAGGGTAAGTAATTAATAAAATGCAAACAATCTGATATCACTGACTCTGAAACCTTTATTTGAAAAACAACTTTATTAAAAACAGGTCTACAACACTTATTATTCATTTTTTTAAATCAACTTTTCATTTCAAACTCTAAAGTCCTGACAGAAAGTAACAAGTTTTGTCCATTTTTTGGTTGTTGTTGTTTCTCGCTTGGCTTCCTCCTGCTCTTGTTTCTCAGCTGATGAATCTTAAGAAGGAATCCCGTTGCTATTCTGTATTATAAGAAAATACAGTACACCCAGAAATTCATGGTTTAGGCTATTCATCTTTTCGCTTCCGACCAGCTGTCACCAGCGCCTGCATGAGAGTCGACTTCGCGTTCGATGAAGCACATTGAAATGAGCAACGTGAAGCTTTCATGATGTTCTCGCGCGAGAACTGCCGTCTCTGTTATTCTGTCTTGTTTGTTTCTCATTCTCATTATCTGTTATTCTGTGTATTTTGTTGTGAGCAAAAAAATAAAATTAAAAACTAAAAAACTAAAAAAATAATAATAATAAAAAATAAAAAAACTGACGGCATCCAACATCTGCGTGAGTTTACGCTATGTCACGCTTCAAGTTACGTCAAGCATGAACTCTCAACCCTCGCATGCACGCGCAGAAGACAGCTGGTCGAAAGTTTAAAAAATATTAAAATATATGGTATTTTTCTTACAAATACGTATCGTTTCACTTCAGAAGACATCGATTCATCCATTGGGGTCGTATGGATTACTGTAGTTATTGCTGTTTGTGCTGTTTGATGCTTCGACTTTTAGGAACACGTGAGCTTGCATTATAAAGCGTTCCCAGATGATTTTTTTTTTTTTTTCCTAAAATCCTTTTTGTGTTCATCTTAAGAAGGAAAGTCGTATACATCTCAGATGGCATGAGGGTAAATGATGAGTACATTTCCGGGTGGACTGTATTTTTTAAATACAGAATAGCAAATGGGATTCCCTCTTAAGATTCATCAGTGGAAAGAAAGAAAAAGAGGAACAAGAGGAGGAGGAAGCCAAGCAAGAGAAACGAATAAGAAGTGTTGTAACTTTAAATCTGTTTTGAAATAAGTTGTTTTTCAAATAAAGTTTTCCAAGTGATATGACTGTTTGCGTTTTTATTTATTTATTTATTTTTTATTAATTACTTACCCTGTAACTACATGAAACAAGAGTGTAACAAGCTCCACTTTAATTTACGGCCCGTAATGTCGTACTTACCCTGTAACTACATGAAATAAGAGGGTAACAAGCTCCACTTTAATTTACGGCCCGTAATGTCGTACTTACCCTGTAACTACATGAAACAAGAGGGTAACAAGCTCCACTTTAATTTACGGCCCGTAATGTCGTACTTACCCTGTAACTACATGAAATAAGAGGGTAACAAGCTCCACTTTAATTTACGGCCCGTAATGTCGTACTTACCCTGTAACTACATGAAACAAGAGTGTAACAAGCTCCACTTTAATTTACGGCCCGTAATGTCGTACTTACCCTGTAACTACATGAAACAAGAGGGTAACAAGCTCCACTTTAATTTACGGCCCGTAATGTCATATTTACCCCTTAGTTATATGTCATAAGTACTCCTTAGTTATAAAATATTTACAGTATAAAATAATTTGTTATTTTCCTGGTTGTTACCCCTTTATTCCCAATACTTCACATATTGTTCCCCTATACTTACACATACTTACTGTATAGTTACACTATAATTATTGAAAGTTACGCTGTAAATTTGTTGTAATTACGCAGTACTTTCCGGGCTGTAATCTAAAGTGTTACCAAATCCTCTTATTATACACGTGTCTTCCTTTGTGTTGTTAAAACAGTACGAGGCTCTACAAGTTAACAATATCTCAAAAATCATTCAGATTGGTCAGATGATGAACTTCCTCCAATTTATATAATTCTAATTCAGTCCACAATCTTCCATGAGTATTCTTTATTGTCAAGGTGAAAGTCCTTGAGAGGTGCCCCGTAATATTGGAAGGAATCATCTGACACGCTCACACTCACCTTAGGTGATGTGTGACCAAAAATTCAATATTAATATTAATACTAAATATTAATAACTGAGACCATAAATCACAACATTTGTGCTGCTCTCGTGGGAGACTAATCCAAAATCACTACAATTGCATCAGAATTATTGCACTTAAGTACAAATCAAGAGAATGTCACCTTGTACGCATGGTTTATTTTACCCCATCTAGTTTTCTGATTTAATATAGGTTAACTTAATGCTCACTAAATCCACACTATCTCTAATAATGCTTTGAAGCGATCTTTGTGGCTTAGCGTATACCGCCATTCATCACTTTCAGGAACTTACCATACCCCAATTTTGCATCATGTCTAGGAAAAGTTACATTAATTAGATTGGTGCAGTGACTGCAAAATGAAGCACTCATGCAGTGATTGAGTGTGTCCCATTGAGTAAACAAAAAATCTTAAAACACTTGCGGTCTTCACTCCCACTTGAACACTGGCCAAACTCCAGAAATATGTCATGTAAATTGACAAGTGGTCAGTTGCAAAAACCAGGCCCCATGTGTACTTGCAGTCTTGTGGACTTACAATGGCCACGGCATGTGTGTTTCTATGAAGTCAACAAGGCTGTAGGACAGGGTTGCCCAATCCTGTTCCATCCTTTTAAGAACCCCTTTTTCATAAAGGAATAGTTCACCTCAAAATGACATTTCTTAAGATCCATGCAACATTTAAAATGTCTTATTAACAGAACTAAGGTGAAAGGCTTAAATGTTTGACCATTTTATAATCGCAAATCATTTTAAATTAAATGTTTAAAGGTGGTCTCATGACTGAATCAGGTGTGCATTACCATTGGGTCAAAGAAGCTTGGTACATAAAAGATTGACAGCAGGAGTTGTAAATGCTATTGGTTTGTGTGCTTCCTTGTGAAAAGTTAAGGCCATCCCTTTATCACAGATTGTGTATATATATATATATATATATATATATATATCTTTGCATGCTGCTTGCTGTACCCACCAGGTCTATTTGTCTGTGTCAGTCATGGCACGACTGTATGCAGCTCTTCTCACATTTTGGCCTCTACTGTGTATTTGCATGCAGAGTCAGTCTAATAGGAAAGATAAGTGCATCTATCAGGGAGATGAGGATACTTACAGCTTTTACCAGGGAGGAGATGTGGTTTTGGGAGGGATTTTTCCTTTACATTCCAGCACAATACCATTGATTCCTTCTTTCACGACCAAACCTAAGATAATCAAATATAAATTGTGCGTCATGGTTTCTTCTTCTGAAAGATGAGCATAATAGAACTGTTTAGAAACCATATTAACTGAACTATTTGGCCTCATTTTAAATAGGTTTTCTTTGTTTTATTGCAGTTATCTAATGCATTTAATACAGTTATGTGTGAAATCTGTTGCAGCTTTACCCCTCGAGCACTGAGGTGGATGCAGACAATGATATTTGCTGTGAGAGAAATAAACCAGCGGCAAGACCTTTTGCCAAATCTTTCTTTGGGCTACCACATCAGGGACAGCGGTGATGACATACCTGTGTCTGTAAAGAGGTCTCTTCTCCTGGTCAATGGACAGCCAGAGAGGGGCAGTGGACAAAGCTGTGAAGACACACAAAAACAGCCGAGCCCTGTAATTGTGGGAGAGGCATCATCAGGAGTCTCCATGGCTGTTCTGAGAACTCTAGGCTCATTCAAAATACCTTTAGTAAAACAAAATCATTTAACATTATTTTATGTTTTATCACTTTGTCTTGGTAATGCATTTCGTGAACTTGATGCATGTTGTCACTTGCATGGTCAGATATATATATATATATATATATATATATATATATATATATATATATATATATATATATATATATATTGACAGTTTTATTGATAGTTAATATTAATTGTTAATTTTACTAAAATGTTGTGTTTTTCCATATTTTAGGTGAGCTACTTTGCATCCTGTTCCTGTCTCAGTAACAAGAGAGAGTTTCCAGCATTCATGCGGACAATGCCAAGTGATCTATTTCAAATTAAAGCTTTGGTAAAACTTCTTCATTATTTCCAATGGACATGGGTCGGGGTGATCGGTGTGGATACAGACTATGCTCGATTTGCCATCCAGCTCTTCCTGAAAGAGTCAGAAAGATTTAATATTTGTCCTGCTTATGTTCGCATTTATCCTGTTGCATTGACGCAAGATGCAGCGGAGGAAACTGTGAACATTTTAAAAACTTCTTCTGCCACAGTCATAATTAACTTCTCTGTGGACTCGTATCTGCATGGTATCCTGAAAGAGTGCAGACGGCAAAATCTCACACATCTTCAGTGGATTGCCAGTGAGGCCTGGGCCACATCAAAAGTCCTCTGGGAGGATTTTGATGATCTGTTAAAGGGAACATTGGGGTTTGCCATACGGAGAGCTGATATCCCACATCTTGGCAGTTACCTCAGAAGAGTAAATGTTTCTGTTGCGCAAATGTCTAATTTTCTCTCTGAGTTTTGGGAAGAGACTTTTCATTGTCGGCTGAATGGGTCCTTAAACACCCATGTACATGGAGAAGGTGTACAGAACTGGCCACCCTGCAATGGCAGTGAGAGTTTGGATGATGTGTACACTCTTTATTCTGATGTGTCACAACTAAGAGTGTCCTACAATGTTTATAAGGCTGTGTATCTAATTGCACATGCATTACATGACATGAGCTCTTGTGTCCCAGGAAAGGGTCCCTTTCAGAATGGGACATGTGGGAGTCTGTATCAAATTCTGCCATGGCAGGTGTATGTCTACTTTACATTATCTGCCTATATATAATTATGTATTTAATGTGTGTGATTTACTTTGCATGATTCTGTCTTCCAATCTTCATCTAAGCTCCTGCACTACATGAAACAAACAAATTTCACGACACTGGGGGAAGAGGTCAGATTCGATGACAATGGTGATCCAATTGCATCATACGATCTGATGAACTGGCAAAGAGGGTCTGATGGCTCCCTTCAACTAGTGAGGGTGGGATTCTATGATGCCTCCCTTGAAGATAACAAGGACCTATTAATAGATGAGCCAGCAATTATGTGGCACAGAGGTGAGAAGGTGTGTGCCATCCCACTCATCACCAGATATTGTTTACTTTTTCTCCAACTCTACTTAATGTTTATGGCTGAACTAAGAAGAATCCAGTTTTGTAATTTAAAATGGAAATGCACTGTTGATTTTATTTATTTATTTATTTTTTAAATGTATACCCATTTGAATATATTATACATATGCTTTTTTTTTTTTTTTTTTGGCTTTTTTATATAGATGATCCAGCAACATTTTAGGTTTTTACATTAGTCAGTTAGATGAGTGATTATCTGTCTATTTCTCTGTGCAAGGAAAGTACTTAATGATACGCACTCTTACAGAGTTCAGACTATGTAGTGTTTTTCTATTGCTTGTTCTGTTGTGGTCATTAGGCACCAGGATCGTTGTGCAGTCAAAGCTGTCTGCCAGGCTCCAGGAAGGCCAGGCAAAAAGGAAAGCCAGTCTGCTGCTTTGACTGCATACCATGTGCCGAAGGAGAGATCAGTAATCAAACAGGTGTGAATTTCCTCACAGCTCCACAATTAATGATATTTCAAGAAGAAAGAATGCTGGTGTTTTATGCTCCCTTATTCCCCCAATATTTCCACAGACTCGATTGATTGTCTGACATGTTCAAAGGAAACATGGCCAAACCAAGCCCAAGACCAGTGCCTTCCCAAAACATTAGAGTTTTTGTCCTTTCAGGAGCCCTTGGGAATAATCCTATGGGCATTTTCAGCATTCGGGGCCTGTGCAGCATTAGCAGTGCTTGGTGTGTTTATAATGTACAGGAAAACACCAGTCATACGAGGAAACAATATGGAGTTAAGTTTCCTTCTCCTCCTGTTCCTCTGCACATGCTTTCTGATTGGCCTGACATTTATAGGCAAGCCCACTGACTGGTTATGCCAGATTCGCTATCCAGCCTTTGGAATCAGCTGTACTCTCTGTATTTCATGCATTTTGGCAAAAACTGTAGTAGTTTTAATGGCTTTTAGGGCCACCATCCCTGGCAGTAATGTCATGAAGTGGTTTGGCCCTGCTAAACAAAGATCAAGTGTAATCTTGTGCACTAGTGTGCAAGCACTTATTTGCATCATATGGTTAACAACTAAGCCTCCTGTTGCTATATATAACACCAAGTTCATGAGTGCAACAATAACTGTTGAATGTGCTGTAGGATCTGAAATTGGATTTTGGTGTGTGCTAGGATATATCGGTTTCCTATCTTCTTTGTGTTTCTTATTGGCATTTTTGGCCAGAAAACTACCAGATAACTTTAATGAGGCTAAATTCATCACATTTAGCATGCTTATATTTTTTGCTGTGTGGATAACCTTCATTCCAGTTTATGTGAGCTCTCGTGGAAAGTATATGGTTGCTGTCCATGTCTTTGCTATTCTAGCCTCTGCCTTCGGTCTCTTGCTGTGTATATTTGCTCCTAAATGTTATATTGTACTTCTAAAACCAGAGAGAAATGACAAAAAGCGTATGATGAAATAGTACTCAAATAAAATCAGTTAGGCCAACATATCATAAAAAAAGATACAATAAAAAGATTTCATGACTTGGATAAGGTTGGCTGGTTATTAAACCTTTTTAAATGTATTTTGTTGTTGCTATTGTTGTTATTACAAACCACAGATTTCACACTACTTTTCCAGAAAAATTTAAATCTAGGAAATGTACACAATATTATGTTTTTTTTTCGTTTTTTTTTTTCCCCCCTCACTTATTATTAGTGGTAGAAGAAAATTATTAATTATTATTAATTTTTTACAGTTCACCTAAATGTGTTCTTGAATACTTTGTATTTAGGATTAAGGGAGAAAGATGTTTAAATGCTTAGAAACAAAATGACTTCAACACAAGATATGGTAGTTGATGTGCAAGCTAACATTTCAAACTCAGTCATGTTAAAACCAGGCTATACTAAAACATATAACTTTTTACTATGACTTGTATGTTTCTATTGGCATGATCATCATGTACAGTAGACTACAACAGCAGTTTGAGATGCAGATAATATAACATTTTTAATACAAACCCCATTTCCAGAAAAGTTAAATCAAGATTATGTGATTTGTTAATTCTCTATTTAACTGACAAAAGTACAAAGAAAAGATTTCCAGTGTTTCACTGAACAACGTTATTGTATTTTGTAAGTATAAACAAATTTTGATGGCTGCAACACACTCCAAATAAGTTGGGACAGAGCCATGTTTACCAATGTGTCACATCACCTTTCCTTTTAATTAAAATTCATTCATTTGGGAATTGAGGATACTACTTGTTGCAGTTTTGCAAGTGGAATTTTTACCCAATTTCGCCTAATACAAGACATCTGCACAACAGTCTGTGGTCATCATTGTCTGATTTTCCTTTTCATGATGGGCCATACATTTTCAAGAGTAAGATCTGGACTGCAGTCAGGCACTCAGGCACATCCACTCTGCGATGTAGAGTGTCTAGAAACCACTCTGATGTATCACATGCAGAATGAGGCTTGGCATTGTCTTGCTACCCAGGAAAGATGTCATCTTGATGGCAGTTTATGTCTCACCTTCACACAAATGCAAGTCACCCATGCCGTTTGCACTGATGCACTCCCATACCATGACAGATGTTTTCTTTTGCACCTGTCGCTGATGAATGTCCATTTTTTTTTCCAAAAACAAGCTGAAACATTGACTCATCTGACCACAGCATACATTTCCACTGTCTTTTAGACCATCTGAGATAAGCTCGGGCCCAGAGAACTCAACAGCATCTCTGCATAGAATCACTGTATAGCTTTCTCCTTGAGTAACAGAGATTGGAGTTGCATTTCTTGATGCAGCATCAGACTGTTAAGTGACAACTGTTTTCCAAAGTACTCCAGAGTCCATGTGGCTATATTTAACCCTTAAATGCATGAATGTTTCGCCAATCATTGTTACATATTCGGGTCTTTAGCAACCCATATCTATATCTAACACAGATGGATCTCTAACCATTACAGAAGAATAAAATAAAGCATATTTTATTACCTTTTGGAGCTTGGAAGGGTTAATTTTGAGCAGATATTTTATGCCATCATCACTGTCCTCGTTAGAGTTCATTTCCCAGTACATTCAGCAAATGATAGTTTTGATAATATGTTGGAGATCATGAATATGAGCCCATTTGCGATCTCAAACATATTCTCAAAACTATCATTTTCAACATCTTCAAAATCAATATTTTGATCACCGATAGCTTCAACAGATCCTCCATTAAGTGACAGTGACAGTCATATTTGATTGTGTTCAGTACTTGCTCTGCAGTAAATCGCTGAGCCATTTCATGTTTTGCCTATTCTTTCGTTTTCCGTCAAAATCAAACGTCACTTCATCATTGTGTTTTAGACATTGCCACCTTGTGGAATAAAGGTGAATTGCGCTTATTCCCGTATATTAATATACGTACAATGATACACACCTATACAATGTTTACAAAAAATGAATAGGAAAATAGGCATTCTTTTATAATTTTATGATTTTTTTTTTCTTGTTATATTCTTTATAATGAATTGATCGAGAAATCCTTAGAAGATTGATGTCTAACTTTAAAAAATGAATGAGGAGGGGGGTAGTGAATGACGTCCCGGGTCGATAAAGATCCGTATGCATTTAAGGGTTAACACAGTAGCATAACTAATACAATGCCATCTGAGGGCTCAAAGGTCATTCACAACTGAGGTGTTCTACCTTGCCCTATATAGACTATATAGAGATTTCTCTGGATTCCCTGAATCTTTTTACAATGTTTTGTATTGTAGATGGAGAAAGACATAAATTCTTTGCAATCTTTTATTGAGAAATGTGATTTTTGAATTGTTTGACATTTCTCGTGTCATTTGGCACAAAGTGGTGAGCCATAACCCATCTTTTGTTGCAAAGACTGAGAAGCTCTTTTACACCCAAACACGATACCCTCAAATATTACCAATTCACCTGCTAATTATCAATTCACCTGCTAATTGCAATTATGTTAGTCAGTGAAAATATTGAAATTTTTTCCCAACTTTTCTGGAAATGGGGTTTGTAAATAATAAAAACACACTTTTTGTAATGTTTGTTTATTTCCCAGTTATGCTGTTAAATGACAACATAGGGCAGTACACTACACATCCATCACCCACTGACAACAAAATAAAATAATATTGGTTAGTTTGCTAATACTTGTTGAGGTCTGGGCACTAAATAGCATTTATGATTAAATCACATGCATCGATATACTGAGGCATTTTATTTAGATTGCATTAATAACTGCCCTTTTTCCCTCTCTTCTTGTCAATGCACAAATACATGGGCAGGTATTGGCAAATAATGACAACATTAATATCCAACTGTTTTGGTTTTTACATTATGTAGCTACCTCAAAGACTAGCCTTTTGAAATTTCCCCATCAGGTGTTTTTTAGTGTTTTTCTCTGGTTTTATGAGAATAATGTAAGATTTCGGCACAAATATACACAGCAATAGGCCAAAAGCAGATGACAAAATTGCAAAAATCTCTACTGCAACTGTGTACTTGCCAGGTGAACTAATATAAGCAGGTATAAATGTTACCCAGACAACACAAAATATAAGCATACTGAATGAAATGAATTTGGCCTCATTAAAATTGTCTGGTAGTTTTCTAGCTAAAAATGCCAAAATCAAACAGATTGCTGAAAGAAGACCAATATATCCTAAAACTGCATAAAATGCAACATCTGAACCTGTGTTGCATTCTAAAATTATCTTTTTATTGTAATACTTAAGAGCTTTTTCTGGAAATGGTGGGTTTATTATAAGCCATAGTACGCAGATGACTATTTGAACTGCAGTGCATGAGAACACAATAACTCTTTGTTGTACTGGCCCAAACCTTCCAGCCAATTTATTTCCTGGTAAAGTGGCTCTAAAAGCAGTAACAACTACTATGGTTTTCCCCAAAACACAAGAAATGCAGAGAGCAAAAATAACTCCAAATGCTGTATGACGTAGCATACATGACCACATTGTTGGCTCACCAATGAATGTAAGAGGACAAAGAAAGCAAAAGAACAGTGAAACAAGTAATAGTGAGCTCAGCTCTGAATTGTTAGCTTTCACTATAGGTGTTTCTCTAAAGTGTATGAAGACAGTCATAATCGCTACAGTAAGACTGGCTCCAAAGAGTGACAGAGCAGTCAGAATAATCCCCATTGTCTCTGTATATGATAGAAACTCTATAATTTTCATGACACACTTGTCTCGTCTCTCATTTGACCAGTATTCTTCAGGACAAAGAGTGCAGTCTGCTGATCCTATAAAATACATAACAAATATTATACTGAAGCATTTAATAATATTTAAAATATGTAAATGTAGTGCAGATGACTGGGTAACTGTACCTGTTGTATTTGATATTGAACCATCAGCACATGGGATGCAGTCAAAGCAGCAAACAGGCCGTCCTTTTATTTGTGCTTTTCTTGTGCCATTTGGGCAGGTGTCTGAGCACACTGCTTTGGGAATCTGCCAAATGAATATATATTAACCAAATATATGTATATATCTTCACTGATTTCAGATTCCATCAATAAGAGCATAAGAACAGAGAGAGAATGTTGAATTAGCAGAGCAATAGCACAGCTGTACATAAAATACCCACAACATTTTGGGAGACATATCAGAGCTCAAAATAGGACAAACTGTTGTTGTGTGTCTTGCTAGCGCATCAGTGACCAGGACAGCAAGTCTTTTTGGTCTTTAGCTGCCCAACCCACTGCAGAATTAAATATGCAAGTTGACTCTCCTGTTTCCACCAAAATTGTTCCTCAGGAGCTCCACAGGGTCAACATACATGGTCACTCGTGCCAATGCCAAACGTCGGTTTCAATGGTGCCAGCATTGGAAATCTTGGGCTGAGGACAATGTGAAACATATATTGTTCTCTGATGAGTCCACCTTCACTGTCTTTCCTACATGTGGCAGAGTTACGGTGTGGAGAAGCCCCAAAGAAATGTACTACCCAGTCTGTTGTGTGCCCAGGGTAAGGCACAGGGGTGGATCAGTGATGGCTTGGGCTGCAATATCACCAACTACTTATGCTAAATAATCACGGCACTGCCAAGGACTACCAAACCATTCTTGAGGACCATGTGCACCCTGAAAGTGGTGGTGTGTATTAAGATGATAATGCACAAATACACACAGCAAGACTAGTGGCAGAGGGGTTTGATGAACATGAAATTGAAGTTGAACATCTACCACGGTCTGCACAGTGACCACATATGAATATTATTGAGCTACTTTGGGGTGTTTTGGATGAGCAAGTTATGAAATGTTTTATGTACCGAATTTCCTGTGTTCCAGCGGATGTTGTCCTCTTTAACTGTAAGTTTATATGTTCCATCTGTAGATGTACTGAAATAGCCCACAGTAACATGTTGTACCTCCCCCTCTCTTAGCTGCCAGTTTATGACCTCGTAGGATGCAGGTGGGTCTCCGTTCTCATCAAAGAACACATTTTCTCCATATCCGTCTACAAAAGATACCCTCTGTAACTGATCGCTGACCTTGGAATGAAGTATAATATAGTTAAGTATAATACTCTGTAGTTAAACTGTTGAATTATGACTTTTAAATGTTAAAATAAATTAAACAATTTTCTCACCAGTTTAGGAGTTATCTGGGATACATTTAGGCACTGTCTCAAAAGACTATTTTCACCCTTTTGACAAAACAGCAATTTATGAATAGCATGTGCAATTGCATACACAGCTTGATACACCTTATATGTTACTCTTACTTGTGTTACATCAAAGAATTTGTCTGTGTAATTTAGTTTTTCTTCTCCTGTGCACACTTGGCTGTTGCGTGTAACATTTGCAGATGGCAGTGGCTCACAATTAAGACATGGCTTACAGCCAACCATTGTTTCCCAAAAGTCACTGACAAAAGAAGATTGTGAGGGAGAATAAGGACTGATGTTTTTCAGGTAAGGTCCTAGTTTGGGCATAGCCATCTTCCGTACCACAAATCCAACTGTGCCTCCAAAAGACTTGAATATTTCAGGGGTAGAAGGCCTTGCTGCAGTTACCCAGGCTTCACTTGCAATCCACTGGATTCCTGTGATGTTTTGTTTCACAATTTCTTTCATTAGGGGATAGAGATCTCCCTCTGGTACAAAAGCCAGGATCACTTTTACCGTAGATTGTTTTATCATTTCAACAACTTCAATGATTTTACTTTGGGGATATGTTCTTAAAACTGTGCCTACAAATGCAATGCAAACTCCCATTTTATCCACCTCCTTTATGAAAGCTGAAATCCCATTTCTTCCATAATCATTGTCAGACTGCAAAGCTCCAATCCAAGTCCATCCATATCGTTTTACAAGGGAGGCTAAGGCTTTTGCTTGGTAGTAGTCACTTGGAATTGTACGAAAAAAAGATGGATATTTTCTTCTGTCACTCAGACATGCACATGTTGAAAAGTAACTTACCTAGATTCAATTAAAACATAGTATAAATTATACAGTTAATTGACTATTACATGATCAGGAACACTTAAATGCAATTACTTTGCAGGATTGATTAATTTTAAAATTACCATTGGCACTTTGAATGGTCCAAGTGTTCCAGCAACAGCTAAGGACTGTGATGATCCTGATTCAGCTACAAGAGCTGTAAGAGGAAGGTGACACTGAGTTGTAGATTCCTCTTCCTTCTGCTCACTCACCAGTGTGAAAGACGCACGCAAAACATTAGTGGGAGAAGCACAAGAATCCATTATTTTATAGCCCAAAGAAATGTTAGGAAGCAAACCCTCATCTTGGTTTATTTCATCTATTGCAAACATCATGACTTGAGTCCAGCGAAAGGCACGTAGGTCAAATCTGTTCAATAAATTTGACAAGAAAAACAATGCATTGCCAATAATATCATATTTTAATCACAAACATGCTTTTGAACTTACCCTGTACAATTAATCCTTTGCATTTTTCTCTCAAAAGAGGCAATTACATTTTCTTGTTTATTAAAAATGGGAAAAATTCCTCCAATCATTATGTCCCCTGCTTTAAAAATACTAGGCATTTCAAATTTACCAAGCAGCTGGCATGCTGAGCCAGTGTACATGTATAGCAAAGAGAAAAATAGCAAAATATTAAAGATTTCCATTGCTGATCATGGTTCAGAGAGCGTAAGACTGAGTTATGTCTCTGTTATATACAGTAGCTCTTCTACCCATAGTGAATATTGGCCCATTATTACTTGAAGGTGTTCCCTGGTGAGATGGTAGAGCACAAGGGTGCACAGTTCTCATTTTGTAAATGTGCCCATAAAGTATTTTTTCTTTTTATAGTGGTTTATACTTAGTATGAATAAAGAATCGTAATATTAGTAATTGTAATAATTGTAAATCCTTTAAATTTGTATTTTATGCTATGTTTATGTACAGGTGGAAGCTTTATGTTTTTACATAGTCAACATATTTAGCTTGAACGTGTTCAATATATATAATCATTTCCATAATACATTTTAATTTTGCAACTTTTAAAGTGTTAAAATGTATGTTTAAATTATATGTTAAAAATAGGAAATAGCAAATGTAAATTATATTATTGAAAAATTTTGCTCCAAACGTTGCAAATATTGAATGGAAAATGTAAATTTAATTACAGAAATGCATTGCCATTTTGCATATTACATTTCAAATTGAATATTGCTACCCATACACTTCCATATTTATTGTCTTTTTTTTTTTCTTCTTTTTTTTTAAATTAACATTAGGTTATGTTTATGTTGGGATAGCTCACTACATTTTTCACAAATGAAAATTAATGAGAAATTTGCTCCATTCCATTCTTCTTCTTTCACCAAATTGAAGGATGCAATCTAGGCCTTAGATAAGGCTTCTGTACATTTTCTGTGAGCTATGAATCTGTCCCAAAATCAGGTTTACCAATGCAATATGCAAATCTTTCTATATATCCTAATCATTGTTAACATGTATTCATTACTTCAGTGAGCTCATTGTTTCGGCCTTAACCCTCTGGAGTCTGAGGCTGATTTGGGGCTTGGAGAAGTTTTGACATGCTCTGACATTTGTGCTTTTTTCAGTTGTTCATAAACATATTAATGGAAAAAGTGTCATTACACTGTATTCAGCACAAACTAGGCTACAATAATATGTGAGGAACATGTATGTACATGTTTGTGTTTTTGAAGGAATAATGTTTATGCGTGGTTATTGAAAAAACAAAAAACTTAAGTCACTGAAATAAGGCCAAAAAAAGTATATTAAATCTGTGTTCACAAGACTTCTGGTTATTGGGGGTTGTAGACTAGAGTTTTTGCTTAAGAATTATGTAAAAATTATGCTGACTACTCTTTAATATAAAACAATAGAGAGATTTAAATTTTGTAAGACACTTTTTGTCAAGAAACACAGTATGCGAGGAGGTGTGAATCTGCATAAATAATGGGCCATTTACACCTGAGAAGACAAAAGAATCACATAATAATGACCTGAAATGACTTGCATATTAATGAGGCCTTTCAGCCAGGTAGGCTGTGAAAAAAACCCTCTGTAATCATGTCTCAGCTCAATTTAAAATAATGGTATTCTATTATATTCTTTAAAATATCATGTATTTCTGTGATGCAAAGTGTCTGAACAATTATGTTACCTCTGTGGCATTTCATATAGGCTTTTAGCTTAAAGGCATGCACATTTGGAGAAATAATGATGGATTCTTATATATTTATGTCAAATTTCTATACTTAGAAGTAATATTTATTGTCATCACTATGAGTGCTGGATACTGTGTTTTTAATTCATACTTGAATAGCGCTCCCTCCGTGGGCGTGGCTGCATTAGCGGGTAATGAGCTGAATCACAGACTTCTGACATGGCTCTCTTTTCATACGGATTACATAAACACAGAATGTTTGTTTTCGATTTGACTTGCACGATTTAAAACCTAACATTTCAACGTTTCTTTAGACGTAAGTGTCATTTTTTTGTCATTAGTATTCATAAGTTACAGTTCATTTTCTGAGAACTATCAGATTGGACTTCGTTCAGAGGGAGACGAGAGATCACACATCATGTTAGTTTTCTTTATTTTACAAAAAGCACAAGATTGTGTTTTTACTCTGAGTGTACACAAATAAAAGAAGACATTCTATAGTTTCATTTGATATATTACTTATGTCTCTATGACAAGAAATGACAAGAAATGAAATAATTTAAGTCTGTTTTGCTGCAATGTGAAAAAAATCCTACAAAACGCGCCGATGCGTTTTCAGACCTCAGGGAGTTAAAGCTGCTGTCCGCAACTTTTTTTGTGTTCAAAATTTACAAAAATTATATAATGAGAATGTACAACATGAATCCATTTTCCAAACCGTTTTTTTGTCTTACCCTGAATCATTATGGTACACTTATAATAAGTGTTTATATTCGGACTATTTCAGACTGGACTGGTAGGACCCACCGCAGAGTATCACAGTAACTGCGTGACTCGCCATAGACATACACGGAGAAAAGTAGCTCCGGTTACAATGTTCTTCCGCAAGACGTGTGCAGTTCTGTTTATTAACCGCTAGAGGGCCAACAATTGCGGACTGCAGCTTTAAATTAATACATTGTTTAAATTAATAGATTGCTAGCTAACGGTGTGACTTTTCTGAAATTACATAAGTAAGTAAATTTTATTTATATAGCACATTTAAAAACAGCAAAGCTGACCAAAGTGCTGAACAGAGTACAGAATAACAATAATAATAATAAAATAAAATAATAAAATCAAATCAGAATAAAACAACATAGTAGACAATATACTACAATAACACAGAACTAAGACTAAATTAAAACTCCTGGGAGAAAAGATACGTTGGTCCCACTTTATATTAAGTGGCCTTAACTACTATGTACTTACATTTAAATTAATCAATTGATACAATGCACTTATTGTGTACATACCTGTTTTTACATTGTACTTATATTTTAAAAAACACCTGCATGTAATTACATCTGTAATTCATTTCTGTAATTACATTTATAACTACACTGTTGACCCATCCCTTACACCTTAACCCACCCTTAAACCTACCCATACCACCAAAGCTTTCCCTAACCTTACCCGTATCCCACCTCAATAGCAGCAAAAGTGTTTTGCAATTCAATATGAACCCAATAAGTACATTGTACTTATTTTTTGATGTAAGTACATAGTAATTAAGGCCACTTAATATAAAATGGGACCGATACGTTTTCAGCCTCTTCTTAAAAATGCTAATAGAAGGTGCAAGGCGAATATCCAGTGGCAACTGATTCCATAAGCGAGGGGCACCAATTGAAAAAGCTCTGTCGCCCTTGGTTTTCAAACGTGATCGAGGGACATATAAGAGATACTGATCTGCAGACCTTAAGGATCTACTAGATGAATGTGGAATAATAAGATCTTTTAAATAAGAGGGGGCTTGAAAAACAATACAACAGAATTTTGAACTGAAACCTTAAAAGGACTGGAAGCTAATGGAGCGATGCTAAGATTGGGGTGACATGGTCAAATTTCTTTGCTCTGGTTAACATCCTTGCAGCTGCATTTTGAACCATCTGGAGGTGAGCAATGGATGACTGAGGAAGGCCCAAATACAATGAGTTGCAATAATCTAAACGCGATGTGATAAAAGCATGAATGACCTTCTCCAAATCTTGAAAAGACAAGAATGATTTAAGTTTAGAAATAATCTGTAATTGATAAAAACTATTCTTAACAACTGAATTTATTTGCTTGGTTAAGCATAATTCACATAACTTACACCTCTGATAACAGATCACTCCAAATTGTAATGTTGACATGCATTTTCTGTAAAGCTGCTTTGAAACGATGTGTATTGTGAAAAGCGCTATACAAATAAATGTGAATTGAATTTTCCTTCATCATTATCACAGTTGTCACCCTGCCCACACTTCAAGAACTAATCACCTGCACCTGGTTTCAATTAGCACACAATCAAGGACTGCTCACCCTGCATACCATGCTCACTCATTCATTTACTGTCTGGTTAGGATGTCTGACACAATGTCAGATGTGCTAAGATTCAGTTATACGACAACGATGTACTAAAAACGGAAACGTTTTTTTCTTTGCCTTTTTCGCATATAGACGGCAATGTTGTCGAAATGATCCCCGTTCACACGGATCCACAAAAACAACTAAAAACGCTGTATTATCCATGCCAGGCCTGTAGTTGGTGATGTCACTTTGTAAAGAAACACTATGCGCCTATAGACTGAACATATGCATGATGTCACTGTTTTCACAAATGCGCTTTTTTGTAGTTTACATGGAAGCGATAACGGTATCGTTTTTAAAAAAAACACTTGCACTTTGAAAATTGTTCTTGAATGTTTGCATTTTCAGGCCCCCAAACCCAGTTGTCATGTAAATGAATGGCCAAAACGCATAAAAAGTTTTCAATTTTTAGTTGAAAAACATTAAAAAAAAAAAATGACTTTATTCAACAATATCTTCTCTTCTGTATGTATGTATGTATATATTTATTAATTTATTTATTACATTTGATAAGGGCATTTAAAGACAATCATCAGTATCCTCATTTTGGGAATGGATAGATAATTATTATTATTTTAATTATTATTATTATTATTTTAATAACATATTAAATCACCCCATCATGTAATAATTGGCATCGCCACATTCTCCATTATAAAATTAATTAATTATATATATATATATATATATATAAAACAACAACAACAACAGCAAAACGTGTTTTTAATACAACAGCTGAGGGAGTGACAGAAAATCGGAAAATATAAAAATGATTTTGCTATTGGAGTAAATGGAAATACAAAAATTATATTTACTTTTTTCTCCCTTACATCGCTATAGAAGTTTACCCAACTTTAATGAGTTACGTTTCTGAGAACCCTGGAAATGTGAAAAGGGTCTATCAAGCTCTTCAGGATCGCTTGAAAATACACAGGCAGGTGTATTGAAGCAGGTTGGAAATACACTTTGGGTCTCAAGTAGCAGGGTTGAAGACCACTGTTCTATATTATTTTTTTATTCATTTGATGAATTGGATTGTCTTTATTGTCTGACTTATGTTATTCCCTTATAAAACTGTGTATTGAATAGTACAAGAAACATATTACAGTTGTTAATATTAACTTACAGTAAATAATATGTCATATACACCTTGGGTCCAAGTTTGTAAAATGCAAAACTTTTTTTTTTCACCTGTGTAGTTCCAAAATGCATGGCAATGTACAAATATTCCTTCATTTTTAATAACACTCCAATGAAAAGCATGACATCAGTTTAGAATGGCTTCTTTGAACAATTGCACTTGACTTTGACACACAAATTTAAACATTTAAATCTCAGAAATGAGCAATTGTTCATTTTTATTTTCATGTAAGTATAAACTTTTGTCTTCATATACATTTGTATTTGCATTCAACCTTCAAACAGGCCAGCTTTACCTTAATAATGCTCTGAGCGATATTCTTGTTGTCAAACCCATAACAGCATGGATGTTCAACACTGAGTAACAGACAATAGTAAATGGCAGGTTACATACAAGAAAAGTCAGAATAAAGCTGAGCACCAAGTGATAAAAACTAAGACAGAAACCAACTGCAGAGGGTACATCACATTCTAGGATAATCTTTTCTTGGTAACAGTTCATACTCAGGTTAAATAAATATAAATGTATTGAAAACCAAAACACAAAGACAAGGATCTGTGTCATAGTAAATGCAGGAACACTGAGTCTATGTGGCAATCGCCCAAACCATTTCATAACATTACTGCCTGGAATTGTAGCCTTGAAGGCCATTAACACCACTATTGTTTTCCCCAGAGCACAGGAGATACAGAGGACAAACGTGACCCCAAATGCTGTGTGGTGAAGTTTGCAGGAACAAAGAGTTAATTGCCCATTAAGTGGACTCAAAGAGCACCATGAGATTGTGAAAAGCAGCACAAAATTTAGATTTGAGTTCCTGACTCTGTGGGTAAAAACATATCTTTGTGTATAGCTCATATATGTCACAACTGCAGTCTGACCAATTAAAAACAGAGAAACTGTGATTAGCAGAACTCTCACAATCCACTGGTGAAACAAGCCTCTGCTGAGCAGTTGAGTGCAGATCTGCCATTGTAGTGGGCTGATTTCTACAAGTACAAATGCAATAAAAAAAGCACATCAAGTTGGTTATAATGCTATACCAGATTAAATATGTGCTCTCTAAACAAAGTAACAGCTCATACACAAAGCAAAAAGACACAATTGGAGTTCACCTTTATGCTTCCACATGTCTGTGCAGGTGAGCAAATTTGATCTGAAACAGCTTTTAACCACTTGGTTAAACTCCCCCTGTTTCTCCATTATACATCTCCAAATGAACTGCCAATGAAGATAAAACAATATTGATTGAGAAGTGCAATTATTTCCTTATCTTTAATCTATATTCTTCTACTTATTATTGTTATTATTGTAGATTAAATGTAGGGACAACATTCATGGAACAGAAATCTGTACCTGGTATAGCTCAGCACAATGATTGTAAGTGCAGCTTTCACAATTTCCTCTCATGATGGAGATCATGTTCAAAGATCTGTGGAATGACACTACAAGCTCGCAATGCATTATAGTACGCACACAGATCAAGGCAGGCATGGTCCAGTGATTTGTCTGCCTCAGAAAGGCACCAATGAGAGCTTTCACTGCTGGCTCTGAGAGTTTCACATCAGGAAAGAACATACTGAGCCTCGGCACATGGGATTCATTCGATTCATTGAAGTTAGCTGACATAAACCAGGCCCCAGTTATAATGCACAGTTTATCTGTTATATCCACCTGGTCCTCTGCAGCCATAAAAATGTGAACTTTGAAGCACACACAGTTCATTTCTCTTGTGTGATTTTTGACATTCAGTTCACACATTATTTGAAGAGCAATTGTCCAGGCATTGCCATTTTTCAGATAAAAACTGTTCATAGAATGTAAAACCAGGATATACACATGGCTGTAGTTTAAACACGTGCTTGAAGATGGATTGAAAGCCTAGACAAAAAAGAAGAAAAATAAATAAATAGAAATAAATAAATAAAATTGCATGTACTTTTCTTTTTGCTTCATTTGTATTTACTAATCTGTGTTTACAATGCTCACCTTATGTAAGCCCAGGTTGATCTGTTTGGGCTCAAGTCTGCACTGCTCACCCAGGATCTGCTTATTCAGGATTTCACAAAGGCAGAGTATCGGGCGTCTTGAAATAATAATCTGCACTGTGAACGCCTCAGGTTTTTCCACAGAAAAGTTCAACAAGTGTGTAGACTGATATTTCTCTACAAGGCAGCTGAAATAAGAAAAATGGGAGATCTTAGACTTACTGTCTCCAAAAGCAAACACACATTTTATTTAATCAAGGCACAATGGAATAACATAATCACATTTTGTGTCATCTATTCTGTTCTATTCTATTATAAATCACTTCTTAACCTCGTCATCATACACATTTATACAGCAGTATTAAAATGTGTCTTTCTAATAATGAATGTACAAACCTAATACATTTTCGACAGTGACATAGCAAAAAAATGAGTTTTTAAATAAAAACATGCATTAATAAATTAACTTGAAATAAATCATACCCACCCTTCACATGTTATTGGTACATGTCTTGTATTAAATGTCAAGGCTCTGTTAACTTTGACAGCTCTGTCCTCTGAATGTTCACTTTTATCATTTTGTCTCTCATCATCTCCTAGGCTAAGTGATGTACAGCAAGGGTTCAGTGCTCTAGTCAGAAGAGCAAGTAGAACCACAGTGGCTCCTCTCATCTCAGAGGCTGGGCTGGTATAGAGTTCCTGTTCAGGGTAGGGTCCTAGCTTTATACACTCATAAGTGACAAAGGAGGAAGGTACCCTTGGTTCCACAAGGGCCAATACTCAGAGGTAAACATTGCAGTGCACAAACACTTTTTCAGAAAATATTTGGTTTTATTTAAGCAACAATAACTACTGAAAAATATGTGAAACCTTACATTTATTTTTGTTGCATCTTCAGATAGCACTACATGTAGCAATTTAATACATTTAATAATTGATTAATTAATATTATTCAAAATAAAATTACAAAATACGTTACACAAAAGGAAATGTCAAATTTTTTAATTTGAATTATGGAGTTTAAAGACCTTAACTGGTACATTTAATTTCAAACCACTGATGTATGTGGTAAGGGACATTTTATACAATGATGTTGATGTTTGACGGCCCACTTTAGACATTCTACTATCTTAAGTAACTTTGCAACTAACTCTCATTAGAGTATTTGTAGACTATAGTAGATTGTTAGGTTAGGGTTAGTATGTAGTTGGAAAGTGACTTATAGTCAGTAGAATGTCTTTTGTGGGACTAATACTCTAATGATAGTTATGTGACATGTAGTTGCAAAGTTACTTATGAGTAGAATGTTTAAAGTGGACCACTGAAATAAAGTGTTACCTCTGTTTCAAACAAACAAACAAACAAAACAAAAAAAAAACATTTGAAACAATGTCTTTGAGCTGGCAGGTAGCACACTTGCTCTGACATCGCACAGTGGTGCTTATGCCCAGGTAACCCAAGGTGAAATGTTGTTTAACTGATTCCATGATTTACCACTGGTCATTGAGTATTTGCTGTAATAAAAAAGAGAAAGGGAGAGAGAGCGATACTGCAGAGCAGAATGAGATCGACATGTTAATAGATATGGTGAGATAGGGGCAAATGTATTGGATGTTAACTGGACAAGCCTACTCATGCAAAAGGGGCAAAATGCAATAACTTATATCTGTCATGTCTTATTTTAATTAAAAAAGTGATTAGAAATGAAAATATTAATGGATTTTTCTCATGGTCTGATGAAGAGCTGCATGACTCAAAATATAATTTAAATTTATCTGGTTGAGCACCTACCTTTTTTTTTTTTTTTTTTTTCTCAGATGATGTGCATTCATTTTGTTTGTTGAACCCCTTCCCATATTTTGTCCCACCTCCCCAAACCTAAACTTGATTAAGAAATTTGAAAATAAGACTCTACACTCTTATATAATTAGCCTAAAGGCCTGTACACACTGGGACGAATATCGTGCGCGATTATCGTCGAACGTTTAACACCTCGTGACTAAACGGGCGCCAATGTGAGTGTGCACACGGAAGCGAAAAACGCGAGGAGTAAAAGCGTCATTTTTTAAAAAACGCCTTGGGTTCGTTTTTTTGGTTTGACGAGCCGCGTTAAAGACTGGCAGACCAATGAGAGTGGCGCTTTTGTTCCCGTGCCTGGAGCTGCTGAAGTTACAGTAAAACACGACTTGGTGGCGCTCAAGCACAAAACGGTCTTGCCGAGCACACAAGACGACGAATAGAAAGTAAGTAGACGAGGAAGACCTCTACAAACTATTCCTGCGTCTCAAACAGCTTCCTAGCTTCCTAGGTCGTGTATCAGTATACCATTTAAATGAATGTGGCCGACTCCCTGATCAGTGCCCTGACTAGTGAACTAGGGCTGATTGAGACGCACGCTATGGGTGCTCTGCCAGTTCTTGGCCATACCAAAAGATGTGTATTATTTCTGTATTTTTGCTGTTTTTTTTTTTTTTTCTTTTACATTCAAGAAATATAGAGAATGTCTATTTCATAAATGTTTATTTGCACTACTGTTTCTGACTACCATCTCTCATATATGCCATTTAATATCTGCATTTTTATCTTCTTTAACTTTACTAATATAATATGTTTATTTGCACTACTGTTTCTGACTACCCTCTCTCATATATATGCCATTTAATATCTGCATTTGTATCTTCTTTAACTTTATTAATATCATAAATATGTTTATTTGCACTACCGTTAAGCACAAGCGCCACATACTGTCAGGGAGTGAATTTGCACGTTCACTCTGCGCATCGCCAGTGAAAATCGGTTGGGTGTGAACACAAAAAACGTCTCGAAAAACGCTGGCGATAAACGCGTGCGATATTCGTCCCGGTGTGTACAGGCTTTAATTGTGACTTATTTGCACAACCTTTTCTGATTACCATCTCTCATATGTCATATATATATATATATATATATATATATATATATATGCCATTTTATATCTGCATTTTTATCTTCTTTAACTTTTTATTAATATAATAAATATGTTTATTTGCAATACCGTTAAGCACAAGCGCCACATACTGTCAGGGAGTGAATTTGCACGTTCACTCTGCGCATCGCCAGTGAAAATTGCTTGGGTATGAACACAAAAAACGTCTCGAAAAACGCTGGTGATAAACGCGTGCGATATTCGTCCCGGTGTGTACAGGCCTTAAAAAAAAAAAAAAAAAAAAAATGCTTGGAAACTGATTACTAATTATTTTATGGTCTTTTATGTACTTTGGGTCTTCAAGTGGAATGGAGGCATGCAGGAGGTGCATAGTTGGTATACATTTTACAAGAGTAGTAAGAAATATAAGCATTACTGAATTACAGTATACATTAATCGAGAAGCTGACATGACGTTGTTACCAGTTAAAACATTTACATTGGCAATGTGGTAATCATTGAATGCAAGTTTTTATTAGTAATAATAATAACACTACTCATACTATTCTCATATTCACCCACACACACATCCGATAAAGACATAGACTTAAAGTATGAGAAATAAGAGAGAATGAAGTTCATCAAGTCTTACATTAGTAGTCTTACACCCCTTTTTTCCACTAGAGGGAGACCATATGTGACATTTACTTGGATGACTGAAAGGGTTCAGGTCTTCACTGATCCATTTGATGTCTGATGTGAGTGACATTGGCAGTTTTTATATTTTTCATATATTCATCAATTATTGTAATTAAGCTAAATGTGCTCTGTCTTTATGATCAGGTTAATGTGACATTTTTCTTAATAAATGCTTTTTTTGTGTTTGCATCTGGTCTTAACAGGATGACATAACATTTTGGAATGAAAATACAGATCAGTAAACTATAACTGGAAGCTAAAATGGCAAATATCTCAACAGCTACAGTTAACTTTCCAGGTGTGCTCAGGTAAGCTGGAATAAAGGCAATCCAGACAGAACAGAAAATGAGCATACTGAATGTAATGAACTTGGCTTCATTGAAGTTATCAGGGAGCTTTCGAGCTAGAAAAGCCAAAATGAAGCACAAGACAGCCAGTAGGCCAATATATGCCAGAACAGCCCAGAAACCGACAGCTGAGCCTAATCTGCATTCTAGGATGATTTTTTCTCTGTAGTAGTTCATGTTCATATATGGGAAAGGTGGTGATAATGTTAACCAAAGTACGCAGATAAGGACCTGTACAAGAGTAAAGCTAACAACACTGATTCTTTGTTGAAGAGGCCCAAACCATTTCATAACATTACTTCCTGGAAGTGTAGCCCTGAAAGCCATTAATACCACTATTGTTTTGCCTAGAACACAGGAGATACAGAGTACAAAAGTGATGCCAAATGCTGTGTGACGCAACATACAGGACCACTCAGTGGGCCGACCAATGAAAGTAAGTGAACAGAGGAAACACAGAGTCAATGAGAAGAGCAGCAGGAAGCTCAGCTCTGAGTTGTTGGCTTTTACTATTGGTGTGTCTCTATGGTGAAAGAAAACTACAAATATGAACACAGTTAGAAATGCCCCAAGTAACCCAAACATCATTAAAATGATACCCATGATTTCGGTGAATGACAGGAATTCCACTGTCTTTATGATACACTCATCACCTCTGCTATTGGACCAGTATCCAAAAGGGCACTTCACACAGTCAGATGCATCTGGTGTGGATGAAAACGGAAGTGCAATAGTAATGAGCCTGCTATTTCAATGAAGTCTCTCCTAGCCTATATCTGATCATATATACTACTCCTTTAGAAATAGACTTGTTAGTGTTTTTTTTTTTTTTATTTATTTTTTTTATATAATGTTTTTATGGCAGTGTATATCATTTAGATCATAATCATTTAGATTAAAATAACTGTCAAACTTTTCCATTTGATCCTCTTTTGATGAACTGCAAGTGTTAAAAGAGCAGTTAAACAAGCATTACCTGTTGTGTTGCTAATCTCTCCTGAAGGGCATGGAATACAGTCAAAACAACAGATGGGTCTTCCTTGCTGCACCGCTTTCCTAGTTCCTAGGGGACAACTCTCAGTACACACAGATACAGGCACCTGCCACACATCAGGGAAAAGCTACTTGAACAACAATAGAAAAATAATATGCCATGTGACATGTTTGCACATGTTTACACATGTTTGATCTGAGCCGTTACAATGCATCACTGCATCTCCTGTGCACTTGGGTATTTAGTTAAGATTGGAAAATTAATTTGAAAAGAGACACTTACAGTCTTCAGACCTCCTCCCCAGATGATGTTGACATTGTTCATAGTAAACTCTTGCCCACGAGGCTGAGTTGCATCATAGTAGCCAATTGTGGCTACCTCCATGGTACCTTTTGTGACCTTTTGTAAGTTTACCAGTTCATATCTTGCAGGGGAGTTTCCTTCACTATCAAAAAACAGTGTTTCTCCCCCATTCATGCTAAAATTTACGGTTTGCAGATAATGTACAACCTGTAATGGCAGAATTTATTTATTTTTATTTTTTTGCAGTAATCTCATTTTGGATTCAGAATAACCTTTTAGCAATATGGAAACCTAAAATTGTAAAGTGTATCAGTTTAAAACTATATTTTAGTAACATCACATGGTGACTTTGTTGATTTAAAAATAAATAAATAATCAGTAACACTTTAGAATAAATAAATATTAATAAGTAACTATGTAGGAAGTAATGTAGGACTAATGAGTAGTACTACATTACCGCTTCAGCTATTACTATTAACTAATATAGAAACCAACTTAACTAAATCAGTAAGTAATATTAAATTTAGGAGTTTCTTATTAGGTAATCAATAATTACTTAATGAGATTAGCCTTATTAATAACTAACTTAACTGACTAATTATAAAGAATATCAGTCATAATTTTTACTCTGAATATAGTCATAAAATGCATCACTAATTACTCAAGTGTTACCTAGTCACAATGCAGTAACTACTAGTGATCTGGACCATTATTTTAAAGTGAAAAACATCTTTTTTTTTTTTCACTTTAAAATTCACTTTATATAGTAGTCCATTTTTCAAGGACTACTAGTGATCTGAACCATTATTGTAAAGTGAAAAATATGTTTTTCACTTGAAAATAATGGTCCAGATCACTAGTAGTTCATAGAGTAATTAGTAATGCATTTTATGCCAAAAAAAAGACAGTTGCTCACATCGCAGACGTTAATGTTATGATTAGTAATTAATTAGTAATCCTTTATAATTTGTCGTAGTTACATATTAGTTCTTGATGCCAGTCCCATTCAGTAATTATTGATTACCTAATAAGGATCTTAGTCCTAAATTTGATATTACTTACTGATTAGTTAAGCTTGTTTCTATATTAGTTAATAGAAATAGCTGAAGTGTTAATGTAGTACTACTCATTTGTCCTGCATTACTTCCTGTTACTTATTAATGACGGACCATTATTCTAAAGTGTTACCGATTATTTATTTATTTTTAAATCAACAAAGTCACCATATGATGTTACTAAAATATAGTTTTAAAATGATAAACTTTACAATTTCAGGTTTCCATATTGCTAAAAGGTTATTCTGAATCCTTGTGTTACCAAAAACTCTTGTTTAATAGTAAATTATGTTAATAGTAAATTATGTTAATTTGTCCTTTGTTTAAATCAACCAGTTTTCTTGGATCTTTACATATATTATAGTTAGATTTTAAGATTTCAACATTTTAGAAGATATTTCACCTGCCAGGGTTGTATTGTTGTTGATTGTGCACAGGTGCCATTAGTAAATTGGAGTTTTTGTTGCTTACATGACAGTAGATTGTGCAGTGCATGAGCAATTGCATACACAGCAGTGTAGACATTATTGATGAATCTCAGATCAGACACATCAGTAAAAGGATGTTTGACATATTTTAAGTGCTCTGAGCCATTGCATGCCTTCAGCTTTGAACTTGGGCTCAATGAACACTGAAAAACATTTTCCCAGAATTCTTTGAGAAACATGCTTTTAGGAAATTGGGAGGGGTTGATGTCCTGTAGAAAAGGGCCTAGTCCAGGTATTTGAGCATTGCGTACACTGAATCCTATAGATCCAATCAGCAAATTGTGGCCTTGGCTATCTGCAAGAGAGTCATCTGTGATCCAGGCATCACTTCCGATCCACTGCAGTCCTGTAACATTTTGCCTGTATAGCTCATCTACCAGTATCTTGATCTCTCTGTGTGACATGAAAGCCATTATTACCTTGGATGAGGAGGTTCTGATAATGTCTACTATATTTGTTAAAGATGTTTTTGATCCTGTGCTCTCAAAAGCCTCTGAGTATTCAATACAGACTCCCTCTTCTTGAGCAGCTTTAATAAATGTGGCAATTCCAGTTTTACCATAATCATTGTCATTGCTTAAGGCTCCCACCCATGTCCAGCCAAAATGTTTCACAAGCTGGGCCAGTGCTCTGCTCTGGTAGTAATCACTTGGAATAGTTCTGAAGAAAGAAGGGAACTCTTTTCTGTCGCTCAGGCAAGCACAGGTAGCAAAATGACTGATCTGCATGAAGACAAATGTGAAACAGCATGAATGAAACTGGGTGAATTTCATTCTTCATCCCCTTTTTTTTTTCACTGCATTTCAGCAGATTATTGGTTATGCAAATAAAAAATACTTCACTTCTATATATATATATATATATATATATATATATATATATATATATATATATATATATATATATACATATATATATATATATAAAATATATATATAAAAATATTTACACTGTATATAGTGGAATGACATCTTACCACGGGTATGTGGAATCGGCCAGTTATTCTGGCAAACCCAATGGTTGGAGTGGATCCTGAATGACCTATTATAGCCTGCACAGTATTGGCCTTGGTGCAGTTTATTTCATCAGTGATATCATCTTGTCCATTGGACAGTGAAAGTGCAGATTGAAGAATATTAGAGAATCCACAGGCATTAAAGATTTCATACCCCAGAGTGTGGTTTGGGAGTATATTTGGGTTTTTATTTATTTCTTCTATTGTGAAGATCATAGTGCATGCAAATTTAAATTCCCTGTAATTGATGCTAAAGACATATACATATTTTTAGTTAAAGAGAAAAAAAAAGTTGGACAGACAAGTAAGTACCACTTCTGCAAAGCAAAAACATAAAACAATATATTATGTAATTCCACAAATTACAATAAACTTAAGACAACAATGTGCATTTAAAACATACTTACTCCTTGCACTTTGGTTGTGGAGGTAATCGATTAAATTTTGGAATCACCCCAGTATAGCCTGTGTAAAATGTGAAGATTCCACCAATATTTAGTGCTCCATCTTTGACGAACTCAGGCAGCTGTGCTTTACCCTGTCGCTTACAAACTGTCTGTTCTGTCCTGATCAACACTGACTTGAGCAGTAGTAGCTCTAGAATCAACATTGTGTGTCTGATCCTTTCAAACATTCGGTGACCAAACACATTCACCCTTTTTATAGACCAAAGTTTTGTTTACACCCTTAACAGATGATGTATTATAATGCATCATGCATCATATTATTTGGATGTTTACATCAAATAAATAATTTTCTTTGAAAATTCATTGGGCATTATGTAATAATTTTGTTTTTAATTAAATTAATGCAATTTTTTTTCATGGTATGCAAAGAAATTTCGTTGAACACAATAAAACTTTTTCAGAGATAATATGAAATGTCTTTATTCATTTTAAAGCACTCATAAAGCATATTTTATATATTACTAAATCTATTTATACTATATAAAATCAAACATTATTTACAGTATGTTGAATGTACAGTATATTGGAGTAAATGATTCTCTTAAATTCTTAACATTATTTTTTGCATGGTACAGATTGGACATATATTTAATAAACAGTACATGACTTCATAATATTGGTGATTAGAAAGTTGGTGTCACATCAGGAATAAATTCTAAAATCAACACTTTTAGATGATTGTTTTGATGGGGTGACATTTGTAGTGAAGGTAAGCTAACATTTATAATTATTTTAGTTTAGCGTTTTCAATATATATTTCACTGTTTATTTATTCAGTAAAATATATAATATTCTGGATGAATAATACATATTTTTACAGATTTTCTTTTTTAAAGTAGAGGCTACAATCATAGTTCATAAAACATGTTTGTGGATTTTTTTTTTCTTTTTTTTTATGATTTTTCTTTTTTTTATGATTTACCCATCATGTGTTTCTTTGTGTTTTGTTCTGGCTTGAGTAAAATAATGTAACATTTTGGAGCAAATATGCAAAACAGCAAGCCAAAACTTGAAGCTAAAATAGCAAATATCTCCACAGCTACAGTAAATTTTCCAGGAGAACTGACATAAGCTGGGATAAATGTGAGCCAAACAGCACAGAATATGAGCATACTGAATGTGATGAATTTGGCTTCATTGAAGTTATCTGGCAACTTTCGAGCCAGAAAAGCCAGAATGAAGCACAAGACAGCCAGTAGGCCAATATAACCCAGAACAGCCCAGAAACCAAAATCTGAACCTAAATTGCATTCTAGAATTATTCTCTCTTGGTAATAATTCATGTTCATATATGGGAAAGGAGGGGATATTGTTAACCAAAGCACACAAATTATAATCTGTAATAGAGTGAATGTAATGACACTGAGTCTTTGCTGCAAGGGTCCAAACCATCTCATGACATTACTTCCTGGAATTGTAGCCCTGAAGGCCATTAACACCACTATTGTTTTGCCTAGAACACAGGAGATACAGAGAACAAAAGTGATCCCAAATGCTGTATGACGCAACATACAGGACCACTCGGTAGGCCGGCCAATGAAAGTAAGTGAGCAGAGGAAACAGAGAGTCAATGAAAAGAGCAGCAGGAAACTCAGCTCTGAGTTATTGGCTTTTACTATGGGGGTGTCTTTATGTACAAAGAAAACTACAGCAATACCTAATGTAAAAGAAACACCCAGTAAAGAAAACACTACTAGAATAATTCCCATCACATCTTCAAATGATAAGAATTCCACAAGTTTTGGGACACATTCATCTCTCCATTTGTTCGACCAAAATTCAGCAGGGCACTTGAGACACATCACTGAATCTGAGGAACAAGTTTGAATATAAAAAATTATTTAGTTTGTACACTTCTGCTTGTTGTTGTGCATTTGTAATGTTGTACCATACCTGTCTCATTACTTATTTCTCCTTCTGCACACTGAATACAGTCATAACAGCAGGCAGGTTTTCCTTTTTTCACAGCTTTCCTAGTGCCCATGGGACAGCTCTCACTGCACACAGACACGGGTACCTGTAAAACACGACAATGTGTACCACAACAAAACTTGCTTCTTGTATACAGCAATGCAAGATGTACTTCACAAATATAGGCCTGCTCACAAAAATTACCTGGTGTTGATTTTTGGCCCACACTATGCTCATGTTGTTAAATGAAAGCTGAAATCCTGGTTGTAAAGAGGCATCATAGAAACCCACTTTAACAAACTCTGTTCTCCCATCCTCCCCCTGCTGCCAGTTCAAGAGATCATACCTTGCTGCCGGATCTCCATTTTTATCAAAAAACACCTTTTCACCAGTTTCTGTGTAGAAGCTCACTTCTCTCAAGGCGTTAAGTACCTGTAAAAGAAAAAAAGAAAAAAACAAAAAACAAAAAAACTTTAAGTAAATAAATGAGTGCAACTGACATGACTGTTTCCATGCAACTCATGCTACCTGCCATGTATTGTTGACTTTCTCCAGGCATTTGCTTTGGTTTGTGTCTAATTTTGAACAACTGATTATGCTATTCATAGCATGAGCAACTGCATACACAGCTTTGTAAACATTATTAGCAATTTGTAATTCTGTAACATCTGTGTACTGGTTCTGCACATTGTCCAAACTTTCATTGCCTGTGCACATGCTTCTACTTCCCACAGTTTGTTGTGAGGGAAGTTTACATTCGAATACTGTTTCCCACAACTCTTTATACAGATCTATGCCAGAAGATGGGTTAAGTTTAGTCAAAAATTCCTTTAGGCCTCTTATTTCAGCTTTTGGGATGGCAAAGCCCATGGACCCTCTAAGGATGTGTTGCCATTTACCAGAAGCAATGTTCATATCAGAGATCCATGATTCACTACCAATCCACTGTAGACCAGTAATATTCTGTTGAGCTATTTCCCCTAGAAGAACTTCCATATCTGAGTAGGATACAAAGGCAACAATCACTTTAGAGCTTGATTTCTTTACAATGTCCACGATTCTCAAAATTTCCTCCCTGGGATCAGTCCTGAAGAATGCTTCTGAAAACTCCACACAGACTCCAAATTCTGTGGCTGCTTTGATAAAAGTGTTCATGCCATTGTTTCCATAATCATTATCACTGCGAAGAGCCCCTACCCAGGTCCAGCCAAAATACTTGACCAGTTTGGCCAGTGCTCGGCTTTGGTAATAATCACTGGGAATAGTCCTGAAGAAGGAGGGGTGTTTCTTTCTGTCACTAAGGCAAGCGCATGTTGCAAAATGACTAATCTGCAGGATTAGTGACAAATGAATTAGCTAGTTTTTTTTTTTTTTTTTTTTTTTTTTTTTTTTTTAATAAAATAGAATTTGTGATTTATTAATAGTATTTATTTATTTTTTAACATTATTACAGAAATTTTGTCACAAATGTTTTGTTAAATATTTAAACAACTTACCACAGGTAAATGTAAAGGTCCAACTGTGGAAGAGATGGCAATAGTTGGAGTAGAGGAGGTTTCTGCAATGATAGCTTGGACTGTGTTGGGTCTTTGACAGGACAACTTATAGGCATTTTCGCCATTTACTAATGACAGAGAGGCTCTGAGAGCCATTTCTATAGAACCACATGAATCATAGATTTTGTATCCCAAACTGACACCAGGAAGAATATCAGCTCTGTTGTTGATTTCCTCAATGGCAAATACCATTGTCTGTGCATTTTGAAATTCTCTGAGGCTCAAACTACAGAAAGAAAATAAATCAAATAATTAAATAAATGACAATGAAAATGCATGAGGTTAAGACAGGTATATGTATATAAATACCTGTACAAGCACACGGGTGTGGGTATATAAATACCAATACAAGCACACAAGACAGATCATTCATTCTTTCATTATTCTTTTTATAACATCTGTCAAATCCACTCACCTCTTGCATTTTGGCTGCTCTGGTTTTGATGTGAATGTGGGCATCATTTCCTCCCAGCTGTTATGAAAGGAAAATATGCCCCCAATTGTCACATCCCCATCTTTTCTAAGCTGTGGAATGTCAGGAGTCCCCCATAACTTGCATGGAGGGTCAGCTGCTCTCACTAGTGTGAACAGAAGCCATGTGTGTAAGAACCCCATTCTAAAGCCTTAACAGGCAGCTAAACATCTGGCTTTGTCTTATATAACAGCTGTTGGGTCTCCATCCACTGTATACCATGTTGTGGGTGTTGCTTAATGAATTGCATATTTTCTGGCTTTAACTTACTTTAGCCAATGAGAAAACAATAGCTTAAACATGTTAAAAGATTACAGTATATTTTCATACAAACAAATAAAATGGAGCTCATCTTCTCTACTGTAATGGCCTTAAATCTATTGTAAGAATTGTGATTTATTATTGTAAGAAGTGGTTTACAGTTTTGTAGTCATCATAAAATGTAGCCTTATCCTAATCATAAACAAAGTCATACTAATAAAATCACACTTAACAAACAGCAAACATCAGATTTATATGGGCATAAGTGTAATACAAAAATGTGTAAACCAATCAAATTTCTTAGTAGTAGTTCTTATTTTTTTAAGTTTTTGATCTGTTGTAAAATAATAATAATAATAATAATAATAATAACAACAACAACAATAAAGAAAAATAATAATCAGTTTATGGTATAAGATTTTTGCAAATTCAGTATTGCAAGAATAAAAAACTCAGTAGGCCTATACAATCTGCCTATACAGCTTAGCACAATGTGCTGTACTGTTTGCTGTTTACCATGACACAATGTGCTCAACCTGACTTACACTTACAGTGTAATGATCAGAATTGCATTGGAAATGGTATTGGCTGCAATATTTAACATTTCTTTCCTGATACATTATTTGATTGGAATGCCAAAACTATTGACAAGGTGGATTCAACATGAATTTAACACACAACATGGTAAACTCACGACACCAAGGTAGAATAATACAGTTTAAAATGCTTATCGGCACATAATGTGTTGTGTTTCCATAGCCTAATATTTACAATATAATAATAATAATAATAATAATAATAATAATAATAATAATAATAATCCAGCCTGCTTCACACTGTATCCAGGGTTGGATCAAATATTTTAGCAAATGGGCACATGCCTAATGGCACAATGTCCTTTGTGATTATAATGTGTTTTTAGTATATGTTGTTGGGTTGCCATATAAAATAAACTTTGTATTAAAGTATAATAGTAGTAGTAGTAGTAGTAACAGTAATTTGGGCAAATTGCCCAACAAGGCTGATCATGTGAGTGCAACATTGGCAGCCTCCATCAGGGGGCGACCTTCTCTATGTAAAATTAAAAGCTTGTTTCTCAAATGCAGGGATCTTCAACGTTTTTCATGGCAAGGATCCCTTAGGTGATAGAGACATGGAGCAGGGACCCCTGATACAAAATGTGTCAAACAGAGCTACAAATGAAGCATATAGATTTCAATATTAATAGAAACCAACCATAGTATGATGTTACATTAATAAAGTAGATTAGAAGTATTCATGTTATTGTTGTTACACATGCATCATTTTTTTTTTCATTGTTAAAATTGAGATATATGCATCATAATAAGCATACATGTTGCAAAAAAAAAAAAAAAAAAATCACAATTCATTAGTTGTTCACAACTGTTGTAAATTGTTTTAATGGATTTTCAGAGTCATACATTTTAATTTTGCTAGTCAGATAGAAAATTAAACATTTACTTTAACTTTAGCTTCAAGTTTTCTAAAACTTCACATTTTAATTTTACTGTGTGATGGACAATTAAGTATCAAATAACTGAAATTTGTGAGGGTTCTCTAGTACAGTGCAGATGTAATGTATAAGCAACAGCTCCACCATAACAAAAGTGGCCAGTGAGATTTCTAAGAATATTTACAAGTCATTACTTTTACAAATAATTAGAATGGAATATGTAACATTGATATCAATATTTTTCTATTAAAGACACAATGTAAGATTTTTCCAAAATATCCAAAAAGCACAGTGTTATTTTGTTGACCTGTGTACTTACATTATCCCAAATGTTTCCAACAATGTTTAAATACAGATAAATCAGCTATTTTAACCTATGCAACATCCCTCCTTATAACATTGCATGTCAATGACATCATATACGAATTACCAATGATTTCCAGTTTTACTAACATAGAAACCATGGACACCACAGATCCTTTAATATATTGTGTTTTATTAGACAGGTGAGCAACTTTGGATACCTTCATCGACAGAAAACATCTCTCATCCCCTCATTTGTTTCTCCACTAGAAGCAAGTAATGTATGCAAAATTCCATGCAGATAATTTGTAATTTAGGGTATGCTCAAAGAATGCATCTTTTTATCAACAGGTACTTGATATCTGATTGGTGATATTAGCGAAGGTTTCGTTCACTGATAAACTTTTGATTGTTTCTGATATCAGATGGCCACTTTGTGTAACCAGGATGAAGTATACTTGCTTGAAAGCAAGAAGGAGTCTTTTCACCAGTTTTCTGTGGGGGCAGCCGTGGCTTAATCGTTAGCGAGTTCGACGGGTAACCGAAAGGTTGCTGGTTCGATTTCTGGCAGGAAATAACTGAGGTGCCCTTGAACTTAGATGGGTTAAATACAGAGGACAAATTCCAACTATAGGTTACCATACTTGGACTTCACTTGTCACTTTCCCCTTCCCCGATATGTCAGACTGTCATCATGATCTAGATCAGATCGCAGTTTTGCAAAGATCAGTTCTTATCAGCAGCATTGTAATTTAACATTTTAAGACTAACAACACTGTTCTGTGTTCTCGTTTTTACCTAGTTTACTATTTACTAATGGTCTTGTATAATTGTTAATTACGTGCTGTTATGGTCGTTAAGACGGAATTTCAATTTTGTCAAGCACACCTTAAACATACTCCAATCTCAGCAAAATTTGGTTTGTTTCCATTTCTCATGAAGGAGAGTTGACTGGGTGGGTGAGAGCAGAAGATTTCAAAAGTCCAAAAATAAGGGCCACTCCAACTGTCAAATCACAGCAATCATATTGGCTGGCGACAACCTATGACATACTACTAGTGCCACCAGGAAGTATTGAAGGGGTGCCTAGAGAATATGTCATCCACTTATCACCTGAAGGGACTGTGCAGGCAGCCCGGAAGCATGGCAAGGAGACGCAGTGTCTCGTTCCCTGTTCTCAGGGAACCAGGGTTAGCGTCTTGCACTGCGTCCTGAGACACTACTGGGGAACAAAATACCCACGCCACCATGCTGAAGGGAGTGCATGCCAAGAAATGGCTGTGACTAAACACACATAATGGCAGTTTCAACAAAAATGCCAAAAACAAAAAACAAAAAACAAAACCACTCGCCCCTTCTGGTCACACACTAGGCTGTCAGTGACAGTGCTCCCTGTGGCCACTGCCTGAGCTGTCACGCCTCAATCAGTAGGTACTTTTGTAGTAACCAAAGGACTTGTCAAAAGGCAGCTGAAAGGCTTGGTACCAGCATCTTCACTGGGAAGGAGTTCCTTTAAGGGAGTATGGCCAAGGAGCCAAAAGGAGCCCTGGCCAGTCACTTTTTAGAGAGATATTGTGTCATCCCCTAGAGCCACCAGGGAGGCTGACCTGGTCTAACTTGTGAACTAGTCTTTCCAAACACTTACTCCGTTCAACCCTTGACCTACAGAATGCTTATTTTTCAAAGCACTATGGAGACTGGGTACTCCACATATGGTCCCTAATGAGAGGAGTACCTCCAGCTCCATCAGGAGCTGATCTACCAAGGGGGTTCACCAGAATCTCTCGACTTTTTAGACTAAGCTCAGGGAGTGAAGCTCTCTATAGGACGATCCTCTCAAAGAGTGAGTACCTAGAGCTCTAAAAAGCTGATCTACCAGGCAGGTCTCACAAGAGTCCTTCGACCTTCTGACCAGACTCAGGGAGTGAGGTGCTCTACAGAACAACCCTCCAACACAAGGGGAATACTACCTATCAACCAAGCTCCAGGGCCCCAGGATGCTCCTATATAATAACAGAGACCTGCACGGGTCCTATTTGATAAACCTGCACCCGCCCCGCACCCACAGTTATCAACAGCACACCCGACCCGATATCCAACAGAAACACTAATTTTAGCCTGCACCCGACCCGACCCGTTTGACATAAAAACTGCGACCCAACCCGCACCCACATTAAATCTCCTACACCAGGTAGACAAAAAATAAATAAAACCAAGCAATAAAACCAACATTAGCCATTATATGTCGCTGCATCTAATTAAACAATGCATTAAACAACAAATTTTTTAAGTAAAAAATAGAACAAATAATGTTTTAGTAGGGCTATTTAACTGTAAGCTTAAAGCTAGTAAATACTTTATCATATTCACTCAGTATTTAAACACGGTTGTCTCTTCTGAAACTAAGCAGTGTTTGGCCGCTATTCTACCCGTTACATAAAATTTGGCGGGTTACCCGTCGGGTACCTGCCCGTGTGCAGGACTCTGTATAATAATAATAATAATAATAGTAATAATATGAATATGAATAAACTATCCCTTTATTCCATTTCTACAGGGAGCTGAGGTCACTGCATTATAACGGCTCTCACCAGTGGAGAGGCAACCTGCAAAGCTCAACCTGTGACTTCACAGAGCAGAGGCCTTAATGTAAATTAGGCCTGCCATACTCTTACATCCTGAAAGGAGGCACTCACTACCAAGCATGACGCCAGACCCTCAGAAGGGTTCCAAATGATGGAACAAACTCATTGGCCCAGCCTCAGGCCTGATGTTATGAGCACCTGTGGGGGAAGAAGGGTACAGGGGGAAGGGACAAATAAGAGAAGAGGGTAAATGTGCAGACCCTCAGAGTACCTGGTTTGGATCACTTCCCTCAGATCCTGCTTCTTTTTCCTAGTGTCCCATGACCTACTCTTTGGAGGAGGAGAGGCCTGGGAGGCAATGCTAACCCCCTGGCTGCCTGGGTGCAGGCTAGGACCGGCATAGTATGCACGATTTAAATGCAGCCGAGCACGCCCTCGCTTCCCTGAACTTTCCAACCACCGTCTCTACAAAGGTGCCAATAAGTTGTTCTCTTCAGAAAGCCCTCCTCTTTTCCAATGTCCACCAAGTTCACCCACAGGTGCCTCTCCATTGCCACCATCGTCGCCATCGATCTGTCATCCGCAGCAGCAGTCTGTTTGTTGGCCCGGAGAGCCAGATCTGTGGTGCGGCGCAGCTCGAGTACTGCTTCAGGGGGAAGACCCTGGTCCTGTTCCAAGTCTTTCAGCAAATCAGCCTGGTATGATTGAAGCACTGCCATGGTGTGCATTGAAGCTCCAGCCTGACCTGCTGCCACATACAGTATGCCCTGTCAATCAAGCGTGAAGTGGTTTTAAGCAGCTTTGTATGCAGGGCTGGAGCTTTAAGGGTAGATGCCCCTCCACCTGATAGATAGTTCGCAAACATCTCGTAAATGGGAGGCATCACCACGTATCTGTTACAACAGAGACGGCTCGAAGGCAGATGTAAAAGCAAGTACAATGTTTTATTGATATCAGCAGAGATAACGGTGAGTATATGGCAATGATAGAAGCTTGGTATGTAGATAGAAGAATTGATACTGTCCTTTTGTTGATTGTAGGTGGAATATGGAGAAGCACGCTGGAGACTGGGAACACTCACACACAGTTGGAGAAGCACACGAGGAAGACTGGAGACACTGGAGACGTTGGAGGCAGGTAAGTAGCAGATTGGAGTCCTTAAGGTGAGTACACATGGAGATATGGTACGAACGAGACCGGACAGTGACTGTGTGTGAGTGTGCGGTTTTTAAGGTGGTGGTGATTGCTGAGTTGATGACGTGCAGGTGGCGGCGATTAGTACTCTGGTGATTGTGTGCGTGGGTATTGGAAGGAGGTGCAACCTGACGTGTCTGTGACAATATCCATGCTCGCGCATGCCCTCGACATTTGCATAATTTGCATGCCTATGTCAGTGAATGTGGGCTGAATATGGATTCTTCCATACCTTTGCGATCTCAGTATGGAGATCAGGAAGGAATGGAAGGTTCACGGGACCTGGAGGATTATGGCTGAAAAAAAAAAAAAAGTTTGTCTAATCTCCCACGAGCGGTTTCTTCCCAAACCTGCCTGAAGGACGTTCCATAATGCCTAACAGCTCATCATAAGCAGGGAAGGGTGGCCGCCTTCTTCACCCTCAACAGCCATCTCTTGCTTTTCCTGCCATGCTTCCAGTAGAGCAATGTCTGTTGAATCAGAGGATGAAAGAGAGACTGCATCCTCATCCAGCAGAACACTCTCGTCAACTGCCAAAGCGTGAGAGATTAACTCCCCTCTCAAACTGAAGAGTTCATTTGCATAAACTCATAAACTCTTAACATTTTTATTTTTATTTTTTTGGTAACACTTTTCAATAAGGTTCATTAGTGTATTAACTAAAATGAACTAACCATGAGCAATACATTTGTTACTGTATTTACTAATCTTCGTTAACGTTAGTTAATGAATACAGTTGTTCATTGTTAGTTCATGTTAGTTCACAGAACATTAACTAATTAACTAATGTTAACAAGATGGCTGTTTTGTTAATTAGTCATTTCATTCACCTGTGCCTTGTTAATTTATTCATTAGTTCCCTTTGTTTGCTCCATGCATGTTAGTTCTTGTTCTCTCTCAGTCTTAGTCTGTTCTCGTTAATGTATAGGTGTATTTCTCCTAAGTTTATCCTGTTTCCCAAGTATTGGTTATTAAAGCCTGTCTCCTGTAAGTATTCCTTGTTGTGCAATTTTCTAATAAACCACATTACTTGACAGAAGATTGAACACAAAAACAATATTTAGTTAGTGTCATTTCATGTTTCCCTTTTGTTTCTGTTTTTTCCCCATGGACCTACCAGCCATCCAGCTTTTCTTCTTGGAGTAGGGAAACTGTCCGCTGGACGAACACACACTGGATTTCATCCACCTGGCATGCCTCATGCATTACCCTTGAACAAGCGCTCAAAGACATGTCTTCCAGCGAATGGTCCAAGGGAAGATTTCAGTGCTTTGATAAGACAAGGGAGACGGGCCTGCCATGATCGATGAGCCTGATCCATCAGAGAGGACACAGAAGACATTGCCCCAAAGCCTGAGCCCCTAACTGTGTCTGACCAGGTGCGCAAGCCAGCAACAGTGCGGATCGCCAAGGAAGTGCTTGTGGTGTGCGGGGACTGGAAGGATAACCCATAGCCAATGGGGAAAAATGTCATGTTGAATATCTATACTGATATGGACTGGGTAATGTGTTTGGAATGAAAGGATGCAACATTGTTTGATGGAAATTAAAATTATCAACCTACAGAGGACTGAATTCAAAGACACCCCGGGAATCAAAGTGAAAAAAATGATGCAGAAGGCTAGTCCATTTTGCTGAAATTTCATTGCAGCAACTCAGAATGGTACTCAGTAGTTTGTATGGCCCCCACATGCTTGTATGCATGCCTGACAATGTCAGGGCATGCTCCTAATGAGACGACGGATGGTGTCCTGGGGTATTTCCTCCCAGATCTGGACCAGGGTATCACTGAGCTCCTGGACAGTCTGAGGTGCAACCTGGCGGCGTCGGATGAAACGAAACATAATGTCCCAGAGGTGTTCTATTGGATTTAGGTCAGGCGAGCGTGGGGGCCATTCAATGATATCAATTCCTTCATCCTCCAGGAACTGCCTGCATACTCTCGTCATATGAGGCCGGGCATTGTTGGGCACCAGGAGGAACTTAGGACCCACTGCACCAGTGTAGGGTCTGACAATGGGGCCAAGGATTTCATCCTGCTACCTAATGGCAGTCAGGGTGTCATTGTCTAACCTGTAGAGGTCTGTGCGTCCCACCATTGATATGCCTCCCCAGACCATCACTGACCCACCACCGGTCATGCTGAACAATGTACAGGCAGCATAACATTCTCTACGGCTTCTCCAGACCCTTTTGTTGCCCATCTAGTGCACCTGTTGTTAATTTCATTAACACCAAAGCAGCTGAAAGTGATTAACCCTCTAGAGTCTGAGGCTGATTTGGGGCCTGGAGACGTTTTGACATGCCCTGACATTTGTGCTTTTTTTAGTTGTTCATAAACATATTAATGGAAAAAGTGTCATTACACTGTATTCAGCACAAACTAGGCTACCATAATGTGTGAGAAACATGTATGTACACGTTTGTACTTTTGAAGAAATAATGTTTATGCATGGTTATTGAAAAAACAAAAAACTTAAGTCACTGAAATAAGGCCAAAAAAAAAAAAAAAAAAAAAAATTATATATGTGTTCACAAGACTTCTGGGTATTGGAGATTGTAGACTAGAGTTTTTGCTTCAAAATGATGTTAAAATTATCCTGCCTACTCATTCATATAAAACAATAGAGAGATTTAAATTTTGTAAGACACCTGAGATGACAAAATAATCGCATAATGAGCTGTAATGACCTGCATATTAATGATCTCTTTCAGTCAGGTAGGCTGTGAAAAAAACCCTCTGTGATCATGTCTCAAGCTCATCATGCTGTATATCAAACATACAGAAAAAACCGCAATACTGTAAAATATTATTACAATTTAAAATAATGGTATTCTATTATATACTTTAAAATATAATGTATTTCTGTGATGCATAGTGTCTGAACAATTATGTTACCTCTATGACATTTCATATAGGCTTTTAGTTTAAAAGCATGCACATTTGGAGAAATATTTATGGATTCTCATATGTTTATGTCAATTTTCTATATAGAGGAGTAATATTTATTCAGTATTTATTGTCATTACTATGAGCGCTGGATACTGTGTTTTCAATTCATACTTGCAGCCTGAGGGCGTTCTGTACACTTTTAGTCCACAAATGCCTCCTAAAGAAGAATAGGCCATGTGACAATCCAGGAACCAACCGAACTAACAGAGGCTTCCAGAGATCGCTAACTATGGCTATGCAAAACACTTTTGAAGACAATAAATAGACGATTGAGACGATGTATACATGTATTGCCTCAGAATTTGCGTCTGAATAGTGCTTCCTCCATGGGCGTGGTCACATTAGCGGATAATGAGCTGAATCACGGACTTCTGACATGGCTCTCTTTTCATACAGATTACATAAACAGAGAATATTTGTTTTCAATTTGACTTACACAATTTAAAACCTGACATCTCAACATTTCTTTAGACATAAGTCTAATTTTTTTGTGATTAGTATTCACAGTTACAGTTCATTTTCTGAGAACTATCAGATTGGACTTCATTCAGAGGGAGACGACAGATCACACACAAAAAGCACAACATTTTGTTTTTACTCTGAGTGTAAATAAAAGAAGATATTCCACAGATTAAAATGGTGTATAACTCTTAATTGTATGTGCAACATTGACAGAGTATTTTTAGTCTCTTTCACACTGGTAAGAAAAAAACTGAGGTGGTATCACCGGCGATACCTCAGACTCCAGAGTGTTAACAACCCCCTCTGCTACTTAACTGACCAGATCAATATCCCAGGAGTTTAGCTGACTTCATGCTATTCTCTGATTAAAAAGTGTTTCTTTAATTTTTTTGAGCAGTGTATTTTGACCAAGTAAAACGGTGCTGTGTTACCCCACAATTTTAATTCGTCAGGTAAAGTGACTTGTATGAGTAGCAATTCCGCACTTACAGCTGTTTTATTAGAATGAAATTGAATAGTGTGAATTTCAGTGATCAAACGTAACTGTAACAAAGTTAAAGTTCAGGGAGGAAGGAGACAGGAAGCGGCAAACGTTAAATGCAACTTTAATCGTAATGGACAACTGCGGCATAAAAGCTTAATTCAAACAGCAAAGTAAAAAGTTCAAGGCCTGATCATCTCTCACGATTCACTGTCGTCATTCCATGGGACTCGAGACTGGTGTATTGTACAGGTATCTCTCATTAGCATTCGCTTCACTGGCCTCATTCATCTCGCATGGCTCTCGTCCCCACCCTGCTTCATACAACAGTAACATTAATAAAACTTTAAAACATTAGCTTATCCGTGAACATTACTTCTGCCTGAGTCCTGTCGGATTGCTTTCCATCAGCTGCGGAGGTGAAGATGACAACTCTGACGATTCCACACTCATTCCCTGCATTAACAAGCTACCCCTTTGTTATTGTTTTGAATAAGCATCCTCTAGTAGTGAAACGTACATACTGTGCCTTTAATCTATTAGTCTGCATTTACGTTGCACGTGTCAATTTTGATATGCCACTTTTTTTTTTGTCCAGTGCTATAGTTACCACTGTCAACTGCAATTTTGATAGTGAATCCCACATTTATATGTAGATGTCACTTCCTAAATTTTCACTGTGCAATTGGCTGTCGGTCCTCTTAGCAGCATGAAAAACTTTTTTTCAATGGATAATATTTATAGCCTCGAAAGCACGCGAAAGCCCTTTACAATCATTAAAATGCTGTCAGTCACTCAGTTTGTTATCTTACAAATCAATACAAGTCAATAAAGTTGTCTACACTGCATAATGAATCTCTTACTTGCATTGTGTCTTTGTTTGTAATGAGAGGATTTGCTCAGCACTAAACAAAATCTCAGGTGTTTTGAGTGGTGAGTTGATTCTGACTAAATTAAACCACTCTTATTGGCTATTGTCAACAAACATGACTGTGCTACATTTCTCATCGCTGCAAAAACACGCTGTAAATAGAAACATTTGACGTTCTCCATAGTGTAAACACAAAAACGCACTGGAGAGTTTTCCAGTATGATATGATTACAGTATCAACTGAGGGTGCTTATATTTAAATTTGACTTTGTGATATTTTTACCCATGATTTAATTTGTTAACAAAACGACCAACCCCCAGTTGAAGATCCTTGCTTAGATTTATTTAATTTAAACCAATTCTTAATTCTGAATATTTCAGGGATTTTTCATGCTCTGTTAATTTTGTGCACTCCAATAACTATTAATGGATATCATTGGACATCTTTGCCATTACATGCTTTTTAGTGTTCATTTCAGGTTTTAGTAAAATTATATAGCACTTTGGCAAGAAAATACAGAACAGTAAACCAAAGCTAGAGACCAAAATGGCAAATATTTCCACAGCTACAATGAATTTTCCAGGAGAACTGACATAAGCTGGGATAAACGTGATCCACACAGCACAAAATATGAGCATACTGAATGTGATGAATTTAGCTTCATTGAACTTGTCAGGCAGTTTCCGTGCTAGAAAAGCTAAAATGAAGCAAAAGACAGCCAGGAGACCAATATAACCCAATACAGTCCAGAAACCAATAGCTGAACCTAAATGACATTCTAAAATGATCTTTTCTTGGTAATGATTCATGTTCATATATGGAAATGGTGGAGCTAATATTAACCAGAATGCACAAATAAGCACCTGTATAAGTGCAAAGAAAATTACACAGAGTTTTTGCTGCACGGGCCCAAACCATTTCATAACATTACTTCCTGGAAGTGTAGCCTTGAAGGCCATTAACACCACTATTGTTTTCCCCAGAACACAGGAGATACAGAGGACAAAAGTGATACCAAATGCTGTGTGACGCAACATACAGGACCACTCAGTGGGCCGACCAATGAAAGTAAGTGAACAGAGGAAACAGAGAGTCAATGAGAAGAGCAGCAGGAAGCTCAGCTCTGAGTTGTTGGCTCTTACTATAGGTGTGCTTCTGTAAATATAGAAAATAAGCATGATTGCTGTAGTGAAAAAGACCCCAACTAAAGAAAAAAATGCCAAAAAAATCCCCATTATTTCAGCATATGACAAGAATTCAATTTCTTTTGGGATGCAGGAATCTCCTCTTGTATTTGACCACTGTGCAATAGGGCATTTGAGGCAATCAACTGAATCTAGAAAAAAGAAAAAAAAAATCAAATGCAATAATTCTGTTAAATATTAATCAAACATTGGCTCCAATTTTGTGAAAAAAACACATCTTGAAAGATTTTTTGGTAACTATAAATTATGCATAAGTGCATGCAACTAACCCTAAACCCAATCCTAAACATAATCCTAACCTTATAATAAGAACATTTAGTTAATTAATATTACTCAGTAGTAGAATGTATACTTTCATTACATTCTTATGTACCTGTTGTGTTGCTAATCTCTCCTGGTGGGCATAGTATGCAGTCATAACAGCAGACAGGTCTTCCTTTCTGCACTGCTTTTCTAGTGCCTGGGGGACAGCTCTCACTACACACAGACACAGGCACCTGCAAAACACCAATACAAGGACACAAACATTATAATATTTACTTTCTCAGCTGCAATTTGTTTTTTTTTTTTTTTTTTTTTTTTTTTTTGGTGTGTGTGTGTGTGTGTTTAGAAATTTATGTTAAAAGCTCTACCTGATTTTTTCCTTCTCTCCAGATGACCTGAACATTATTCATGGAGAACCGTTGACTTTTAGGCAAAGAGGCATCATAGTAACCAATAGTTTCCACCTCTATTTTGCCTTTATTAACACTTTGTAGATTGATCAGCTCATATCTCGCTGGTGAATCTCCGTTTTTATCAAAAAAGACATTTTCACCCCCAGGTGTGGTGAAATTTATGGATTGCAAAGAGTTTAAGACCTTGAAATGAAAAGGAAAATATTACTGATTGTGTTTTTTATATATATATATATATATATATATATATATATATATATATAAATATAAAATTTATATATATAAATATATATAAAATCTGAAATAATTATCTGGTCTTACCTGCCAAGGCTTTACTTCAGTAAGTTTTAGACAAGTGGAATTAAGAATGAAGCTTTTGTTTTGCTCACATGAGAGAATATTATTAATTGCATGGGCTACTGCATAAACAGCTTTATATATATTGTTTGAGAACCTTAAATCAGTCAAGTCAGTGAAAGAGTTTTGCACATCTCTCAAGTTCTCAGAGCCATTACACCTCTTTTTTATTTCACTTGGAGACAAAGAACAGTCAAAAACATGTTCCCAAAAGTCTTTAAAAAATACGCTGTTAGGAAATTGAGAGGGGTTGACATCCTGTAGAAAAGGACCTAGTCCAGGTATCTGAGCATTGCGGACAGTGAATCCTATAGATCCAATCAGCAAAGTATGACCATGGATATCTGATAGAGAGTCATCTGTGATCCAGGCATCACTTCCGATCCACTGCAGTCCTGTAATGTTCTGTCTGTATAGCTCATCCACCAGAATCTTTATCTCTCTGTGTGACATGAAGGCCATAATTACCTTAGATGTGGAGATTCTGATAATATTCACGATTCTCAATATTTCGTGGTATGGGCTGGTACTTTCAAAGGCTTCTGAGTATTCAATGCACACTCCTTCCTCACTAGCAGCGCTAATAAAGGTGGTTATCCCGTTTATTCCATAATCATTTTTATTGCTTAACACCCCCACCCACATCCAGCCAAAATGTCTGACCAGCTGGGCCAGTGCTCTGCTTTGATAGTAATCACTGGGAATAGTTCTGAAAAAGGAGGGATACTCCTTTCTGTTGCTCAAACAAGCACATGTAGCAAAATGACTGATCTGTAAAGACAAAGAGAGTGAAAAAAGCAATTTATTTAACTTTTAATATACATCTGCTCAAATATTTGTTGAAAGATGGATGAAAATACATAAAAATGTGTTACAATAGTGCTTGTATTTAAAATTGTAACATGGAAATTTATAATTGACTATGCATTAAAACTAATAAAGAGAAAATATAGCTTACCACTGGTATATGAAATCTTCCAACAATCTTTGCAAAGCTCATAGTTGGTGTTGATCCAGAATGTCCAATAATGGCCTGGACTGTTTTATTGCAGTTTGATCCTGTTTTTGACTGCTCTAGACCATTTACTAATGTCATAGCAGCTCTTAGTATGTCTGTGGATCCACAGTCATTGTAGATTTTGTATCCCAGTTTAATTCCAGGGAGAATGTCCATGTCTCTGTTTATCTCATCTATTGCAAACATCATTGTGTGAGCAAACTTGAATTCCCTGAAACTGAAACTTAAGGGAATTTTCAGTCAGTAATACTGTATTTTTACTGAAGAAGATTTTTGCATAATAACAAATAACATGTTTTGTTTAGAGGGTTTAGGCATACACAAATTGATCACAATAAATCTTAGAAAAATTAAACCATGGTACAAACACAAACATACTCTTTGCATGGACGTATTTCCGGTATTTTTGTAAAATAATCTATGTAGCCATCTTGTCTAGTGCGGAAGGAGAATATACCCCCAATTATAAGGTCTCCAGCTTTCTCCAGTTCAGGCAGCACCCTGTGACCCTGTGGCGTGCAGTCAGGCTTTTCTGCCTGGGTTAACAGGACCATCAAAAGCAGTTTAAGTATCAGCATGGCAGTTCTGATTCCTGCCTGCTGTCTACCACAGCATTTATACAGTGTGAGAAGCCCAAACAACAGCATAATTATGCATAATAGCATAATTTGTCTCAGAGGACTGATGGTGCTAATCATAGTTTATCCCCCTCTAAGCAAGATTGTATTTTGCTTTTGCAGACACTTGTATTTCCTTATAAAAATTAAAATAAGAAGTTGTTTTCTATTATCTGATTATTTGCAATTGCTCACTTTATGATCACCAAATTTGCAATGCAGTGATAGAACTACAACCCCAATTTTTACATGTCTCAACTTTTCTGGGATTGGGGTTGTACCCAAGATATAATTGTAATTTGTAGGCACCGGAGGATGTGCGTCAGGCCTTAGCAGGAAAGATCTACCTGTGTGATGTTTGTAATGCATATAAAACTCTGAGAAGTTGTTGATTAACTGAGTTCCTAATATTAGGAATTAAACTGCAATCAAATATCAGAATGAGTACTGCAATGTAATCTAAGATAAGATCCTTTCAGTTGCAGACCATGAGGAAATTTTCCTGGGTTGCTGATGTGTGTCACATTTGATTTAAGTTTTATTTATTTAGTTCCTATTTCCTTTGTTCCCTTGGTTTCCATTGATAAACTTAAAAAAAAAAAAAAAAGTTCCTTTTTCAGGATACTGTTTTAAATATAATTTTGTAAAATCCAAATAAGCTTTACAGATCTTTATTGGAAAGCGTTTAAACAATGTTTGTAATGCTTTTTCAATAAATCATAAACAATTCATGCACCTGTGGAACAGTCCTTAAAGGGTTAGTTCACCAAAAAATGAAAATTCTGTCATTAATTACACACCCTCATGTTGTTCCAAACTCGTAAGACCTTTGTTCATCTTCAGAACAAAAATTAAGATATTTCTGATGAAATCCGAGAGATGACATCCATGACAGCAATATAACCACCACTTTCAAGGTCCAGAAAGGTAACAAAATCATCATTAAAACAGTTGGTGTGACTCAAGGTTCTAATCGTTAACGAAAACGAACGAAAAAACGTAAACTAGGTGGGAAAAAACATTGTCGTTAATTGAAAAAAATAAATTTAAATAAAATTATAGGTTAAATGTCCTTAGTTTTCGTCTTTATCAATGTCTTTCATAGAGCAAATAACGTGCATTTCCTTTCCCTCCGTCTCTTACATACACGCGCGCGCACACACACACAGCCACTCCCGTCAGTGCACACCGCGTCTCCATGAGAACGAGTGTTCGACTTTGAAAGCAAGTTCGCTAAAGGTTGGTATCTCGTGAACACCTTTACACAAACACACATTAAAAAGTGGTATAAAAATATTTTTAGTTCTGAATATAACTTTGTCAGCGTGTTAATGTCGACGCGAGAAGCGATTGCTACTGCAGCAAGTTAACTAGTCGCAAGTTTGAGGTAAAATGCACTTGGGTTGTCGATGTCAAAACACTATATAAGCTGTGATTCAAATATTAAATAATGTCATTTGTTTACAATTACACTGAATGTTTGCTGCTTCAATCCAAATGTGTTTGCATAGTTCACCCAAAATGAAAATTACTGTGAGAAAAAAATCAAGTTTACAGAGTTTTAGTGTCACTGAAGGTAAACCTGCGTTGCTCATGGTGGTTAATGTTACCTCTCTTAACGTGCTCTTGCTGAATGGCAAGGATTGCACTATGGACTATTGTACCTTTTGTATGTTTTCATTTTTTTTTTTTTTTTAACTGTATTATTTTTTATAACGAACAAGCTGCGATGTCACATTTCCGCTGCTTTGTTGTGTCTGCGTGAGGCGCGGGCGCGATCAAACAGCTGTCTTTGCAGGGGACTTGCCTCATCGTCATGGCAACGGTTCGTAGTCAGGTCAGATTACGTCAGAGTTGGTTGCCTTTTGTTGGATGCTCAGACTACCAAACTAACGCCGATTAAACATGTTCAGTCCGGTGAAAACCGACTCAGACCAACGGCCACAGGGGTATCACACCGATCCGATCAAACTCCAACAGACGAGTTTGTTGGCGTTTGTCGGTGCGGTGTAAATTGGCCTTTACACTGAATGTTTGCTGCTTTAATCCAGACGAGTAGGCTATTGTAAATTTAGTATAGGGTGTGAAAATTGTACAGCTGTGGTATTTGTATAGGGTGTGAATTCTGTATAGAAGATGTGTAGATTTTTGGTAGATTTTTTGGCAATTTTGTGAAGGTGTTTCACACACACTAAAAAAATTGAATAGCTGTATTTAAAGGTTTTTTTTTTTTTTTTTTTTTTTTGTTATTTGTCATGTTCTTTTCTCAGATTGAGCTCCCTGACAATCTGACAGAAATGTCTTGTTGTGGCTTAAAAATGGGTTGAATAGGCTACATGCGGTTCATGTATGTCTTCTTTAGTCTGTTGGCTCTTTAGGTTTTTTACTGGCACACGTCACATACACATTTTGCACTTACTGCGGAGTGTTGAGACTGTTTACATATTTGTGCCCATATGTACATTTTATGTACTGGTTTTATTTTTGAATTAATATTTTCTAAAATTGTATGATGTTTTTGTTGAGTTATTGTTACACAATACTTTTTCTGACCTTTTTGAATCTTGCCCCTGACAAATAACCCAAATTACAAAAGAAACTAACACTAAAACTAATAAAAACTAAACTAAAACTAAGCATTTTCAAAAAATAAAAACTAAACTAAACTAGCAAACCCACTTTAAAAACTAATTAAAACTAAACTGAATTTGAAAACAAAAAGTCAAAACGAAATAAAAATAAAAACTAAAGAAAAATGCAAAACTATAATAACCTTGATGTGACTATAGTGGCTCAACCTTAATGTTATGAAGTGATGTGAATACTTTTTGTGTGCAAAAACAAAACAAAAATAACCACTTTATTCAACAATATCCTCTATTCTGTGTCATTCTCATACATTGTTTACGTCCAGTGCTTCCAGGTTCTACATCCAAACTCCGACTATTGGCCGGCTCCTGCGTCAGCATCACACGCATGTTTTGTGCTGCTCACGTGACCAGGCTTCAACCAATACTGAGCCGGCGTTCTGACGCAGAACCTGGAAGCACTGAACGTAAACAGTGTAGGAGAATGACACAGAAAAGAAGATATTGTTGAGTCATTAATTTTGTTTTATTTTTGTGCACAAAAAGTATTCTCATCGCTTCATAAAATTAAGGTCAAACCACTGCAGTCACGTCCACTGTTTTAACAATGACTTTAGTACTTTTCTGGACCTTGAAAGTGGTGATTATATTGCTGTCTATGGAAGATTCATATGCCTCTCGGATTTCATCAAAAATATCTTAATTTGTGTTCCAAAGATGAATGAAGGTCTTACAAGTTTGGAACGACATGAGACTTGTAAATGCCTTGGTGGAAGAGTGGGGTAATATCTCACAGCAGGAACTGGCAAATCTGGTGCAGTCCACGAGGATTAGATGCACTGTAGTACCTACACACATTATTCCATTTCTGTTCATCAAATATCTGTAAAATTTGTTAACTTATTGTCTCAGTTGTTGAATTTTATGTTTATACAAATATTTATATATATTAAGAAATTTGTAGGAAATAAAAGCTGTTGAAAGTGAGGGAATGTTTCTTTTTTTTGTTCAGTTTGTTTCCATAGTCACTAAATTATCATCATCTGTGTCTTGTTGAATTCTTCATTTACCTATGTTTTTAATGCTCCCTGTTCCTTAGTTCATGGTTGAGTATTTCTTTTATGTTTGTGTGTAAAGCTGCTGTGTGTTTCTATGTTTTGTCTGGTAATAGTTTGAAAATATTTGTTAAATAAAGAAATAACCTGCATATACACCGCTGTGTCAGAATAGTTGACCTAGAAAAGATGGATGTAGCAGCCATCCATCTCCTCCTCATCACCTCAGGGTGATCACTCCCTCGAGGATCATACCAGTGATTTTTTTTTGTAACGAGCCCATCAGACCCACCCCTGTGGTCTATTTTTCCTTGCCCATCCCACCTGGCTCATTATACTCACTGGTTCCCACTAGTCCCCTGGCCCATCCTCCTCCGCTGGTTCCACCCAGCACTTCAAGCTCCTTCATCTCCACTGGTTCTGCTTAGCCTCCAAGCTCGTTCTTCTCCACTGGTTCTACCCAGCCTCCAAGATCCTTACTCTCTGCTGGTTCCATCCAGCCTCCAAGCTCCTTTGTCTCTGCTGGTTCCACCCAGCCTCCTAGCTCCTTCGTCTTCACTGCTTCTGACCAGCACCCTGACTCCACCTCCTTCGTAGGTTCCACCTGGCTTCCTGGCTCCGCCTTCTTCATCAGTTCCACCTCCTCCACTGGTTCTGCCCTGCTTCCTGGCTCCGCTCCCTCCACCTGCTCTGTCCAGTTCCCTGGCTCCACCCTCTTCATTGGCTCCTCCTCATCCTCCTATTTCACTGGCTCGACAATGGTCTCCTGGGGTCTCATTTATAAAACTGTGCGTAGGATCCCTACTAAAATTGTACGTACGCACAAAAGCTAGATTCTGCGTACACACACAAAAAAAAATCAGATTTATAAAACCATGCGTACGCCAGAACCTGCGCACAAATCCCTTTACAAATCCCAGTCAGCGGAAGATTGTGCGTACGTGCATCTCCACCCTGTCTCCTCCCCGAAATCACCATATATGGAGCTTACGACACCTAGTTTTACTATGCATAACCTCATCTGCATATCATTTCCATACATATTCCCATCCATGTGACACCACGGTTAACACCGTCAAAGGTACAAGACATTGGAAAATATTAGATATGGACTACAAATGCAATTTGTGCCACACATTATATTGATAAAGATCATCCAATATCCTCTTTATGTTTTAGAATAAATATATCAAAATATTCATAAAAACAAAATTGTATAAAATACTTCAGATAAAGGTTTTAGAATAGAGTTGATTCATTCATTTCCACTGGCCAGATAGTATTTTAATAGTTTTAAACAATTCAAATCAAATTTATGAAGTTTTGCTGATTAGGTGAACATATCTTTTAGGAAGTTTATAGGCTATTTTTAGTGGAAACAGATCAGCCTACTTATTTATTGCAGTGTAAATACAATTGTCTGACTCAACGCGTCACTGACAAAGTATTTTAAAAAGAAAACATGCAAATCTTACCGTTTTCCTCAAATTATATCCTTCAAATGGTAATTGTTTGAAGATCCTTCACACGACATCAACACCTCCTGCAGCTGTGGTTGTACAGTAAGATATTATTGGACCTATTCAAACTGGACAACGAACCGTTTGACCACCGAATCCAGCAGTGTCTTCCATAATATCGAAGTTAAGTGTGCATCACTGATCATCATTCTCGAAAAAATATTTTGTTATAACATCTGCAGTTTAGTTTAAAGAGGAATTATTGTGCTCCCAGCGCTCCTCGCTTTCATTAAAGCAGCATGTCACTGGAAAAGTGATCGAAAGTAGCATATCTACTATCTCAATTCATATCACTTTTGTCTCCAGAATGTGCGTACGCACGGCTCAAAGTTTGCTTAAAGTTGCGCACATTCTCCCGTCAAGTTTGTTTTTATAGATCACAACCTTTGTGTGGGAACTGGCGTACGCACGTTTCCAGCCCCGTTTTATGCGTACGCACGCTTTATAAATGAGACCCCAGGTCAGCCCATCCAAACATGTTCAAAGGACTCCCACCCTAGTAAAAACAAACAAACAAACAAACAAACAAAAAACCTACACCAAAATCTATTTAAAATACATTTATTTCATACTAAGTATACTTCAAAATCCATTAACACATTTATTGACATATCACTGTAGCGAAAATTAACTCAAAGGGGAAATATTAATAATTATTCATAACTCATTATGATTATTAATTATGATTAATTATGAATATGCAAATCCGTTAATCAGATTAACTGGACGTAGCTACATTAAAATTAACATTACAATCAGTTAACCTGTTCGTCCAGTGAACGCTCAGTGTTGATTGTTTATTAATTCTAAGAAATGTCAATTTCCAAGTTATGGAAAAATAATATTTCTTATTGTACTGTACTACTCACGTAGTCCGGATCTATCACTTAAGAGGCAATTCATTAGCAGACGGAGTCAGAACCAAACGTGTATTGTGCACAATCTTTATTAACTAACTCACAAACACATAACTAAACTAACAAACACATAACATAACATACATAAAGGGTCACACACACACACACACACGCAAGTCAGAATGAGTAATGATAGTGTTGAACCGGAAGAGATGCTGTTACTAGAGCTACATGAAATGTCAAAGGCAATCTGGAAAGGACTCATCAGTTTCTTTTAGCAATAGCAAAGGTAAAGTCTTTACAAATCAATACTAAATCGCTGTTTAGCATTAAAATGTACGATACTTGCAAGATGCCTTTAGGCTGAAGAGCGTCGGATCTGCAGGTTGAGGATAACTCTTAAAGTTATCATCTGAAGTTGTTGCCAGTCTGTTGGGTGATGAGCACATGGCTGGGTGTTGTAGGCCAGGGGCCTACCAGCCTTGCGGCCGGGCCTAGAGAGGCCGCCCGCAAGGAGATTTGTTCGGTCCAGAAGCAAGGAAGAAGAAGAGAGGGAGTGGCACTGTTCGCTGGTTTTTAACCTCTGGTCAAAGTCACACCTCTCAGTTGTTGACCGGACCAATGAAGATGTTGTAATTCTGGGTGGCAATACCCCTCCTGTCAGGGCTTTTACAACCCAGAAAGATTAACAAGCTGAGTTCTTGAATCAGAACTATTAAGTATTCTTTTAATACTGATGTGTTGCACAGGTATGGATGTACCGCATACACAAACATTTAAATCTTCCCGCTACGAACGTATAGACACTAAACATGGCATGATTGAAGTTACCGTGCAGGTCATAACATTTAACAATCATCAAACATGTAAATACAATGAGTACAATACAACATCAGTAATAATGGATACCATTTCCTGAGAAGGAATCATTTATAGCACAGTCTGTCTATACATTAATGCCATAGAGTCTGTGTTCTGTGTGGAAAATGCAGGGAAGATGCAGATTTTCTGTGTCTCTACTCTGTTCTCCATGCGGCAACCACATTCCTCAGCGCAATAAACTTGTAACTGAAAACTTCCCGGGGGATGGGGACAGACTCCAGAGTGAGCTTAAAACTATTGGTTAACTAACCAATAATTGTGTCTGATTTGCCTCAGTCATTACATCACTTACTGATATAAAAATATAATTTCCTGTGAAAAAAAAAAAAAAATATTCATGCCTTAATATAGCTTGAATGTAACTCCACACCCTTGCCTCATTTAAAATATGCAGAGCAATGAATATGCAAATTAGCCCTGCCTACACTCGCTCAGGCCAGCTCAGAGATCCAGCAGTCTGATGTTGCTATAGTACGGAGCCCCGCACATGACATGCAAGAAAAAAATAAATAAATCATGTGCACAGTTTACTAAGTTCCCTCAATTTACTAAATTGTGCGCACAATTTACTATTTAGTTCTACCAGAAAGACTCGGGAAGCAAAGAAACGTTTGAATACAATTTATTCAACAGTATGAATGTAAATATCAAAGAAATGATAAAGTTCTTTGGCGTAGGCCCCGTCCATAGTACAATCCGGAGGGTAGCAGACGTTTGCAGATCTTGCCTGAAGATGAAGGCAGGGGCGGAGCCTACCCCAAAAGAACTGGGAATGTGAATGAAATACGCACCAGATGGAGGATTCTTTGAATACATTCCTAAATATTACCAAAGAGAAAGAGATAATGAATGCACAGACATTAATGAATGTTTAATCATTAACAGAAAGAATCATTATGTCATAGCTTTAAGGATGTCAAGAACGCCGCATAGGCCATAACATTGCCTCATTAGGTCGAGCATGAAAGCCAAGTAGGCTGATAGGCCAGCGTTTAAACATGTCATGTAGATCATGTATGATGCCACGACAGGCCATAGTGAGGGGAAGACAGAGTGGATGAATGAGATACCCTGATATGCCGAATAAAGCAAGCCATATAGATGTAAATGGTAGGAACAGAAACTGATGCTGTAACAGGTAGTTTGTCTCAATAGGATACTTACCACAGAAGATTTAAATATAGGATTTTATGATAAGCTATAACCTTACCTAATGCTTGTTATAAACATAACCTTGGTAATCCTAGATTAACAAAAGAATACCAGTGACGTGAATAGTGATTTGATGCTATGGTCAGAAAGACAAGTTAGTCTGCGATACTAGAAGACTGCATATGAGGACCATGGTCCATAGAGATAGCGTTCACTTGACCCTGAGTGAGTATAGGGAAATCATAACGAGCGATATTAAATCGTATGAAAACACCACCACCAGTAGTTTGCATTAGTAACGTACTAGTATTAAATTATGACACATAAATGGCATACATAATGAATAATATTGACTAATAAGGATATGGAGTGAGGCTACGTTAATCTGATTTACGTGTAAAGACCGCAAAGGTCCTGTACCTTGAAAAGTCAATATAGGCTAATTCGAGAAGACCTTGGAGTTACGTAAAACAGACTACCTAGTGGCCATGACAGGTTTTAATTATATGAAGTGCTAAGACCTTTGTGTAGAACCACGATGTGCCATTTGATGCAAAAATGAAAACCATTTAATGTGAGGTAATAATCCATTTGATGTGATGGCAACTATATGCCCGATGGCCGATGGCAACGATATGCCCGATGCAAACAATTTGCCCGATGGCCACAATTTGCCCGATGGCCACAATTTGCCCGATGGCCGATGGCAACGATATGCCCGATGGCCACGATTTGCCCGATGGCAACGATATGCCGGATGACGACAACCTGTCATGATGGTCATTATTATTAAACCTTTAATGTTATAGCAACAATATTCCATGCAGCTAAAAGTTATGATTGCCATCAAATGTGAATGCAATGAGAGGCCATACAATGTAAAGCAATGATAGGCGATTTTATGAGATGTCAACAGTAAGCCTGATAACGATATACCTATAATGCCAAGGGTCAAAGCAATAATAGGCAATTTAGTATGATAGTGCGATATATTCTATGTAACGCAAAAGTCATGGGACCATTCCAAGCAAAGCAACAATGTGCTATGTTACACGAAACCATGATTAGCTGTTATAAGTAAAGGCCACGAAAGGCCCATAATGAATACTGATTAAATGTCACGATAAGCCAATGATATAAAAAGGTACACATTTGTGAAGACCGAAGCTGAAGATGGAGTAGAAAACAATGACACCACCGCTAGTAACTAGCAGCCAATAGTCGACGTAATTTGATTGCTATGAGTGAATGAGCATTTGAGTAATTTTAAGTAAATAATGAAAAGGTATACATATTCTATAGGAAAGACTCATTCAATATGCTTAGGCGTGACTCCTGCTCACGGCTAGATAGAACTAAGCAGAGAGAACTTTGTCTAACTGTCAGAACCTGCTAAGAGAACCCCCAAAGAATTTAACCAGTTTGACATGACATAAGTACAAGAATACTTAACGCATGGGGCAGATAAAGATTGAGAAACCTTGTTGTACGATGCCCTTGCAAAAGGGAAGCACTTTACTTGACAATGCTGAACCTGGCTGAAGCTAGCAAACCTTTGCAAAAGTATAACACCATGAGCATCGTTGTTCAATACCTAGTAAAGAGAAAAGAGGTATTCGGGAGTGCCCTGCACAGAAGGGGCACAATGAGCACAAGTGAAACGCTTATGACCAGGCGGGTGCGGAGTAGCCTACGGAGCACAGTAACTCTGATGTTTGATGTGTAGTAGGCAGGACAATATATCACTTTAGATATGTCACGATGTGCACAACCACAAGTCATGACGCAAGGATAGCATAGTTGCACATGTTTAGGTCCTGTTAGTTTACGCGCTATTCTGTGTGCGCACACGTTACAGACGAATTGCTTTCACTATGCATCTATTTTTGCCTGGATAGACACGTACATGCTGATTTATGTCAAAATGTCCTTGTACACACAGTGCATATGGCTTAGGTAACGTGAAGAAGAAAACTGATGTGTATCATTATAGGGGTTCCACGCATTCGATCTAAACTTACAGCAGGCTTGCTGCTGTCTGTATCATGCATGTTAACCAACAAAGTACAGAGAAATAACTTTGCAGCTTTAGAGATGATATGCAAGATAATTTCTGATATTTTTTTTTTTTTTTTTTTAAATAATATATAGAACACTTTATGTAAATTGTGTGCTTACATATCCTAAATGTTACTAAGATTTGTAAATTCAGAGAAAGTCACAAGTTTAAAATAATGCCCGTCAATGGCGTAATAACTGCAATACTGCATTATCCCTGGATTCTTATTGTACTGCGAAGTAATAAGTCCCTTTAAGACAGTAATTTCACTCGGTGGCCATCTTTGAAACGCCTCTCGGGCCGTTTCTCAATTCCAAGAACGCAGAGTTGCGGACTTGCGTTCTTGTGGAGTCCGGTCTTGCCAGCGACCTTGAAAGAACAAACTCGGAAGGACACAAGGACACAAAATGCATTGTTTAAGAATTGAGATATGCTGCAAACTTGTAGCTCAACTGACCGCCCCAGCATATTATAAGTGGCTAATGCACAATAAATTCAACATAACGTCACAAACAAATGTCATAACCTATTAAAAGATTTCTTTCAAATTATTATATTATATTCAAATCAAATTAAATTATATTTCCATATCATTTTATATCTTTTTATTTCACCGCGTGTATTTATGAAAATTAGTAGCCTGTGTTACATGCTTTGTCAATGTTAAGATTATTTTTTATATTCCAATAGAAATACTGCAGGCTTTCTTCAGGTTATCACTTTATTAAAATTAAGCAAAACGAACGGTTTACTTTCACGAGCCGTCACGTATTTGCGAGCTTGTAGCGGGAATCTCAAAAGTGAGAACGAGACTTTAAAGCTTACAGCTTCCGTATATCGACAGCCGCAGACCTAAATGCGCGTCTCTTGCCTCCTTTCTGAGGCGAGCGTTTGACCGTTTCTATAGAAACCGGTGCTTCTAAGAGGCGCTGCTGTGACGTGATAACTTTAGCAGTCAGCAATTGGACCTTATTTAGAAGGCGGGACATATTCCGCCATATTGCGCAATACACTTTCTCCCATTCAAAACAAAACGAGTGACACGACTTGTGTTATTCTATAGTCTTTGATAGTAACCGTGGAAACAGGTATTGACAGCTGCGTGATGTCTAGTGGCACGCCGTTTCATGCAACACTATGGAACATGGCAAGCAAACTTGGAATAAGAATTGGAGCGAGGATCAACCTCAGCATGGCGTTTACGAAATGCAGCAGTTTTGCGACTAACTCGACTCAACAGATGCCGCTCTAATAGACAGGTGAACAAAAGTACACGAGACGAATTAATGTTATGTAGCTCAACACGATGGAATGTTAGAATATCATAGCCTACTGTTGATCTTCATCAGACTAATAGAATAGCAGTCTACAACTTTAACACTCAAATGCAGTTTAATATGATAGTGTAACGTTAGACCAAGTTAAACAGCGACGCGTTACCTCAGTTTTAATTCATAAAATAAACTTGCCTGTATGAGTAGTATTTAAGCACTTGCAAGTAGGCCTACTTCAGTAGAATGAATTGACTCGTTCCTATTCCTGGAAATGCAGACTGGGACTCGCGTGTGGCACTGGAATCAGTCTCTCGTTGCAATCGCGCCCACGATTCCACGCCGAGATTGTGCCTTTAGCACAGGTAAATTAAATTAATTTAATACATATGCAGTGTCATTTTACATTAATCATTTCCTGGATCTGAATACTTACCTGAAATATGTCAAACACCCTTTATTTAATTATTTAATTTGTCATATCACGATATATGACGTCAGTCGCAGAAAGATAACTCAACTATGGAATGAAATCGACTGTCCGTTTTTTGCACAAAGAAAATCTGGTGCACGTGCATGAAGCTGATCACACGGGACATAGACGGAGACTTTAACTGCAGAAAGTAACACGTACAGGTGTATGTAAATGACATAGCCTTATTACCACGCAGGACATAAATAATGATGTTTCTGCCTCTAATGTTACAAGGGAAGTCACTCGACACTATGCACCATGCATACCCAAGTTACAAAGCGTGTCGTTCTTTCTGCTGTTAGACAACGAGTCCAACTCCGCTTTCATGCGGATCATTACGACATGCTATGAATGTAACAATGCGAACGAGCACCGTTCCCTCTCAAACAAATGCGTGCTACTGCACTGTACGCTCTGCTGATGTATGTAAAGAGGAAAAGAGTATGATTATACACCCAACGACATCAAAATGCATAAAAAGATGGAAATACTTATCACTGAGATGAAGTGGCTGTTGTAGTGATGACGAGAGAATATTGAAGATTGCTTTGATGATAGCTAGGCCCTTTGATGATACTGCTGAAACGAAATTCGAAAATAGAATCCGCGGGTGGACCTGCACACTTCTGAAATTTGAGACGGTGAATACGATCACTCTCCGCGACCGCTTCAATGAACGTTCAAAATGATAGCCTAACGTGAACTTAAATGACGCTGCAGCATTATATCCCATCTAAAATAAACGTTTTCACATTGTAGTACATTGGACTACCGCTAACATTGTCTGTGTGAATATTTAGATAATCACAATTATAGGCCTGCACATGCGTCGTGAGGAACGTCAACTACGAACTGAACGCCGGCGATGGTATCTGCGAACACGATAGTGGGTGGGAACAGAACTTATATACTCAGGTGACGTGTAATGATTGGTTAGATAATGAGCAATGACGTGCATTACCCAGCAAACATGCTTCTTTGGGGCCTGTGTGGGGCCATTGCGGGCAGCCCACTGTGGGCCCAGATACCGGCGTGAAATGCGGGGCACATGTGGGCCCCATACTATGGGGCCAGTGTGGGGCCCCAGTGGGACAGCCCAAAGTGTGGGCTGACTGTGACTATGCAGAGTGGGCCCCTGTTGGGGCCAGAGTGGGCCCACAGCAAGCCCCTTAGGCGCCCGTGTGGGGCCACTGCGGGCAGCCCACTGTGGGCCCAGATACCGGCGTGAAATGCAGGGCACGTGTGGGTCCCGCACTGGGCTGGCCCACACTAAGCAGAGTGGGCCCCTGTTGGGGCCATTTGTGGGCCCACAGCAAGCCCACACTGTGGGCAAAGTGTGGGTATACTGTGGGTACACTGGGAAAAGAGTGGGCATACTGTGAACAATGCACAAATGTGTAAGAACATACCTTTGGCTTTAACAAACAACAAGATTAATTTGGTTCTACTTTGCATTTGCCACAACACACACAAAAGAAGTTCACTTGTTAAAAGAATAAATTAGAAGTCATATGTTTCAAATAATTTCATTTATTCACATTCATGTAAAAAAAAAAAATACACAATACATTACCATTCAAAAGTTCAGTAATATTTTTAAAATGCTTTTGAAAGAAGTTCTTTCTGCTCATCAAGGCTGCATTTATTTGATAAAAAAACCAAAAACATTAAAAAGAGTAATATTCTGAAATAATATTAACTTAAAATAACTGCAGGGCTCGACAATAATGCTTGTCCAGGACAAGTGGATTTTTTGAAGGGGAAAGTGTAAGTTTTAAGTGGAGAAGTGTAAATGGTGACTGATAGTAAAAAATAATATAATATATAATGTACTAATGGTAACAAGGTTGCGCTGTTGAGACTCGCACAGCCTCTCAAGGAAAAATCGCAACAAATGTGCCCAGCTCACTCAAAGAAACTCAATTTTAGGGTTAGTTAACCCCAAAATTAAAATTACGTCATTTATTACTCACCCTCATGTCGTTCCACACCCGTAAGACCTTTGTTTATCTTCGGAACACAAGTTAAGATATTTTTGATAAAATCCAATGGCTCATGAGGCCTGCACTAAGAGCAAGTTAACTTAGACTTTCAAATGCCCAGAAAGGTAACTGTTACTAAAAACATATTTAAAACAGTTCATGTGACTACAATGGTTCAACCTTATAAAGTGTTATAAAGTGACAAGAATACTTTTTGTGCACCAAAAAGTAACAAGCATGTATCATACGATCTCAAACTGCCATAGTCATAAGTGTTTCAAGATTTCAAAGGTACAAGTGACTTTGGCAGTTTGATACACGCTCTGTCTGAACGACTGATTTGAAACAAAAGATTCATAAAGCTTCGAAGCTTCATGAAGCAGTGTTTAGTTCAGTGACGAGTGCTAGATATTGTTGTATAAAGTCGTTATATAGTTTTTTTGGCGCACAAGTATTCTCTTCGCTTCACAACATTAAGGTTGAACCATTGTAATCACATGAACTGGTTTAAACATGTTTTTAGTAACAGTTACCTTTCTGGGCATTTGAAGGAAAAATTAATTTGCTCTCAATGCAGGCCTCACGAGTCATTGGATTTTATCAAAAATATCTTAATTTGTGTTCTGAAGATGAACGAAGGTCTTACATGTGTGGAACGATATGAGGGTGAGTAATTAATAATTTTCATTTTTGGGTGAACTAACATGACCAAGAGTGCTGAATTACCATCACAATTGAAAATGTGACACTGATTTCATTTCATTGTTTGAATTAATGACTCAATGACTCACTCATTAAGACAGTTACCTGCCGCCACCTACTGGCAGTTTAGTTTCATGTTTAAAAGTATCATTCTTTCCGACATTTTTTTATTATCTAATCTCACAACATTTTTAAATGCAGTTGTAATTTTTCAGTGTAAATTATTTAATTTGACTGGTAACAGTGTCTTATTACACTAATTTAATTTATTGATCAAATTTAAGAATTTAAAATGAAAGATGAAGCATTTATTTAATAATGGGCAAAATGCCCTTGATAAAGGTAAAAATATCATAAATATGCAGATTTATACATGTCACAGCCGGCCTTAACACTGATGCTGCAGAATAAATTGTATTTACAACACAGAGTTTGTGAATGACCGATTTACTCGTCACAGGAAAAGGCTTAATGTCGAGCCCTGAACTGTTTTAATATATCTTACAAAGTAAAATTTTCCTGTGATATTAAAACTTAATATTCAGCAGCCTGCATCTAGTTGTCAGTGTCACATGATCATTCAGAAATCATTCATTTGTGGATGGAGATGAGTGATCAATACCCTCGGGTACCAGTAGATCTTTGCCTGATCTCCAGTCTTCTGGTTCTTCTGCTCCTTCCACCATCCCGGTCTCTTGCATTGTGGAGCCATGATTTAACAGGAGTTTCCACTTCGGAAGCTGTGGCTGGGCCGCTTTTTGTGTGCTTTTTTATCTAAAGTGAGAAAAAAACAACAATTGAAACATTAATTTAAAAACAAAAAACAAAACATGAGTTTTGTATACATTACATTTGTGTTTTCCCAAGGGTTAGGACATTTCCAACCCAGGGAACAATCTTTTGAGTACATCTAAATGCACTTTGACCGGAGAAACCTGAGAATAATTTGAGTTCCTGAAAAATAGTTCTAGGTGTTGTTTATTAATGTTAAAAACAATTTTAAACTGTTGTTGAGAGAGAAAGATACAGAGAGTGAACAAATGAGTGAAGGGCATGATGAACTGAGAGCATGAGAACAATTTACTAAAATTGTCAACGCAATGTAAAGAAAAAAATTGTTTGCTACTCAACCTTGTGTCATTCCAAACCTGTGAGATTTCTTCTGTGGAAGATGATATTTTGAAAACTGACCATGTTTTTGTCAATACAATAAAAAGTAAATGGGATCCAATGCAGTTTACATTGTATGGACAAAACAGATGAAACATTCTTCAAAATATCTTCTTTTGCATTCCACAGAAAAAAGTAAGTAATACAAGTTTGGAACAACATGAAGAACTATAATTCTCTTTAATTAAGAAATCATTGATGACTAACTTTCAGCATGAATATGTAATTTTTATTAAAATAAATGCAAATACTGAGAATGTGTCTGACAGTCAAAAATGTACTTACACAGCAAAAGATGCAGTGACCTGTGCCTGAGCGGCTCTCCTTAGGTTTATTTAGCTGTGGTTAACAAAATCACAAAGGAGAAAAAGAAAGAAATATGGATTAAATATATACAAATTCAAATGTACTTGTATTAATTTTTCATCAGTGATTATTGACTTATCAGCATGTCAGGAGTTCTCAGCTCTGGTCCTCGAAGTGCACTGTCTTGCACAGTTTATGTCCACACCTGATCAATCTCACCACATGTGACTTTCTAGTCACTAAACCAAAAGAGCTCGATTGGCTTGTTCAGGTGTGTTGGACCAGGGTTGGTGCTGAAGTCTGCAGGACAATGGTCCTCGAGGGCGAGAGCTGAGATCCCCTGCAATATGTTCTGAACATGACAATTCAGAGATCCAGAATGACTACTAGATCGATCACTTACGACAGTGGTGTCCAGTCCTGGTCATGGAGGACCAACGTCCTGCAGAGTGTAGCTCAAACCGTCCTGTAGTTCCTGGTCATCCTGATGACCTGTAGTCAGGAATCAGGACTAGATGGCAAAGAATACTGAAAAGAGAGAGGACAAACAACATTTCAATGGTATGAAGCCAGTTTAAATCTTTTATTCATGAATATGTACAATGACATCTGAGAATGTGACACATAGATAACAGATAACAAGCAAAATGTTTATGAAAGTACAGTTATTTGGTGCAATCAACAATACAAAAACTGAGATTGTGTCAGACAGTGAGTCGGATACTTACAGAGCAGAACCAATGATCTGATTACACACAATGAAAAGGAGAAAAAGAAACAAGAATTAATATTTCAGTTAAATATTGCTCTGTATGGATGAACGTGCTGATGAAATGTAGCCTATACATTCAAGAGAAATTATGCATTAATATTTAATGTGAATATAAAGGAAGTAAAAAATGTAGGCCATGAAATTATATCTTTTAATAATTAATTAATTACAGATGGTTGATTTCATGTGAAATACACAGGCCAATGACTTCTCTCTCTCTCTGTCTCTCCGTGCACGCGCCAACTTGCGCGTGAGACAAAGCGTTCAATTTGTTATTTTTAGGTCACCTTAACATGATAGCAATATAAAAATACAAAGCACATGTATATAAATAAATATGGTTTTCTGTCTTAACTGTCAGCGCACAGTGTTTATCGATGTATGAACGGTTATAAAATCATATGTAACGAGATTTAATGTAGGCCTCGTTTACGTCGCTATTTTAACTATAAAACGGACATGACTGACTCATTATGCCTAGCTCGGTCGTAGTTCGCTAAAATAGCAACAGGAGAACAATAATGAATCAAATTAACACCAAAATGGATGTAAAACAATTCAAGGCATTGAATTTATGCAGTTTTAAAGTACATATATAAATTATAGATTACCAGAAAATGGGCTAGTCGACCCTTATAACCATTAGTCATTTAAACGGCAGCATACGTTACAATCAGATTAAAACACTAAAAATTGGTGTAATTTAATTTTAGTCAATAAATTCATTAGCTTTTTCATCTGTTACACTAATTTTAACAGAAAACTCAGAAAATACCATTTAAAAAAAGGTTATAATTTAAAAAACTTACCTGTTTGAAGCAGAACTGGCAGTGCAGTCGAATCCGGAATGACGGCTCATTAGCGATGCAGTTCCAGCAGTCTCATTGGTTAGAATTAATCACGTGATGACGCCATCTTCTATCCCTCCGGCTCCACTTTGGTCATCACTACCACTTGCTCTGTCTCGGTCTTCTGAGCCCCTGACTCCACAACCTGCATATAGATCCACACCTCCTTTCCATGCCTGACTCCACCGTGACAATGTGTAAATTAATTTTTATCCAACTTGCTCAACATTAAATAATCATAGAATATTTACGCCTATTTCATTCATTCATTCATTCATTCATTCATTCAGTCATTTATAATAAATATATGCAAAATAAAAAGCTCAAGGAAGGAGGAGCCCATCTTCTTCATCCCAGGATATAAAGATATCTTTAAACATCCTCTGTGTTTCTGATACATTTTTTTTACATAGCTTTTCTTTTTTTCTTTTTTCTTTTTATTTTTTACTTATATCTTACAATATTTACAATGTCAGTCCTCCATTCTTCTAGCTCCGCCTTGGTCCTCCAAGCCTGTGGTGTCGCCCTGGTTCTCCATCCCTTTGTCTCCACCTTGGTATTCAGCCTTTTGACTCTGTATTCCATGTTTAGTTTCTGTTTTCTTTGTTACCTTGGTTTCCTTTGCTAGTTTATTTCCATAGTTACTGATATTATCAATATTATTATAATATTAACATTACTAATATTAACATTTCTATTTATTATATATTAGACATTTCATGTTGCATTTTGTTTACTTATATGCTACAAAATAGAAAGTTGCATTAAAGGGTGCTTTTATTAAATCAGTTCACAGATCATGTCAGTCAGTCAGTTTGATGCCATTTTGCCCATCATATGCTTTTTGGAATTCTTCTCTGGTTTGAATAAAATCAGATAGCATTTTGGTAGAAAAATGCAGAACAGTAAAGCAAAACTTGAAGCTAAAATAGCAAATATCTCTACTGCCACAGTAAATTTTCCAGGGGAGCTTACATAAGCTGGAATAAAAGCAATCCATACAGCACAGAATATGAGCATACTGAATGTGATGAATTTGGCTTCATTGAACTTATCAGGCAATTTACGGGCCAAAAAAGCCAAAATGAAACACAAAAGAGCAAGAAATCCTATATAACCTAGAACAGCCCAGAAACCTATAGATGAACCTACATCACACTCTAAAATGATCTTTTCCTTAAAATAATTTAGATTTTTAAAGGGAAATGGTGGAGATATTGTTAACCAAAGCACACAAACAAGTACTTGTATGAGTGTGAAACCAAGAACACTGAGCCGCTGTTGAGGAGGTCCAAACCATTTCATGACATTACTTCCTGGAAGTGTAGCCCTGAAAGCCATTAGCACCACTATTGTTTTCCCCAGAACACAAGAGATACAGAGGACAAAAGTGATCCCAAATGCTGTGTGACGCAGCATACAGGACCACTCAGTGGGCTGACCAATGAAAGTAAGTGAACAGAGAAAACACAGCATCAGTGCAAACAGGAGCAGGAAGCTCAATTCTGAGTTGTTGGCTTTCACAATTGGGGTATTTTTATATATGAAGAATATGAATGCAATTATCATTGTTATAAATGCACCAGCAATAGAAATTGTTGTAAGCAAGATTCCCATGATCTCCTCAAAAGACAAAAATTCTGTTTCCTTTTCAATACATCCATCCTTTTGCAGATTTGACCAGAAGTCTTGATGGCACCGCAGACATGTTATAGAATCTATATTAGGTGTGATAAATAAAATAAAATAAATAAATAACATTTAAAATAAATGTACCATAAATAAATATTAGATAGATTCAGCAAACTTCTTAAATTATTACATTAAACATATAGATAGCTTTGCTTAATTGAATTTATATTTACTTTGAGACTTTTTTTATTCATTTATATTTTACCTGTAGTGTTACTGATTTCTCCCTCTGTGCATGGTATGCAATCATAACAACATATAGGTTTTCCTTTCTTCACAGCTTTCCTAGTGCCAGGGGGACAACTCTGACTGCACACAGACTCCGGGACCTGTAACAGGGATTTCAACTTCACACACTTTTGCACATATTACTGTATGTAGAGAAATATAAGATTCATCATCACCACCACAAAGAATAAACTTAATTTTAATTTTAAATTTCACATTTTAACCTCACCTTTGTTACATTATTTGCCCATACTATTGAAGCCATATTTACTGCCAAACGATCTTTCATGGGAAGAGAGGCATCATAAAGGCCAACAGTGACAAATTCATCATGTTTTTTTTTACTTGGTTGCCAATTTATTACCTCATATTTTGCCACTGCCTCACCATTCTCATCAAAGTAAATTTCTTCACCATCTTTGGTTTTGAAACGCACCTTCCGTAGGTGCTTCAGAAACTAAAAAAAAAAAAAAAAGTATTCAAACATTTTTAACCAATTGTTGGCTGAAATGTTTAATTCAAGAAATAATTTGAGCTCCTTCTTAGTATATTCATTAAAATTATATAACAATCTATCAGATTTTATAAAGTTCTTCACAAAATATTTTTGTGCACATGCTTATATTAACTTAGTGTTAACCCACTGTTAAAGGATCAAGCTGTTTCTTTGAGGCACATTTTTCCTTGCAGCCCAGAAGGTCATGAAGTGTATGAGCAACAGCATATACTCCTTTGTACACATTGCTGAAGATGGGCATGAGTGACATGTCTGTGAAAGAGTTTTGCATCTGTGACAGTTCCTCCTTGCCTGTACATGCAGTTGTGAACACTGAATAATTTTTGGTGGAGTATTTACACTGAAACAGGGATTCCCAGAGCTCAGTAAAAATGGCACTTCCTGAAGACTGCAGTGGCTTAATGTCTAGAATAAATTCTTTTAGACCTGTCACCTGTGTTTTGGGTATTGCCAGACCAACGGCCCCTTGTAGAACATGATGCTTATCCATACTGGCAATGACAGAATCAGAGATCCATCCCTCTGTACCTACCCACTGGTATCCAGTAATATTGTATTCAACAAATTTATGCAGCAGGACTTCTAAGTCCCAGTGCACAAGAAATCCCAAAATTACTCTTGAAGTAGAGCTTTTAATCTGCTCAATTATCCTTATTACTTTATCTTCAGGATAGGTTCTAAAAAATGGGAGAGAATATTCCAAACAGATACCCATCTTTTCAGCCACCTTCGTGAAAGTGGCCATCCCAGTATTACCATAATCATCATCCGTTCTTATGGCTCCCACCCAGGTCCAACCAAAGTGTTTAACCAGTTCTGCCAGTGCTCTGCTCTGGTAGTAATCGCTTGTAATAGTTCGAAGAAATGAAGGATATTTGGTTTTGTCACTGAGACACTCACAGGTGGCGTAGTGACTGATCTAAGAAACAATTAAATAGTGTGACATGTTATTTAAAGCAATCGTAAGTGGCTTACATTTTCTGAATGAAAATATTTATTTTTTTATAATTGTACCTGCTATTATTATTATTATTATTAATTATTATTATTATTATTATTGGTGGTGGTGGTTGTTATATAAATCAACAATACTTTAATACTTTAGTAATGATTTGGGAAAAATGGATAATCCATAGTGGTTGAGACAGCTTTGTGGTTAAGAGATTTCTTTGATAAAAACAAAATTGAAACCACGTGGTGAAAGCAGTGGGTCTGAGTGAACCCGAGGTTGATGACCAAATTAACTGAGTGTGGACTGAGCTCTTCGTGGCTGATTGTAGGTGGAAAAAATCAGATCTATTGGAGACGTCCAACATATTATTTAGGCACCGAGAGAAAACCACAGAAAAAGACAGCCAATATGGGGAAGAGACAAATTAAAAATTACATAGAACAAATATTCTGACTGCTTTTTTGTTACTTTTATTTCCTATGCATTCCATTTTTATTCTTATGTATTTCTTTTATTCTTATGTTATTCCTTTTCATGTAAAGCACTTTGAATTACCATTGTGGATTAAATGTGCTATATAAATAAACTTTCCTTAATAAAATAACTTGACTGCCATATAAGAACTACTATATAAAAGAGGAATTAATACCATTGGAAGATTGAATGGTCCAATACTTTTTGCCATCGCCATGCATGCTGATGAGGTTGTGTCTCCTAGTATGGTTTGTACATATGCTTGCTTTGTGCAGGGTCCATCTGAGGTTGTGTTCTCATGTCCATTAGCAAGAGCCATAGTTACTCTAACAGCCATTGCCATCGAACCGCATGTGTCATAGATCTTGTAGCCTAATGAGACCCCAGGTAGCAAAGTGGAACTGTTATTGATTTCCTCCACAGCAAAAAGCATGGATTGCACATACTGGAAGTCTCTATAATTAAGACTTGGTTGGGGAAAAAAAAAAGAAAAAAAGACACTCATTACATTTGACTGAATCTTAATATTATATTTCAATATTCTACAGCAATAGTGAACCTTTTAGTCATGTCTAAATTGTGTTGCTTAGGTAAGAACATTTGTGTTCAAAATGAATCAAAGATTTTGAGATACACTGGTTTAGGTGTTGCCTACCTGACACACCTCAGCGGAGGTGGTGTAACAGAATATGTTAGTTGTCTGATCTCCCAGCTGCTATGAAAAGAGAAAACACCTCCAATTATGATGTCTCCATCTTTCCATAACTGAGGGTATACAGGCTGTCCTTGCAGAGTACAGGTAGTTTCATTAGCTCTGGTGAAAGTAATGATGGTCATTACTACTTGCATGAGTGCAAAGAATGGCTCCATCCACCCACTGAATATATGCAACTCAGAGACGTGGCAAGTATGATATTGCAATAGGTTGAACAAGAAGGATTTTGTGATATTTATAGCGATGAAAGATACTAACCCTCATTGGGAAAATGGTTGGACCTGTCAATGGCATGAAGGAGGTGCTCTAAGGATTGTTGAAATCCTTTCATGATTGTACTATACACATATATTTGCTAGAAAACAAACAAAACAAACAAACAAAAGGTAAATTAAATCCTAATTTAAATAAATAAACACAAAGTAAAATCTACATAGAATGTGTTGGTGTAGTTCTCTTAACATTAGCGGCCACATGTTCAAAACCTGCATATGCAACTTTTATTAAACCAAGCAAAATATTATATATAAATATCTGTAAATGTATAGCAGAAACTGGGGCACATTTAGATACATCTTATTATGTGACTTCTGATATAGGGGCATGATACTGCAGAAAACAGTGCCATACTAGGCAAATATGAGTGATAACTGGAGTGAAATGAAAAAAATTAGATGACGAAATAACTGCCTTTTGTTAATACTTTTTTCAGTCATTTTTTATGGCTCAACTAAACTTCATGCATATAATTTGCATGTAAACGTGTGGATTTAATCACTTTATTATAAACATTTTAGTTAAGTCAATTTCTTGTATGAAAAGAGAGGTGAAAAACCTCTACCCAGACAGAAGTGTTTTATTTTTCAACAACACTGATAAAGTTCAAAAAAAAAAAAAAAAAAAAAAAAAAAAACTTTTTGTCTTTTTCACATTTAATATAGAATGAGTATGATGCTTAATACATAGCATGCACTTAAGGAGCATACACTTATGCCCATCCCATGAATTATAATTCTAAACCAAAAAAAAAAATAAAAAATGGCTGCATAGTTTAGGAATGCAGAAAGCTGGAAAAATACTACATTTATTTTCTGTTTCTGTTAATCAAAGAATCCAATTTAATTGGACATCATTGGAGATTTGTAACTGAGCATCTGCTGTGCATAGCGCAGCCTGTGAGGAGCACTAATTTGTCAGACAGCCTTGAAAATGCTCTGCTATTGTGTAGCTGCCATTACTCATGATATGACATGTGAATCCACCAGTTTATTAGACAGAAGTGTATTTTTGTCAGTCTGTCAGTTCAGGCAGTAATAATGAACTTTTCACAATAATTATGAAAACCAACCTACTATGCTATTGATTGAAGGTTTACTTTTTACTGACTATTTATGAATTTATTTATTTACATATATGTTGCTTTATACTATTTTGTTCAGTAATTCATGGGTTTTAAAGTGCTTTAGCTGAAGATTTCCCCATCATTTGTTTCTTGGTGTTCTTCTCTGGTTTTAGCAAAATTATGTAACATTTTGGAGCAAATATGCAAAATAGTAAACCAAAACTTGAAGCTAAAATAGCAAATATCTCCACAGCTACTGTGAATTTTCCAGGAGAACTGATATAAGCTGGGATAAATGTGAGCCAGACAGCACAGAATATGAGCATACTGAATGTGATGAACTTGGCTTCATTGAAGTTATCAGGGAGCTTCCGAGCAAGAAAAGCTAAAACAAAACACAAGACTGATAGAAGACCAGTATAACCAAGAACAGCCCAGAAACCAAGAGCTGAACCTAAGTTACATTCGAGGATTATCTTTTCTCTGTAGTAGCTCAAATTCATATATGGGAAAGGAGGGGATATTGTTAACCAAAGCACACATATAATCACCTGTATTAATGTTAAGGAAACAACACTGAGTCGTTGTTGTGCAGGTCCAAACCATTTCATGACATTACTTCCTGGAAGTGTAGCCCTGAAAGCCATTAACACAACTATTGTTTTCCCCAGAACACAGGAGATGCAGAGGACAAATGTGATCCCAAATGCTGTGTGACGCAACATGCAGGACCACTCAGTGGGCCGACCAATGAAAGTAAGTGAACAGAGAAAACACAGTGAGAGTGAGAAGAGTAGCAGGAAGCTCAACTCTGAGTTGTTGGCTCTGACAATAGGTGTTTCTTTATGGAGATAAAACAGAAAAGATACTAGTGCTGTTAATAATACCCCAATGAAGGAGAACATACAAAGCAACATCCCCATGATTTCTGTATAAGAAAGGTATTCAACCACTTTTAAAACACATCTGTCTTTGCTTTCATTCGACCAGTACTCTAAATGACAAGGAAAGCAGTTACTAGAATCTGTAAAGAAAAAAAAGAAAAAAATACTTTAGTGAATGGCTCATTTTACTTTATCATACTTTAATAAGAGTTATCCAGTATGTACTATTTTACCTGTGCCATTACTGATTTCTCCCTCTGCACATGGAATACAGTCATAACAGCAGACAGGTCGTCCTTTTTTCATAGCCTTCCTAGTGCCAGGGGGGCAGCTCTCACTGCACACGGACACAGGCAACTATGAGAAAATAGGTAGCCATATAAAACACCAAATGATTATGATCTGAATAGTTAAATTTGATATATTTTCAGATAGATTTACTAATATGATTGTTCTGGACTGGCTGCCCTTTTCACAATTCAGATATTTCACATAAACTCAATAATTTGTTATATATTATTGATATACCTGTCCACTGTTTCCTGCCCATAAAACATGTTCCTGACTGACTTGAAGGCGTTGCTCTGAGGGCAGTGAACTGTCATAGAGGCCCACATGCTTAAACTGCAGGCCTCCATTCCCAGCAGGTTGCCAGTTCACCAGGTCATATCTTGCCACTGGATCACCACTTGCATCAAAGAAGATTTCTTCACCTGTTTTGACAGTGAATCTCACATTTCTCATATACTCCAACACCTGAGATGAGACATCAGGAAAATTATTGCTACTACTGTTTTATTTATTAATTTATTTTGTGCTCTTACATGGGCCTACCTTTTGCGGTGTGGGCCGTTCTCCTTTGCTGCTGTTGGTGGAGAATCTGAAATCTTTTAATACATTATGTAGGGTATGTGCGACAGCATACACTGCAGTGTACACTTTATTTGCTATCCGTAGCTCTGACACATCAGTATATTCGTTTTGCAGCTCAGACAGTCTCTCTGTGCCTGTACAGCCACCACTGCCAACTTTCCTGAAAGAGCACTGAAAAGCTGCTTCCCAAAATTCTTTTAAAAGTTCATTTTTTGGTTCTTGATCAGGGTGCACATTCACTAGGAACTCTCGCAGACCCACAAGTTTGGCATTTGCTATAGCAAAACCCACAGCTCCAGATAGGAAACTGTATTCCTTTGTTTCTGCAACAGTTCTGGAAGTGATCCAGGATTCACTGCCAACCCACTGCAGCCCTGTGATGTTGTGTTGCGCAATTACATTCACAAGGGGAAAAAAATCTCTTAATGCAACGAAAGCCAGCACCACTCTGGCGGTGCCTTTCTTTATAACTTCCAGCGTCTTTAGAAACTGCTCCTGAGGATCAGTTCTTAATATGGTCTCTGAGTATTCAATACAAATCCCTTCTTTTTTTGCAGCCTCCTCAAATGCTGCAATGCCATTATTACCATAGTCACTGCGACTCCTGACTGTCCCAACCCAAGTCCAGCCAAAGTGCTTGACAAGTTGAGCCAGCGCTCTGCTTTGGTAATAATCACTGGATATTGTTCTGAAGAAGGATCGATACCTTTTTCTGTTACTCAGGCATGCACATGTGGCAAAATGACTGATCTGCAAGGAAAAAAAAAAGGCAGAGTATTTTAACCACAGTGTTTCAGATTTTTAAAAATGTTCAGATTTTTTTTTTTTTTCTATTTTTAATCCAAATCTATAACTTTGTACTATACAAAAAGCATAATTGTTATGAAAGGGACCGCAAATATCTAAATAATTAAACACATTGTTTTCTAGAAGTTGTTTTATTGGGATAAGTATGACTTGAAACATATGTTGGTGCCTGTTCCAGTGGGTCATGATTCAACATGATAACAAGCAGCAGATAAGAAAGAGTTCTTACAACAGGTAAGCTGAATGGACCAGCTATAGATGCCAAGGCTATGGTGGGAGATGAGTTTGACTCTCCAATAATGGCATGAACAGCTGGTGGTCTAGAGCAGGATGTATCACTCAAAGTCTCTTCATAGCCATTCATCAAAGCCATGCCTGAGAAGATAGTCTGAGCTATTGAGCCACAGGAATCATATATCTTATAGCCCAAAGAAACGCCAGGCAACAGCTGTGTGCTGTTATTAATCTCCTCAATGGCAAAAATCAGTGTCTGGACAAATTTAAACTCACGCAAGCTCAAGCTGTAAAAGAAAGAAAGAAAGAAAGAAATTGTCAGCATTACATTATGCAAAGATTCATCAAAGAGTCATGTTCAACTATTGTTTTATATCATCATACAGACCTGACACATGTTGTTGGCTCTGGTTTGGTAGTAAAAGGATGCATCTTTAGCAGAGCACTAATGTGGATTGAGAATATTGCCCCAATGTTGATGTCTCTTTCTGCAGAAAGCAGAGGAATGGCAGGCTGACTAAACAGTGTGCAGACTTGTGCTGAAGCTGGCAGACAGACTCCATACACCACCAGCATGAGTAGTGGCAGTGACCATGCCATGCCAATATGTATGCAGGGCAGGAACATATGAGGCAGAATAAGGGTAGTGCTGCCTTTTATTGTGTCTTTAAATGTCCTTTGGGGTTGGCATTATAAATATTTCACTCTAGTTGGCCTTTTACACTCATGTTTCATTATGGAAGAAACAGCAGTAAAGTAAGATATTTAGCTGGAAAATTATTTCAGTCTATAAATTTTGAAATTTTTAGAAACAAACAAAAAATAAAACTAGTTTTTCTAACTCCTAGGCCATTTGTCTGACATTTGCCATGTATTATTCAAAAACACTCAAAGATAACAAGGCAATGGTTCCCAAACTTTTTAGAGTGGTGTACCCCCTGAAGCATTTACCATCCTTCTGTGTACCCCCTCTCTTTCACTTAGACTGCAGTCACACTTTTTCCATTAAGAGCATTGTTTTACCTTTATAAATACCTTAATAATATAAATAATACAAAAAAAATGTTCAATAGAGAAATGATGGTAATGCAATGAAGGTACACACGAAGTGATACTTTTAAATATTAAGCTAAAACTGCCAGTAGGGGGCATTAATGAGTGATTCTTCAAATCATTCATTCATTCAGTACTGAAGGAAGAGGCAGAAGCTGTGTCCCACTTCAGGGTTTGCATCCTTTGAAGGCTGCGGTAAAGAGAAATGGAGGCAGAAAAGTTGATTCCCTTTTGAATAGGAACTCACAATGCTTTGATGTGACAATGTCTGAAGTACGTGTAAAAACGTGACAATGTCATTGGCCTGCGACAGCACGTGACATCACTAGTGTCTCTTCAGGTGACCCTTTGTTTAAAGTGTTAAAGTTGTTTAAAGTTAATTTGTCTTGCAATGGAACGTGCATTCTGTTCTCGAGGAACAGAATGTGCAGTTTGCAAGAGCTTTTCGATGAAACAAGCTCTGCTCACGCATGTCCCTTTTCTCGAGGGAATTAAGACAGGCGTCTGTGCCTGGTCCAGCGGAGTCTGAGATCTTGGAGCTCACAGATCGAGCTGGCAGAGGATTTCGAGCAAGGTATGTCCCTTTCTTAGTCCTCTGCCATCAGCACGAGCGCTCTGCTGGATGAGGATTCTTTCACTTGGATCATCTGATCCAGCGGATAGCAATCTTTTGGCTACGAGCCAAGAAGTGCAGGATGTGACTGCTGAGGGTGAAGATGTTTTGATGGAGCCCTCTGAGCCTGCCTGCCCTGCATACAATGAACTGCTGGAGGTTATGCACGATGCAGAGATTAGATCTTCCTTGGAAGCGCGAAAAGCCACAGATCGCTTGTGGTAGATTAGAAGATCGTTTCTTGGCCGAACATAACCGCCCAGTTCTAGCAAGTCTTGCCTTTCTGACGGACCTCCATGCCAAGGTAGAGAGGTCCTGGTAGAAACCATATTTGGGCTCACACTTATCACTTTCACCATTCAAATTACGTGAATGTGTAGATATTATGCAAGCAGGGATATGCATTGTTGCCTCCCATTGAGGATACATTTGTGAACTATCTGTCAGTGTGAGATACATTGATGTTGAAGACTTTGACCCTGCCGTCTAAGCCATTAAAGATGACATCAATGCTGAACAGGCTCTGCCTTTGCAAGAAAAGATGGGTCATGTCTCATCACTTTGTGCCAAATGTCTTGAGAGAATTGTCAAACAATTCAAAAAACACATTTCTCAATGCAAGATTGCAAAGAATTTATGTCACCTCAGTTGAATGTGCATGACCTTTGAGCCCTTAGATGGCATTGCATTAGAAACTGTCATGCTACTGTGTTAAAGGGGTCATGCGTTTGTTTATTGTTTTATTGTTTCCTGGGATGCACTTATAATGTTATTATGCTTTTTACATCCAAAATTGTCATAATTCATGAATAAAAGGCATTTTTCCAGTTTTAAGGGGCGTGTCTGCTATGAGATTTCAGTGTAAACGGCCACTGCTGTGATTGGCTAACATATTTGCATATGAAAATATCCAAGTATTACTCGCTCTTTTAGCACGTTTTTACTATTACAGCTCTAAGGTTAATCATGAAAAGTGTTGCATTATATTTAGATCCTGCTTCCTCTACGCCGTGTGTTTCTCTGCACAGGGCTTGAGTACCCAGAACGCGTTCATCCCAGCCCTCGTTCACTCCGTCGCCGTCTCACCAGAGACCTTGGGTTCTTCAGCAGCGGAAGACGTGAGCCAGGCCTCAGACCAGGACCTCTCCTCCTCCGCCGCCGCCGGTCTTCAAGGTCTCGACGCGGAATCGCTTCTCCCCTCTTCGCGAGGCAGAACACGACGCCGTGGTCATCGGAGACTTCTGCACGCGGGGGTGAACGACACCAGGCTGCGGCAGACGGAGGTGCTGAATCAGGACTTCAGGAGCCTGATCGAGACGGTACAGATGATTTGCTTTGAATGAATGGTTAATGTCCTGGTGTAATGAACAGAATTATTTATAAATAATTGGAATCTTTTCTGGGAGCGAACTAGGCTCCCAGAAAGAGCCCAGCCCAGCAGAATCAGAGCTGATATTCTGTCAGAGAACATCTCCAAGACGCTTCGCACCATATGACTAGTAAGTCAAACCTCAAATCACAGTCTGTGTTCTGCCCACTTAATTGATAGAAATGTGAGTGTAGTACATTCTATAGAAACTGTGTCTATTCCCCGAATAGTGAGGTTTTACAATAAAAATAAAGGATCTAGAAAAAATCTGATCGTGATCAAACCAGAAATTCACAAAATTACTGAACAAAAACAATTTCTAAAGCTAGGGCTACTAAACATTAGATCGCTGACACCTAAGGCGGTTATTATAAATGAAATGATCACTGATAATAGTCTTGATGTAATTTGCCTTACTGAAACATGGCTTAAACCAAATGATTATTTCGGTCTTAATGAGTCTTGTCCACCTGGCTACTGTTATAAAAATAAATGCCGTCCGATTGGCAGTGGCGGTGGTGTAGCAACAATCTATAGAGATATTCTTAACGTTACTCAGAAAACAAACTACAAATTTAATTCATTTGAAATTCTTATATCTGAGAGTGTAACATTTAGCATAAGTAAAAAGTCACTACTATCTCTTGCTTTGGCTACCGTTTGTAGACCTCCAGGGCCTTATGCTGATTTCCTAAAAGAGTTTGCAGACTTTCTCTCAGACCTATTGGTCAACATCAATAAAGCGCTGATTGTTGGAGATTTTAACATTCATGTAGACAATACAAATGATGCGTTAGGGGCTGCGTTTACAGATTCACTAAACTCCTTTGGGGTCAAACAAAATGTCACTGGACCCACTCCCCGTTTTAAACATACTCTAGTTTTAATTATATCACATGGAATCAATCCTATCGATATAGAAATTTTACCGCAAAGTGATGATGTCTCTGATCACTACCTTGTAACTTGCGTACTGCATACTGATGATATTTGTCAAATTGTGCCGCAATATCAACTAGGCAGAACAATTCTCCCAACAACTATAGATAAATTCACAAATAAACTGCCTGATCTGTCTCAGCTGCTCATCGTACCTAAACACACAAATGATCTTGAGAAAATGACTAGCAGCATGTGCACCATTTTCACTAGTACATTAGATACTGTTGCACCGATAAGATTTAAAAAGGTTAGAGAGAAAAAATACTGTACCTTGGTACAACAGTATTACTCAGACTATTAAAAGAGAAACTCGTAATCTAGTTTGGAGGTCTTCAGAATCACGTGGAAAGACAGCTCGTCCTGTTATAGAAAGACTCTAAAAGCAAAGAAAATCGAAAGTATCAGAAATACAATTGTAAATGTACAACCTTTAAACAGAGTTTTATGATTCAGCCTCAATTATTACCCCTCAAGAACAGTTGCAGTGCTTTACAACTATAGGACAGGAAGAGCTAAATAAACTTATCACTGCTTATCATCTAAACCAACAACGTTTATTAGATCCAATACCCACTAAACTACTGAAAGAATTGTTACCTGTAGCAGAAGAGCCTCTTCTCAATATTATCAACTCGTCTTTATCTCTAGGTCATGTCCCAAGACCATTCAAGCTAGCAGTTATTAAGCCTCTCATTAAGAAACCACAGTTAGATCCAAATGTATTGGCAAATTACAGACCCATTTCAAATCTTCCATTTATGTCTAAAATACTAGAAATAGTGGTGTCGGTCCAATTGTGCTCCTTCTTGCAAAAAATGCTATCTATGAAAAATTTCAGTCAGGATTCAGATCTCATCATAGCACAGAAACTGCTCTCGTTAAAATTACAAACGACTTACTTCTAGCTTCTGACCACTGCTGTATCTCAATACTAGTATTACTTGCTCTCAGTGCTGCGTTCAACACTATAGATCAAAAAATACTCCTAGATCGACTACAAAATTATACTGGTATACAAGGCCAGGCATTACGGTGGTTAAGGTCATACCTATCAGAACGTCACAATTTTGTTTATTTAAACAGGGAAAAATCTAAGATAACGATAGTAAACTATGGAGTGCCACAAGGATCTGTGTTAGGCCCTCTGCTATTTTCAATATACATGCTGCCACTCTGCAATATTATAAGAAAACATGGAATTAGTTTCCACTGCTATGCCGATGATACTCAGTTATATATTTCAGCACAACCAGATGAAATCTCTAAATTATCCAATCTGACAGAGTGTGTTAAAGAAGTAAAATATTGGATGACTAGTAATTTTCTTCTATTAAATTTAGATAAGACTGAAATATTACTTATTGGGCCAAAAACTTAATACACAGAATATTTAAGACTACAGTCTGCATTTAGAAGGATGTACTATTACTCCATCTTCGACAGTTAAAGACCTGGGTGTTATATTAGACAGCAACTTGTCCTTTGAAAATCATATTTCACATGTTACAAAAACAGCCTTCTTCCACCTCAGAAACATTGCTAAGATACGGAATATGTTATCTATTTCTGATGCAGAAAAGTTAGTTCATGCTTTCATGACGTCTCGACTGTCAGGTTTCACTGAAATGAAGGACCCAAATGCAGTTAGAAATGCAACAAGAGTTTTATTCAGTGATAATCGAGCTGCTGAATCCCAGATCCACAATCCAAGAGCTCAATAGAAGAGATCAGAGTACCAAAACAGATCACATTCCAGGCGAGCGGTAATCAGAAACAGGTGATGGTCACCAAAGATGATTGCCCAGACAGATTCAGAGAAATCCACAAATCTAGATAGTAATCCAGAGCAAAAGTCCAAAAATCCAGATGAACAGACCACTGGCCAAGGAGCATAGGCAGTCCAGACAGCAGTTGGAATAGCTAGGCGGAAAAAGGAAAAACTGAAAGAAAAAAAAAAAACACAAAACAATAACTGATGAACCAAAACAAAAAACGTGTGAAAAGCGTTAACGACAAAACACACTGGCAAAGACAAAGAGAAAACATGAGATTTAAATAGGGAGAAAATAAATGAGAAAATAAAGCCGAGTTCAGACTGCACGATTTTAGACCCAATTTTGGCTCGCCGACAGGTTTTGAGAAATCGCCGACAAATGCCCAAAATCACAGGCAAATCGGTGCTCGTTCACGCGAGTGACAATCACGCAGTGTGAATGAGCAAAAACGTGATCTGAGAGAATCGCTGACAAGTCGCCGATGCCCGTGAGATATTTGGCATGCAATTCAAAATCCTGCTGTGTGAAAAGTGTTCTGACTGAAAACTACATCGGCGATGACTGACAGCCAATGAGAGAGCAAGATACAGAGCTACGGAGAGTTAGGGGAGGAGTTATAGACCACAATATCAGCAAGCATGGCTTCGTACACATAAACATTAAAATTCTATCAAACAGAACCAAAGCAAAAACATTTGCTTGACCATCAGCAACAGCAGCACATTGAAAAGTTATGCATTTAGCTCCAACTGTTGCAGAACACATAATCCTTGTTTCTCGCATCTCCCCAAACATTTTCTTCTCCATATTTTTCTTTTCTTCATGTTGTTTTCGCTGCAAATCAGCGCACAGGCAATTCGTATTTCAAGCTTCATGCAGGCTACTATTTTTAATAATAATCCCACCGTGTGTCTCAATCAGCTCCCTAGTTCATGACTGAGACGCAGGGCCAGTCTCACGTGAGAACTCTGGTCTTGCGCGCGTTGTTTCCTTGTCATGTCTCGCGTGTATTTGGTTGTGAAACGTAGTTTGCGTGCCAGACAGAGTTGTCGGCGATTCTTCCTATTGTAAAGTCATGCAGTGTGAAACCTTCTGTCGCCAATCCATCGTGCAGTTTGAACACAGCCGCGACTGAGTGCTGGCCAAGATAGTCATGCAGTGTGAAAAGAACAGTGACCCGACTACTTTGAAAATCATGCAGTCTGAACTCGGCATAACAAACAGCTGTGAACGCGTAGTCAACTGCGCTAATCGCAAAACACGATCAGCTGAGTGCGGCTGACACGCGCAAATGAAAACAAAACAACACGTGCACAACCACGCCGATCACGAAACGCAAACAGCTGATAGTGGCCGGCACGTGCAGACAGAAAACAAAAACAAAGGCTCATGCAGGAGAAACAGACAGATCAAACCTGAGCCCTGACAGTACCCCCCCTCCCAGGGACGCCACCCGGTGTACTCCTGGTCGAGGGAGACTGACGACGATGAAACTCCATGATGAGCGAGCGGTCCAGAATGTCCGAGCTGGGACCCAAGATCTCTCTTCCGGAACGTAGCCTTACCAATCCACTAAATATTGAAAGCCCCATCCACGGCGCCTGGAATCAAGAATCCGCCTGACAATATAGGCAGGAGCGCCCTCAATCATCGGGGGGGAGGGGGTGGGGGTAGAAACATGAGGAGAATGGGAAGAACATAGAACAGGTTTAACAGGGGAAACATGAAAGACAGGATGGACACGACAGAAAGGTTGAGGCAGCCGAAGCCACACCGCCGCCAGACTGACCACCTTGACAATGGGATAAGGACCTATAAATTTAGGTGCCAACTTACGGGCCAGAACCCAAAGCGGCAGATCTTTGGTAGAGAGCCACATCCTTTGCCCACAAACATACCTGGGTGCCGGAGACAGACGGCGGTCAGCAGCTCTTTTATTGCGTCCCTCAGACCGGACCAACGCTTCCCTGGCCCTCCTCCAGGTACGATAACAGCGCTGGATAAAAGCCTGGACTGAGGGAACTGCGGCCTCAACAGCCTGGGAAGGAAACAAAGGGGGTTGATAACCAAGGCAAGACATGAACGGTGAAAGCCCAGTCGAAGACACCGGCAAGGAGTTATGGGCATATTCAGCCCAAGTTAGCTGCTGACTCCAGGAGGAGGGGTTACGGGAAGCCATGCATCGCAGCACCTGCTCGAGATCCTGGTTTGCACGCTCAGTTTGGCCGTTGGTCTGTGGATGGAATCCTGAGGACAAACTGGCGGAGGCACCCAGTTGTCAAACGGAATTCCCTCCAAAACTGGGACATGAACTGGGGCCCCCTGTCAGAGACCACATCCTCCGGAAGACCATGAATCCAGAAGACGTGGTCAATGACCACCCGGGCCATCTCCCTAGCCGAAGGGAGTTTAGTAAGGGGAATGAAGTGAACTGCCTTGGAAAAGCGATCCACCACAGTAAGGATCACAGTATTGCCACTGGATGGAGGGAAACCAGTAACAAAATCCAGGGCAATATGTGACCAGGGACAGGAAGGAATAGGGAGGGGATGAAGCAGACCAACGGGAGGTTGATTGGAAGATTTATTTTGAACACCAACCTCACAAGCACCCACGAACCGACGGATGTCCTCAGCCATTGCCGGCCACCAAAAACGCTGATGGATGGCTGCCAGCGACCTCCTCACACCAGGATCACACGTGAGTTTGGAAGAGTGACCCCACTGCAAGACGGCGGTGCGGACTGTATCAGGCACAAATAACAGACCCACCAGACATCCCATGGGCACCTCAACATGGGCTAATGCTCGCCTGACCCGACCCTCGACACCCCAGGTGACGGCCCGCACCACACGGCCCAAAGGCAAAATGGTGTCAGGAGGAGACTCATCAACAGGCACGCCGAACTGCCGGGACAGAGCGTCGGGCTTACCATTCTTAGAACCCGGTCTGTAAGACAACACAAAGTTGAAGCGCCCAAAAAACAGTGCCCAACGAGCCTGTCTGGAGTTCAGCCGTTTGGCCGATTGAATATACTCCAGATTCCTATGATCAGTCCACACCAGAAATGGAATCATCGTCCCCTCCAACCAATGACGCCACTCTCCCAAAGCCAAGCGTATTGCCAGCAGCTCTCTGTTGCCGATGTCATAATTTTGTTCTGAGGGAGAAAGGCGATGAGAAAAATAAGCACAAGGATGCAACTTATTATCATGAGGGGATTTTTGGGAAAGAACTGCTCCGACACCCACCTCTGACGCGTCCACCTCCACCACAAACTGTCTGCTAGGGTCCGGCAAAATAAGAATAGGGGCAGTAGTGAACCTGGATTTCAAATCATCAAAAGCTGCCTGAGTAACACTAGACCAACAAAATTTGGATTTGGTGGAGGTTGACGCTGTCAGAGGGGCCGCCACCTGCCTGAAATTTTGAATAAAATGCCTATAGAAATTGGAAAAGCCCAAAAATTGTTGTAAGGCTTTTCTTGAGCCAGGTATCGGCCAGTCAGAGACAGCTCCAACCTTCGCAGGGTCCATGCGAATCCCGCCGAGATGATAGACCCCAAGAACGAAACCGACTGGGTATGAAAAGTACACTTCTCCGCCTTCACGAACAATTGATTCTCCAAAAACCGCTGAAGCACTCATCTGACGTGCTGGACGTGCACCTGGTTTAAACACGAAGGCAAAGTCGTTAATCATATCTTTCAGCACGTCATTGACGAGCGCTTGGAAGACGGTCAGGGCATTGGACAGACCAAAAGGTAAAACGAGATATTCAAAATGCTCAGTGGGTGTGTTAAAGGCCGTCTTCCATTCATCCCCCTCCCTAGGGATGTTGCGGTGACGGATTTTTTCCACCGGTTAATCGACGTGTAAAAAAAAACGGTAATCCCGGTGTCACCGGGGTTGCGTGTCGGGGATTTCGGGTGGCCGAAAATGCGGTCGTGCAGACGTGCACACGTCTCAATTTACTTTCACTTTAATTAGCGGCAATTCAGTAGCATTTGTTTGAATTAATCATTGGTGAAATAGTAACGCCCTGGCAGTTCATATTGGCTGTCGAGTGTGGTTATGAGGTCTCTGAAAGATTGCTTTTCAACAGTATTAAAAGACACCATTTCTTTGCATATGTATTTCGTCACTGCGTCAGTGCACGTGTTCCACCTCGCACTGTCCCTTTTATATTTTGTGCATCGCGCAAATGCACCACTTATCGAAGGCTGTGTTTGTGTGTCAGGCTTTTGTGGTCGATTTTTTGCCGCTGGACCCATCTTGGCCGCTTCATTTTTGTGGTGTGCTTGAAGATGTGCGTGTAAATTCGAAGTGTTACCTCCGGATGCTGCCACTTTCATCAGGCAAAGTTTACAGGTTGCCTCGTTAACATTTTCAGGTTCCCTGTTGGCATTTGGTTTGAATCCAAAATATTTCCAAATAGGTGCTTTTGCATTTCGCTTTGAAACCAGATCTTCCGCCATCCTTTGCCAGTTAGCTCGCCTTACTCTCCTCAAATGATAAATAAAATCGGACACCGGCTGCTGCTTTACTGCGGCGCTCGTTCCGCTTACGCTAAATTACGAAGGCACGTAGTCACTAACTGAATTAAGTGCTTTATTGCTATAGGCTAAAACTTCAACACGATGGGGACGGTGCCGGTGGTCAAGTGCTATGACAGGTGGGTTAAACAGGTGGTAGGTGGGTTAAACACCGTGTATCACCGGTAACACCAACTATCACAACAAGCCTACCCCTCCCTAATATGAACTAGATGATAAGCATTGCGTAGATCCAATTTCGTGAAGAACTTTGCACCCCGCAGGACCTCGAGGGCTGTAGACATAAGAGGCAGGGGGATGACAGTTATGTCATTCAGCCCACGATAGTCAATGCAGGGGCGCAAAGAGCCATCCTTCTTCACGAAAAAGAACCCCGCTCCTGCTGGAGAGGAAGAGGGACGAATCAAACCTGCTGCTAGAGAATCTGATAAATACTTCTCCATGGCCACCCGCTTGGGTGCAGACAAGGAGAAAAGACGTCCGCGGGGAGGAGAAGTGATGGGAAGAAAATCAATAGCACAATCATACAGTCGATGGGGAGGAAGAGAGGCAGCTCGGGACCGACTGAAGACCACACGCAGATCGTGGTACCATGCAAGGGATCAGAGAGAGATCCACCTCCTCCTCCTTCTGCAACACAGAACAAACAACAGAAGACGGAGCAGACACAAAACAAGAAGCATGACAATGAGAACTCCAAGAAAGAATTAAATGATCTGCCCAGTTAATATGTGGGTTATGGAGAGAAAGCCATGGATGACCTAATACAATAGAAACAGAAGGGGAGTTCAAGTTCCTCCCGGTGGTTACCAGAGGTAACCAAACTCACCGGACCAGTGATCTGAGTAACTGCCATGAGCTGCTGTCCATTAAGGGAGTGAACGGTGAGAGGAGAGGAAAGGGAATAAATGGGCAGGCCATAGTGATGAGCACATTCAATATCAACAAAATTCCCCTCCGCCCCCGAATCACTTAACACAGAGCATTTAATGACCGAGCCATTCAGTAACACTGAAGCAGAAATGAGAGTACGAGAGCCCCCTGATGGAGAAATTAAAGTACCGTCTGCCAGAATTCTCCTGTTTACTGGTGGGTGTTGGCTTTTAACGGACAGATGGCTGCAATGTGACCATGACCGCCACAATATAAACAAAGCCCCCCAAAAGTTGCCGTTGTTTCTCTTCGGCAATAAGATGCATTCTCCCCAGCTGCATAGGCTCAAGGTCAGACAATTCAGGAGCTCGGAAAGCAGAGGGGGAAACAGACGATTCTGGCCGCATCCAGCTGGTATTTCCTCAAACTTTACACCTCAATTCCATGCGGGAATCCAAACAAATAGCGAGATCAATAATATCGTCAAGCAGATCCGGAGGGTCACGTGCATAGATATTGTCCTTAACATCCGCCACTAATCCATCCAAAAAACGAGCCACCAGTGCCGCTGGGTTCCACTCACTTGTAGCTGCAAGAGTCTTAAATTCAATAGAATAATCAGCAACTGACCTCTTGCCTTGACGCTGCGAAGCCAATTGCCAGGAAGCCTCTTTGCCAAACACGGATCTGTCAAATACATCTCGGCTTTGAATGATTTAAAATCATCACAGCACAAAGAGCGCGAGTCCCATATGGCAGTGCCCCAGTCGCGGGCGCGTCCAGCCAGAAGAGAAATTACGTAAACCACTCTGGATCTGTCTGATGCGTAAGTCTGGGGTTGAAGTGAAAAAACTACTTCACACTGAATAAGAAATGGACGACAATTAGTTGGTTCACCAGCATAAATAGGAGGGTTATTAATACGTGGCTCATGACCAGTGGCCTGTTAGGGTGCTGGAGACGTAACATTGAGATCGACGGGCTGAAGATATCGTAACTTGTCCGAGAGCTCAGTAACTCGTGCAACCAGGGCATCCACGGTGTGACGAGCATGAGAAAGTTCGTCAGCCTGATGATTCAACATCGCTCCCTGATGTTCAACGGCAGCTCGGAGCTGAGCTTCTTCTGCTGGGTCCATGGTGGCCAGTGTGTTATGTCAGGCTTCACTGAAATGAAGGACCCAAATGCAGTTAGAAATGCAACAAGTATTTTATTCAGTGATAATCGAACTGCTGAATCCCCGATCCACAGTCCAAGAACTCGATAGAAGAGATCAGAGTCCAAACAGATCACATTCCAGGGGAGCGGTAATTAGAAACAGGCGATGGTCACCAAAGATGATTGGCCAGACAGATTCAGAGAAATCCACAAATCTACAGTGGGTATGGAAAGTATTCAGACCCCCTTAAATTTTCCGCTCTTTGTTATATTGCAGCCATTTGCTAAAATCATTTCAGTTCATTTTTTTCCTCATTAATGTACACACAGCACCCCATATTGACAGAAAAACACAGAATTGACATTTTTGCAGATTTATAAAAAAAAAAAATTGAAATATCACATGGTCCTAAGTATTCAGACCCTTTGCTCAGTATTTAGTAGAAGCACCCTTTTGATCTAATACAGCCATGAGTATTTTTGGGAAAGATGCAACAAGTTTTTCACACCTGGATTTGTAGATGCTCTGCCATTCCTCCTTGCAGATCCTCTCCAGTTCTGTCAGGTTGGATGGTAAACGTTGGTGGAGAGCCATTTCTAGGTCTCTCCAGAGATGCTCAATTGGGTTTAAGTCAGGGCTCTGGCTGGGCCATTCAAGAACAGCCACAGAGTTGTTGTGAAGCCACTCCTTCGTTATTTTAGCTGTGTGCTTAGGGTCATTGTCTTGTTGGAAGGTAAACCTTTGGCCCAGTCTGAGGTCCCGAGCACTCTGGAGAAGGTTTTCGTCCTGGATATCCCCTGTACTTGGCCACATTCATCTTTCCCTCGATTGCAACCAGTCGTCCTGTCCCTGCAGCTGAAAAACACCCCCACAGCATGATGCTGCCACCACCATGCTTCACTGTTGGGACTGTATTGGACAGGTGATGAGCAGTGCCTGGTTTTCTCCACACATACCGCTTAGAATTAAGGCCAAAAAGTTCTATCTTGGTCTCATCAGACCAGAGAATCTTATTTCTCACCATCTTGGAGTCCTTCATGTGTTTTTTAGCAAACTCCATGCAGGCTTTCATGTGTCTTGCACTGAGGAGAGGCTTCCGTCGGGCCACTCTGCCATAAAGCCCCGACTGGTGGAGGGCTGCAGTGATGGTTGACTTTCTACAACTTTCTCCCATCTCCCGACTGCATCTCTGGAGCTCAGCCACAGTGATCTTTGGGTTCCTCTTTACCTCTCTCACCAAGGCTCTTCTCCCCCGATAGCTCAGTTTGGCCAGACGGCCAGCTCTAGGAAGGGTTCTGGTCGTCCCAAACGTCTTCCATTTAAGGATTATGGATGCCACTGTGCTCTTAGGAACCTTAAGTGCAGCAGAAATTTTTTTTGTAACCTTGGCCAGATCTGTGCCTTGCCACAATTCTGTCTCTGAGCTCTTCAGGCAGTTCCTTTGACCTCATGATTCTCATTTGCTCTGACATGCACTGTGAGCTGTAAGGTCTTATATAGACAGGTGTGTGCTTTCCTAATCAAGTCCAATCAGTATAATAAAACACAGCTGGACTCAAATGAAGGTGTAGAACCATCTCAAGGATGATCAGAAGAAATGGACAGCACCTGAGTTAAATATATGAGTGTCACAGCAAAGGGTCTGAATACTTAGGACCATGTGATATTTCAGTTTTTTTGTTTTTCTGTCAATATAGGGTGCTGTGTGTACATTAATGAGGGAAAAAAATGAGCTTAAATGATTTTAGCAAATGGCTGTAATATAACAAAGAGCGAAAAATTTAAGGGGGGCTGAATACTTTCCGTACCCACTGTAGATAGTAATCCAGAGCAAAAGTCCAAAAATCCTGATGAACAGACCACTGGCCAAGGAGCATAGGCAGTCCAGACAGCAGTTGGAATAACTGGGAAGAAAAAGGAAAAACTGAAGGAAAAAAAAAAAAAAAAAAAAAAAAAAAAAATCACAAAACAATAACTGATGAACCAAAACAAGAAACACGTGAAAAGCGTTAACGACAAAACACACTGGCAAAGACAAAGAGAAAACATGAGATTTAAATAGGGAGAAAATAAATGAGAAAATAACAAACAGCTTTAAACGCGTAGTCAACTGCGCAAAACGCGATCAGCTGAGTGCGGCTGACGCGCAAATGAAAACAAAACAACACGTGCACAACCACGCCGATCACGAAACGCGAACAGCTGATAGTTGCCGGCATGTGCAGACAGAAAACAAAAACAAAGGCTCATGCAGGAGAAAGAGACAGATCAAACCTGAGCCCTTACATCGACTAGATTACTGTAATGCATTATTAGCTGGTTGTCCTGCTTCCTCAATAAATAAGCTACAATTAGTACAAAATGCAGCTGCTAGAGTTCCTACCAGGTCAAGAAAATATGATCATATATCACCAATTTTATCATCTCTACACTGGTTACCCATTAAGTTCCGTATCGATTATAAAGTATTGCTAATGACCTATAAGGCTCTAAATGGTTTAGCTCCTGTGTACTTAACCGATCTTCTATCGCCCTACAATCCTTCACGCTCTTTAAGATCACAAAACTCTGGACTTCTGGTTGTACCTAGGATAGCTAAGTCCACTAAAGGAGAGAGAGCATTTTCACATTTGGCTCCAAAACTCTGGAATAGCCTTCCTGATAATGTTCGGGTCTCAGACTTGTTCACCCAGTTTAAATCTAGATTAAAGACGCATCTCTTTAGCCAAGCATTCACATGATGCATCTCATATCAGATCAATTGCACACGACTATCTTTGCTTAATGTTATGAACAGCAGCTACGCTAATTATTCTCCATTTGCTTTTCTGTTTTCCGTCCCGAGGTGACTAGAGAGGACATCAGCTTCAGTTTGGATCCAGCCTCTTAAGAAGACCTCAGATGACCAACACATATGAAGAAACCAGCGCCAACTCCTGCAAGGACTTCAGAAGACGCAATCATCTGGATCAACATGCACATTCCCAAATTTCTATATCCTAATTATTGTTAATATGTAATTAATTTTTTCCAGGAGCTCATTGCTTCTACCTTCAGTTAAACTGCTAACAGTAATTGTAAATTAATTGCCTAAATGATTACATTATTTGCTAACTTCATTCTTTAAATTGTAATGTGTAAAGCTGCTTTGAAATGATATGTATCGTATGTATAAATGTGAATTGAATTGAATTAAATTGAACATTCAGGATGTTCTGGGAATGTTTAAGGGACTATTACTATAGGAAGTTCTGTTAACTTCCCAAATGTCCTCTTTGTAACGTTCTCGCGCGACCATAACTAACCAAAATAGAACGTCTCCCTATACTCATATCGGGAACGTTATTAAATGACCAATAGAGGACCACGTGGGAACGTTCTGTTAATGGCCCAAATGTCCTCTTTGTACTGTTCTTTTTTGACCATAAAATAACCAAAATGGAACGTCCCCCTAAAGTCATATATGGAACATTTAAAGGATTAGTTCACTTTCAAATAAAATTTTCCTGATAATTTACTCACCCTCATGTCATCCAAGATATTCATGTCTTTCTTTCTTCAGTCAAAAAGAAATTAAGGTTTTTGATGAAAACATTCCAGGATTATTCTCCTTATAGTGAACTTCAATGGCCTCCAGACGGTTGAAGGTCAAAATTACAGTTTCAGTACAGCTTCAAAGGGCTTTAAAAGATACCAGACGAGGACTAGGGGTCTTATCTAGTGAAACGATCTGTCATTTTCAACTGTATGTCCTACACCTTCCCTATTCAATTTACGTAACGAACGCAGTGCCAGTTCCATTTTTTCCGTAAGCAGAATAGGGAAGGCATAGGACATACAGCGTAAGCTTTTTGAAGAATACGAAAGTGCGGTTTTGGTGGAACCACTTGGAAGGCGATCATTTGTTTATATAAAGCATATACATTTACATTTTTTTTTTTCGAAAATGACCGATCGTTTTGCTAGATAAGACCTTATTCCTCATCTGGTATCGTTTAAAGCCCTCTGAAGCTGCACTGAAACTGTAATTTTGACCTTCAATTTCTTTTCGACTGAAGAAAGGACATGGACATCTTGGCTGACATGGGGGTGAGTAAATTATCAGGAAAATTTTTATTTGCGCAAGGTCGTGAGAATGTCGCCTTCTACGTGGGGACTGCACCTCTGCACTAAGTTGTCTTAAACCTGCACACTGTTATCATCACCACACCACTCAAACCTTTAGCTCCATCAAATAATCTATAACCAGTCTTTTAATCTCCTTCTTCAAAGCCTGCTTCCCAATAGTAATTTGATAATGATTTTCAAAGGCAGTCAGCTCTACGTTTATAGATTTCTTAATTTTTCCCAACTAGGGTTGAGAACAAACGATTGTAAATTAAACATAGTCTTGGTTATACTAAACTGCAGCATCAACATCCTACTCAGGCTACATGAGTCCTGAACCATAACAACCACATCTAGTAACAGGCTATTTTTTAGAAATATAATACTTAATAATATATACTTGATATTAATAATAACTTTTAAGACACCAAAACAGCACTTACCTGAAGCTAATTAAAGCTTATTTAGGCAAAGGAGATTGTTGTAAAATGAGAGCAGAGAAGGAAATAACTGAAATAACAGACATATTTGCATTTAAAAAGCTGCCAGTCAAAGGTTTAGAAATCAAACAGTAGTGTTGTTGAATAGGCTGGGATGTGGACTGCCACAGACCTGCCGCACTGATTACATGTGTTTTTTTTCAAGTATGAGCCAATGCTAACCATAAGTTAAAATATTCCATGGTGATCTGCAGTTGTGCATATACCACAATACATATAGTGAGCCAAAAGAAAACTCCATCCAAATCTAAAGCATGGTAAAACATATATGGCGAAACTTTATATGGCCCACATGTGCTCAGCCATGCCATATCTAGGCTAGATCTTGCTATCTGGTTTCTAGCAGGAGAACACCAATACCTAGAGATGTCAAGGGATGCATGTGTAGCTTCTCTCCAATAATGCAGCAATTTTATTTTGAGATCCTGAATGAGCCCCCACTAAATATTACAACCCCTGCTGGTATGAAATAAATGGGTATAAGGGAGTGACATTAAAACAGGGAAAAACAAATATGCATTGTCAGGGTCCTGCCCTGACAGCCTCGTCTGTTTGGTCTCTGTTTCATGTTTCTTTGTTTGTCTTGTGCCTGAGCACATGGTTTTGACTTTGTTTGTATTGGCTATGTGCTCCTCTCATCCTGCCTCTGTTTGCCATTGCCACACCCCCTTGTTTAGTCTTTAGGCTTGTTGGACTTCATGCACCATGTGACTAATGCTCACAAGTCTGTATTTCTATAACAGTAAAAGCCATTTTCATGTAGTCATGATGCTATGTTGTGTCATGTTTATCAAAATAAAACTGATAAAAACGAAGACCTCACTGTGGTATTTAAATAGTATATGCTTATGTTGAACTTCATTCTTATACAAACAAATGCTGAAAGCAGTACATAAAGTACTGAATAAAATGTCTGAAACATCTGTGTATTAGACAAATATTGCATTTATTTCACTTAAGCTGTGATAAGCTATGCAAACGCAGAGCGAGTCTCACTACGGGAAGCAGAAAATGTCCGACTGCACGCGTTTTCAGCTCCTCCCCAACTGCAAGCAGCAACTCTCACCGATCGGTTGCATCAAGCTGCAGCCGATGTCTAGCATAGCTAATATATTATATCTAAAAAGGAATGGTAAACACAAATTAAAAAAAATAATAATTATAGGGGAAAAGAGAATTGGAGAAGAAACACGGGCGGCATCCAAATCAAAGAAATAATCAAGCCCAAACTAACTTTACCCTCTAAACCAAGGTTGTCAATCTCAGCATAGGTCCAGTTGTATAGCTCCAACCCTAATTAAACACACCCAAACCAGCTAATCAAGGTCTTCAGGATTACTAGAAACCTCCAGGCATGTGTTTTGGAGGTGGTTGGAGTTAAACTCTATGGGACAGTGGCCCAGGAGTGGAGTTTGACACTCTAAACTATCAATGAGAAGAAAGAAAGAAATATGTCTCAGACATCCTACTTAAATACACTAACTATTCCAAAACAAAAATACAGCAGATGGAGCTCGCCCCTTGCCCTAGTGTTTCTAATACAACTCAAGTGAAATCCCTATGTGCGTACAATGTAAATCACGCGACTTGCTTACCTGTCCCTTCTCCAACCTCAGATATGACATTAGTAATGAGAGGGAAGACAAATAGGGAATGAGCACAGTGTTACACAAGTCAAAGTATATACAATTACACAGGGGATACACAAAACAAAGTCATTACAACAATCCAAAATTTAAATCAAAATCTCTGATTCTCTCAGGCCTCATGAGTGACATCTTTACTCCACTTTTATGTCACTGTGTAATGAGCCGATTGGAGACTAGATTGATGACATCACGGGAAGCACAGGGATCAGGTGACCTGCCGTGAACCAATGGCATGGCACTATGAAATTGAAAGAAAGTAGAAACAAGAATCTGGGAAAGAAGAAAAAACTTCAACATAACACAAGGACGTAACACTACATGATGATAGTGTTTGGTGTCCAAAGTGAAATTTCTGCTTTTTAGTCAAAATCTTCACACAACTCACCAAAGTGGGGCTAAGTGGGGCCTTGTTCTGAAAACAGATGATTTATTATTGTTATTATTATTATTATTATTATTATTACATAAGCTGTTAGAAAAACAGGTCATTAATTTAAATTTCCATTTCTTGTTAATTGCAAAAAGTCAATGTCATTTTTTATTAGGAAGTACACAGTGCAGGTCCAGAACATGGCTGTGATGGAGATGGTCAGTGAGAGTCCACTGTGTCTTGTGCTGACCCGGCCTACACTGCAGAGCCTGCCACAGCCTGTGGAGAGCAGAACTAATGGGTCAGACAGCCCTTTTTTCAGTTGAATTACTTAACTGTTGCTTTGTACAGCTTAGTTAAATGGCATGCTTATTTGTGGGTTTAATAGGCTTTAGATGAAGATTTCCCCATCATTTGTTTCTTTGTGTTCTTCTCTGGTTTTAGTAAAATGATGTAACATTTTGGAGCAAATATGCAAAATAGTAAACCAAAACTTGATGCTAAAATAGCAAATATCTCCACAGCTACTGTAAATTTTCCAGGAGAACTAATATAAGCTGGGATAAATGTGAGCCAGACGGCAAAGAATATAAGCATACTGAATGTGATGAACTTGGCTTCATTGAAGTTATCAGGGAGCTTCCGAGCCAGAAAAGCTAAAACAAAACACAAGACTGATAGCAGGCCAGTATATCCTAGAACAGCCCAAAAACCAAGAGCTGAACCCAAGTTACACTCTAAGACAATTTTTTCTCTGTAATAGCTCAAATTCCTATTTAGAAAAGGAGGGGATATTGTTAACCAAAGCACACATATAACCACCTGTATTAACGTTAAGAAAACAACACTGAGTCGTTGTTGTGCAGGTCCAAACCATTTCATGACATTGCCTCCTGGAAGTGTAGCCCTGAAAGCCATTAACACCACTATTGTTTTCCCAAGAACACAAGAGATACAGAGGACAAAAGTGATCCCAAATGCTGTATGACGCAACATACAGGACCACTCAGTGGGCCGACCAATGAAAGTAAGTGAACAGAGAAAACACAGAGTCAATGAAAAGAGCAGCAGGAAGCTCAGCTCTGAGTTGTTGGCTCTGACAATAGGTGTTTCTTTATGAAGATAAAACAGAAAAGATACCATTGCCGTTAAAAACACCCCAATAAAGGAGAAAATACAAAGCAAAATCCCCATGATTTCTGTATAGGAAAGGAATTCAACCACTTTTAATATACATCTGTCTTTGCTTTCATTCGACCAGTACTCCAAATCACAAGGAAAGCAGTCACTATAATCTGTGAAGGAATTTCAAGAAAAGATTATTGAATGGGAAATGCATCACAAAGTCATTTCACCAATGTTTACATTTAACTTTATCACACTTTCATGATATTTTACCTGTGCCATTACTGATTTCTCCCTCTGCACATGGAATACAGTCATAACAGCAGACAGGTCGTCCTTTTTGCACAGCCTTCCTAGTTCCAGGGGGGCAGCTCTCACTGCACACAGACACAGGTACCTATGAGAAGATAATGTGTTATATAAGACCCCAAATTATTATTTAAATCATTAAATCAGCAATCCATTTTTTTTTTTTTGGTAAAAAATTATCCAAAATCAGTTGCCTTAACCTGATTCACAGCAGTAAGCTTGTAATAATGTGTTTTAATTTGAGTGGTACTGGTAGGTTTCCGCAGAAAATTTGAGCATGCCTCCATTCGTCTTTGCGTCATTATGTCATGTCTGTTTACATAAAAAAGGAGTCCCAGCTAGTAGGCTATATCGCATGTGAGGATGCTGCAGGTGGCGGATCATTTATTGCCTTTTCTCACAGCAGCTGGAATAATAAACTTTAAACTTTAAACTTCAAATCATTTTGATGGCAGATTGTATGGTATGACAAATTAACATTAGAGATTAGACTGTACAGAAATTGAAATCTACAGGTAACACTAATACACACTAAATACACGTAGTCACACAATGCTGATGTTGTTAACGTTAACAATTCGAGAACAAAGTATAACAGTAATAATAATTTGCATGGTTTGATGTGATACGAGCTAAGCAATCATTAGATTTAATCACCATTGGTAGCTCGATTTATTGCAATGCTTTTTTTCCCCTCCAGTTGGTCAAAAGTGGCAGATTTGTTACTTACTTGTTCAGATGACATTTTCCAGTGAAAATTCTAATTTTGGTCATACTTCCAAGACTACAATCTGTTATTCTGAAGTACGGTATCCACCTGTGCGGTGACTGACAGCCGCACATTCTCCTCAAAACATTAGATTCACCCGAGCTGAGGAGCTGTGCCAATGCACAACCCACATAAAGATGATAATTCTGCTTAATTTTTAAACTGTAATTGCAGGTTTCAAACAGAGATGCTACAAAGGGGCAAAACTTATGGACTACAGCTTTAAATTCATTGTTTATCATCATGAAATCATTTTTATATGATTTCACTCTTTTTTACTTTTCATAATTCTAACAAATATTTCACATGCCCTCAATAATGTAATGTGAAGAATCAATGTACCTGTCCAGTGTTTCCTGCCCAAAGCACATGTTCCTGATTGACTTGAAGGCATTGCTCTGAGGGCAGTGAACTGTCATAGAGGCCCACATTCTTAAACTGCACACCTTCATTCCCAGCAGGTTGCCAGTTCACCAGGTCATATCTTGCCACTGGATCACCACTTGCATCAAAGAATATTTCTTCACCTGTTTTGACGTTGAATCTCACATTCCTCATATACTCCAAAATCTGAGAGGATTATTCCATTATTCCTATTTTAATTTGTTTCATTATGATTTTTCTATTGTTATTTCATGTGCTCAACATACCCTTTGTGGTGTGGGCCGTTCTCCTTTGCTGTTGTTGGTGAGGGATCTGAAATCTTTTAATACATTATGTAGGGTATGTGCAACAGCATACACTGCAGTGTACACTTTATTTGCTATCCGTAGCTCTGATACATCTGTATATTCATTTTGAAGATCTGCCAGTCTCTCTGAGCCTGTACAGCCACCATTGCTGCTGGTCATGAAAGAGCACCGTAAAGCTGTTTCCCAAAATTCTTTTAGCAATCCATTTTTTGGTTCTTGATCAGGGTGCACATTCACTAGGAACTCTCGCAGGCCCACAAGTTTGGCATTAGTTATAGCAAAACCCACAGCTCCAGAAAGGAAACTGAATTCCTTTGTTTCTGCAAGAGTTCGAGAAGTGATCCAGGATTCACTGCCAACCCACTGCAGCCCTGTGATGTTGTGTTGCGCAATTACTTTCAGGAAGGGAACAAAATCCCCTGATGCAGTAAATGCCAGCACCACTCTGGCGGTGCCCTTCTTAATCACATCCAGTGTCTTCAGGAACTGCTCTTGTGGATCAGTTTTAAATATGGTCTCGAAATATTCAATACAAATACCCTCTTGTTTTGCAGCCTCCTCAAATGCTGCAATGCCATTATTACCATAATCACTGCGACTCCTGACCGTCCCAACCCAAGTCCAGCCAAAGTGCTTGACAAGTTGAGCCAGTGCTCTGCTTTGGTAATAATCACTGGGTATTGTTCTGAAAAAGGATGGATACCTTTTTCTGTTACTCAGGCATGCACATGTGGCAAAATGACTGATCTGCAATAAAAATATGCAGAGTATATTAATCTCAATTTTCAGATACTTTTTTCCCCCATTCCTAATCCACTATACATTAATACTATACAAATAGTATAATTGTTATAAACACTGCTATAATCTAAACAATTGCTTTCTATATTTACAACAGTTGTTTTCAATTGGTTGAATATGGCTTGAAGCATTTATTTTGAATATTCCAGTGGTTCATCATACACTGATTAAACATAAAAAGCAGCAGATAAGTAAAGAGTTCTTACAACAGGTAAGCTGAATGGACCAACTACAGATGCCAATCCAATGGTGGGAGAGGAGTTTGACTCTCCAACAATGGCATGAACAGCTGGTGGTCTAGAGCAGGATGTGTCACTCAAAGTTTCTTCATAACCATTCATCAATGCCATGCCCGAAAGGATAGTCAGAGGTATAGAGCTACAGGAATCATATATCTTATAGCCCAAATAAATGCCAGGCAACAGTTGTGTGCTGTTATTAATCTCCTCAATGGCAAAAATCATTGTCTGAGCAAATTTAAACTCACGCAAGTTGAAGCTGTGAAAACAAAGCATCAATTTGTGTTACATTGTGTAAAGAATTATGTATCAACATAATTATTTCAGATTTCAAAGTAGTAATACAGACCTGACACATGTTGTTGGCTCTGGTTTTAAAGTGAAAGAATGCATCTTTAACAGAGTACTTGTATGTAATGAAAAAATTGCCCCAATGTTGATGTCTTTTTGCACAGAAAGTAGAGGGAGGGCAGGCTGACCAAGCAGTCTGCAGAGTTGTGCTGAAACAGGCAAACAGGCACCATGCAGCACCAGCAACTGTAGCAGCAGTGACACAGTCATCCTTGCCACGCCAATGTGTATGAAAGGCGAAAAACCTCTGAGGCAGAACAGGGATGGTCATGCCTTTTATTGTGTCTTCAAATGTCCCCCAGGTAAAAAAGGACACTTCAATAATTTACTTAAAGTGCTCTATTTTTGCGCACTAATTGTGTACTTAATATACTAAAGATTCTAATTTAGTACTTCTTAAGATAATCTTAAGAACATCTAAGTGTATTCAACCGTGCTTTTGAGATTTTTGAGATACCATGAATATGAACGAAAATGTGCTTTTATATACTATCTCTGTATTAAAAAAATGTATTTAGTTACCACTTGTAGTACACTTGACATACTCCACACAGCTTTATTAACCCCCATGGGTTAATAAAGGCCTTCTGAAGCGAAGCGATGCGTTTGTGTAAAAAAAATATCCATATTTAACATTTATGAAGTAAAATATCTAGCTTCCGCCAGACGGCCTTCCGTATTCAACTTAACAAAAAAACAAAAAAAAAAACGAACTGGCATCGCGTCAGTTGAGCTATTTCCGTAAGTTGAATAGGACGTAGCGTAAGCTTTTTGAACGGTGAGAGTTTTACACTTACTTCATAAGTTGAAGGAAGAAGGCATAATATTTTTCTTCATATCTTGTTAAATATGGATTTTTTTTTTTTTTTTTTTTTTTTTTTTTTACACAAATACATCGCTTCCCTTCAGAAGGCCTTTATTAACCCCCCCGGAGCCATGTGGAGTACGTTTATGATGGATGGATGTGGATGGAAGCACTTTCTTCAGCTTCGTACTCGTTGGTCTCAGATATTTATTAATATATCTCTGATTGAGAAAGAATCAGAAAAGAAGAATCAGAAAGAAGAAAGTCATATACACCTAGGATGGCTTGAGGATGAGTAAAGCTTGGGGTAATTTTCATTTTAAAGTGAACTAATCCTTTAAGTTTATCTTAAGTACTAAATAAGAATTTTTAGTATATTAAGTACAAAATTAGGTGCGAAAATAGAGCACTTTAAGTACATTATGGAATGTTCTTTTTTTTTCACCTGGGTTGGGTTTGACATGCTCAATCCTTAAAGGGTTAGTTCATCCAAAAATGAATTTTCTGTCATTAATTACGCACCCTCATGTCATTCCACACCTGTAAGACCTTTGTTCATCTTCAGAACACAAATTAAAGCTGCAATCCATAAGTTTTGCCTTTTTGTCACCATCTCTGTTTGAAAACCTGCATTTGCAGTTGTTTGCGGAATTATCATTTTTACATGGGTTGTGCCTCGGCACGACTCCTCAGCACGGATTAATCCAATGTTTGCTGTCAATCACCACATCGGTGTGGACACAGTACTTCGGAATCACAGATTGTAGTCTTGAAGTATGACCTTGAAGAATTTTCACCAGAAAATGTCATCTGAACAAGTAAATAACATGTCTGCCACTTTTGTTCTGACCAACTGAGGAAAAAAAAGCATTAAATAAATCGCGCTGCCAATGATGATTAAATAATGATTGCTTAGCTTGATATACTTTGTTCTCAAATTGTTATTGTGAGAAAAGGCTATAAATGATCTGCCTAACATGCGATGTAGCCTATTAGCTGGGACTCATTCTTTATGTATACAGATGTGACGCAATGACGCTAAGACAGGGTGTGACATGCTCGAATTTCCCGCGAAAACCCACCAGATAAAAATAAGCAACCCACTTTGCTTCATCAAAGTGTTGCAAAAATATAAGACAATGAATTTTTGGGGTGTTGCCTCTTTTTGTCCATGTGAAGTCAAAAAGTCAAATCCAAACTGAGGATCCATGCTAAATTGCATTAAATTCTGCATCAATTAAAAATCCCCGGCATATCTTCAATACCCATTAGATCAAAAGTTGGAATTTAGTGTATTTTCTGTTGTAGAAGTGCTTACAACATACACTGATTCATGAGTTTGTGTGGCCATATAATCTTAGCGTACATGGTAAACAGTTTTGCTGTCCACTATATAGAGAGGATCGGGACATACAGACAATAGCTGGCATATACAATACTACAGGAGAAAGAGAAGAGAGAAAAGAAGAAACAAAGCTAGCAGCATTATGATGTTATAACGTTCAGTTTTAGTTTTGTTTTCACTCTGTTCCCGTTCCCGAGTTTCTAATTACTTTTCATAGTCCCTAATTCCACACAGCTGTTCTGTTTCTCTTTTGCATTCTCTGTGTATATAAGCCCTAAGTTTCCCTAGTTATTTGTCTGTTATCGTCTATGTTGTATGTGGTTGAGTTCTAGTTTATCTCTAGTTTTCTGTGTGGATTACATTCAGCCACTCATGACAGATAATACCATACCTCAAAATATTACTTAAAGAATCATCAATAAAATCCAGACATGATGAAAAGCTTGAGTGACACATGTTAGAAACTCAAAAGGAATAATTTCTCTAATGATCCGGTGCCACCCTTGGGTGTTTGTCACTGATCCAGGTTAAAAATATATTGTTCCTGGCAGCAAAAGTCAGGATGTCAAATAAACAGCAAAATTGTTTGGCAAATGTCTGACTGAAGGACCTAGAATCAAAGTCAAGGAATCCAACTGTAATCCAACTGTAACTCTAATCTAACTCTATTCTACTTGACCTCCAGTTTGCCCCCCAAACTATTACAATAAAGGAGGAGTAGGGGAGGTGGTGGGAAGCCAAAATAACTGACACTGTTAAGAAGTAAGAGACTGCTTTTATATACTGATAATAAAGCAGGTTATAACCCTCACTGTAAATGCTGATGATGGTGACATTTGGCAGAAATGATAATTATGTTTTAGCTAATACAAACAAGAATAAAAATTATTTTTTTATTTCCCCAAAAGGCCCTGAATCAAATAATTATATTAAAGTTGCAGTATGAAACTTTATGTATGTATATATATATATATATATATATATATATATATATATGTTACAGTTCGATGTTGTAGAGATGAGGCATTTACAGTTTTCCACAATCAATGGGTATTTATTAGAGAAACAAGGAGACAACATCTAAACACTTCATATAACATTTAGGACAGACCAGGAGTGCAGGGAGTGAGTGCCATATAAAGGGAGTGATGATAATAGAGTCCAGGTGCAGGTGATGAGTGATGATGAGGAGCTGACGAGGGAAGTGAGTGCAGGTGAAGAAACAGGAGGATCATGGGAAATGGAGTCCTGGAGACGAGGGAACTGTGACAATATATATATATAATTTGAGCTGTCAGTCCAGCTGTCCAGATTTTGCAGGAAATGTCAGTTTGAGGTTATGTCGGGTGTACTGAAGATGCAGCTGTTTGGAAAATATATGGGTAATGCTTCAGATTACAGCCTGGAAAGTACTGCGTAATTAAAATTAATTTACAGCATACTTTTCGGTAATTATAGTGTACCTATAAAGTATGTACATGTGTCACATTTCAGTTTGTGTTTGGACTTTCTCTTTATATTTTTATTGGTTCCTTTGTTCAGTTTCTCGCTATTCTTTTGTTTCTATAGTTACCATCATGAGTTCATTTGTCCCAGCTGTGTCTGGTTAATTATCTTGTTAGCTCTCCTGTTTGCCTGTGTATTTAATCCCTGTGTTTTGTCATGTTCAGTTGTCTGTTGTTATTGTTGCCTTTTGGCCTGTTTTTTTTTTTTTTTTTTTTTTTTTTTTTTTTTTTTTTTCTGTTCTTGTTCTGAAGATTCCTGAGTTTTGAAGATTGCTGTGTATTTCTGTTCATTTGAGTTTATTATTAATAAAGACTGCTGCATTTGAATCCAGTCTTATCTCTACTGCAACCAGAGCTGTGACCATAAGTGTGACATCTGCAGACTATAAATTAAAGTTGTACTTCTTACTCTTTTGTTCCATGTAGTTACAGGGTAACAGTAAACAGTTCTTTCTGGTTCTTGAATCTGATTGCCTGATAGCCATGTGATATTTTATTGATGACAGCACTCCTACCTTTTCACCGATTGTATAACTCCGCTTGAAGCGACTGTCATGGCTGCCGAGCAATCCACCGTAATTTTTGCGAATACTACACTTGCTGTACCACAAACTGTAGCTTTAAGAGTTTTAGAAATATGTGACATGTTGAAATAAGAAACATATTTAATCATCGCACCTATTTTACAAATTTAGATGTTTTCGGAGATGTGGGCTCCAGGCCATCAAGACACGCCAAGAACAGCTTAATCTCGGCCAGTGTGAATGAGACATGAGAATTTGTTTTCAGTACAAACAACGGGCAATCTTTGTTCTAATAAATCTATTACTTGTTCTAGAGCAAATCAAATTGTGCTAAATGGGAAATATCAGATCAAAATCTTCTCTGCTCAAATATATAAAACTTTAGCCTTTCTAAACAGTTTTTCTTGAGCAAAGAAAATGCTGTTTTTTTTTTTTTTTATTTTGTTTTGTTTTGTTTTTTCCTTCAAACATCAGATCTTTTTTCATTGATCCTTGTAAATAATCATTGTAAAGATCTCCAAACTGCATGCAGCACTTCATTCACAGTAGAGGTGGGGCAGATTTATGAGGTTTGACTGACAGTTTGAGGATCCAATGGAGTTACTAAGTTTTGTCACAAGCTCGTTACAATCTTTTTCATTCTTTTAATATCTGTAAAACCCACATACAGGCATAAAGGGTGACCAATAGAAAAAAAAAAAAAAATGAAGAAATATATAGAGAGAAGAGGTTTCTGCCTGACACTGACTATATATTAACTTTGTAACTTTTTTTTTTTTTTTTGGTAATTATCCACGGCACACTTGACAACCTGTCACGCCACACTGGTTGGGAAACACTGCTGAAGAGCACTGCTTTCACATTTGACTGAATCGTCCAATTGTGTTTATTTCCTATTGTCATTTATAACGGCTATTGTTGTTAATTTGAATTAGTGCGTAATATGGATTGAGTGAAAATTACATTAATGCATATACATTAATTGTGCTAACATTGTTAACATATACATTAATATTATAATGGATATAATATTAAGGACATCGACCTAAAGAATGAATATTATATCAGACACAAGTAATGCTTGCAAGACAATAGTAGGAGTAAAATCTCAACCTGCCACTCAACCCGTCACCGCTAGGGGCAGCTGCCACTGGACCTGCCACCGTTATATGCACCTGCCTCGGGACCGGTCACAGATATATGCGCCTGCCACATGTCCCGCCACTGTTATATGTGCCTGCCTCGGGACCCGTCATGGATATACGCACCTGCCATGGTTCCCGTCACGGATAATTTACAGTCATAAAACCAACTGTAAAGTGTTCATCTAGGTGTCAACTATAATGCACACCTTTTAGATTTTTGACATTTATTAAAATAAACGGTCAAATCATATGTAAAATTGCTATTTTTTACTACTGTAAATGGGCTCATACACAAAATATGTCATACTTTAAAGCTTCATAGCATTTGAAGAGAATAGCAGATATAGCTTCTATGGAACTTTTAGATGTTCCAGGTGAAAAAAAAAAAGTACACTTCTATAATGTACTTAAAGTGCTATATTCCCATGCACTAATTTTGTACTTAAAATACTAAAAATGATTCTTTAGCACTTCTTAAAAGATACATCAGGACCTTTTTTGGATTTGAAAGTGTTACAGGATTTGGACTTGATTATGTTAAGGGGGAAACTGATATACATTTTTTTTTTTTTTTTTTTTTTTTTGTGAAAGTGTTTAACAAAACAATGTTAGCACGAGAGCTTATACAGTGTGGAGAAGTAAACTTGCAATAGATGAGGGAATAAAACCAGTATGGAGGGTGCTGTATAAACTACCATTGACAAAACGTGTTGGTGATTTACAGTGGAGAATTTTACATGGTGTTGTGGCAGTGAATGCTTTTATATCTGTTATTAATCCTAATGTTGATGATAAGTGTATTTTTGTGGCCACAGAGAGACTGTATTTCATTGCTTTTTGGATGCCATTGTTTGAATAATGCCATTGTTTGAATTATTAAGTAAGGCATTTTTAAAATGTGGAGAGGTACAGTATATAGACAAATCATTTTTTATTTGGGTGCTGGCTATAGACAGAATCAAATGATAAAATGGCAGTTAATTAACTTTTTGGTTGGTTGACCAAAACTTCCATTCTACACTGAGAAATACAATTAAGAATATGCATGTTTAAGAGCTTTTGCCTATTTTTAAAGCATTTCTAAAGTCAATAAAATTAGATTTTAGGTACTATAGAGCATGATGTTGAAATTTTTGTACAGCAATGGTGTTTTAATAATGATATTTGTTAAAAATCTCTCTCTCCCCCTCTCTCTATCTGTGCGCATGCACATATCAGCAGATAGAAGAGGAACACAGAGGTAAGTGATATAAACAACAGCAGGTTTATTGAACAGAGATGATCCACAACACAGCAGTAATAGCAGTCCAAGTAAGCAGGTTTGGAGAGGGAATATCTTAGTGAAGCTTATCTGTGAGTGATACAGTCTTTGTCTCTTCTCGTAGGAGATCCAGTGGTTGAAGAGCAAGGAGACAACAGAGAGCAGGAGCTGAGGGGAGCTAGGATGGCCAGAAGTAACAACAGGTAAGTGAAGCGCAGGTAAGTCGATCCGGGAACACAACAAGGTCAGGTTGAGACCAGACAGTGAGTGAACAGGATGAGTGTGGTTTTATAGAGCTGACCGTTGATTGCTGACAGGTGCAAGGAATCAGTAATCAGGTGATTGTGATCTGGTGAATGTGGTGAGTGGTGACGGTAGTGACTGGGTTGGTGACTGAGTTGACTCCCTAACAGCACAAATGTGGCAGAGTTTGTGGTGCGTTCCTGTGAGAGAGGCTGTGGTTTTTCCAACTTTCACAGTTAGTTTTTGTGTGGTTTTTTTTTAATGATTATTTTCACCAATTTGTTTAGAAAGTTTCGTTAGGGGTTAGGGGAGTGGGTTATCTTTGTTTGTGTAGCTGGCCATAATGGCCAGCGTGGAGGAGGGAGTGGGGTTTGAACAACGCACCTGACAGCATGGTATTAAGGTGCCAGTCGGCATTGAGTGTTCTGTAGAGGAATGTAGTCTTGCGATTGGACAGGTGATTGGGCATGAAAGCATAAAATCAGCTTCTTAGACTCTGTTGAACAAGGAGTTGTAGTAAAAAACGCACATACTCCCGTTTTTCCCCTTGTCAATCCAGCAAAGAAAATTACTATGTCAAATGTCCCACCATTTATCAAGGATGATGTTCTGGAACGTGATCTGTCACGATATGGTCAATTTGTTTCGGCGATAACAAATAGTGGCAGGATGTAAGTCGCCGCTTTTGAAGCACGTAGTGTTGTTTAGACGACAAGTGTTTGTGGTGTTGAAGCAAGGAATTGAAGAGTTGAATCATTCAAATTCACGATTGATGGTTGGACAATGTAATTTTTGTCACGACTGAAACAATGAAGTGTATTAATTGTGGCAAAGAAGGACACTTGGTTAGAGCTTGTCCTGAAAAAAGAGACCAGGATTCAGATATGAGAGAAATTCAAGGTAGTAATACAACTAAGGAAAATGAAGTAATAGAAAATGCTGTGAAAAATGTATGTGGAATCAAAATGAGTACTGTAGAATTAAAAAAAAAAAAAAAAAAAAAACTTTAATGCACAAGAAAATAAAGAGGAAGTAAGAGAGTAAATGGCAAAAGATGTTGCAGAATTTGTTTCTGGGCAAGATTTGATGGAAGCCATTGAACACAATTTCAAAGTACCAGTTAAGCAAGCGCAAAGCAACAAAGAATGCAGGTGAACAGAGCTCAAAGAGGGGTCATATTAAGAAGAAAGTAGAGAAAAAAATAAGTGAATAAGTCTGATGTCAGTAGTGAGATGGAGTACACATCATAAAATGATATCGAAAGAGAAACTTTCACTCAGATTATGATAAATGAAAGGAAAGAAGAGAAGTACAATTTAGAACAATTTCGTAGCTTCTTGACAGTAACAAAAGGAAAGAGAAATGTGGTTGTTGATAATTTTTTTCTCAGATTGAGTCAAGTTCACTGAATCTGCAAAAGTGATAGCAAATGTGGGAGGAGATTCCCTCACTAAATTTGAACTGTGCATGAGATGGTAAAAAAAAGAGTTTATTTTTATGTGTTGATGAAATTAAAAAATATTGACATTTCATTTGTACAAGAAACTCACTCATGTATTGATAATGGAGTTGATTGGCAGAGGGAATGGGATGGCACTGTCATAATGAGTCATAAAAGTTCAATGAGTACTGGAGTAGCCATTCTTTTTTCAAGGTCTTTTATACCTCTGTCATATGATGTAGAATAAGTAATAGCAGGAAGGCTTATTAAAGTCATTGTAAAGTATGAAAAAAAAAAAAAAAAACAATGATTTTGATTAATGCATATGCTCCTGTTAATGCAAAAGAAAGAATGCGTTTTTGGAAAAATTGTCTGAAACACTGGCCGGATGTCAGTGTCCTGATTTTCTTTTTTTAGCTGGAGATTTTAATTGTACAATCAATAACTTGGATCAAAATCATGTTGAGCTACACATGGCTTCAAGAAATAAGCTTGCAAGTGTTGTGGAAACTTTTGATTTAGTAGACGTATAGCATAAAAAGCATGGAGTTTTTAGACAATATTCTTGGGCACATTATCAAGAAAATTCTATTTCCATAGCAAGAACTGATAGAATATATTGTTAGAAACATAATTTACAGATATTTTAATCCTGTGCTATAACTCCAGTTACTTTTTCAGATCACAGTTTTCAGAGTTGTTTTTATTAATTCTATCAAAGTAAAGAGTGCTTATTGGCATTTCAATGCTTCATTGTTAAATGATACTCGTATTAATAAAGGTTTTATGTTTTTTTGGGGAACAATGGAAGACAAATTTACAGCAATTTGAATCAATTCAACAATGATGGGATGTGGGAAAGGTTCAGATTCAACAATTTTGTAAACAATACACTCTTAATACCTCCAGGAGTATTGCTGAATTAATTGAATTTATTGATCTTGAATCTGAAATAATTGAACTTCAGTTTTTAAGTGATTCCGCTCAAGATCATGTTCATCTATTAAAAAGAAAGAAAAAAAAGAGAACTTGGTGTTCATTCAGTTCAGAAAGTTGGACAAATCCTACAAAGTTTTCAAGATTCATTAACAGAAGAAGAAAAATTGTGGCTAAAAAATTGGACAAAATGGTGTGAAATACCTGGTCATGCTGATCTTTTTCCGAGCATGAGCGCAAGACCAAAAATGGATGAAGAGGACTTTCAAGTGTAATCTTGGATTTTTAAAAAATGATGTTCGCTTTACTGTTTTTAATTCTATTAGAGGAAAAAGTGCTTATACTTTTTGTGTTAAAATGTTGAATAAGGGTTGGAGATATTCAATGGAGAATATTGCATGGTATTATTGCTGTTAACGCTTTTGTGTCTATTTTTAATTCTGAAGTTACTGATAAATGTACTTTCTGTCCTTTTTGTCCTTTTTTCATTGTTTCCACAGATGTGAAATACTAGTTCCTTTGTTAATTTATTGCAAAGAATTGTTTGATTTTTGCCAAAACTCTCTCTCTCTCTCTCTCTCTCTCTCTCTCTCTCTCTCTCTCTCTCTCTCTCTCTCTAATACTGTAGAAAATACAATGAGTTTCAATTGAGGGACTCAACATTCTTTTGTTACTAGTTCCTAAGTGACGTTTTAAAATTAGTAACAGAGCCTTGGTCAAACTGTCAACTTGAGATTTGAATCCATGGCAAAAGGAAGTAATTCTGCACATAAGAGGGTTTTAAAGACACTCCATTGTTATTTCTTATTTATTTACACACTCGGCCTACAGCCTCATGCCTACAGTCGAATCACAGCTGTGCTGAAATACAGCCATATTGCACGACTACTTGTGTGATATTGCTCATATACAGTGTGTGTGTGTGTGTGTGTGTGTATATATATATATATATATATATATATATATATATATATATATATATATATATATATATATATGTGCAATAGTTTTAGTTTTAGTTTTGCTTGCCTTAAAAAATGGAAGGGCTATAATCTAAAGCGTTACCAAAAAAGCACTAGTCAGAGAAAAAACCTTGCAGGAACCTATTTTTTTATTATATCATCCTCAAACTTGAAACATAACTACTTAAGGGACTTTGGGACCAGTTTCTAGCTTTCACTGGCATCTTTATTATTAATATTACTATTATTTAATATCTTCCCTGTGGCTGTCCACAGGAGATGACGTAGGAGGTCTGGGGGGTGGAACGCTGAAATTAAGGGGAAATAGTATGAAAAAATAAAGAGGAGACCTGAGTTCTACACAAGGTGTCAGTGAACTTATCTACACACATCTACATGGTGTCAAAAGTTAGCCTATATTGACGATGGCAAAAGGACTTTGTAAGATTGACCTCCTCATTTTTGATGAGAATATTGCGGACAATTGAAAGTCTGAAAAAGGAAACAAAGAAATAAAAAAGAAGCAGGTACCAAAAAAATAAAAAAGGAAAGTGAAGTTTGTGCCGTGCAATATTCTACATGTTTGAACTGTTGTGGCCAGCATTCATCTGACCGCAGCAGCTCTCCAGCCTTCAACACGCGCTGCAACATGTGTGGAAAATGTCACCACTTCTCTAAATAGTGCAGATCAAACAAGACACACACCTACAGCAGACCAGGACAAGGTCCATCTCAGTCAAACAGAGCACCCCATACCATATGTAAAGAAGGACAGACACATAATAAGTGAACTTGATGCACAGATTGCATATGAACCAGCAGATCTATTTATCAGCCATCTATCAGCCATGTAGTCAACCTTGTGGCCTATGGCGGTCAGATCATAAGGACTTTAGGTGTCGTTAATGTAAACTTCACATGCGGCACACTACAGTTCCATGTTGTTGACAATGATGTAAATCCTCGATTGGGCCTCAGAGACAGCATCAGACTAGGCTTTGTGCATCTTGGCCGAATGTGCACACTTTCCAACAGGGGGCCCCTGAGCTTACAGAGTTTAAGATACGATAAAAGGCAGCACTACTCTTGTTCTGCCTCAGAGGTTCCTGCCCTGCATACATATTGGCATGGCAAAGAGGACTTTGTCACTGTTGCTACTGCTGCAGGTGTTGCATGGGTTCTGTGTACCAACTTCAGCACAAGTCTGCAGATTGCTTGGTCAGCCTGCCCTTCCTCTTCTTTCTGCAGAAAGAGACATCAACATCGGGGCGATTTTCTCCCTTCACAAAAGTGCTCTTTTGCAAAACCATCATTTCACTTCCAAACCAGAGCAAACAACATGTGGCAGGTCTGTATAATAAGGACCTTGAAATAAGAATTCTGAAAAAAATGACTGAACATGTCTTAGAGATGATTCATTGCAGACTGTAACATACTCCACTGTTGCTTTATTTTCACAGCTTGAACTTGCGTGAATTTAAATTTCTTCAGACACTGATTTTTGCCATTGAGGAGATTAATAACAGCACACAGCTGTTGCCTGGTGTTTCTTTGGGCTATAAGATATATGACTCCTGTGGCTCAATAGCTCAGGCTATCTTCTCAGGCATGGCTTTGATGAACGGTTATGAAGAGACTTTGAGTGATACGTCTTGTTCTAGACCACCAGCTGTTCATGCCATTGTTGGAGAGTCAAACTCCTCTCCACCGTTGGCTTGGCATCTGTAGTTGGTCCATTCAACTTACCTGTTGTAAGAACTCTTATCTGCTCCTTGATATCATGTTAAATCAGTGTATGAGATGAACATCAGTGTTCTACTGGAACATGCACTGTAAATATATGCTTCAAGTCATAATTATCCAATGAAAAAAAAAAGTTCTAAATATAGGAAACATTGTGAAAACATGTATCTGGTTTATATATATATATAATATAAAAAAAAAAAAATATATATATATATATATAATATATAAAAAAAATATATATATATATATATATATATATATATATATTTTGTGCCTGTGTGTGTGTGCCTGTGTATGTGTAGATCAGTCATTTTGCCACATGTGCATGCCTGAGTAACAGAAAAAGGTATCGATCCTTCTTCAGAACAATTCCCAGTGATTATTACCAAAGTAGAGCACTGGTTCAGCTTGTCAAGCACTTTGGCTGGACTTGGGTTGGGACAGTCAGGAGTCGCAGTGATTATGGTAATAATGGGATTGCAGCATTTGAGGAGGCTGCAAAAAGAGAAGGTATTTGTATTGAATATACAGAGGCCGTATTTAAAACTGACCCAGAAGAGCAGTTTCTGAAGACACTGGAAGTGATAAAGAAGGGCACAGCCAGAGTGGTGCTGGCTTTTATGGCATTTGGAGATTTTGTCATCCTCCTTAGAGTAATTGCACAACACAACATCACAGGTATACAGTGGATTGGCAGTGAATCCTGGATCACTTCTCGAAATCTTGCAGAAACAAAGGAATACAGTTTCCTTTCTGGAGCTATGGGTTTTGCTATAGCAAATGCCAAGATTATGGGCCTGCGTGAGTTCCTACTGAATGTGCATCCTGATCAAGAACCAAAAAATAAACTTTTAACCGAATTCTGGGAAACAGTTTTTCAGTGCTCTTTCAGGAGCAGTGGTAGTAGTGACTGTACTGGCTCAGAGAGACTGGCAGAACTGCAAAATGAATATACTGATGTATCAGAGCAACGAATAGAGCATAAAGTTTACACTGCAGTGTATGCTGTTGCACATACGCTACATAATGTGTTAAAAGACTTTGGATCCTCCACCAGCAGCAGCAAAGGAGAACATCCTACACCACAAAAGGTATGTAGGAGCACAGAAGTAAGGGATATATATATATATATATATATATATATATATATATATATATATATATATATATATTATTAATGTTTCTATGGTTTCCACTTAGGTGTTGGAATATATGAAAGATGTGAGCTTCACTGTTAAAACAGGTGAGAGAATTTTCTTTGATGCAAGTGGTGATCCAGTGGCGAGATATGACCTTGTGAACTGGCAGCCTGCTGAGGATGGACGTCTGCAGTTTAAGCATGTGGGTGTCTATGACAGCTCAATGCCTTTGGAGAAACGTCTTCAAGTCAATCAGGAACATGTGCTATGGGCAGGAAACAGTGGAGAGGTACATAACAAATTACTGAAAGCATGTCAAATAACTTGAATTATGAAAAGTACAACCATTGGAGAACAGTCATTTAGATGAAATGCCTGAAAATATATGAAAGTAGAGTTTAAGGCTGGAAAAATTATTCCACAATGTCAAGCAAATTATTTGAACAATTCAAATCATCATTTGGATCTTATATGAGAACTTTTTTTCTCATAGTTGCCTGTCTCCGTGTGTAGTGAGAGCTGTCCTGCAGGCACTAGGAAGGCTGTACAAAAAGGAAGACCTCTCTGCTGTTATGACTGTATTCCATGTGCAGAGGGAGAAATCAGTAATATCACAGGTAAAATAGTACATGCTGAATAACTCTCATGAAAATGTGATAAAGTAAAGTGTAATACTGTCCACTGGTCAAGTGACTTCATGAGGCAATTTCCTTTCAAATAATCTTTTCTTGACATTCCTTCACAGATTCTAGTGACTGCTTTCCTTGTGATTTGGAGTACTGGTCGAATGAAAGCAAAGACAGATGTATATTAAAAGTGGTTGAATTCCTTTCCTATACAGAAATCATGGGGATGGTGCTTTGTATTTTGTCCTTCCTTGGGGTGTTATTAACAGCAATTGTATTTGCTCTGTTTTATCTTCATAAAGAAACACCTATTGTCAGAGCCAACAATTCAGAGCTGAGCTTCCTGCTGCTCTTCTCACTCTCACTGTGTTTCCTCTGTTCACTTACTTTCATTGGTCGGCCCACTGAGTGGTCCTGTATGTTGCGTCACACATCATTTGGGATCACTTTTGTCCTCTGTATCTCCTGTGTTCTGGGGAAAACAATAGTTGTGTTAATGGCCTTTAGGGCTACACTTCCAGGAAGAAATGTCATGAAATGGTTTGGACCTGCACAACAACGACTTAGTGTTGTTTGCTTAACATTAATACAGGTGGTTATATGTGTGCTTTGGTTAACATTATCCCCTCCTTTTCCAAATATGAACTCGAGCTATTACAGAGAAAAGATCATCCTTGAATGTAGCTTAGGTTCAGCTCTTGGTTTCTGGGCTGTTCTGGGTTATACTGGCCTGCTATCAATCTTGTGTTTTGTTTTAGCTTTTCTGGCTCGGAAGCTCCCTGATAACTTCAATGAAGCCAAGTTCATCACATTTAGTATGCTCATATTCTGTGCTGTCTGGCTTACATTTATCCCAGCTTATGTCAGTTCTCCTGGGAAATTTACTGTAGCTGTTCAGATATTTGCTATTTTAGCTTCAAGTTTCGGTTTACTATTATGCATATTTGCCCCAAAATGTTACATAATTTTGCTAAAACCTGAGAAAAATACAAAGAAACAAATAATGGGGAAATCTTCATCTAAAGCTCTTTAAACCCGAAGATAATCATGTTATTTAGCAAAATAGATGATGCAATAAATACATTTCTGCGAGAAAATTCTGCACAATCAATCCAAGAGATAAATAACTTTAAAAAAAAGATAAGTATTTTGTGTCAGAAAAAAAAAAGACAATACCTAAACAGGAGGCTTACCATGACTTATAGTAAAGATAGCTACACAACAGCAGCACAACTTTCGCTGTCTGACCATTTAGTTCTGCTCTCCACAGGCTGTAGCAGGCTCTGCAGTGTAGGCCGGGTCAGCACTAGACACAGTGGACTCTCAGTGACCATCTTCATGACAGCCATGTTCTGGACCTGCATTATTTACTTCCTAATAAAAAATGACATTGACTTTTTGCAATTAACAAGAAATGGAAATTTAATTTAATGACAATTTTCCTTCAAGTTTTAGAAATAAATGTCATAAAATAATTCCTGCAGTAAGCTATTTTGTATTTTATTGGTTTTATAATTTAAATGTACACAATTTTATGCATCTTATATGTATTTTGTATGTTATATATGCTATATTAAATGCATATTGTAGACTTCAGCACACACATTCTGTATTTTGTATGTTATACCTCATATATACTGTATATGCCATATTAAATTCAAATTGTAGAATTGTACTTGATACAACAACAACACTAAATATAGCTGCGAGCAGCGATGGCGGGCCCAAGCCCGGTGGCACCGCCACCCCGGTGGCTTCAGGGCAACTGTGCACAGCGGGCAATAGGCACTTAAAACGGTTAAACATCAAAGGACTATGTCAAATTCACTCCACATTTACTGCACTACAAGGTGCCACTATAGAGCCCCTCCTCCCTGCCCATTTTCAAAGGATTACATGTGCCAAGTTTTAACATTATTCTGATGAATTTTGAAGCAAATCAGGTAAAAATAAGAGGGTGATCTCAATGTATGCTGAAAGTGACACATTTTCTGCTTCCAGTTGGTGGCGCTATGACTTTGAATCACAATAGTCACATCCATGTGATCAGCCTTGTACAACGAAGACTAAGCCGAAGTTTCATCAAAATCAATTAATGTATGCAGAAGTTATAACACTTTGTTTCCCTTTTCTTGCCATAAATTCGTTGCCTCGCCACGGCCAAACCGTTTGAGATATCCAAAATCCGTTTGCAATTAAACAACTTCAATGTGTTAGCAACAAGTTAAAAAAAGCTTGGTGTAAATTGGATAAACCCTGTAGGAGTAGTAGTATAAAATTCATAGCCTGTTTTTTCAAAAAATTAACATTCAAACCAAAATAGCTGACTTCCTGTTGGTCGGAGCTAATGAATGTAAATTAGAAAATTGTCCGGCTTGATGAGAACAATATGTGTACCGAGTTTGGTGACTGTAGGAAAAACTAACCCCCCCACTTTTGTCAAAAGGTGGCGCTATTGAGCCCCTCCACCACGCCCATTTCTATGGCTTTGTCCATGTCTACTGGTTGACAATATTGATGTGTGTGTCGAGTTTCATGCAATTTGAAGCATGTTAAGAGCCTCAAAAACACTCAAGAATATTATTACAGTTTGACCTGTTGCCATGGCAACAATATTTCAAATATCAAAAATCCTGTCATAGGTCTACATCTGCTGTGTATTGACATTACACTGATGAAGTTTGAAGCAAATCAGGTAAAAATAAGAGGGTGATCTCAAAGCATTTCAAAAAGTGATACACTTCCTGCTGCCAGTTGGTGGCGCTATAACTTTGACTCACAATAGTCACATCCATGTGATCAGACTACTACAACGAACACACTTCATGAAGTTTCATAAAGATCAATATATGTATGCAGACGTTATAACACATTTCCTGTTTCCTTTTTCTCGCCATAAATTCGTTGCCTCGCCACGGCCAAACCGTTCGAGATATCAAAAATCCCCTGGCAATTTTTAATCATCAGTGTCTTGACTTCATGCTGACCGAGTTTGGTGGCGATCGGATTAATCGTCTAGGAGGAGTATATCAAATTCCAGAGCATGCGTTTTTCAAACAACCCTTAATAGCTGACTTCCTGTTGGCGTGGCGTTTAACTTAGAGCACGAAAGTTGTTCGGCCCGATGAGGTCTATATGTGTACCGAGTTTCAGACTAATACGTGCAAGCGTGTTTAATATATGGACCAAATTTTCAGACCTTTTTCAAGGGGGCGCTGTTGAGCCCCCTGCCACGCCCGGGTACCAGCTCTGCGTCCCTGTTGGCCGCGGATTCCAATGTGTGTGCCAATTTTCAAGAGTTTTTGAGCATGTTAAGGCCCCCAAAAAGCCCCGGAAGACGGAAAAAAAAAAAAAAAAAAAAAAAAATAATAAATATAGCTGCGAGCAGCGATGGCGGGCCCAAGCCCGGTGGCACCGCCACCCCGGTGGCTTCAGGGCAACTGTGCACAGCGGGCAATAGGCACTTAAAACGGTTAAACATCAAAGGACTATGTCAAATTCACTCCACATTTACTGCACTACAAGGTGCCGCTATAGAGCCCCTCCTCCCTGCCCATTTTCAAAGGATTACATGTGCCAAGTTTTAACATTATTCTGATGAATTTTGAAGCAAATCAGGTAAAAATAAGAGGGTGATCTCAATGTATGCTGAAAGTGACACATTTTCTGCTTCCAGTTGGTGGCGCTATGACTTTGAATCACAATAGTCACATCCATGTGATCAGCCTTGTACAACGAAGACTAAGCCGAAGTTTCATCAAAATCAATTAATGTATGCAGAAGTTATAACACTTTGTTTCCCTTTTCTTGCCATAAATTCGTTGCCTCGCCACGGCCAAACCGTTTGAGATATCCAAAATCCGTTTGCAATTAAACAACTTCAATGTGTTAGCAACAAGTTAAAAAAAGCTTGGTGTAAATTGGATAAACCCTGTAGGAGTAGTAGTATAAAATTCATAGCCTGTTTTTTCAAAAAATTAACATTCAAACCAAAATAGCTGACTTCCTGTTGGTCGGAGCTAATGAATGTAAATTAGAAAATTGTCCGGCTTGATGAGAACAATATGTGTACCAAGTTTGGTGACTGTAGGAAAAACAAACCCCCCCACTTTTGTCAAAAGGTGGCGCTACTGAGCCCCTCCACCACGCCCATTTCTATGGCTTTGTCCATGTCTACTGGTTGACAATATTGATGTGTGTGTCGAGTTTCATGCAATTTGAAGCATGTTAAGAGCCTCAAAAACACTCAAGAATATTATTACAGTTTGACCTGTTGCCATGGCAACAATATTTCAAATATCAAAAATCCTGTCATAGGTCTACATCTGCTGTGTATTGACATTACACTGATGAAGTTTGAAGCAAATCAGGTAAAAATAAGAGGGTGATCTCAAAAACATTTCAAAAAGTGATACACTTCCTGCTGCCAGTTGGTGGCGCTATAACTTTGACTCACAATAGTCACATACATGTGATCAGACTCCTATAACGAACACACTTGTGAAGTTTCATAAAGATCAATATATGTATGCAGACGTTATAACACATTTCCTGTTTCCTTTTTCTCGCCATAAATTCGTTGCCTCGCCACGGACAAACCGTTCGAGATATCAAAAATCCCCTGGCAATTTTTAATCATCAGTGTCTTGACTTCATGCTGACCGAGTTTGGTGGCGATCGGATTAATCGTCTAGGAGGAGTATATCAAATTCCAGAGCATGCGTTTTTCAAACAACCCTTAATAGCTGACTTCCTGTTGGCGTGACGTTTAACTTAGAGCACGAAAGTTGTTTGGCCCGATGAGGTCTATATGTGTACCGAGTTTCAGACTAATACGTGCAAGCGTGTTTAATATATGGACCAAATTTTCAGACCTTTTTTCAAGGGGGCGCTGTTGAGCCCCCCTGCCACGCCCGGGTACCAGCTCTGCCCGGCCCTGTTGGCCGCGGATTCCAATGTGTGTGCCAATTTTCAAGAGTTTTTGAGCATGTTAAGGCCCCAAAAAGCCCCGGAAGACGGAAAAAAATAAAAAAAAAAATAATAAAAAAAAAAAATAAATAATAAATATAGCTGCGAGCAGCGATGGCGGGCCCAAGCCCGGTGGCACCGCCACCCCGGTGGCTTCAGGGCAACTGTGCACAGCGGGCAATAGGCACTTAAAACGGTTAAACATCAAAGGACTATGTCAAATTCACTCCACATTTACTGCACTACAAGGTGCCACTATAGAGCCCCTCCTCCCTGCCCATTTTCAAAGGATTACATGTGCCAAGTTTTAACATTATTCTGATGAATTTTGAAGCAAATCAGGTAAAAATAAGAGGGTGATCTCAATGTATGCTGAAAGTGACACATTTTCTGCTTCCAGTTGGTGGCGCTATTACTTTGAATCACAATAGTCACATCCATGTGATCAGCCTTGTACAACGAAGACTAAGCCGAAGTTTCATCAAAATCAATTAATGTATGCAGAAGTTATAACACTTTGTTTCCCTTTTCTTGCCATAAATTCGTTGCCTCGCCACGGCCAAACCGTTTGAGATATCCAAAATCCGTTTGCAATTAAACAACTTCAATGTGTTAGCAACAAGTTAAAAAAAGTTTGGTGTAAATTGGATAAACCCTGTAGGAGCAGTAGTATAAAATTCATAGCCTGTTTTTTCAAAAAATTAACATTCAAACCAAAATAGCTGACTTCCTGTTGGTCGGAGCTAATGAATGTAAATTAGAAAATTGTCCGGCTTGATGAGAACAATATGTGTACCGAGTTTGGTGATTGTAGGAAAAACTAACCCCCCCACTTTTGTCAAAAGGTGGCGCTACTGAGCCCCTCCACCACGCCCATTTCTATGGCTTTGTCCATGTCTACTGGTTGACAATATTGATGTGTGTGTCGAGTTTCATGCAATTTGAAGCATGTTAAGAGCCTCAAAAACACTCAAGAATATTATTACAGTTTGACCTGTTGCCATGGCAACAATATTTCAAATATCAAAAATCCTGTCATAGGTCTACATCTGCTGTGTATTGACATTACACTGATGAAGTTTGAAGCAAATCAGGTAAAAATAAGAGGGTGATCTCAAAACATTTCAAAAAGTGATACACTTCCTGCTGCCAGTTGGTGGCGCTATAACTTTGACTCACAATAGTCACATCCATGTGATCAGACTCCTATAACGAACACACTCGTGAAGTTTCATAAAGATCAATATATGTATGCAGACGTTATAACACATTTCCTGTTTCCTTTTTCTCGCCATAAATTCGTTGCCTCGCCACGGCCAAACCGTTCGAGATATCAAAAATCCCCTGGCAATTTTTAATCATCAGTGTCTTGACTTCATGCTGACCGAGTTTGGTGGCGATCGGATTAATCGTCTAGGAGGAGTATATCAAATTCCAGAGCATGCGTTTTTCAAACAACCCTTAATAGCTGACTTCCTGTTGGCGTGGTGTTTAACTTAGAGCACGAAAGTTGTTCGGCCCGATGAGGTCTATATGTGTACTGAGTTTCATACTAATACGTGCAAGCGTGTTTAATATATGGACCAAATTTTCAGACTTTTTTCAAGGGGGCGCTGTCGAGCCCCCCTGCCACGCCCGGGTACCAGCCTCTCCGGCGTCCTAATGGCCGCGGATTCCAATGTGTGTGCCAATTTTCAAGAGTTTTTGAGCATGTTAAGGCCCCAAAAAGCCCCGGAAGACGGAAAAAAAAAAAAAAAAAAAAAAAAAAAAAATAACGAGCAGCGATGGCGGGCCCAAGCCCGGTGGCACCGCCACCCCGGTGGCTTCAGGGCAACTGTGCACAGCGGGCAATAGGCACTTAAAACGGTTAAACATCAAAGGACTATGTCAAATTCACTCCACATTTACTGCACTACAAGGTGCCACTATAGAGCCCCTCCTCCCTGCCCATTTTCAAAGGATTACATGTGCCAAGTTTTAACATTATTCTGATGAATTTTGAAGCAAATCAGGTAAAAATAAGAGGGTGATCTCAATGTATGCTGAAAGTGACACATTTTCTGCTTCCAGTTGGTGGCGCTATTACTTTGAATCACAATAGTCACATCCATGTGATCAGCCTTGTACAACGAAGACTAAGCCGAAGTTTCATCAAAATCAATTAATGTATGCAGAAGTTATAACACTTTGTTTCCCTTTTCTTGCCATAAATTCGTTGCCTCGCCACGGCCAAACCGTTTGAGATATCCAAAATCCGTTTGCAATTAAACAACTTCAATGTGTTAGCAACAAGTTAAAAAAAGTTTGGTGTAAATTGGATAAACCCTGTAGGAGCAGTAGTATAAAATTCATAGCCTGTTTTTTTCAAAAAATTAACATTCAAACCAAAATAGCTGACTTCCTGTTGGTCGGAGCTAATGAATGTAAATTAGAAAATTGTCCGGCTTGATGAGAACAATATGTGTACCGAGTTTGGTGATTGTAGGAAAAACTAACCCCCCCACTTTTGTCAAAAGGTGGCGCTACTGAGCCCCTCCACCACGCCCATTTCTATGGCTTTGTCCATGTCTACTGGTTGACAATATTGATGTGTGTGTCGAGTTTCATGCAATTTGAAGCATGTTAAGAGCCTCAAAAACACTCAAGAATATTATTACAGTTTGACCTGTTGCCATGGCAACAATATTTCAAATATCAAAAATCCTGTCATAGGTCTACATCTGCTGTGTATTGACATTACACTGATGAAGTTTGAAGCAAATCAGGTAAAAATAAGAGGGTGATCTCAAAACATTTCAAAAAGTGATACACTTCCTGCTGCCAGTTGGTGGCGCTATAACTTTGACTCACAATAGTCACATCCATGTGATCAGACTCCTATAACGAACACACTCGTGAAGTTTCATAAAGATCAATATATGTATGCAGACGTTATAACACATTTCCTGTTTCCTTTTTCTCGCCATAAATTCGTTGCCTCGCCACGGCCAAACCGTTCGAGATATCAAAAATCCCCTGGCAATTTTTAATCATCAGTGTCTTGACTTCATGCTGACCGAGTTTGGTGGCGATCGGATTAATCGTCTAGGAGGAGTATATCAAATTCCAGAGCATGCGTTTTTCAAACAACCCTTAATAGCTGACTTCCTGTTGGCGTGGTGTTTAACTTAGAGCACGAAAGTTGTTCGGCCCGATGAGGTCTATATGTGTACTGAGTTTCATACTAATACGTGCAAGCGTGTTTAATATATGGACCAAATTTTCAGACTTTTTTCAAGGGGGCGCTGTCGAGCCCCCCTGCCACGCCCGGGTACCAGCCTCTCCGGCGTCCTAATGGCCGCGGATTCCAATGTGTGTGCCAATTTTCAAGAGTTTTTGAGCATGTTAAGGCCCCCAAAAAGCCCCGGAAGACGGAAAAAAAAAAAAAAAAATAAAAAAAAAAAAAAAAAAATATAGCTGCGAGCAGCGATGGCGGGCCCAAGCCCGGTGGCACCGCCACCCCGGTGGCTTCAGGGCAACTGTGCACAGCGGGCAATAGGCACTTAAAACGGTTAAACATCAAAGGACTATGTCAAATTCACTCCACATTTACTGCACTACAAGGTGCCACTATAGAGCCCTCCTCCCTGCCCATTTTCAAAGGATTACATGTGCCAAGTTTTAACATTATTCTGATGAATTTTGAAGCAAATCAGGTAAAAATAAGAGGGTGATCTCAATGTATGCTGAAAGTGACACATTTTCTGCTTCCAGTTGGTGGCGCTATTACTTTGAATCACAATAGTCACATCCATGTGATCAGCCTTGTACAACGAAGACTAAGCCGAAGTTTCATCAAAATCAATTAATGTATGCAGAAGTTATAACACTTTGTTTCCCTTTTCTTGCCATAAATTCGTTGCCTCGCCACGGCCAAACCGTTTGAGATATCCAAAATCCGTTTGCAATTAAACAACTTCAATGTGTTAGCAACAAGTTAAAAAAAGTTTGGTGTAAATTGGATAAACCCTGTAGGAGCAGTAGTATAAAATTCATAGCCTGTTTTTTCAAAAAATTAACATTCAAACCAAAATAGCTGACTTCCTGTTGGTCGGAGCTAATGAATGTAAATTAGAAAATTGTCCGGCTTGATGAGAACAATATGTGTACCGAGTTTGGTGATTGTAGGAAAACTAACCCCCCCACTTTTGTCAAAAGGTGGCGCTACTGAGCCCCTCCACCACGCCCATTTCTATGGCTTTGTCCATGTCTACTGGTTGACAATATTGATGTGTGTGTCGAGTTTCATGCAATTTGAAGCATGTTAAGAGCCTCAAAAACACTCAAGAATATTATTACAGTTTGACCTGTTGCCATGGCAACAATATTTCAAATATCAAAAATCCTGTCATAGGTCTACATCTGCTGTGTATTGACATTACACTGATGAAGTTTGAAGCAAATCAGGTAAAAATAAGAGGGTGATCTCAAAACATTTCAAAAAGTGATACACTTCCTGCTGCCAGTTGGTGGCGCTATAACTTTGACTCACAATAGTCACATCCATGTGATCAGACTCCTATAACGAACACACTCGTGAAGTTTCATAAAGATCAATATATGTATGCAGACGTTATAACACATTTCCTGTTTCCTTTTTCTCGCCATAAATTCGTTGCCTCGCCACGGCCAAACCGTTCGAGATATCAAAAATCCCCTGGCAATTTTTAATCATCAGTGTCTTGACTTCATGCTGACCGAGTTTGGTGGCGATCGGATTAATCGTCTAGGAGGAGTATATCAAATTCCAGAGCATGCGTTTTTCAAACAACCCTTAATAGCTGACTTCCTGTTGGCGTGGTGTTTAACTTAGAGCACGAAAGTTGTTCGGCCCGATGAGGTCTATATGTGTACTGAGTTTCATACTAATACGTGCAAGCGTGTTTAATATATGGACCAAATTTTCAGACTTTTTTCAAGGGGGCGCTGTCGAGCCCCCCTGCCACGCCCGGGTACCAGCCTCTCCGGCGTCCTAATGGCCGCGGATTCCAATGTGTGTGCCAATTTTCAAGAGTTTTTGAGCATGTTAAGGCCCCCAAAAAGCCCCGGAAGACGGAAAAAAAATAAAAAAAAAAAAAAAAAAAAATAATAATAATCCTTAGAAGAACAAGAGGGCCCTGCGCGAATTTTCGCTTGGGCCCTAAAAAAAATAATAATAATCCTTAGAAGAACAAGAGGGCCCTGCGCGAATTTTCGCTTGGGCCCTAATAATCCTTAGAAAAACAAGAGGGCCCTGCGCGAATTTTCGCTTGGGCCCTAATAATAATCCTTAGAAAAACAAGAGGGCCCTGCGCGAATTTTCGCTTGGGCCCTAATAATAATCCTTAGAAAAACAAGAGGGCCCTGCGCGAATTTTCGCTTGGGCCCTAATAATAATCCTTAGAAGAACAAGAGGGCCCTGCGCGAATTTTCGCTTGGGCCCTAATAATAATCCTTAGAAGAACAAGAGGGCCCTGCGCGCTAATTCGCTTGGGCCCTAATAATAAATATAGTTTCAAGCAGTGGTTCAGGGGCCAAGCACCGAAGGCACAGCAAGCATGGCAAGTAGAGTAAGCATGTCAAATGTCACAGGGAACAATCAGAGGGACTGCAACGTGCATCTCAAAGGCACAAAAAATGCATAAGGTTCGGATGTTTGCTGCTTCTCACAGTGTGCCACGTAGAGAAAACACATTTGATCCTGTGGATAGTTTCAGTGTGAGAATGTTCCCACAAAAGCATTAATTAATTACTAAGTTAACTTGGCTGTTAGCATAACTTATGATTAGCCTGATAGCTAAAGAGCCAAATTAGAAAGAATGGTAAATGGTTAGCATGCTAACTGATTAGCTAACACAGCATAATTAATCAAACACAGGCAGGGTACTGTTACAGTTATGTTCGTTTTAGTTTTCATGGACTTTTAGTTTGTTTTCATATGTCACATGTCTTCCTTAGTTCTGTTTTCCCGCCACCTTTTAGTTGTCATGGTAATTCATTCAATCATCACAGGTGTTAATTATTAGTTCCCTCATTTGCTATGTATTTAAGTTCCTGCCTTTGCACTCTTCAGTTGTATGGTATTGTTTGTCTTTGTGACACATTACGCTTTTGGATTAACTTTGAGTCTTCTAAATAAACCTTTAGGATTAGTTTTAAACAGGTTTAGGATTTTTGTTCTCTTTTTCATCTTCATTGGAGCTACTGTAACAGGTGCAAAGGTGTTTCTCAGAAACAATAGTGAATATCTGTTCAGTCATTTCTGTTTACCTAAAAAAATAGTGGACCAGCAAAATGTTGGAAAATGGCATGAGGTATTGTCAGAATCATCATATACCAAGCAATGTAATGACCACAAGTTAATTTCGGACAAAGTGTTCAAAAGTCATGTGTTTTTGTGAAAAAGACTTTTTTTTTTTTTTTTTTTTTTTTTTTTTATGACTGCTAGGTAGCGCTGTTTTCAAACTTCTTATGTACCTTCAGGGCATTCTGTCAATGATCCTTAACAAATTTTGTGGTAATATGTCAAAGCATATATATATATATATCGCACTTCATGACAAATTTAAAAAATGGCAAACAATCATTTTATCCAATCCTGGCAAAATCTGCATCTGTATACAGATTCGGCATGGCAAGGAATCTGCAGACACGGTTCATAATTCTCATCATTTCTGACAGACTTTTCAAAAGTTATCAGCAGCTATTTTTTTTGGATCTCATAACCCATAGATGGCACTGTTCCCAAACTGTATCCTCAGATCAAGAATTTTGTTTCTAGAACAAAGAGTTCAAAACATAAAAATAAATAAAAGTGAATTTTTGAACTGGAGGTGGTGCTACAGAGTTGGTCCTAGAGACCTCTAAGGTAGTCATATTATTATTCATTACCACTATAAGTGTAACGAGTCAGAAGTGTATGGATCCATTTGCAGTTTTTTGGAAACAATGGCAGAACAGAATACACAATCCAGTAAACAGGCAGTAAGTCAAGGCAGGCAGCAAGCAACATAAACAATACAAGGCAAAGGGTCGAGGCAGGCGGCAGGCAGGGATAAACAGTAAACAGGCAAGGGTCAAGGCAGGCAGCAAGAATCAGAGTCCAGATAAACAGTCTAAGACGACAACCAAACAGGAATACAGAAATAACGCTCAGAATTGACAACCGTGGCTAATCAAGACTTCGCAATGAGTGTGAGGATGAGAGCAGCTTATATAGTCCAGGTAATGAGTGGCAGCTGGGTGTGGTGATTAGTGATTGGTGAAGTGAGTGCAGGTGATTGCCAGGGAGGATTATGGGAAATGTAGTCTGGGAATGACTAGAACTGTGACAATAAGTGTGATCAGTTTCATTTTTCAGACATTCTTTGGTTTCTGGTTTCTGATACCCAGACACTTTTAGGACAAAAGACGAAAATCTGTACAATTACAGAGTTGCAGCAACTTTTCTTCTTGGACCCTTAAATACCATAGATGCATTGATGTTTCTTCCACAGTAAAACATGTAAATGTTAAATATAAATTTGCTCGATCACAGATTTTTTTTTTTTTTTTTTTTTTTATTTTTTTTTTTTCCCCCACTGAGGAGATTAATAACAGCACACAGCTTTTGCATGGTATTCTTTGGGCTATAAGATATATGTTTCCTGTAGCTCTATAACTCAGCCTATTCTCTTTGATGAATGTTTATGAAGAGACTATGAGTGATGTGTCCTGTTTTAGACCACCAGCTGTTTATGCCATTGTTGGAGAGTCAAACTTCTCTCCCTCCATTGGCTCCCTCCAATTTACAAGAACTTGCAAGAACTCTTACTTATCTGCTGCTTGTTATAATGTTGAATCAGTGTATGATGAACCACTTGAACATGCACCAAGGCAAGGCAAGGCACGGCAATTTTATTTGTATAGCACATTTCATATACAATGGTAATTCAAAGTGCTTTACATAAAGAAAAACCAAATACATAATAATAATGGAACACATAAGAAATAGATATAACAGTAAAAACAGAGAATTTCGCTATCTAGATGGAAGAGTCAGGGAGTTTTTTGTTGTCCGTCAGAGTGGATCTAAACGGATCTATCCATCAGAGCGGATCTAAATGAATCTTCCTCATGCAGAGGAATAACTAAAAATATTTGTCAGGTAGCTGTGCGTTTAAACATTACCCTTACAGACAAATCTTCCTGGACTAACTCTGCAGACAAATCTTCCTGGACTGACTCTATACAGAGCTGCATCCAGGGATAACTCTAAAAAAATAAAAAAAAAGATTGTCAGGCAGCTGTGCGTTTAAACAGTACCCTTACAGACAAATCTTCCTGGACTAACTCTATACAGAGCTGCATCCATGGATAACCATAAATAAATAAATAAATAAATATTTGTCACAGAGCTGCATCCAGGGATAACAAAAAAAAAAAAGGAAAAAAAAAGAAAAAACTTACTTCCTAATTCTCCCTGCTCTTTCAACCAGACAGAAAGATATAAAATGCATTAAAAGTGAGAAAATAAAAGAGATACATAAAACATATAAAATGCATTAAAAATGAAATAAATAAAAAACAAGAAAAAGAGTTGAAAGAATAAAAAGATAGTGTGTATAAAATAAAGTATAAACAGTTCAGACATAGCACAGTGCTCAATCAGCAAATGCATAGGTAAAAAGATGTGTTTTGAGTCTTGATTTGAATGTGGCTACTGTTGGAGCACAAACTCAGGTCTGACTCCAAAATCACACCAAGATTCCTGACTTGATTTTTAGTTGTTTGATCCCTAGAGCGAAGGTATGCGTTCACTTTGAGAACTTCATCTTTGTTTCCAAACGCAATGACTTCAGTTTTGTCTTTGTTTAACTGAAGGAAGTTTAGGCACATCCAATTTTTAATTTCATCAATGCATTGGCACAGGGAGTCAATGGGGCTGTAGTCGTTAGGTGATAGGGCTAGGTAAATCTGGGTGTCATCTGCATAGCTGTGATATGCAATTTTTTTTTTTTTTTTTTCTCATTATTTGGCTCAGTGGCAACATATATAGGTTGAACAGGAGGGGTGCAAGTATTGAACCTTGAGGGACTCCGCATGTCATGGATGTCCTCTCAGACTTATGGTCACCGATACTCATATAATAACCTATCCCTTCTAAGTATGACCTGAAACATTTAAGGACCATCCCAGAAAGCCCAACCCAGTTTTCCAGCGTGTCAAGAAGTATGTTGTGATCGACAGTGTCAAACGCAGCACTGAGATTGAGAAGAACCAGCACTGATAATTTACCTGAATCTGTGTTTAGGTGAATATCATTTATTATCTTTATGAGCGCTGTCTCTGTGCTGTGATGCGGTCAGAAACCAGATTGAAAGTTGTCAAAGTATCCATTCAAGCTTAAGAATTTGTTCAGCTGATTGAAAACAACTTTTTCAATGATCTTGCCTATGAAAGGAAGATTTGAGAATGGTCTGTAGTTGCTCAATATGGTGTTATCCAGATTGCTCTTTTTCAGGAGGGGCTTAACAACTGCAGTTTTCAGGGATTTTGGAAAAGTCCCGGAGAGAAGTGAGGCGTTTACCACTTCTAGGAGATCTGCTTCTAAACAGTTAAACACGCTTTTGAAAAAAAGATGTGGGAAGTGTGTCAAGGGTGCAGGTTGATGTTTTAAGATGCTGTACTGTTTCTTCCAAAATGTTACCATTAATTGCTTTGAAAACAGACATAATATCTACTTTCTGAGGTTGTGATCTGATCTGTTTTACCCCAGTGCAGCTCAAGGATGTGCTGATCGCCTTTCTGATATTATTAATTTTCTCAGAGAAGAAGGAAGCAAACTCACAGCATTTGCTGTCTGAGAGCATTTCACTGGGTATCTGACTTGGGGGTGTAAAGGAATGGGACTCAGGCAGGGATCCATTTGCAGTGCTTTATTAAAAGTGAGCGTGGTCGTCCAGGCAAGGTCAAAACAGGAACAAACAGGAACAGCAAGGGACAGGCAGAATCGTAGTCAGGATACCGGCAATGGTCAGGACAGGCAGTTGGTGATTGGTGATTGGTAGAGAGAGTGCAGGTGATTGCCAGAGAGGATTGTGGGAAATGTAGTTCGGGAATGACTGGGAACGTGACGGGGGGTTTGTTAGTCTCTCTACAGTAGCAAAAAGAGTGCGGGTGTTGTTTAAGTTTCTGTTTATAATATTTGAGAAGAAGGTCTGTCTAGCTTTGCCTAGTTCCATATTGAAAGCATGAAGGTTATCTTTATAGATGCTATAGTGGATTTCAAGTTTTGTCTTTCGCCACATGCGCTCAGCTTTTCTGCACTGTCTTTTCATATTTTGCACTGCTGTTGAGTTTCTCCACGGTGCCTCTGTCACTCTTCTTCCTGACTTTCACAGGAGCAATGTTATCAATAACATTCTGTACTTTTGAGTTAAAAGAATCAAGGAGAAAATCAACAGGGTCTGCAGATATGCTTGGTGTTAAAGATATAGCCTTCATAAACAGTACACTAGTATTCTCATTTAAGCATCACTTTTTGACCAAGATAGATCTAGCTTCAACATTAGTAGAGATCAGTATATCAAAGAAAATACAGAAATGATCAGATAGTGCTACATCCTTAATGACAATGGATGAAATGTTTAGACCCTTACTGATAATTAAATCTAGAGTGTGTCCACGATTGTGTGTGGGTCCATGTACATGCTGAGTCAGATCAAAAGTATTCAAAACTGTTAGGATTTATTTTGCCATATTGGATTCTGCATTTTCTGTGTGGATGTTAAAGTCCCCGGTAATAGCAAAACAGTCAAACTCTGAGGAAATTGCTGATAACAGTTCTGTAAAGTTCTCCAGAAAGGCTGGAGAGTATTTTGGAGGCCTGTAAATAACTATAAGTAGAATGCGAGGAGCACCTTTTAACACAATACCCAAATATTCGAATGACAGGTAATCACCAAATGACACTTGCTTGCATTGATAGACATCTTTAAATAGAGCAGCTACACCTCCACCTCTCCTAACAGCTCTGCAGACACTCATAAAAGTAAAGTTAGGAGGGGCTGTTTCATTCAAGATTGTTGAACTGCAACTGTCTTCAAGCCATGTTTCATTTAGAAGCATAAAATTTAGGTTGTTTGTGGTTAAGTCGTTGACTAGAAGTGATTTATTTTTAAGTGAGCGGATGTTTAAAAGTGCTAACTTTAGCAGTCTTACTTTCTGTCTCTGCAGTAATCTTAGTTTGACATGTAATAGGCATTAGACTAAATGGGTTTGCCAAACGGTTTAAGAAGGCCTTAGGCTTTCTATCATGTAATAAAACAGAAATAGAGAAGCAACAGGCACACTGGGTTCCCGCTTGCTCTGTAAACATTTGACAAAGTCACTATTATCATAGCGGGGACCCGCCACACATCACTGAGAGATGTTATTGGTTGTTTTTGGCCTGTGGGCCGAGCTGGGCCCACAGGCTTTGGTGGTTTCGGGGCTCGCTTTTTTGTTGATATCTGGGGGCTCGCAGCAAAAGAGTGGGAGAGTTTGGTTCCAGCATACACCAGTTCCTCCATTTTCTCTGAGAAGCACAGAAGAGGGGATGCTGGAGAGAGGGATAACGTGTCCGGTGAGAGGGGCTGTTGCTCTGGTGTTACAGGAGGCTGTAATATGTTGTCCTGGCTTCCCTGGCTGTTTTCCCGAAAGTCGTCTTTGGGTGCTGAATCTTGGAGCAGTTCCAACATGTCACTGTCTATCGGTGAGCTCTGTGGGCAGGGCTCAGTCAGGATTGTGTCCGTGAGCAGTGGTTGTTGTGGCTGCATGGTGTTATCATTGTCCTTGTGGGATGTGTCAACCGCATGTCCATTCAGGTGCTGAAATGAAGTCCTGTGGTCAGTTGTACTCTGTCCAGGTGTGTTTGTGCTATTCAGATTGAGTGAATTTGCACACACTGCTGAAGGATGATGGAGGGAAAAGTAGATATTGTCCTTTAGCACTCTTGAGCCCAATTTGTTTGGGTGCAGGCCATCATGTGTGAACATTTGTCTCTGACTCCAGAAAAGATTGAAGTTGTCGATGAAATTCAGTCCCTTTAAGTTGTAGGATTTTTGCAGCCATGTGTTAAGCACAAGCAACCGTGTAAATCGATTTGTTCCTCTTGCTGGGAGTGGTCCACTGATGAATGACTGAACTTTTAGTCTTTAGTTTTAGTCAAAAAGTTCATTGAAATCCCTTTCAAGGAGTTCTGACTGCTCCTTCTGAATATCATTCTTCCCCACATGAATGATTAGTCGATTTGCAGTCTTATATTTCATCAGAATGTTCTTAAGTTCCCTGTTTACATCAGAAACTGTTGCTTGTGGAAGGCAGCATGTAGTTGTATCCCTGCTGCTAATGTTTCTGATAATAGAGTAACCCACTATCAGAGTCCTGGGCTCGGCTGCTCTAAGAGCTGAGTGCCGCTGTCTGCTTGACCTTGAGTGGCAGTTAGCATCGGTGTTAGCTGCTGGCTTATTTGATCTGTGTCCGATCATGTTTGGGGATTCCTCACCCACATTCATTACGTCTGGAGATTCCTCACCCACATTCATTAACACTTCAAATCTGCTTTCCAGATGTATTGGCGGTGGTAGGGAACCAGTGTTTGGGGTAGAGGATGCTACTGCAATATGTGATACTTGTGATAGTCTGATGTCTCGAGTGCCTTTGGGTCTCACTCCCTGTTTGTGCCATCGATTAGTATGTTGATCAGTTACGGCACTCAGTATGGCCTGTTTAGGAGCATTAGATTCATGGGACACACCGGCTGTGTGCTGAGGACGTCCATGATGAAGCTTTGTTTCAAGAACTGCAATCCTTTGTAGAAGTCTGTGGCAGTTTGTGCAGCAGGTAGATTCTTCAACCACATTATTTCTAATCCTTTTGGATGTAGGCAGCTGTCTTTTCCTTTCTCCGGAATTCTCCCTTCCAGTTAAAAAGTTTGTTGGTGCCAAGATTTGTCTTTTGAGCACTGTGCTGATTTGCTGTAGTTAAAATTAGGAGATAAAATACAAAAGCAAAATATAAAAGCAATAGAGCAAAGCGCGGAACTGTAAGCAAGAGCGTTCGAACAGTAGCGAAGCAGGAAGTAGTCAAAAACTATATGCTTCAAATGTAACCAAATAAACAGTCTATTGATAACAAATAGGCTGTTTATTTAGTAGTGATATATAGTAAATTAAAACATGTCTGGAAAACTCTGTCGTTAATATACTGTTTTTTTGTTTGTTTGTTTGTTTGTTTTTTTTGTACATCAGTCCTTCATCAGTCCTGCCTGAGTTTTCAGTGCTCTTTCAGGAACAGTGGCAGGGGTGGCTCTACTGGCTCAGAGAAATGGTCTGCACTGCAAAATGAATATACTGTACTGATGAATCAGAGCTACGAATAGAAATAGAAGTGTACAATGCAGGGTATGCTGTTGCACGTTCACTATGTAATCTCTTAAAAGAATTCAAATCTTCCACCAATGGCAGAAAAGAAGAATGGGCCATACAACAAAATGTATGTAAAGGCACAAAAAAATAAGAGTAGAAAAATCATACCGGAATGAATTATGTTTCTGATGTTTCTGATGTTTCCTCTCAGGTGTTGCAGTATATGAGATATGTGAGCTAAACAGGTTTGAAGAAAATTTGAGTAGAGTATTTCTGCAATACTGGAAGCAAGATATTTTCTGCGTATGTCTTTCCTATTTTAGACTGATCGAGACACCAACTGCTGCGGAGTACCTATGTTACTCATCATAGACATAAGCAGAGAGAAGTATCTCTGGCTACAATGTTCTTCTAGATGACACATGCAGTTTTGTTTATTAACCACTAGAGCTCCAAAAGTTACATAGTGTTCCTTTAATCTTGATTCAAGTTTGTAGGGTAACTCCACAACATTGAAATATTCATTATACATGTCAACAGAATGCAGCAGCAAGCAAACAAGGTTGTCATGGCAACCAGATACACTGCACAAAAATTATTTAAGGGCTGCACTAAGCCTATTTTGCTGCTGTAGATCATTGTGATAAATTATCTGTTCAATACTATGTGATTTGTGTATTCTAATATGCTGCACCTCAAACATGTGGTACGTACGCCCCCTGGGGGCGCGAGAGCTAGGTTCATATGTGTTATGTGTCATATGTGTGACACAAGCTCTGTTAATAAATATCATCACATTCACATATGGCTGTCACTGTATAATTTATCAGACAAACAACATGGTGTCAGAAGAAGGCACAGACTGTTTGCCTGTGAGTTCAGTTTTGTTTTGTAGAAAACAGAGACTGAACTGCTCGTGAAAGTTTTCTCGAGACCGCGTAGTGAGTGGCTATGGTGGATTGCTTTCGAAGACCAGACCCGCTCACTTTTGAAGGAAATGTCACTGACAATTGACGAATCTTTGAGCAAGAGTAGGACATTTTCATCGCCGCAGTGCACTATGATAAGCCTGCCAATACAAGGGTGTATATCCTCCTCAATCTCGCAGTGCCGGAAGCCATAGAACGAGAGCATTCATTTGTCTATGCAGCGGAGGTGCATGCACCGGGCGAGAATGGCGCGATCTTGACTCCCGCTGAATCGAGAGAAGATCCAGAGTGCCTGAAGAGAAAATTTTGTGAAATATGCAACCCTCAACAAAATAAAACAATGGAGAGGCATAAGTTTCACTCTAGAAACCAAAACAAGGTGAGACTATTGAGGCATTCTTCAGAGATCTAAGGATTAAAGCTAAAAGTTGTCAATTAGGAGAACTGATTGACGAGCTGATTTGTGATAGGATAATATGTGACATGAACAGTGAAAGCTTAAGGAAATTACTGTTGAGAGACAGCGATCTAACTCTAACTAAATCGATCTCAATTTGTCACATACATGACATGACAACAACGTTTTGTTACACACAAGACATAAACAAAGAACAGAACAAGATGATTCACCAACCATAACCAATTGTAGAAACTGTGGAAGCAATCATGCAGCAAAGAAAGAGAAATGCCCAGCTTTCGGACAACAGTGTCATAACTGCAAGAAAATGAACCATTACAAGAAATGTTGCAAAGCACGCAGTCAGTTTAGTCAGCAGAAATTCAGTCATCGGAAAGTATAAAAGTAGACAAACCCCTTGACCATGATGACACTTTTTATGTTGATGGCATCGAATTTGACAAGCTTGTTAACACTGTTAACCCTGACATGCCAGGGTTGGAGGAGGGATTTTTCACTTTACACATAAACAAAACTCCAACTGAAGTGAAAGTTGACACTGGGGCAAAATGTAACGTAATGTCACAAATGACTTCCGAACAAATTGCCAACAACGAATGGCCAGTGAAGCAATCAAAGACACCTAACCTTGTAGCTTATGGTGGAAGTAAAATGGAAACAAAAGGCTTAGACACATTGCAATGTGGCCTAAATGGGCAAAATCATTCACTTCCATTCTTCTTGGTGAATCAAGATGTCCAACCGCTGCTAGGATTTTGTTCAGGCCTCGATCGTTACAATCAACCCAGATGTGCATCATGTCAGTATGGAGGGCAGCACTGAAGACATTCTCACTGAGTACAAAGACTTGTTCACAGATAAGTTTGGAGAACTCCCAATAACATATTTCTATGACAGCGGATCACAGCGTGCAGCCTGTAGTTAGCCCTGCTCATTGCATTCCTCTGGCAATGCAAAGCCGTGTCAAAGCAGAGCTGGACTGCATGGAGAGCCATGGCATCATAACAACGATCTCAGAGCCGACAGATTGGGTCTCATCCATGGTGGTTACACATAAAAAGGACAGACAAGAAATCAGGCTGTGTATCAATCCAAAAGATCTCAACACTGTCCTAGATGTCAGGAGCAACTGTATGTTCAGTGCTGGACGCGAAGAACTCTTTCTGGCAGATTCGCTTAGACCGCAAGTCCTCCATGATGACCACATTCAGCAACCCATTTGGGTGATATAGATTTCTTTGTATGCCTTTTGGCATAAACTCCACAGGCGAAGTGTTCCAGCGCTCGATGGAGCAGTTATTTTCAGGGTATCCCTGTGCAATTATTGTTGACGACATCATTGTCGGAGGACACAACGCTGCTGAACATGACATTAATTTGAAAAGAGTTTTGAACAGAGCACGTGAGGTCAAGCTTAAGCTAAACCCCGTTAAATGCAAATTTTGCCTGGATCAAGTCATCTATGTACACATCAAGTGAAGGCCTGAAAGCTGATCCTTCCAAGACAAAAGCAATCTCTGAGATGCCAGCCCCCAAATATGTCCCTGCACTACAGCACTTCCTTGGAATGGTAAATTATCTGGGGAAATTTATACCAAACTTCAGCGACATTGCCGCACCCCTCAGAAAGCTGACACACAAAGAGACTGCATGGTGCTGGTACCAGCAACACCAAAACATATTTGAAGTCATGTTTGTCCCACCTGTCTTAGCATACAATGAGAAGCCGGTTACACTAACCTGCGATGCCTCATGTTTCGGGCTTGGTGCTGCTTGCATGCTGGAGGGCAGGCCAGTTGAGTATGCGTCTTGCACACTCACAGACACAGCAACATGCTCAGATAGAAAAGGAGCTGCTAGCTGTTGTGTTTGCCTGTACTAAGTTCAGAGACTATGTGTACGGAAAACCCACACTCGTTGAAACAGACCACCAGCCCCTGGTGATCATTCTAAAGAAAAAAATCCACACAGCCCCTGCAAGACTACAGAGAATGTTGCTCAGGTAACAGTGCTACGACATCACTTTGGTGTACAAGAAGGGTGAGCACATGTATCTTGCAGACACCATATCTCGATCTCCAAACACAGAAGTCCCTCCAGATATTGAAAATGACACATTTGAGGTCATGTCTGTTACATCTCGACTGCCCGAATGGAGGAACTCATATGGCAGAGGAAAGCATATGGCAGAAGATGAGGTGCTACAGGCTCTCAGCACTGTGGTGCAACGTGGTTGGCCAACTAAAGAACATAGTGTATGCCCTGCTGTTCATCCATACTTTCCTTACAGAGATGAGATTGCTGTGGAAGACGGAATAGTGATGAAAGGCCACAAAACAGTCATTCCTCTCTCATTACAGAGAGAATACATCTGTATAATCCACAGAGGTCATCCTGGTCTGGATGCTACCAAGCACAGAGCTAGAGGTATAATTTTCGGGCCAACGATGATGGCTGATATCACAGCAGAACTCCTGACATGCTCAGTCTGTAACAGCACAAAGCCGCATCAACTGAAAGAACCATTAAAGCCATACCCTGTTCCAGACTTGCCTTGGTTTACTGCGGCAACAGATATGTTTGAGTGGCATGGCCAAAACTACCTGGTGCTTGTGGATTCATACTCGGGTTGGTATGAGATTCTTCACATCCTTCTCCGTGACATAACATAGTCAGCTGTAATAAAGAAATTGAAGAAACATTTCTCTGTGCATGGGACACCTCGCACACTAATTTCTGATAATGATAGACAGTACACAAGTCAGTGATTCAGAGACTTTGCCAAACAGTGGGACTTTATCCATGTCCCCAGTAGTCTAGATTTCCCGCATTTAAACGGCCTGGCAGAAAGAGCGGTTCACAGTGCCAAACAGCTGATGGAGAAATCTCATTGATTTCTCAATCTCCTAAATCTGAGAAACATTCCTCAAGACCCAACGTTGGGTTCCCCTGCACAACGCCTGCTGTCACGACAGACACAGTCAGCCATTCCTGTTAATTCTAGGCTATTAGAGCCAGTCCCCAAACATGCCCAGCAAGTCACCGCACAGCTCCGGAGGGTGGCCCAAAAAGCGGTACTACAATGCCTCAAGTTGTCCACTGCAACCATTGGCAGAGGGACAAGTTGTCAGAATGCAAACCCTGAATGGATATAACCACCTTGGCACAGTAAAGAAGGTGAATAAGGAGCCTCGGTCATACACTATCCAATGCAATGGGAGAACATACAGGAGGAACCAATGCCACATCCTTCCTGTTGCAGAACCCCCTCCATCATGGCTCAACCCCTCAAGCAGGGTTTAATTTAGTTATATATATATATATATATATATATATATATATATATATATATATATATATATATATATATATATATACATATGAAGTTCCCATTGACATGCATTATACGACTGACAGACCGCAAAGGTTGGAGTTAAAAATCATCATTTGTGTTCTACTGAAGAAACAAAGTCCCCTCATCTTGGATGCCCTTGGGGTAAGCAAATACATTTTTCATCAAATTTTCATTTTTGGGTGAACTATCCCTTTAACTGTAATATTACTGAAATATTATTAGTAATTAGCTACACTACTAGTTACAGTAATAATATTACTTTTTGCAGTAACAAGTTACTAATAACTACTTACTGCCTTACTAAATGGAATTAAATTCTACTGTAAAGCAGCTCTCAAAAAAAGAAAATAGTGTCATTGTTCAGCTGAAGTCAGCTGAGTATTAATTCAGTTCAGTTCAATGACAGTTCATAAATTATGAAATTCAATTAATCTATAGCTCTGGAGAAAACAGTGATGTCATCATCCAGCTAAGTTCAGTTTTCATCCAAGCCAAGTGCATTCAAGTCAATAATACTGCAGAATATTAAGTGTCCCCAACTAAGCAAGCCAAAAGGAGACAGTGGCAAGGAACCCAAACTCCATGGGTGACAAAAATGGAGAAAAAACAAAACAAAAAAACAGCCACAGGATAAGGCTCCTCTCGCCAGTTACATTAATATTTTGTGGTTTAATTCAAGTCAGATTGTGGATTGATATTCAGAATATTTAATCCAGTTGCTTCCGCATAAGGATCGGGATACTTTACGCCAGCATTTGGAGGGCAGTTGTAACTGGCCATAGGATCTGTGCTGAAGACTTATCTGATTCTCATGATCTTCACTGAGGGTCTGTGCCGATGGCTGTCTAGTCGACAAGGCCTTCACAGTCTCAAGGGCTCATTTAGTCATGGTTTCCACTGACATTCAGGGCTGTTGTGGTCATCTCTAGGTGCAGGTCCACCATCTGTTCTGGATACAGACTGGCTGACAATGGTAACCTCGGGATAGGAATGAGACAGGCAGACTAATATTAGCATAGATGCCATTCCTCTTATGATGTAACAAGTACACTGGATGTTATGGGAAGTGTTCCCAGTTCCAGGTTGAACTCATGTATGCAGCCTAACAATCCTTTAAGGGATTTGAATTATTGAAATGTGATAATGTGTTATTTGTATGCCTGGTTAAAGTGATGGGTCTTTAACATTTATTTAATATTAGGGATGCACCGATACCATTTTTTAAGGACCGAGTACAAGTACCGATACTTTTTTTCTAGTACTCACCGATACCGATACCAATACCTATACATTTATTAATCTCTCTCTCTCTCTCTCTCTCTCTCTCTCTTTTTTTTTTTTTTTTTTTGGTGATGTTTCAGTTTTCACAACACAGTGAGACTAGTGAATGTATGACAGCTTCTTTATTAGTATTCTAATGAAAAAAGTAATAATTTTTACGTGCTTGTCACAAACTTAAAACACAAAAATTTCACAGTGTCCAATAACCTTCAATGGGCATAATTACCAATATATATAATTGTTGTAATATAAAAAGAAATTTACAAACAATTTACAAACAATACAACAAATACTGTATAGATACAAATTAAATAAACTTGTTTTTTTCAGATTCGATAGGTTTATTTACCATGTATACATTATTTAACATATTTTGTTGTTTTATTTACATTAATGACAAATAGGCTACGGAGACTGAATCCATGGATACTGACCGTCTATGATACTGAGTGACACATATCCTGTTTTCACCCAAATGTTTACGTCCACTTAAGCCATAACCGACTGTATTTACGTGAGATACTCCACACGATGGACATTTTGACAATTATGTGTGCATGACCAATCAGGGGCGCGGAGAACCGATCGCGCGCAAGAAAGAGAGAGAGCGCGCTTCTGGTCTAGTCATTCAGCGCGATTCCGCCTATACCGCCTTCACTAGTCGATAACGAATTGTGATTGAAAGCATGCAGTTGTGTGTGTTGTCATCATTCATTTTGAAGTATTTCCCCACCTCTGAGGCTGACATGGTTTCTGCTGCTACCGCCGGTGTCTGTGTGCGCGGACAATTCTGTCAGTTACGTCACGTGAGGTATCGGTCTTTGGTATCAGGGGTATTTTGTAGTGCGTTTGTCTATTTGCATGTGTTTTCTTCATTTGCAGCACGTTGAGCTCTCTCGGCTACCGTAATAATGGCTATTTTTGTTCATTTAAATTAGTGCGTAATATGGATAGAGTGAAAATTACATTAATACGCCATTAGATGGTGGCAAAACTTTATGAGTGAATAAGATTCATTCAATAAGTCAGTCACAAGACTTTTAAATTGAAAGGAACTTTTATTAAAAAAAAAAAAAAAGGACGTTGTTTTAATGCTGTATGTTATGGAAAATTTCCTTAGCTCTAAAAAGGACAAATACATGAATACAAATACAAATATATTCAAACGGATTTTTATAATGGATATAAAATTAAGGACATCGACCTAAAGAATGAATATTATATCAGACACAGGTAATGCAAGGCAACAGTAGGAGTAAAATCGCGACCTGCCACTCGGCCCGTCACCGCTAGGGGCAGCTGCCACTGGACCTGCCACTGTTATATGTGCCTGCCTTGGGACCCGCCACTGTTATACGCACTTGTCTTGGGACCCGTCAAGGATGCGCCTGCCTCAGGATCCGCCACCGTTATATGCGCCTGCCACAGGTCCCGCCACCATTATATGCACCTGCCTCGGGACCCATCACGGATATATTACAGTCATAAAACCAACTGTAAAGTGTTTATCTAGGTGTCAACTATAATGCACACCTTTTAGATTTTTGACATTTATTAAAATAAATGGTCAAATCATATGTAAAATTTCTATTTTTTTACTGTAAATGGGCTCATACACAAAATATGTCATACTTTAAAGCTTCATAGCATTTGAAGAGAATAGCAGATATAGCTTCTACGGAACTGTTAGATATCCCAGGTGAAAAAAAGTACACTTCTTTAGTACTTCTTAAAAGATACATGAGGGATTTTTTGGATTTGAAAGGGTTAAAGGATTTGGACTTGACTATGTTAGGGGGGAAACTGATGTACAATTTTTTTGTGAAAGTGTATAACAAAACAATGTTAGACAAGAGAGCTTATACAGTGTGGAGAAGTAAACTTGCAATAGATGAGGAAATAAAACCAGTGTGGAGGGTGCTGTATAATCAGGGTATCTTCCGTTCATTCATGTTTTGATTTGATATTGAAATCAGAAAAATTAGAAAACCGCACCTTTTTTCGTTTTTCATTTTTAAAATGAACACGAAAAAACAAAAAAATGGCTTGATTTTTCTTTTTTCATTCTGGGGTTGGAAACAAATAAGCAGTTTGAATATTCGATCTCTACATGTGGGTGGGAATGAAACGCCTCTTTCCGCTGATTGGTCAACCAGACGTCAAACCGTGTTGTCATCAGTTTTTCATCAGCTCAGCTCAACAGAATAAAAGTCCCTCGCTCTTCAACTGTACGGATTCTTAACGCGTTTATTCTACATTTTATCTCTTTCTCATGAAATATTAATTTACTTTGCATCTGCACACAACTACCCCCATTCTACAACGTTGGCACAATGCCTTTTTTATTGAACTGACCAACTATAAAAATCTAGCGAAGCTGCTCAACGCACTGGGCAGCGAATGTATTGGCATATATTGAATTAAAAAGTGCAAATCAGTAGCCTATCGATGTAAATATGCACCATAACATAACTTTTAGACAACACCCTGAGTTTTGGACATGGGATGAATTTGAAATATGACAGATATGAAAATATATTACATGTTATTAGTTCATCAAAGCGGTGCTATAGAGAGATGGACTTAAAATGCGAATTCGATGATTTGATGACAGAGGTGAACTCGTTTATGCCAATTTGAAATAAATAAAGGGAAAAATGTTAAAACAGTGTTAAAAAATGACCCTCATTAAAAAATATCATTTTTTTATCATTAAAAATTGATATAGTGCTCTCTATATCAATTATACTTTATCAATATTAGGCTATGTATCAAAACCCTGAAATAACACTAACAATAATGAGATAAAGAGTATTCTTATAGCCTATTTATTGTCATCTGTCTGTGTCAGAAATTAACTGTAACTGATTTAATTGATTAATTGATTTTAGGATTTTTTCCTAATCTTATTAAATATGTATGCTTTCTTTAATGTTAAGTTCTTAAATGTAGTCAATTAATAATATGACACTATAGGTTGTTACCAATTAAATCAGTATCAACCAAAGGCTTGCAGAGGTGGCAATGAAGCATCACCTGAAGTTGCTTTTAGATTTATGAGTTGTTAGATTGCTCAGAGAGGGCAGTATATGTGTACGAATTACAATTGCATAATGTAATGCGATTAATGTTTTAAACATCATTTTGAATACAGAAAATTTTAAATGACAAAATGAAACGATAATTGGATTATGAAATTAATGTCGCCAGTAGGTGTCAGCAAGTCATTGTGTTAATGATTGAGTCATTTATTTAAGCGATTCGTTCAAAACACTGATTCATTCAAGAATATATCAGTTGGATCTCTATAATCTTTATCTCAGTCAACTGATTTGTTCAAAGACTCTGATTCATTCAGGAATGAAACACTGCTAACAGTCACACAACGGTTCTGATATGCATTGGAAGTTGAAAGAGAAATTAAAACACTGGTTTGTGTGACATTCATTAATACTCAATATTAATGAAATAAACTCAGAATATTGCCTTAAACAAAAGTTATAACTTTAAGAAAAGGAAAAAAAATAGTATGTTGCCTATTTTATACATATATGATACAGAAGGATAACTGAATATTTGACATTTGACATGTTCTACACTTCTGTATGAAAAAAAACAACAACCTCAAAATAGAACAGGCCTCATAGATATGCTGTGACTGTAAAATACACAAATATATATATATATATATATATATATATATATATATATATATATATATATATATATATATATATATTTTCATAGTCTATCTATCATTTCAAATCCATCCCATGTTGTCTAAAACAAAAGACATTTTTACACTCAATGTATCAAAGTTGTAGGCTGGGGGTAGTTGCGTGCAGCTGCAAAGTAAATTAATATTTATGAGATAAACTAATATTTCTCGTGATGAATTAATGTCTACACAGAACTAAGCCCCGACTCTGCATCAGAATGATTTGTGTCAAGCCATTCACTAGTCTGGCTATTTGATGAGAAAGAGATAAAATGTAGAATAAACGCGTTAAGAATCCGTACAGCTGTAGAACAAGGGACTTTTATTCTGTTGAGCTGAACCGATGAATAACTGATGACGACATGGTTTGACGTCTGGTTGACCAATCAGTGGAAAGAGGCGTTTCATTCCCGCCCATATGTAGAGATCAAATTTTCAAACTGCTCATTTGTTTCCAACCCCAGAACGAAAAAAGAAAAATCAAGCCAGTTTTTTGTTTTTTCGTTTTCATTTTAAAAAAGAAAAACGAAAAAAGGTGCGGTTTTCTCATTTTTCTGATTTTAATATCAGATTCTGTAATATCAGATTTAATATCAGATTCTGTTTAATATCATTCTGATTCTGTATAAACCACCATTGACAAAATGTGTTGGTGATTTACAGTGGAGAATTTTACATGGTGTTGTGGCAGTGAATGCTTTTATATCTGTTATTAATCCTAATGTTGATAAGTGTATTTTTTGTGGCCACAGAGAGACTGTATTTCATTGCTTTTTGGAATGTAGAAGATTAATGCCATTGTTTAAATTATTAAGCAAGGCTTTTTTTAAAATGTGGAGAGGTATATACACAATGAATTTTTAATTTGGGTGCTGGCTATAGACAGAATCAAAAGATAAAAATGGCAGTTAATTAACGTTTTGTTAGGTCGAGCAAAACTTCCATTCTACACAGAGAAATATAATTGACAATATGCATGTTTAAGAGCTTTTGCCCATTTTTAAAGCACTTGTAAAGTCAATAAAATTACTATAAGAGCAATAGAACTATAGAGCAATGAATGATGTTGAAATTTTTGTACAGCAGTGGTGTTTTAATAATGCCATTTGTTAAAAATCAAATCTCTCTCTCTCTCTCTCTCTCTCTCTCTGTGCGCATGCACGTCAGCAGATAGACAAGGAACACAGAGGTAAGTGATATAAACAACAGCAGGTTTATTGAACAGAGATGATCCTCAACACAGCAGTAATAGCAGTCCAAGTAAGCAGGTTGAGAGAGGGAATATTTTAGTGAAGCTTATCTGTGAGTGATACAGTCAATTCAATTCAATTCAAGCGTGCTTTATTGGCATGACAAAAACTATACATTTGTATTGCCAAAGCAATTGCAGCTGGGCTGCTTACAAATAGTGCATATATGTATTAACAGAAAAAAGAATAATAATAATAGTAATAGTAATATATACAAGTATTAAGCATGTAGTGCAAAATGAATTAACTTCAGTAAAGTTGGTTTTATATTCGCACATTCGGACTTCTGATAAATTCAGACTTTCCAATAAATGTGCAATAAATTAATGTTTGCGAATTTTAAGCAGCGACATGATATTGACAACCAACGATTGTCAACTTACAACATTTTTCACAGTCGATAAAAATAGGCAAGTATTGTTTTAATGGCATATTTACTTGTGAATGTCCACTGAATGTCCAATGTAGTGTGATTAACAAGGCTATTGAATACGGATGTCCGAATGTGCAAATATAAAACCAACTTTACCCAAGTAATGAATTACTAATGTATGTAAGTATTAGGGCTGTCAATTGATTAAAAATTTTAATCTAATTAATTACATACTCTGTGATTAATTAATCTAAATTAATCGCATACATAATTTTTGCTGTGAAAGTATTAAATATTTCAATTGAATCAATGCAGTGTTTTTCCTGGGTCAAAAATGGTCTTCAGTGGTGACAGACATGGTCATCCACACAAACAGTAAAAAGTGCCCTACCCACATGATCTACGAGCCCGATACTGACAAAGTACCCGTCACTCTCACTGTAATTCTTTCTTGCCCTCTTTGCAAAAAAAAAAAAAAGTGATTTTATAGCTTTGTAAGAGAAGATACTTTTTTGCTAAACCTGAAAAGTATTAAAAAGTAGCATTTTATATTAACTAATAATATAATTTTCTACCATATACAATTGAATGCACCTAGCTAACAACAACTTGCTTTGTTCTGGTTTCACCTCACTCCAGTCTAAACTAACTGATTTTATAGGCCTAATTTACTACACATTGTCATTTAAATAACCTGAAAATATTGTGGATTATTAAGGCTAATTTTACTAACCACTCTTGCTAAATGGGGTAAGCACACTTATGTTCTCATTTCAGAGTTGTTCGAGTAAATGATTCATTATAGACCGTGTGGACAGATCCATAGACATCATAAGTTGTTGTCATGATTCATTAAAATTAATCTGTTCAAATGAGTCATTAGGTCGCGAATTGGACATTAGTGGACGTTGACGCGTTGCGTGTGAATCGCGATTGTTATTAGGATATTGCAAAAGATTTGTCAAAACACTTCACCACTGGATAGGATTTTCTTTTTGTTTACTGAAAGTGTGGTTTATGTCAGCTGCACGTGCAGGGCGCCTGTCAGAGAAGATGAGGTGACGTTCTTTTGAGCACTATTTACACCCAGCGGTTATTCAGGAAAAACATTCTCCGAATGCGCCTCGTGAAACATGGATTCGGTCTTACGAACTTTTAGCATCGTGTCAGTTGATTTAGATTATTATGTGTGAGGTAGAGAGAGTGCAAAGACGGTGCTTACTTTGAAGAGAGCTCGCGCGCACGAGGGAGGAGCTCTGCTCGTTCTGTCCGTCAGCGCAGCAGTCGTCTCCCTCCTTCATTTTACAGTCGAATGCTGGCTAGAACGGCTCCAGGTTCAAAGGTCAGTACGGAGTGGATTAATCTGCGTTATTTTTTTTTTTTAACGCGTTATTTTTTCTCAGATTAATTAATCGAAATTAACGCGTTATTTTGACAGCCCTAGTAAGTATATAAGCTAGAAATGAGAGAAGAGAGAAAAAAAAGGTGAGGGATTATATTTACATAATAGTATAAAGACATATTTACAGAAGCAAAATGTTCTGCAAACATCAGATCAGGGCAGATTGAGTGTTTTCTCTTCTATGGTGACAAGCAGACACATATTGAGCAGCAAACACACAGCAGTTCTTGCGTTCTCCTAACAGATATGGAAGTTTCTCCTGGTTTCAAAGAGTTTTAAATGGATCTGCTGTATTTTATCATAGAACACTGTCCGTATGTCCGTGGAGCATTCTGTTAGGAAGTGCATTCCATCTGATCCATCTGATTCAGATCACAGTGTGAACACAATCTCTGTTCCGGGGGTAGCAATGTTTTTCTGTGTCTGCCCATCCCGTTATTGCCTAATGTAAATGTGTGTTGTGTTCCCTGGGATCTGGATCTTTTTTGAAACATCATAATTTTGGTTTTATTTAGGTTGACCATCAGGGCCCAGGTCTGGCAGTATTGCTGTAGCAGGTCCAGGTTCTGCTGTAAACCGTGTTGAGTGGGAGACAGCAGAACCAGAACATCTGCATACAGCAGGCATCTGATCTGTGAGTTGTGTAGGGCGAGGCCAGGGGCTGCAGATCGCTCCAGACTGCCTGCCAGTTCATTGATGTAGATGTTAAATAATGTTGGGCTTAAGCAGCAGCCCAGTCTTTGTTTCTTTCGTAGGAGATTCAGTGGTTGAAGAGCGAGGAGACAACAGAGAGCAGGAGCAGCCAGGAGTAACAACAGGTAAGTGAAGCGCAGGTAAGTCGATCCGGGAACACAACAAGGTAAGGTTGAGACCAGACAGTGAGTGAACAGGAGGAGTGCGGTTTTATAGAGCTGACCGGTGATTGCTGACAGGTGCAAGGAATCAGTAATCAGGTGATTGTGATCTGGTGAAAGTGGTGGGTGGTGACGGTGGTGACTGGGTTGGTGACTGAGTTGATTCCCTGATAGCACAGATGTGGCACAGTTTGTGGTGTGTGGCAGTGAGAGTGGCTGTGGTTTTTCCAACTTTCACGGTTAGTTTGTGTGTTTATTTTAATGATTATTTTCACCAAGTTGTTTAGAAAGTTTCGTTAGGGGTTAGGGGTTAGGGGGGTCGGTTATCTTTTGTTTGTGTAGCTGGCCATAATGGCCAGCGTGAAGGAGGGAGTGGGGTTTGAACAACTCACTTGACGGCATGGTATTAAGGTGTTGGTTGGCATTGAGTGTTCTGTAGAGGAATGTAGTCTTGCGATTAAACAGGTGATTGGGCATGAAAGCATAAAATCAGCTTCTAGAATGAATAGTGCAATGGTTCTTTTCTTACACTCAGTTGAGAAGGTGAACAAGATTGTTGAACAAGGAGTTGTAGTAAAAAATGCACATACTCCTGTTTTTCCCCTTGTTAATCCAGCAAAGAAAATTACTATGTCAAATATCAAGGATGATGTTCTGGAACGTGATCTGTCACGATATGGTCAATTTGTTTTCGGCGATAACAAATAGTGGTAGGATGTAAGTCGCCGCTTTTGAAGCATGTAGTGTTGTTTAGACAACAAGTGTTTATGGCGTTGAAGCAAGGAGTTGAATCGTTCAAATTAACAATTGATGGGTTCAACAATGTAATTTTTGTCACGACTGAAACAATGAAGTGTATTAGTTGTATTAGTTGGCAAAGAAGAACTTAGTTAGAGCTTGTCCTGAAAAAAAGAGACCAGGATTCAGATATGAGAGAAATTCAAGGAAAATGCTGTGCAAAATGTACGTGGAATCAAAATGAGTACTGTAGAATTAACAGGAAAAATAAACATTAATGCACAATTAATAAATAAAGAGGAAGTAAGAGAGTAAATGGCAAAAGATGTTGCAGAATTTGTTTCTGGGCAAGATTTGATGGAAGCCATTGAACACAATTTCAAAGTACCAGTTAAGCAAGTGTAAAGCAACAAAGAGTGCAGGTGAACAGAGCTCAAAGAGGGGTCATATTAAGAAGAAAGTAGAGACAAAAGAAGTGAATAAGACTGATGTCAGTAGTGAGATGGAGTACACATCAGAATCTGATATTGAAAGAGAAACTTCCACTCAGATTAAGATAAATGAAAGTAAAGAGGAGAAGTATGATTCAGAACAATTTTGTAGCTTCTTGAAAGTAACAAAAGGAAAGAGAATTGTGGTTCCCTTTCGAAAGGGAACTTCTACTCTGCGCTGACTGCGCTAGGGGAACGTCCTCCATGACCCGTGCTCGAAATGCCAAAAATCACCACACTCCAATCCTATTGGCCGGCGACAGCCTATCACGTCAAACGGCGCAAACCGTGACGTATAAAGGGAGCGCCTGGGGAAACAGCCGACATCCTTTTGTCTTTTCGTGACTGCTTTTGCTCGTGCCTTTATCACTCTGCCAAAAGAGGAATTATGTCCGCTAAATCGTTCAGAAAGTGTGCTGATCCTTGTCCCAGGTTTCTGACACCGGAGGACACACACAACTTGTGCGTTTTCTGTCTGGGTGAAGAGCACGCACGGACAGTACTCGTGGGTGCTGCCTGTGCTAACTGTGAGCGTTTTCCTATGAGAACGCTCCGTTCTCGTTTGGCCCTCTTCTCGAGGGGAGAGGTGCCGTCACCGCTGCCTGGTGGTTCCGGCCCCGCTCGTGCTGAGGCTCAGTGGCGATTGAAATCATGGGGCTCGCAGGTGGAGCTCGCTGAAGAATTTGAGAAGGGTGTCAATCTTTCTCAAGCTGAAGCGACTGACGAGGACGCGCTTCTGGCGGATGACGATGATGTTTTATCCTTAACATCCTCAGACCCAGGAGCGAGTGCTCTCTTGGCCCAAGGCCCCGGAGAGCAGGAGATGGCCATGGTGGAAGAAGCGGGCGAGCCCGCGGCTCCCGCTAGGCCTCCCTGCGTGGCGTCTTCGGAGTTGTTGGAGGTTATGGAACGCGTCTCGAGCAGACTGCAGCTGCCCTGGGAGCGCGTGAGGAGGGAACCCGCTCGCAGCAGGTTAGACGATCGTTTTCTCTCTGCCCATAACCCGGCAACTCCAGTGAGCCTCCCATTCCTTCCCGATCTTCATGCTGAGATCGAGAAGGCATGGAAGAACCCGTACTCGGCCCGAATCCATCAGCATCAGCATCAGCGAGCTGATTTCGCTGATGTTGAGGGATTGGGCCAGCATGGGTATGTGTCGATGCCTCCTGTAGAAGAGACGTTTGCGAACTATCTCGCTACAGGGAGTGCACCGACACTAAAAGCTCTGGCCCTGCCATCCAAAGCGTTGAAGGTGACGTCACGTTTGAATGGCAGGGCTTACGCCGCTGCAGGTCAGGCTGGTGCTGCGTTGCACACTTTGTCAGTGCTTCTAGCGTACCAGGCTGATCTGCTTATGGATTTCGATCAGGGTCAAGGTCTTTCCGCTGAGGCGGTCGCGGAGTTGCGTCGGACCACGGATCTCGCTCTGAGGGCCACCAAACAGACTGCCGCCTCGATCGGCCGATCTATGGCGGGCAAGGTGGCCACTGAGCGGCATCTGTGGCTCAACTGTGCGGACATCAGGGAGAAAGAGAAACAGTTTCTCCTCGATGCCCCGGTTTCGCCCACTGAACTTTTTGGCACCTCCGTGCAGGCGGTGGTTGAGAAGTTCAGGGAGGCGAAGACGCGCTCCGTGGCGTATAGATCTTGCATCCCGCTCAGATCCAGCTCTGGGCCCAGACAGCCGGGAGATCCCGGGCCGTCTCGAGCCGAGGCTCAGAGGCAGGCCCAGAGGAAAAGTGTCGCCGCTCGTGCGCCTCCTCCTCCTCGGAGTAAGTCGCAGAGACAGCAAGACGCTAGAAGGAAGAAGCAAGATCTGAGGGAGGTGATCGAGGAGCGGCGCCAGCAGCGCCGGTAATCGATCCCCTCTCTCGCGAGGGCTTTCTCTCGCCCTCGCTCTTCCTTCGCCTCCCGGTAGCGTTTTGTGACATCTATATGCTGCGGGCTTTACAGTCGGGCTGATGTTGCGGGCCTATGATGAATATATTTCTGACGGCCCGCCGTCTGGCTTGATAGTGAAAGTGCTTTTGGGCTTTGGGACTTTGGATTTTCCCCTCCGGGTGACGAATCAGGGAAGAATCTGCGTTCTACGAGCCGCAGGAGGTAAGCCAGGTCCATTTTTCTTTCTCAATATAGACCTTGCTTTGCCTGTATAGCTTTCCGTGCATATAGTTGTCATCTGTTCATGTTTTTATGGGGTTATTTGGGGCGAATAACTGTATGTTAGGCTGACTGTTACAGGCAGGCCCTTTTACGACCGCTTTGTTGTTTAGCGTTGGTGTAGTTTCTCGGCTGATACCGTGTATAGCTAGAACTAGCTTTCGCTATTGTCAGTTATGTGTTGGCCGGTTTTTCGGCCACCTAATGCTGTCGCTCGCGCTGCTTTCTCCGTGTGTTTGGGAATTTGTAGCCCGAGTGTAGCTTAGTCTACATACAGTCCTTAGCTAGCGGCTAGGCTAGAACTAGGTTAGGTGTATGTTTGTTTACATCCCCCGGTCATGACTATCCCCCTGTGGTTGTATAGTTCCTAGTTCTGGCCTCCTTCTGAGGAAGTTGCTGGCCGTTTTTCTTGCCCATTTTTCCCCTTCATATGTTTATGCAGGCGTGTTATGTGAGCGTGTTTGTGCTGCCACAGGTTACACCTGTTCTCTATGATAGCAGGCTTTATCCGGCCTCTATTTTTTGAATACGGTGTTGTTGTACTCCCCGGTTTGGGTTTGTGTTTCACTGAGTGCATCACCTGTTGGATCGCACACTCAGGATGAGTGTAGGGAATTTTGTTTACCCGATCGTTTATCCCGGTCGTTTGCACCACAGCATCTGGGGTTCATTGCTGTTTGATTGTTGGCTGTTTGTTTTTAGCCTCTCTGTATGCAGCTTGTTTGGATACAGCGCTGTTGGTCTACGATGCTGGTTACGCTCACGCTGTTTAGCATGATTTACATTGCCTGCTGGAATGTGTATGCCTATGCTCAGGTTGTGTAGCTAGTTCCCTTAAATTTGTCTTTTTAGGTTATACTGGCCCTTCCTTGTAGCTAGGGCCCTGCCATGACCACGGGCTGGTGCCACATGGTCCTTTAAGCAGCAGGCCTATCCAGGCTTCTCTTATAGCTTCCTGTTGGCCCAGCTACGCTGGTTGTGTACGGGCATCATTCCATGATTGAATAAATGCACTAGCTATCGCCGCGCGCTTTTAAGGTTACAGGCCGCTTTCAGGCCTTCCTTTGCTAGCATGTCGGAGTTTAGCTTGATACTCCTCTCGCTGAGAGTAAAAGATGTTTTTACTGAGTATTTGTGCGTTTATTCCCTTTAGCTCTAGTCGAGCTAAAATATTTTCCCTGTCTATTTTTGCTCCTAGAACTTTAGTGGTCGCTGGCTGATTTCGCGTGTGACGGGTAGGCCGAAAAGGCCTCCTGTGGAGCGTGCTGACCTTCGACAGCAAAAGGGATGGTTTTCGCTGGCTGGCCGGGTCTCGGGTTGACTATGACCTCCTGTGTAGTCAGTCTGTTCAGCCTGAACCCCGATAACACTGCCACGAGCTGATGCCACGTGCCTGCTGGGATTATAGGCCCATGGGGCCTTTCCTTAGAGCATGATGGCGTATGTTATACTCCTCTTGCTTAAAGAGTAGAAAGGTACTTCACCGAGTGCACTGCTCGTTGGTTTGTGTTGGACGGGCTGTCTCGTGGGCACTTGCAGCTGTTATGTCTTGGTGTTTGCTCCACCTTGATATGCAATAGGGTGTGGCCCTACAGGCCATCCTGGGCTACCGCCGTCTGCATTCAGTTCTCTGGTGAACTCTGGTTATGTTGCAGGCCTTTTTCCCGGCCTCCATGACTATGTGCCCGCTTTACGGTCTGTCTGTTAGGTTGAGCTTTGTACTTCCCTTCGGGGTTAACTGCGTAATTGTGCTTAGCTCCCTAAGCTGGTTTGGTTGTAGACTTCTATGAAGTCTCCCATTAGACCGGCCCCAGGCTGGTTTGTGCTCCCCTGGGTCAGGGGTCTTTAGCGCACAGCCTCCTCAGCAACTTGTTAACGGCTGAGTAGATCCTTGGATGAGTGGTTGTACTCCCCTCATACGAGGGTCCATAGCGTTTAGCTGAGTTCCGCTCTCCAGGATGCCCATCTCTGCGTGTGGGTTTGAGTTGCTTACTGCCTTTCGCAGTCGCTCTTTCCTGCTCTCCTCTTTGGAGTTTGCGCTTGGAGATTCTGTATATCAGACAAGGTTGGCCAGGCCAGATTTAGCTTCGCTGGATCTGGCTAGGCCTCCTTGGTGGCAGCGGGATGGATTTTCCCCCCGAGTGACTGGCCGAGGTTCCTTTGGTTCCTTGGCCACATTCCCTTAAAGTGACCACCCCCTCTCAGGGTGTTGGTTCCAGATGCTCGAGCAGCCTTGGTAGGCTTTTTTCGGAAGGCCTCTTTTAGGCTCAGCTTGGGCTGTTGGCCGTAGGGAATGCTGTCACTGACAGCCTTGGAGTTCTGCCCCCGGTTTTTCCCTGGAACTGCCGGATATGTGTCCAGACATTTGGGTTGGCATTCTCCTCTAGCATGGCGGTGTGGGTATATCGTTCCCCTAGCGCAGTCAGCGCAGAGTAGAAGTTCCCTTTCGAAAGGGAACGTCTCAGGTTACGTATGTAACCATGGTTCCCTGAGAACAGGGAACGAGACTCTGCGCTTTCATGCCATGCTGCGGGATGCCTGCTACAGTCGCTCAAAGACAAAAAGATGTTGGCTGTTTCCCCAGGTGCTCCCTTTATACGTCACGGTTCGCGCCGTTTTGACAGCCAATAGGATTGGAGTGTGGTGATTTTTGGCATTTCGAGCACGGGTCACGGAGGACGTTCCCCTAGCGCAGTCAGCGCAGAGTCTCGTTCCCTGTTCTCAGGGAACCATGGTTACATACGTAACCTGAGACGTTGTTGATGATTTTTTCGCAGATTTAGCTAAGTTCATTGAATCTGCAAAAGTGATGGAAAATGTGGGAGGAGATGGCCTCACTGAAACTGAAGTTTATCATCTTAAGAAATTTAAAGGCACGAGTACAAATAACACAGGATGAATGAGGTTTGTCTTGATAGTCATAACTTTTTCCTTTATGACTGAGTTTAAGATTTCCTTACTAAATTTGAACTGAGCATGAGATGGTAAAAAAGAGTTTATTTTTATGTGTTGATGAAATTAAAAAAAAATATTGACATTTAATTTGTACAAGAAACTCACTCATGTATTGATAATGAAGTTGATTGGCAGAGGGAATGGGATGGCACTGTCATAATGAGTCAAAAGTTCTTTTTTCAAGGTCTTTTATACCTCTGTCATATGATGTAGAATAAGTCATAGCAGGAAGGCTTATTGAAGTCATTGTAAAGTAATACAATGACTGATACACTGGCAGGATGTCAGTGTCCAGAATTTTTTTTAGCATGAGATTTTAATTGTACAATCAATAACATGGATCGAAATCATGTTGAGCTACACATGGCTTCAAGAAATAAGCTTGCAAGTGTTGTGGAAACTTTTGATTTAGTAGATGTATAGCGTAATAAGCATGGAGTTTTTAGACAATATTCTTGGGCACATTATCAAGAAAATTCTATTTCCATAGCAAGAATTGATAGAATATATTGTTATAAACATAATTTACAGATATTTTAATCCTGTGCTATAACTCCAGTTAGTTTTTCAGATCACAGTTTGGTTTGTAGAGTTGTTTTTATTAATTCTATCAAAGTAAAGAGTGCTTATTGGCATTTCAATGCTTCATTGTTAAATGATACTCTTTTTAAGAAAGGTTTTATGTTTTTTGGGGGGAACAATGGAAGACAAATTTACAGCAATTTGAATCAATATTGAATCATATTTATTTATTTATTTATTTATTTATTTATTTATTTATTTATTTATTTATTTATTTATTTATTGTTCTTTTTGGTCTTGAACTAAAAAATTGCCAAAGTAGATTAATTAATTCCTTATGGAATGATAATGGGAATGATTTGACAGCCTTCTGAAATTCGTAAGAGAGCTGTTGATTTTTATTCAAATCTTGATGCGTCTTGTGATCATGAAGATTTGAATATTGCACAGAAGTTTTTTGAAGGTCTTCTGAAAGTACCTGCTTAAATAAATGCTAAACTTGAGCAACCATTGTTATTACCTGAACTGAACTCAGCAGTGATGAGTATGGCTAGTAGTAAAGCTCCAGGAATCTATGGAATCCCCATAGAGTTTTATAAAACTTTTTGGAGCATAATGGGGTCAGATCTGTTAGCAGTCTTTAATGAGAGCTTTGCCAAAGAGCAACTCCCATTGAGCTGCAGAAGGGCAGTTCTGACATTGCTACCAAAAAAAAAAAAGGAAGGGGGGGGGGGGGGGGGGTTTGAGAGATATAGCTAGTTTTTGATGTTGATTTAATTATAGAATATCGAATAGGTTGTGCGATTATCGTCTTTAAAAAATTCCCCATTTGATGCGGTGGTGACTTGTAACCAGAGGGTGGCGCACACTGCCAATAGCGCACCTAAAAGCTGTCAGTCAGCTCAGACATTGCCTCACACGCACACTAGACTTGTGTGGCATATAACAGACACATTACAATGAATTTTAACATAAGTGCCGTCATTCAGTCTGTTCACAATATGTTATTACGCGTTTAGGCAGCCTAAAATCATTATGGCTTGAGATAGGCTTGCTGCGATAGGCGGTGTTCCCGGTGTTCAGCCACAACACCGGTATCATCACTTGCTCACGGCACCGCCACCCACCGTCGTTTTGATTTTAATTTTTTTTTTTTTTATATAGTAATAAAAATCATTTAGTTCAGTAAGAGAACAGACACTACAATTAAAATCTAAATGTGTCAACTCAATTCAGCGCGAGCCGAACGAGAGTCGCAGCACAAATCAGTAATAGTCAGTCAGATTTCACCTCACTTCGCCTCACTCTTGACTGACAAGACGACGGTGGAAGATTTGGTTTCAAATCGAAATGTAAAAGCATCCATTTAAGCGGGTTTGTCATTGTTCTGCTTTGTTGTTGTGCTTTTCATTAAAAACAACAATGAACCCAGCATTCAAGCAATCGCCGCTAACGAATAGGCGCCAATTTGAAAGTGAAAGTAAAAGGCTCACGGCCGCACGGTCGTCATAATGGCACGGAGAGCGAGCGTTTTCAGTCTGCTCCGCACCGTTATGAATGACCGTGAAAAAAACATTGAAAGCGTGAATGGTCTCTCTCCCTCTCTCTTTCCGTTTATGCGTGTGTAGCCTATACATGTGTGATGCGTGCATGCGGGGGAGGGGTGCGATTTTCGAAAAAGAGTTCTGGGGCCTCACTTATAAAACTTTGCCAGTTGCTACGCATAAGTTGTGAGTTATAAAAACAAACTTGACAGGAAAATTAGCGTAACTCCACGCAAACTCTGACCCATGCATACGAACATTTTGAAGACAGAGCAGTTTGGCGACACCGATGGTGAGCTGAGGGACTTTAAACCACTTTAAATCCTCGTTATGAGTTATAATCATAAATACAGTGCATGTTCACAGTAACAGTTTAAATAAATAAAAGAATGATTTAAACTCGCATGGAAACTCACATTTTCATTTTGATATACACATTTACAGTAATATTACACTTTCACTAATGGCAATAAGCACTGAAATTACATTACACAGTCTGTCACAGACACGTCAGGTTCCACCTCCTTCCAGTACCCACGCACACAATCACCAGAGTACTAATCGCTGCCGTCATCAACTCAGCAATCACCACCACCTTAAAAACCGCACACTCACACACAGTCACTGTCCGGTCTCGTTCGTACCATATCTCCATGTGTACTTACCTTAAGTATCTGCTACTTACCTGCCTCCAACGTCTCCAGTGTCTCCAGTCTTCCTCGTGTGCTTCTCCAACTGTGTGTGAGTGTTCCCAGTCTTCAGTCTCCAGTGTGCTTCTCCATATTCTACCTACAATCAACAAAAGGACAGTATCAATTCTTCTATCTACATACCAAGCTTCTAACATTGCCATATACTCACCGTTATCTCTGCTGATATCAATAAAACATTGTACTTGCTTTTACATCTGCCTCCGAGCCGTCTCTGTTGTAACAGAAGACCGGACCATACCAACAGGATATCAGCATGAGTTCACAGGATCCATTTCAAGAGGTCGTTGACGCTTTGCGCCGAGCACTCACCCCACAACCACCGTCACTGTCACCCTCACCTGCTGCCGCTTCCGCTTCCACTTCTTCCACTCCTCCACCGATGATGCACGCCAGTCCCATGGCCAGACCGGCGCCCTACTCTGGATCGGCGGAAGATTGCAGCGGTTTCCTCCTGCAATGTGAGTTGGTCCTGGAGATGCAACCGCATCTCTACCCCACCGACATGGCTAAAATAGCGTTCATAATCTCCCAACTGCAAGGCTCTCCAGTGGGCCGACTCTCTCTGGACTCAGAAAGGCTCCGTGGTAAAATCATACTCTTCATTCGTCGCCCACTTCCGCGAAGTCTTTGGAACTCCCTCGGCTAATTCTTCTATTGATGAGAAACTCTATAACTTAAAACAAGGATCAAATTCTGTGACTGATTATGCCTTGCAGTTCAGGACGCTAGCCGCTAGCAGTGGATGGAATGAACAAGCCCTCATCACCTCATTTCGTCAGGGCTTGGAACCCAGAGTGCGGTTGCATCTCGCTGCATACGAGGATTCCATCGGCCTCGAACGCTTCATCCAACTCGCCATCCGCGTAGGCACTCGTATGCAGCCGTGTCTCGATGAGCACCAGGGCCAGCCACTTTCCACCATCTTTTCCCGCCGATCCGAACCCGTCAGCTCCCCAGAACCAGCCAGCGAACCCATGCAAGTGGATTATTCCCGTCTATCGCCCTCAGAACGCCAAAGAAGGCTGACCCTGAACTTATGTTTATACTGTGGATCTCCGGGGCATGCAATCTCCGCATGCCCAATTTGTCCTCCTCGACCTTTGGTGAGTGCCATCATTCCCTCCATTAAGAAGATGAAACCACTCACTACTATTGTAAACCTTACTGCTGTTGATGTATCTGTTCCAGTGGTGGCGCTCCTCGACTCAGGGTCAGCAGGAAACTTCATCTCAGGCTCCCTCTGCCGACAACTCAAGCTCAAAACTCAAGACCATCTACCAAGTCCATTCCATCACGGGCAAACCCCTGAGCCGGAAGAGGATCTGCCGTTGTGTGGGACCCCTTCAGCTCCGTGTAGGTATTCTACATGTGGAAGACATTCATTTGCTGGTTCTGGAGGATTCCACTGCTGACGTGGTTCTAGGGCGCCCGTGGCTCGAACAGCACAGCCCCACCATCCCCTGGTGCACGGGCGAGATCCTGAAGTGGGGCGAACACTGTTTCTCCAGTTGCTTCTCCGAGCTTCCAGTTCCCAAGTCTCCATTTTCCAAGAAGATCTCCATCTGTACTACTTCCATTGAAAGCCCCATAGAGAAACGCTCCACCGACATTCCATCCTGTTACGCCCCCTGTTACGTCTTCTGCCCGCAACGCGCCTCCAAGCTACCTCCACACCGGCCATGGGACTGTGCCATATATCTGTTACCGGGTGAGCCAGTGCCTAGGGGAAGGATTTACCCCATGTCAGTGCCGGAGGAGAAGGCCATGGTAGAATACATCGAAGAGGCCCTTAACCAAGGATATATACGCCCGTCTACTTCCCCTGCTGCCTCAAGTTTCTTCGTGGCTAAAAAGGACGGAGGCTTGCGGCCCTGCATAGATTAACGCTCCTTAAACAAGATAACAGTAAAGTTCCGGTACCCACTTCCCCTCGTCCCAGCGGCCCTGGAACATCTCCGTGGTGCCACTGTGTTCACAAAGCTGGACCTCCGCAGCGCGTATAACCTCATCCGGATACGCGAGGGGGACGAGTGGAAGACCGCCTTCGTCACGCCCACCGGCCATTATGAATACTTGGTTATGCCCTATGGACTCGTCAACGCCCCGTCTGTATTCCAGGATTTCATTCATGAGGTGCTCCGGGAGTTCCTCCACAAGTTTGTACTCGTGTACATAGATGACATCTTGATATACTCCCGGAGCCTGGCCGAACATCACCACCACGTTGCGGAGATCCTCCAACGCTTACGGCAATGCCATCTATTCCTCAAGGCAGAAAAGTGCTCCTTTCACCAACCCTCAGTCCACTTCCTGGGATACTTCACAGATCACAGTGGCATCCGGATGGACGAGGGGAAGGTAGAAGCCATCAAGTCCTGGCCTGCTCCCACAACCATTAAAGAACTCCAACGCTTCCTAGGCTTCCCCAATTTCTACCGTCGCTTCATCAAAAACTACAGTTCCATCGTCCATCCACTAACCAACCTCCTCCGTCACCAGCCCAAGTCTCTGTCCTGGTCCGAAGATGCCACCAATGCCTTCGAAGCCCTCAAGGAAGCCTTTACCACCGCTCCCCTCCTCGTCCACCCGGACCCTGACCTGCCCTTTGTCGTCGAGGTGGACGCTTCCACCACAGGAGTGGGAGCGGTACTCTCACAGCAGCAGGGGAATCCAAGTAGACTCCATCCATGCGCCTTCTTCTCCCGCAAACTCAACCCGGCGGAGGTCAATTACGACATCGGTGACCGTGAGCTCCTGGCCGTCAAGCTTGCTCTGGAGGAATGGAGGCATTGGTTGGAGGGAGCCAATCATCCCTTCCAAGTACTCACCGACCATAAAAACTTGGAATACCTTAAAGCTGCCAAAAGACTCAACCCTCGTCAAGCCCGCTGGGCCATCTTCTTCTCCAGATTTGATTTCACTATCTCCTATCGGCTCCAATAACATTAAAGCTGATGCTTTATCCCGTCTCCATGCTCCTGAGGAAAAGAATGAATCTCCTGAAACCATCCTTCCAAAGTCCATATTCGTGAATCCCATCCAATGGTCTGAAGAGACTCTACCCTCCTCCAATGCCTCCTCCTACACTCCGCCGGGTTGTCCCCAGGGCCTTCAGTACATCACCGGGACATGTCGCACTCCACTTGTAAACTCTGCTCACTCATCACTTGGCACTGGTCACCCGGGGGTCAATGAGACCCTCTCGCTGCTTAAGGAGCGCTTCTGGTGGCCCAACATGGCCAGGGATGTCAGAAGGTACGTGCAGGGCTGCAGGGAGTGCGCCATCGCCAAGAGCCCTCATCACCTGCCAGCCGGCAAGCTCACTCCGCTGCCCGTTCCTGAGCGACCTTGGTCACACCTGGGGGTTGACTTTATCACGGATCTCCCGGCATCGGATGGTCACACCTGTGTCCTTGTGGTAGTAGACCGATTCTCCAAGGCCTGCCGTCTCATCCCCCTGAGGGGTCTACCTACCGCCTTAACTACAGCAGAGCTCATGTTTAACCACATCTTCCGATATTATGGAATCCCCGAAGACATCGTATCAGACCGAGGGCCCCAATTCATCTCCCGTGTCTGGAAGGCCTTCCTGTCGCTCCTGGGTGTGACCGTCAGTCTGTCATCCGGCTACCATCCTCAGATGAACGGGCAGACGGAACAGAAGATCCAGGAGATTGGCCGCTTCCTGCGTACCTTCTGTCATGGCCACCAGATCTCCTGGCACCAGTATCTTGGTTGGGCCGAGTACGCCCAGAACTCTCTCCGCCAACCTTCCACCAGTCTAACACCCTTTCAATGCGTACTCGGTTTCCAACCCCCGCTGTTCCCCTGGGATGGGGAACCCTCCAATGTTCCTGCAGTTGACTACTGGCTCCGGGAGAGCGAGAGGGTATGGGACTCAGCCCACCACCAACTGCAGAGCCCTGCGCAGACGTAGGATGACAGCAGACCTTCGGCGCTCCAACGCTCCATCCTACCAACCGGGGCAGAAGGTCTGGCTGTCAACCAAGGACATCAGGCTGCGTCTGCCCTGCAAGAAGCTGAGTCCTCGCTTCATTGGCCCATTCACCATCACCAGACAGATCAATCCAGTCACGTATCGTTTGCAACTTCCACCTCAATACAAGATTCATCCAACTTTTCATGTCTCCCTATTAAAACCTCACCACCCTTCTGTTTCTCCCTCCACAGAACCTGACGTGGCAGCCGCCGAGCCCCCCCTTCCACTCATCCTGGACGACGGTGCTAAACAGCGAGGAGCACTAGGAGCACAATAATTTCTCTTTAAACTAAACTGCAGATGTTATGACAAAATATTTTAGCGAGAACGACAATCAGTGATGCACACTTACTTCGATATTATGGAAGACACTGCTTTTCCAGTTTGAATAGGTCCAACGATAATATCTTACTGTATAACCGCAGCTGCACAGAGGTGTTGATGTCGTGTGAAGGATCTTGAAACAATTACCACTGTATTTGAAGGATATAATTTGAGGAAAACGGTAATATTTGCATGTTTCCTTTTTTAAAAAACTTTGTCAATGACGCGCCGAGACAGACAATTTTATTTACACTGCAATAAATAAGTAGGCCGATCTGTTTCCACTAAAAAATAGCCTATAAACATCCTAAAAGATATGTTCACCATCAGCAAAACTGCATAAATTTGATTCAAATTGTTGAAAACTATTAAAACACTATTTGGCCTGTGGAAATGAATGAATAAATTCTATTATAAAACCTTTATCTGAAGTATTTTATACAATTTTGTTTTTATGGATAATTTGATATATTTATTCTAAAACATAAAGATGATATTGGATGATTTTTATCAGTGTAGTGTATTGCACAAATGGCATTTATAGTCCATATCTAATATTTTCCAATGTCTTGTACCTTTGACGGTGTTAATCATGGTGCCACGTGGATGGGACTATGCATGGAAATGATATGCAGATGAGGTTATGCATAGTAAAACTAGGCGTTGTAAGCTCCATATATGGTGATTTCGGGGAGGAGACAGGGTGGAGATGCACGTATGCACAATCTTCCGCTGACTGGGATTTATAAAAGGATTTGTGTGCAGGTTCTAGCGTACGCATGGTTTTATAAATCTGATTTTTTTTGTGCGTACGCAGAATTTAGTTTTTGCACGTACATACACTTTTAGGATGAAATCTACTCAATGTTTTATAAATGAGGCCCCTGGTCTGTTAGTAGGAGATTGGAGGGAAGAAAAGCCCCAGTTACCAGGTGGTCTAAGTTGGAGTAGTGGAGGTTTAAAATATTTAGGTGTTTATTTAGGAAATAATTTTATGGAAAATAAAAATTGGGAGGGCATTTTAGAAATGGTAGAAGGAAGATTAAAAAAATGGAGATAGCTTCATATCACGTACATCTTACAGAGGTAGAATATTAATTGTCAATAATTTGATAGCGTCTGCACTGTGGCATAAATTAGCAGTTTTAGAACTACCAGTTGGTATATTAATGAGAGTGCAAAGAATGGTTGTAATTATTTATTTATTTATTTATTTATTTTTTGGGACAGAATGCGCTGGATACCACAGAGTGTTATACCTATCAAAAGTGTTTGGGGGTCAAAGTTTGATTCATTTGGCCAATAGAAAAGCTGCTTTTAGAATACAATTTGTGCAAAAGTTTTTATATGGCAACTTAGAAACTTCATGGCGAGTATTAACAGGTTGGAAATCTAGGATTGGAACAAACTGTTTTTCTTTTGAACAGCAATGTTTTAAATGTGAGAGGAATTTTTCCTTTTTATTATAATGTTTTAAAGCTCGGGACATTCTAGAATGCAGAAAACTTTTCACACAAAAATCCTCTATTATATATTGGCTATTAGAAGAACCAATTGTTTATGGGTCAAGAACGGACTTTAAGAGAAATGAAGCCCCAGGCATGGATGATGTTTTCATCAAAGCTAAAGTTGTTACAGTGAAACATTTAGCATTATTAGCAGGCCCAGAATTGGACAATGTGGATGCTGTGGCGAGAGGACTTGGTGTTCATTCGTTTTGGAAAGTTGGACAAATCCTACAAAGTTTTCGAGATTCAATAACAGAAGAAGAAAAATTGGACAAAAGGGTGTGAAATACCTGATTGTGCTGATCATTGTCCGAGCATGGGCACGAGACCAAAAATGGATGAAGAGGACTTTCAAGTGTTATCTTGGATTTTTAAAAACAATGTTCGCTTTACTGTTTTTAATTCTATTAGAGGAAAAAGTGTTTATACTTTTTGTGTTAAAATGTTGAATAAGGAAAATCTTCAAAATAGGGAAGATACACCTTGGAGAAAATACTTAGGAATAAAAGATGATGAAATACCAAAGTGGGAAGTAATTTATAAGCCACCATTGACCAAAAGGGTTGGAGATATTCAATTGAGAATATTGCACCGTATTATTGCTGTTAACGCTTTTGTGTCTATTTTTAATTCTTAAGTTACTGATAAATGTCCTTTCTGTAATTGCAAAGAGACAATTTTTCATTGTTTCCTCAGATGTGAAAGACTAATTCCTTTGCTAATTTATTGTAAATAATTGTTTGATTTTTGTCAAAACTCTTTGAATCCGTGGAGGAAGGAAGTAATTCTGCACAAAAAAGGGTTTTAAAGACACTCCATTGTTATTTCTTATTTATTTACACACTCAGCCTGCGGCCTCATGCCTACAGCCAAATCACAGCTGTGCTGATATACAGCCATATCGCAAGAGTACTTGTGTGATATTGCTGATATACAGTGTGTGTGTGTGTGTGTATATATATATTTATACAACAGTTCTGTCTGGTTCTCGAATCTGATTGGCTGATAGCCATGCGATATTTCAGTGATAACAGCACTCCTACTGCCTTTTCACCGTTTGTATCACTCCGCTTGAAGTGACCGTCATGGCGGCCGATCAAATCAACCGTAATTTTTACAAATACTACTTCTTGTACCATGAACTGTAGTTTTAATAGTTTTTTAGGCGAGAATGTAGTTGTTGAGACCTGAAATATGTGACTCATATTTAATAACAGCGCCTATTTTACAATTTGTTTTGATGTTTTCGGAGATCCAAGCTTGAGTGCGTCAGCGGCCGTTCAGTGCTTCTGTAACCGCCGAGAACAGCTTCATCTCGGCCAGTGCCTCTGGGATTTGCCGCTGGCTCTTATAGTGGTTAAACATGAGACATAATTCAATTTGAGTACATAGAACGGGCAATCTTTGGTCTTATTAATCTATTATTTGTTCCAGAGCAAGTCGAAATGTGCTATATTAAATTTGATAATAATAAACGTTACGTTACATCCTTATATAGCATATTGGCTACAACTAGACGGGACATATCAGACTCTTCTCCGCTCTTCAAATACGTAAAACATTAAACTTTATAAACATATGGTTTTTTGAGTAAAGAAAACGCTTTACAATTTTTTTTTCAAACATCAGATCTTTATTTACCTTTGCATTGCACAGAGATGTCCAAACTACGCGCGCACTTCATTCAGGAGGTGAGGCATATTAATGAGGCTTGATTGACAGTTTGAGGATCCAATGGAGTTAGGAGGTTTTGTCACAAGCTCTTTAAAATCCTTTTCATTCGTTAAATATTTGTAAAACCCACATACCAGCGTAAATGGTGACCTATTTTTTTTTAATAACTAACGTTAGTGCTTTATGTTTGACTGAACTGTACAATTGTGCTTATTTGTTGTTCAATAAATATTATTTTATATAAATATGTCCATTAAGTAATATGGATTGAGTGAACATTACATTAATACGCCATTAGATGGCGGCAACACTTTACAGGAGAATGAGTCAGTGAAGCACAAGAGACTTTTAAATTGAAAGGAACTTTTGCAAAAGGAAGTTGTTTTAGTGCTGTGGTGTAATGGATGTAAAAAAGGACAAATACAAAGATCGCTTTCCTCAGCGGACATTCAAACGGACTTGTATAAAGGATATAATATTATGGACATCGACTTGAAGAATGAATGTAATGCAATATACACAGGTAATAGCCTACTCTCTCTCTCTCTCGAATACTGTACAAAATTCAATGTGTTTCAATGAAGCGACTCAACGTTCCTTCGTTACTAGTTCTAAAGTGACGTTTTAGAGTTAGTAACGGAGGCTTGGTTCAACTGACAACTTGAGTTTTGAAACGTTCCTTCGTTACTAGTTCTGAAGTGACGTTTTAGAATTAGTAACGGAGGCTTGGTCCAACTGACAACCTGAGATTTGAATCCGTGGCGGAAGGAAGTAGTGCTGCACAAAAGAGGGTTTTAAAGACACTCCGTTTTTGTTCTTATTTATTTACACACTCGTGCCATCGAACTGTTGTATAAACGCAATATCAGCGTGCTGATATACAGCCATATCGCACGGCTACTCGTGTGATATTGCTCATATATATATATATATATGCGCAATAGTTTTAGTTTTACTTGCCTTAAAACATGGAAGGGCTGTAATCTAAAGCGTTACCAAAAATGCACTAGTCAGAGAAAAAACCTTGCAGGAACCTAATTTTTTGTTATATCAACCTCATACTTGAAACATAACTACTTAAGACTTGTGAATGTGGGCCCAATTTCTAGCTTTCACTGGCATCTTTATTATCTTTATTGTGTAAATATTTTCATTCCATAAAACTTCAACTTGTCTAATCTCAGTCAAACAGAACACACCATACGCAGAGCAGGACAGACACATAGAATAAGTGAACTTGATGCACAGATTGCATATGAACCAGTAGATCTATTTTACTGTGAAAGTGTAGAGGTGCCAGCTGATAGGGCAGAGATATTTTCTGTCCTGTCCATTTCCAACAAACCAGCCCAGTGCAATGTACTGTCCAGAGGCGTCCTCCAGCACGTCAACCCAGGCGCTCATGTCGACCATGCCATGTAGTCAACCTTGTGGCCTATGGCGGCCAGATCATAAAGACTTAAATGACACCTAATGTAAACTTCACATGCGGCACACTACAGTTCTATGTTGTTGACGATGTAAATCCTCTATTGGGCCTCAGAGACAGCGTCGAACTAGGCATTGTGCATCTTGGCCTGAATGTGCACGCTTTCCAACAGGGGGCCCCTGAGCTTACAGAGTTTAAGATACGATAAAAGGCAGCACTACTCTTGTTCTGCCTCAGAGGTTCCTGCCCTGCATACATATTGGCATGGCAAAGAGGACTTTGTCACTGTTGCTACTGCTGCAGGTGTTGCATGGGTTCTGTGTACCAACTTCAGCACAAGTCTGCAGATTGCTTGGTCAGCCTGCCCTTCCTCTTCTTTCTGCAGAAAGAGACATCAACATCGGGGCGATTTTCTTCCTTCACAAAAGTGCTCTTTTGCAAAACCATCATTTCACTTCCAAACCAGAGCAAACAACATGTGGCAGGTCTGTATAATAAGGACCTTGAAATAAGAATTCTGAAAAAAATGACTGAACATGTCTTAGAGATGATTCATTGCAGACTGTAACATACTCCACTGTTGCTTTATTTTCACAGCTTGAATTTGCGTGAATTTAAATTTGCTCAGACACTGATTTTTGCCATTGAGGAGATTAATAACAGCACACAGCTGTTGCCTGGTGTTTCTTTGGGCTATAAGATATATGACTCCTGTGGTTCAATAGCTCAGGCCATCTTCTCAGGCATGGCATTGATGAACGGTTATGAAGAGACTTTGAGTGATACGTCTTGTTCTAGACCACCAGCTGTTCATGCCATTGTTGGAGAGTCAAACTCCTCTCCCACCGTTGGCTTGGCATCTGTAGTTGGTCCATTCAACTTACCTGTTGTAAGAACTCTTATCTGCTCCATGATATCATGTTAAATCAGTGTATGAGATGAACATCAGTGTTCTACTGGAACATGCACTGTAAATATATACTTCAAGTCATATTTACCCAATGGAAAAAAAAAGTTCTAAATATAGAAAACATTGTAAAAACATGTATCTGGTTTATATATATATATATATATATATATATATATATATATATATATATATATATATATATAATATGTGTGTGTGTGTGTGTGTGTGTGTGTGTGTGTGTGTGTGTAGATCAGTCATTTTGCCACATGTGCATGCCTGAGTAACAGAAAAAGGTATCGATCCTTCTTCAGAACAATTCCCAGTGATTATTACCAAAGTAGAGCACTGGTTCAGCTTGTCAAGCACTTTGGCTGGACTTGGGTTGGGACAGTCAGGAGTCGCAGTGATTATGGTAATAATGGGATTGCAGCATTTGAGGAGGCTACAAAAAGAGAAGGTATTTGTATTGAATATACAGAGGCCGTATTTAAAACTGACCCAGAAGAGCAGTTTCTGAAGACACTGGAAGTGATAAAGAAGGGCACAGCCAGAGTGGTGCTGGCATTTATTGCATTAGGGGATTTTGTTCCCTTCCTGAAAGTAATTGCGCAGCACAACATCACAGAGCTGCAGTGGGTTGGCAGTGAATCCTGGATAACTTCTCGAAATCTTGCAGAAACAAAGGAATACAGTTTCCTTTCTGGAGCTGTGGGTTTTGCTATAGCAAATGCCAAGATTATGGGCCTGCACGAGTTCCTACTGAATGTGCATCCTGATCAAGAACCAAAAAATAAACTTTTAACCGAATTCTGGGAAACAGTTTTTCAATGCTCTTTCAGGAGCAGTGGTAGTAATGACTGTACTGGCTCAGAGAGACTGGAAGAGCTGCAAAATGAATATACTTATGTATCAGAGCAACGAATAGAGCATAAAGTTTACACTGCAGTGTATGCTGTTGCACATACACTACATAATGTGTTAAAAGACTTTGGATCCTCCACCAGCAGCAGCAAAGGAGAACAGCCCACACCACAAAAGGTATGTAGCACAGAAGTAAGGTGTGTATATGTGTGTGTATATATATATATATATATATATATATATATATATATAATGTTTATGTGGTTTCCACTTAGGTGTTGGAATATATGAAAGATGTGAGCTTCACTGTTAAAACAGGTGAGAAAATTTTCTTTGATGCAAGTGGTGATCCAGTGGCGAGATATGACCTTGTGAACTGGCAGCCTGCTGAGGATGGACGTCTGCAGTTTAAGCATGTGGGTGTCTATGACAGCTCAATGCCTTTGGAGAAACGTCTTCAAGTCAATCAGGAACACGTGCTATGGGCAGGAAACAGTGGACAGGTACATAACAGATTACTGAAAGCATGTCAAATAACTTTGTATTATGAAAAGTACAACCAGTGGAGAACATTTAGATGAAAATGCCTAAAAATATATGAAAGCAGAGTAAAAGCTGGAAAAATGATTCCACAATGTCAAGCAAATAATTTTAACAATTCAAATCATCATTTGGATCTTATATGAAAAAACTTTTTTTTTTTTTCTTCTCATAGTTGCCTGTCTCCATGTGCAGTGAGAGCTGTCCTGCAGGCACTAGGAAGGCTGTACAAAAAGGAAGACCTCTCTGCTGTTATGACTGCATTCCATGTGCAGAGGGAGAAATCAGTAATATCACAGGTAAAATAGTACATGCTGAATAACTCTCATGAAAATGTGATTAAGTAAAGTGTAATACTGTCCATTGGTCAAGTGACTTCATGATGCAATTTCCTTTCAAATAATCTTTTCTTGACATTCCTTCACAGATTCTAGTGACTGCTTTCCTTGTGATTTGGAGTACTGGTCGAATGCAAGCAAAGACAGATGTGTATTAAAAGTGGTTGAATTCCTTTCCTATACAGAAATCATGGGGATGGTGCTTTGTATTTTGTCCTTCCTTGGGGTGTTATTAACAGCAATTGTATTTTTTTTGTTTTATCTCCATAAAGAAACACCTATTGTCAGAGCCAATAACTCAGAGCTGAGCTTCCTGCTGCTCTTCTCATTGACTCTGTGTTTTCTCTGTTCATTTACTTTTATTGGTCGGCCCACTGAGTGGTCCTGTATGTTGCGTCACACAGCATTTGGGATCACATTTGTCCTCTGTATCTCTTGTGTTCTGGGGAAAACAATAGTGGTGTTAATGGCTTTCAGGGCTACACTTCCAGGAAGAAATGTCATGAAATGGTTTGGACCTGCACAACAACGACTTAGTGTTGTTTTCTTAACATTAATACAGGTGGTTATATGTGTGCTTTGGTTAACAATATCCCCTCCTTTTCCAAATATGAACTCGAGCTATTACAGAGAAAAGATCATCCTTGAATGTAACTTGGGTTCAGCTCTTGGTTTCTGGGCTGTTCTGGGTTATACTGGTCTGCTATCAATCTTGTGTTTTGTTTTAGCTTTTCTGGCTCGGAAGCTCCCTGATAACTTTAATGAAGCCAAGTTCATCACATTCAGTATGCTCATATTCTGTGCTGTCTGGCTTACATTTATCCCAGCTTATGTCAGTTCTCCTGGGAAATTTACTGTAGCTGTTCAGATATTTGCTATTTTAGCTTCAAGTTTCAGTTTACTATTATGCATATTTGCCCCAAAATGTTACATAATTTTGCTAAAACCTGAGAAAAATACAAAGAAACAAATAATGGGGAGATCTTCATCTAAACAACTTTAAACCCGAAGATAATCATGTTATTTAGCAAAATAGATGATGCAACAAATACATTTCTGTGAGAAAATTCAGCACAAGCAATCCAAGAGCTTATAGTAAAGATAGCTACACAACAGCAGCACAGCTTTCGCTGTCTGACCATTTAGTTCTGCTCTCCACAGGCTGTAGCAGACTCTGCAGTGTAGGCCGGGTCAGCACTAGACACAGTGGACTCTCAGTGACCATCTTCATGACAGCCATCTTCTGGACCTGCATTATATACTTCCTAATAAAAAATGACATTGACTTTTTGCAATTAACAAGAAATGGAAATTTAACTTAATGATCCTTTCCCTTCAAGTTTTTTTTTTTTTTTTTTTTTGGTTACCTTTATTTATATAGCGCTTTTTACAGTGCAGATTGTGTCAAAGCAGCTTTACAGTAATAAGTTTTAGAATAAATGTCGTAAAATAATTCCAGCAGTAAGCCATTTTACATTTTATTGGTTTTATAATTTAACACCATTTTATGCATCTTATATGTATTTTGTATGTTAAACCTCATGTCATATTAAATGCAAATTGTAGACTGAAGTCAAATTACTTTTATTGGCAGTTTGTTAGTCAATCCATTCCATTTTCTTGCTCCAGTATTTTTTGTTTCATCCAGCACACACATTCTGTTTCCAAATAGCAAGTGTACTTGATATACAATAATAATAATAATAATAATAATAATAATAATAAATATAGTTGCAAGCAGTGGTTCAGGGGCCAAGCACCAATGGCACAGCAAGCATGGCAAGTACAGTAATCATGTCAAATGTCACAGGGAACAATCAGAGGGACTGCAACATGCATCTCAAAGGCACAAAAAATGCATAAGGTTAGGATGTTTGCTGCTTATCACAGTGTGCCACATAGAGAAAACACATTTGATCCCGAGGATAGTTTCAGTGTGAGAATGAGCCCACAAAAGCATTAATTATTTACTAAGTTAACTTGGCTGTTAACTTATGATTAGCCTGATAGCTGAAGAGCCAAATTAGAAAGAATGGTAAATGGTTAGCATGCTAACTGATTAGCTAACATAGCATAATTAATCAAACACAGGCAGGGTACAAAGGTGTTTCTCAGAAACAATAGTGAATATCTGTTCAGTCATTTCTGTGTACCTAAAAATAGTGGACCAGCAAAATGTTGGAAAATGGTGTGAGGTATTGTCAGAATCAGCATATACCAAGCAATGTAATGACCATGAGTTAATTTCGGACTAAGTGTTCAAAAGTTAAGTTTTTGTGAAAACGAAAACACAGAACTTTTTTTTTTTTTTTTTTTTTTTTAATGACTGCTAGGTAGCGCTGTTTTCAAACTTCTCAGGTACCTATTTTAATTATATATATGAGCAATATCACATGAGTAGTTGTGCGATATGGCTGTATATCAGCACGGCTGTGATTCGTCTGTAGGCACGAGGCCGCAGGCCGAGTGCCGTAGGTAATCACAGCGTACTGATATACAGCCATATCGCACGGCTACGAGTGTGATATTGCATTTATACACGGCACGAGTGTGTAAACAAATAAAAACAACAAAAACGGAGTGTCTTTAAAACCCTCTTTTGTGCAGCACTACTTCCTTCCGCCACGGATTCAAATCTCAAGTTGACAGTTGGACCAAGCCTCCGTTACTAATTCCAGAACGTCAATTTAGAACTAGTAACGAAGGAACGTTTCAAATCTCAAGTTGACAGTTGGACCAAGCCTCCTTTACTAATTCTAAAACGTCACTTTAGAACTAGTAACGAAGGAACGTTGAGTCGCTTCATTGAAACTCATTGAACTTTGTACATTGAGAGAGAGAGAGAGAGAGAGAGAGAGAGAGAGAGAGAGAGAGAGAGAGATCGCCTGAGAGAGTAGGCTATTACCTGTGTCTGATATATTGCATTACATTCATTCTTCAAGTCGATGTCCATAATATTATATCCATTATAAAAGTCAGTTTGAATGTTCACTGAGGAAAGCGATCTTGTATTTGTCCTTTTTACAGCTATGGGAATTTTCCATAACATTCATAACACCACAGCGCTAAAACAACTTCCTTTGCAAAAGTTCCTTTCAATTTAAAAATCTCTTGTGACCGACTGACTCATTCACCTGTAAAGTGTTGCCGCCATCTAATGGCGTATTAATGTAACTTTCACTCAATCCATATTACGCACTAATGGACATATTTATATAATGTATAAAATATATAAAATAATATTTATTGAACAACAAATACACACAATTGTACAGTTCAGTCAAACGTAAAACACTAGTTATTTAAAAAAAAAAAAAAAAAAAAAAACTATAGGTCACCATTTAGGCTTGTATGTGGGTTTTACAAAAATTTAACGACTGAAAAGGATTTTAAAGAGCTTGTGCCAAAACTTCGTAACTCCATTGGATCCTCAAACTGTCAGTCAAACCTCATAAATCCGCCTCACCTCGTGAAAGAAGTGCGCACAGTTTGGTCATCTCGTCTGTGCAATGCAAAGATAAATAAAGATCTGATGTTTGAAAAAAAATTGTAAAGCATTTTCTTTACTCAAAAAACACTATGCTTATAACGTTTAATGTTTTACGTATTTGAAGAGCGGAGAAGAGTCTTCGTCTGATATGTCCCGTCTACTTGTAGCCAATATGCTATGCTATATAAAGGATGTAAGGTAACGTTTAGTATTATCAAATTTAACATAGCACAATTCGACTTGCTCTGGAACAAATAATTGCCAAATAATTGACTAAAGATTGCCCGTTTAATGTACTCAAATTGAATTATGTCTCATGTATACTCTCTCTCTCTCTCTCTCTCTATATATATATATATATATATATATATATATATATATATATATATATATATATATATATATATATATATATATATATATGGCTTTTGATTACAGTCAGTTTTTCATACAGCGATTTTGACCTACTCCTGAAAGTATTTGTGCAATACATCACAGGGCTGCAGTGTGTTGGTAGTGAATCCTGGATCACAGTTTCCTTTCTGGAGCTATGGGTTTTTGTATATCAAATGCCAAATTTGTGGGTGAGAGTTTCTAATGAATGTGCACCTTGATCACGAACCAAATAAAACTTTTTAAAATATTTCTGGGAAATAAGTTTTCAGTGCTCTTTCAGGAACAGTGGCAGTGGTGGCTCTACTGGCTCAAAGAAACTGTCTGTGCTGCAAAATGTATATACTGTACTGATGTATCAGAGCTACGAATAGAAAATAAAGTGTACAATGCAGTGTATGCTTTTGCAAATTCACTATGTAATCTCTTAAAGGTGCAATATGTAATATTTTTGCAGTAAAATATCCAAAAACCACTAGGCCAGTGTTATATATTTTGTTCACTTGAGTACTTACAATATCCCATTTCCAACTACTTGTAAATCATGAGAAAATTGCAATTTTAACCAAGGCTTCGGTACATGTGAGGAGTCGCCTGTCAATTGCGTTGTACCCGCATTACCCTCGGTTTCCGGTTCTATTTTGTAGAAACCATGGAAACACCAAAGACACTTTAATATATTACACGTTTTAATAGACAAGGGAACAACTGTTTTAATATATTAATAGACAGAAAACTAATTGTTGTTATATAGCTCAACACCTTCTTGATTTTTTATGAGTACCATGCTTTACCATGCCTCAGAGAAAAACACTATTTTGTCTAAAGTAGTGAACTAAGTAGCTAACATAGCATAATCAGATGCAGCTTTATTTTTAGTAACAGTAATACAGAATTTTCTCCATCATACAATACGTTTTAAAATGAATTGCATGCCATTTATCAACACAAGCCATCCAGCATTTAATATGATATTCTAAAATCGATCTAGCTTACTGCAGTGTGTCTCAAACAAGTGTCTCACAGCAGCCGCCGAGCGAACACACAGAGTAATTCTATAACATAATTTAACGCACTCAAATGTATCTAATAAGATAAATAGAGCTGCATTACCTCATACTCATGATATCATAATAAAAGTTCCGCTGCTTGTCAGGTGTGTGTTGTGCAATCGCTCCAGCGGTCTCGTTCAGCTCCCACAACACTCGGTCCCGCTCTGCTTACTACAGTAACGTTGATAATCGCATCCATGAACATAATTTCTTCCCGAGTCCTATCCCTATTCTTTTGCACCGTCCGTTGAGGTGGAGACCACATGTCCCAAGATTCCGCTCTCAAACTTGGCGTCATCAAGCTACTCCTTTGTTTTGAATAGGCTTTTAGCGACCTCTAGCGGACATAATTCTTACTTACTGCACCTTTAAAAGAATTCAAATCTTCCACCAATGGCAGAAAAGAAGAATGGGCCACACTACAAAAAGTATGTAAAGGCACAAAAAATAAGAGTAGAAAAATCATACCGGAATGAATTGTGTTTCTGATGTTTCCTCTCAGGTGTTTCAGTATATGAGAGATGTGAGCTAAACAGGTGAGAAAATTTGAGTAGATTTTTCTGCAATACTGGAAGCAAGATATTTTCTGTGTATGTACGAGATTTTCCTTTCCTATTTTAGACCGATCGGGACACCAACTGCTGAGGAGTAGCCCAGTACCTATGTTACTCATCATAGACATAAGCAGAGAGAAGTATCTCTGGCTACAGTGTTCTTCTGGATGACACATGCAGTTTTGTTTATTAACCACTAGAGCTCCAAAAGTTACATAGTGTTCCTTTAATCTTGATTCAAGTTTGTGGGGTAACTCCACATATAACATTGAACTATTCATTATACATGTCAACAGAATGCAGCAGCAAGCAAACAAGGTTGTCATGGCAACCAGATAAATTACTTAAAGTCCCTGTAAAGTCAATTCTGAGAATTCTTTCTGAAACACTTTATAAATGTTACAAATGTGTTGCTGAAACACATTACAAAGACTGTGAATTGTGTAATGCTTAATTGTGAAGTTAGAGCGTTAAACAGTTTTTCACCAAGTCTCTGCTCAGGATTTTTTGGGCGGAGCTATAACGGGGGTCTGATGACGCACATCGTCCCCCCGAGCATGGCCCCTCCCCTAACACTATATAACTGTCGATGACACACCAAGCGTGGCGCCGCCTCTACAGCGGTTCACTCGCTCAATCTCGAGTGTCATTACAGTCATACAGCCCTTTGCACATTTAGCTAGTAATGCCTTCGTCACGCAAATGCATATTACATGGTTGTTATAATATACAATATGCTCGGTCTCCTTATTTAAATTTCCTAAAACGATGATATGAAGGATTCTAAAGTGATTGTTCTACACCGGATAATTTTACAAACTTTCATCAGACAGCTGGGATTCACAGGTAATCCGCTGTGAACAGCGCCGCCGCTCCCACCACGCGCATCACGCACTGTGCGTAGGGCACCAAGTGCTGAGGGGGCACCAAAAATAGCCTAATGATTTTTTTTTTTTTAAATGCCGGTATTATTTCATTAGCCTATAGAAATATTAGGCACATTTTAGCCATGTATATGTAACAAAAAAGGGGGAACAAGAAAGATATTTAATAATTGCTCTAGTCTAGTCTAGAAAGTAGACGGATGGTCCGTTCCGGTTGTACGCGCGGGCGACTGCCTGATGCAGTTTGACAGATTTGAGCATGGCTCCGAAAAGACAGCAGGAGTCGGGTGCTAAGAAACGAAAGAAGAAGAAACTGCGAGATGATGCCCGTGCATCACTTTCAGGTAAGTCCATGTTTAATCATTCATAAATACGGGAATTGTGCTGCATGTGCGTGCTGCTGCTAATCGTAATGCGCCTCAAACTTGCTGACGTTAATGTTAGCATTAGCAAACTATGTTATTATAACTTACAACTTCGGTGCAAGCTAAATTGAGATTTTACTGTTAAACACTACCTATTTTAAAAATAACTGACCTGACGCCAGCTAGCTGTTACTTTTTTTTTTTTTTTACTATCTTTCTTTAGATATTGAGCAGTAGTTTATGGTTTATTTTGACATGACAGTGGTTAATACTGTAACGAACGGAGGAAATGATGAAACTCACTTAACAGCTTAGTCTTCTTTTATTCAGGTGAGCACCTGTTTGGCCGATGCTCTTGCCTCACAGACATCGAACCAACTTAGGAACATTTTCCCCAGAACCCCGTCCACACAACACCACGCAGGCTCTACTTTCAAGAGAACCTCCCACCCCTTAAAGCCCCACACAAGCTGAACCATAACATAAGAAAAGAACATACATCACTTAGATTTATCTGAACAGAACGTCTCGGTTACGTATGTAACCCTCGTTCCCTGAAGGAGGGAACGGAGACGTACGTCAGTAGTGACCGACGAATTGGGATATCGCTTAGAGAGCCCTATCATCTTCGTGTAAACTAAAACAAGCCAATGGAATTGGCGTGCGATATTTGCATAATGCGCACCGCCCCCGACAGGTGTATATAAATAGGAAGCGGATGCAATCGCACTCTGTTTTTCGCTGAGGAGACAACTGGTGTCCGCACTACAGCGAGGGTACAGAAACTGTGGCGACGGGACGTACGTCTCCGTTCCCTCCTTCAGGGAACGAGGGTTACATACGTAACCGAGACGTTCCCTTTCAGTCGGTCACGTTCGACGTACGTCAGTAGTGACCGACGAATTGGGATCCCAACTAAAGCGCCACAGTTACGAAACCCCTTCCAGTGCCCAGCGCAAGCTCAGCCGCCCATAGCACCGGCTGACGGTGAAGGGGGCGAGCTTACACCGAGAGAGTCTACTGCTGTCTAACCACTACCCACTAAGTAACTAGACTACACTGGGGAAGCGAACCCGTAAGGGACGCTGCGGAGACCACTACCTACCCAATGGGGGAGGAGTTTACGTGGGAAAACACATATGGACTGGCCCGGGGGGCAGTACGCATATGGAGTCCCTGGGATGGCTCCACCTGGTTAGGGGGAGACTCATCTGACAGGTGACAGCAGAGCTGGCTCTGCTAAGGGAAAGACACGGACTCGCCGTAGGGAGTTTTAAACCGTGGAAAATTACACATATGGGACCGCTCACGTAGAGGGGTCACGACATATGGGCCCCAGCCAACAGACAGCGTCAGCGACGGATGTAGGCCTGGCATCAGACACTCCGCAATGTCCGAGCCGAAGGGGGAGGCGGAGGAGCTCGACAGGGTTCACCAAGCGGGGAACACGACTGGAGTGAAGTATGCACGTATCCGGCCAGTGGCGGGAATGGCATTGCAAGCCGACACTTAGAGTGGGTACAACACGTCTACCGACTAGTGGATGCGAGTACACGTGAAGATACCGGCTCTACACGTAGGCTATAAAACCTAGCGAACGTGTTTGGTGTCGCCCAGCCCGCAGCTCTACAGATATCTGTCAGCGAGGCGCCACGAGCCAGCGCCCAGGAAGAGGCCACCCCTCTGGTGGAGTGGGCTCTCAACCCGAGCGGGCAAGGCACGCCCTGGGATTCATACGCCAAGGCGATGGCATCCACTATCCAGTGGGCCATCCTCTGCTTGGAGACAGCCTTTCCCTTCTGCTGGCCTCCGTAACAGATGAAGAGCTGATCTGAGGTCCTGAAGCTTCGCGTTCTATCCACGTAAACGCGCAGAGCGCGGATGGGACAGAGCAAAGCTAGGGCTGGGTCTGCCTCCTCCGAGGGCAGCGCTTGCAGGTTCACTACCTGATCTCTGAAGGGAGTGGTAGGAACCTTGGGCACGTATCCAGGCCGGGGTCTCAGGATGACGTGAGAATCACCGGGCCCGAATTCTAGGCACGTTTCGTCGACCGAAAATGCATGCAGATCCCCTACCCTCTTCAGGGAAGCCAATGCAACCAGAAGAACCGTCTTAAGAGACATTAGTTTCAGATCGACTGATTGCAAAGGCTCAAAGGGATGACCCCGGAGAGCTGTGAGAACCAGGGTCAAATCCCAAGAGGGTACGGAGGAAGGGCGAGGAGGATTTAATCTCCTCGCTCCCCTCAGGAATCTGACGATCAGATCGTGTTTCCCCAGGGACTTACCCTCAAGTGCGTGGTGATGTGCGGCGATAGCGGCAACATACACCTTCAGGGTGGAGGAAGACAGCCTTCGCTCCAACCCTTCTTGCAGGAAGGAAAGCACGGATCCGACCGAACATGATCGGGGGTCCTCTCGGCGAGAGGCGCACCATTCGACGAACAGGTTCCACTTCAACGCATAGAGACTCCTAGTGGAAGGAGCTCTAGCGGAAGTGATGGTGTCTACGACCGCTTGTGGGAGATCACTCAGAACCTCCGCATCCCGTCCAGGGACCACACGTGGAGGTTCCATAGATCGGGACGCGGGTGCCACAGGGTGCCCCGTCTCTGAGTCAGGAGGTCCTTCCTCAGAGGAATTGGCCAGGAAGGGGCTGTCGCGAGGAGAATGAGGTCTGAGAACCAGGTCCGAGTGGGCCAATACGGAGCCACTAACAGAACCTGCTCCCTGTCCTCCCTGACCTTGCACAGGAGTTGTGCGAGAAGGCTCACTGGGGGAAACGCATATTTGCGTAGACCCGGGGGCCAGCTGTGTGCCAGGGCATCCGTGCCGAGCGTGCCGCCGGTCAGGGAATAAAACCACTGGCAGTGGGCAGTTTCCGGGGAGGCAAACAGGTCTACCTGGGCCTCGCCGAAATGCTGCCAAATCAGCTGGACCGCCTGGGGGTGGAGCCGCCACTCGCCCGCAAGTGGAGGCTGCCGTGACAGCTCGTCGGCTGCACGGTTGAGCACACCTGGGACATGAGTGGCCCGAAGGGACCTCAGATACTTCTGACTCCACAACAAGAGATGGCGGGCGAGTTGCGACATGCGACGGGAGCGTAGACCACCTTGACGGTTGATGTACGCAACGGCCACAGTGCTGTCTGAGCGGACTAGAACGTGCTTGCCTGACAACAGCTTCTTGAAGCGGGCCAGCGCAAGACGTACCGCTAGCAACTCGAGGCAATTGATATGCCAATGCAGCTGAGGCCCCGTCCAAAGACCTGCCACTGCATGCCCGTTGTACGTGGCCCCCCATCCCGTGGCAGAGGCATCTGTGGAGACCACAGCGTGCCTGGACACTTGTTCGAGGGGTACTCCGGCCCGCAGGAACGAAGGGTCCGACCACCGGACAAGGGTGCGACGGCAGCTCGGTGTCACGGGGACACGGAGTGTGCCGCACTGCCACGCCCATCTCGGGACCCGGCCGCGGAGCCAGTGTTGAAGCGGTCTCATATGAAGCAATCCGAGCAGCGTGACCGCGGCTGCAGATGCCATATGCCCCAGGAGCCTCTGAAAATCTTTCAGTGGAACCGCTGTCCTGCGCTTGAGCGAACTCAGGCAGTTCAGCACCGACTGGACGCGCGCCTCGGTGAGACGCGCCGTCCGTGCAACCGAGTCTAGCTCGAGACCGAGATAAGAGATCCTCTGCCCGGGGGCGAGTTTGCTCTTGTCCCAGTTGACCCGAAGACCCAACCGGCTGAGGTGAGCTAAAACCATGTCCCTGTGTTCGCACAACTGCTCTCGCGAGCTGGCCAGGATCAGCCAGTCGTCGAGATAGTTGAGAATACGAACGCCCTGTTCCTTGAGGGGAACAATGGCCGCCTCCGCAACCTTCGTAAAGATGCGGGGTGACAGGGCCAGCCCGAAGGGTAGGACTTTGTACTGATATGCCCGACCCTCGAACGCAAACCGGAGGAAGGGTCTGTGTCGAGGCAGAATCGAGACATGAAAGTACGCGTCCTTCAGGTCTATTGCTGCAAACCAATCCCGGGGGCGGACGCATTCGAAAATGCGCTTCTGCGTGAGCATCTTGAACGGCATCTTGTGAAGATACCGGTTCAGGACGCGCAGATCCAGGATTGGCCGTAGCCCACCGCCCTTTTTTGGTACAATGAAGTAGGGGCTGTAGAACCCCGACTTCATATCGGCTGGAGGGACCGGCTCGATCGCATCCTTCGCCAGGAGGACAGCAATCTCCGCCCGGAGGACAGGTGCACTGTCCAACGACACCTGAGTGAAGTGGACACCCCTGAAATCCGGGGGACGCCGGGCGAACTGAATCGCATAGCCGAGTCTGATAGTGCGAATGAGCCAGCGGGACGGGCTGGGAAGCGTGCTCCATGCCTCCAGACTCCGAACCAGCGGGACCAAAGGCACCACAGACGCACCGGGGGTGGGGCAGCAAGGCAGAGAAGGACCCGACTCGGACGGCTTGTAAGCGGCCCAGAGTGGGGTCGGACTCTGCGAGGCAGCGGTGTGCATGGGAGATTGCGCACGGGACGCGGTCTGCGCCATCACACTGCCGCCTGCTGGCGAATGGGGAGGGTGCTGCCAGCGGCGAGGCGGGGCCTGGCACACTGGCAGACACACCTTGTTGTGACCTGGAGTTTGAGGAAACTGCTCTTTTTGTGAAAAAGTGGGTACCGCTGGACTCCGGAGAGCCAGCGGCGGTGGACAGACAAACACAAATTCCCCCCGGCCCTCCTCCGGGGGTGGGAGAGATGGTGGAAAACTCTCCCGAAGAGCAAGATCCTTCCCCTCCAGGTTGCCCGTCTCAGGGCCGTGACTTCTTTTTCCGCTTGCCACCTGGCTTAGCTGAGACGGGCTGGGCACCACGCCCGCGACCGGCACCCTGCTGCCTGGCTGGTGTAGGCTGCTGCTTTGCCGTTTTAGCAGGGGCGGAGGACGATGCAGGCGGGCGCCCTCGGCGACGAGCGGGCTGAGGCTGAGCCACGGGCGGCTGGGTGGAGGCAGCAGCGGACCGCCGTGGCATGACGTGACTGATAGCCTCAGCCTGCTTCTGTGCAGCGGAGAACTGTTGGGCGAAGCTCTCCACCGCGTCGCCGAATAGGCCGACCGGGGACACGGGGGAATTTAGGAACCGCTGCTTGTCGGTATCCCGCATGTCCGCCAAGGTCAGCCAGAGGTGGCGTTGCTGGACTACCAAGGTAGACATCGCATGACCAACAGCGCGTGCTGTCACCTTCGTTGCCCGGAGGGCAAGGTCAGTGGCAGCGCGCAGCTCCCCCAGCAGCTGTTGGTCAGGACCTTCCTGGGGCATCTCCGACAGCGCCTTTGCTTGGTAAACCTGCAAGAGGGCCATCGCGTGCAGGGCGGAGGCAGCCTGCCCACAGGAACTGTAAGCTTTCTCAGTCAGACCGGCTGAGAACTTACAGGCCCGGGATGGGAGACGCGGCTCACCACGCCAGCCAGTGGCCGTTGGACACAACTGCATCGCAACGGACCGCTCGACTGGCGGGATCCTCGCGTACCCCCTGGCTACCCCGCCGTCCAGGGAGGTGAAGGCGGACGCGGGGCCAGGCCTGGTACGGGCACTATACGGTGTCTGCCAAGACCTGGTCACCTCGTCATGTACCTCCGGGAAGAAAGGCATTGGGGCAGGACGCTGGGGCTGACCAGCGCGACCCCCCCCCCAAGTACCAATCATCCAGCCGAGATGGGCCGGGACAGGGTGGAGGGTTCCACTCCAGCCCGACGCACAAGGCGGCCCGGGAGAGCACAGCCGAGAGTTCGGGATCCGACTCGGCCAACGCTACCGTCCCGGAGGGCGGCAGCGCGTCCGGATCTTCCTCCCCCGAATTCTCAAACTCGCCTTCCGACGCAGCGATCGACATCTGATCCTCCGCCGGCGCACCAAAGGTAACGGCTGGACAGTCCGAAGAGGGCCCAGCGGAAACCAACGGCGGCAAGATGGGTTGCAGTGCTGACGAGGGGGCAGGGGCCCGAGGAGCGTTACCGCTCGGCGGGGGAGCCCTGACCGTTATCCTCAGGTCGCCCTCCCTATACAGCGCCGTACCGTCATTCCGGTTCCCGGGGCCGGAAAAAACGGTCGTACGCGGCATAGGAGAGGGGACCCCCGCTTCCTGAGACTTCAGGAAGGAGAGCCTCGACCTCAGCACCGCGATGGTCATGTTCCCGCAATGGGAACATGAACCATCCACAAAAGCTGCTTCAGCGTGCTGAACGCCCAAACACGAGATGCAGCGATTGTGCCCATCAGCAGGGACCAGGGAACGACCACACCCAGTAACGCACAGACGAAATGACATACTGTCAGGGTTCGTCTGTAAAGCTCTTTTAGAAGGGGAAGTCAACTCACTCGTGCTGAAGCACCCAGGGAGCGACGCGATGTGTCAGGTACACCACTCCCTGACACACCGAGGAACCGGCCCAAATCGCTACGCACACACTCTTTGTGTTGCTGTGAAAACAGCAGTTTTAGAGCTTATAGCTCAGCTCCTCGGACACTCGCGACCTCGCTGAACGTGCCCTCTCACCAGCACTGAAAGCTCGCTGTAATCCTCTTCTGAGGCAATGTTTTAGAATGAAAACAAACGAAGAAAGGAGTCTTCTAAACAGGACACCAGTGAATGGCTCCGAAGCGAAAGACAGAGTGCGATTGCATCCGCTTCCTATTTATATACACCTGTCGGGGGCGGTGCGCATTATGCAAATATCGCACGCCAATTCCATTGGCTTGTTTTAGTTTACACGAAGATGATAGGGCTCTCTAAGCGATATCCCAATTCGTCGGTCACTACTGACGTACGTCGAACGTGACCGACTGAAAGGGAACATAAAACACTCTTTGGACTTGCTACAATACTTTCTCAGTAACGTTAACAGTTAGCAGGCAGTGCAGTGCACATGGTAGGCTAACAATTCCTGTTAAATATATATATATATATATATATATATATATATATATATATATAAAATGTCATTATGAATGATATAAAGCAAACATTACTGTTGATTTGTGTGCATTATTGCACCTCATTCTATTATGCTTTATATTAGATTAGATTTAGATTTACAATTATTTATTCATTTAGCAGATGCTTTTATCTAAAGCGACTTACAAATGAGAACAATAGAAGCAGTTAAACTAACAGTAGGACAACAATATGCAAGTGCTATGCCTATGACCCTTCTCAGTTTAATCTAAGATTTTACTATTTTACTCAGTTTAAGATTTTACTTTCTCTTTTTAGTGTTCTTAAGTTTTATACTGTGATGTTGCTATTATGTGTTATTGGTATTGAGTTATGTTTGGTAATAAAAAGTTAAACTGGCAAAAACAAACTTTTTTTTTTTCTCTGGGTCGAGGTGGGGGGCATCATAAAGGAATTATGCTTAGGGCACCAACATGGCTAGCAGCGGCACTGGCTGTGAATGTGACTGAACAGACCTCGCCGCACTAAGCCTATTTAAACCTAGAACCGTACTATAGTACAGTTATATTTATCAACACAATCTTTTACAAAGAAGGCTTTTATTATACAAATAAGGAGTGAATTCCACACCCACTTAGTTGTACGAGGCATCTCTTGAGTTATTACAGGCTATTAATCTTGTGTTTTGTTTTAGCTTTTCATGTTTGGAAGCTTTAAGATGACTTCAGTGAAGCCAAGTTTATCACATTCAGTATGTTCATATTCTGAGCTGTATAGATCACATTTATCCCAGCTTATGTCAGTTCTCCTAGAAAATATATTGTAGCTACAGTAATTTGCTATTTTAGCTTTAAGTTTTGGTTCACTATTTTGCATATTTGCCCAAAATGCAACACAATTTTGCTAAAACCGGAAAGAACACAAAGAAATAAATGGAGAAATCTTCAGTCAAAGCACTTTAAACCCAAAGATAATCACTGAGCAACACAGAGGATGCAATAAACACATTTCTGCTAGAAAATGCAGCACAAAAACTTGTAAGTACAAAGAAGTAAATGAAAAAGTAAAAAAAAAAAAAAAAATAAATAAATAAATAAATAAATAACAATAATAATATTACTGAAATAAATAGACTATAGCCGCTTTTCCACCGTTGGGCCAAACGGTTCTCATTTGACCAAAATCCACATTGGACCGCAGTCAGAATTTATTACATACACTCATTGGTGATTGATAGAGACTTTTAAGTAAAAGTGTTAATCTCATTAATTGTCATGTTAAGCCCGGGATAAACGATTTTTGGGTGTCCCAGACAAAAGATTGCCATCATGAAACAATCGTGGCAGTTTCTGTGATCGTGGTCTTGCGACCAAAGATAGCCTACGATCATTTTCTGGCAGTGTCAGAAATTCAGCCTGATCAACGCGCAGTGTTTGCGGCTATGACCTACGTCTACTGACCAGCCAATACAAATGTGACATGAAATCAATGTGACATGACGCTAAAACTTAAAACTGCTTACTTCAAGCTCTTTTTCCTTCTTTCGCCACTTCCTTTTTTCCCCAGCGCACATAAAAACTACAACATGGTTTTTTTGTTTACCACTAGCACATGCTGATGACATTTTATTCTTCTATAGAAACTTGTGTCGTAGCCTACGAGTCAATAGGTGTCATCATTGTACAGTCTACTTGCATGTCGTATACAAGTTTAGTAGATTCATGTCGCACAGTGTGATAAAGTAAGGATCTTATAGGATTGCTAAAATCGTGCAGTGTATCCCGGGCTTTACCCATTTACGATTATATTTCATGATGTATTTTATTAAAAGAAATCACATAAGTTTGTAAGAAAATGTTTCGTTTTCCAAAAGATGTTTAATTATAGTAATATAATTTATATCGTGATCAGAGGGATGTGGGTGGGCAAGCCATGTAATGCCAGAGTAAAGTATTGCCACAACTTACATAATGCCACAACTTACTCAATGGTGTTCAGATCATCATTTCTTATATTCAAAGATTGCCTGCTGCACTGGTTATTTCATGTGCCTGTGCGAGTTGTGAAAATTATCAGTAAGGGTTGAGGCCTTCACGCAGGTGCAGGGAGAGGAGCGGACGGGAACGGAGGTCTCCAGGGCAGATATGAGTTTGGGCGGCCATGGCGGGTCAGGGGCCTGGGAAGGCCATGGCGACACCAAATCCCCGCCCAGGAGTTCCCCACCCACGGGTACATGCACATGCACCTGGAGCGGGCTCGGCGAAGGCTGGGAACACTGGTTCTGCCAAAAAGTCTATTAACCATTCCACCTCCTTTGGTGGCTCATGGAAGACTGGGGCGGGCTCATGGAAGACGGGGGCGGGCTCATGGAAGACTGGCTTCTTGGGCCGTCTGGACCTCTTAGAGGACTTCTATTTGGGAGGCCTGGGATGAGGGTCTGACTGGACCATCGGGGAATGCCCAGTGGAGTGGTAGGTGGAGGAACTCGGTGGCTGGTGAGCTGGCCAGGCCACCCATGTTTCTGAGAGATCCGGACAAGGTAGATACGATCGCTTTTGAACCTCTTGAATTTCGAACTCAGAACCATTAAGGAAGAGAATCAAATTAATAGACTCGACTAGGGAAAAGAGACATTCAGGTTCACAATAGCGGATCGTATTCTCGTCCAGACCCCTCAGAAAGCAGGAATTCAAAATTGCATCAGGCCAGCTCACCTTGTAAGACAGCTTGGCGAATTCCTCCATGTACTTCTCCAGTGGGCGGCCGTCCTGTCTGCAAGCCCAGAGACAGTCCTCCACTGTGAGCCTTTGACGGTTGCCTTTTGTGGGCACAGGGACGAGGAAGATACCCATAATCAGCTTGTGGATATCCAGTCGGTTAGGTCTGTTCTTCTGTTACAGTGTAGGTGGCTGTAGAGATGAGACGTTCACGGAGATCCACAATCAAGGGTATTTATTCACAACGAAGGAGCGTTACACACAACCAAACATAGAAAACTAACAATAAGAACAGACAAGGAGTGCAGGGAGTGAGTCCATTATAAAGGGAGTGCAGATGATCAGGAACAGGTGCAGGTGATCCGTGATGATGGGGAGATGACGAGGAAGTAAGTGCAGGTGTGGAAACAGGAGGATCATGGGAAATGGAGTCCGGGAAACGAGGGAACTGTGACACCACCATTACGTTGTCTCTGTCTCTCCGAATGCTATCATAACCTGTAATTATAAAATCTCATGGTGGTTTTAACAAAGTTTTCTGTATGCAAATTAGATCTGGTTTTGCTTCTAACTCATTAATAAAACCTTTAAATTCCTGTCCATTAGCTACTAAACTTCTTGAATTCCACTGAATAATAAGCATTAAATGGCATGAAAATGGCATGAAAATTTCACTTTATGAGGTTTTTTAACATTAATATGAGTTCCCCTAGCCTGCATATAGTCCCCCAGTGGCTAGAAAAGGTGATGGGTGTAAACCAAGCCCTGGGTATTTTGCTTTGCATTCGAGAAAATGAAAGCTCAGATGGCCCAATCTGGAATCTTCCCTATATGTGACCAGTCACAGAAAGTAGGGACACAAGTCAGTTCTGGGGCATTTTGAGTTATTCGCAGATTCTGAAAGCGTAGTCTCCAAGCTTTCCAACAATGTGTAACACATGGAAATCTGATAATATTTGGAGAAGTTGTGGCCATTTGAAGGTAGGCACTCAAAAAAGCTTTAAGCCCAGAAAATGACCTCTAATGATTTTGCACTTCTCGCCTGTTCTCACCTGCTCGGAATGACAAAAGGGCTCATTTACATCTCATTTAGATAAACCATGCCCCCTGTAAAGCTGCATGGTTGCATAGCAACGACAGATGCAACGGGAAAAATCGGACCGCATACTATTAATAATAAAGGATAATGTGCATTGTAAATGTCAGTAATTTATCTTTTTTGACATTAGGACTTTTTGAACAGGATTCTGTGATGACCGTATAGTCCTGGTTTAGACCTCAGTTAGTGGTTAGACCTGGTTTGAGTCAAAGGATTAAAAAAATCCTGTACATTAAACTCTTCGATGAATACTTTTACTTTTGACTTATAACGCACATTTTACGGCTATGGATACTTTATACTTTTAATACGTAGGAATTTAATCTGATACATTTACTATTACATTAGTAAATCCTTGTTAAGAATATTAAGTAGTAACTGGCTAAAATTATTAGCGTTCAATTCAATTACAATTACAATTAAAACCACAGTCCTGAGCTAGCTAATAACAAAAGACACATGAGATAACGTACTCGGTTACTAACGTAACCTCGGTTCCCTGAGATACGGAACGAGTACTGCGTATGGGGAAAAGTCTCCCTTTTTCCCCGTCACTGAAGCCTTTTTCAATAACGCAGTGTAACTGCACCGTCATTGGTTCACTCATAGACAAGTTGTTGAACCAATGGCGGCGCGGCATAGCTGCGCGGCCTATGGCGAGAAAGCGCGCGAACTTTCCAGCCGAAATGGGCGGGGTTAAGGGCTATATAAGCAGGCGTTTCGCCATAGGATTTCAGTGCCAATCGACTGAAGCAACGACTCTGAAGCTGCAGCCTCGTGGCACGGCAAGTAACGCAGTACTCGTTCCGTATCTCAGGGAACCGAGGTTATGTTAGTAACCGAGTACGTTCCCTTTCGATACTTCACTCGTACTGCGTATGGGGAACGAATTCGACCGCGCCGTGCCACGGCAGGGAACGATATAACTTGTTTTGGACGCCGGGAGGGGACCAGGAAAACAAGCAAGAAGGCAAAGCCGCCGTATCCCTTGTTACACTACAAAGGAAATGAATCCTGTAACGGCGTGAGGCGAAACTCATAAGGGGCCGCCAATCACACTGAAAGAACCTGAGCTTGTAAGGTCGGGACATCAAGATGGTAGAACCTGACAAAAGTGGACGACGAAGACCAGCCGGCCGCCTCACAGATGTCTTTTATGGAAACTCCGTTGGACCAAGCCCATGAGGAAGCCATTCCCCTAGTGGAATGAGCTCTAACTCCTATGGGGCAATCAGCACCCAGAGAGGAGTAACAGAGATTAATGCCGTCGACTATCCAACGTGAGAGACGTTGTTTTGAGACCGGAGACCCCCTGGTGCGGCCACCAAAACAAACAAAGAGCTGATCCGACTGCCTGAAAGGCTGAGATCACTCCACATAGGTCCTCAATGCCCTGACAGGGCAGAGTAATTCCAGCTCTCTTTCATCCATAGAGGAAGGAAGAGCGGAAAGCGAGATGACCTGCGCTCTAAACGGGGTTGAGAGCACTTTGGGAACGTAGCCATGCCTGGGTTTCAGAATGACCTTAGAATCATTAGGTCCGAATTCGAGGCATGCAGGGCTCACAGAGAGGGCCTGCAAATCGCCAACACGCTTGACCGATGCTAGTGCAAGTAGCAGAGCAGTTTTTAGCATCAGGGACCTGAGGTCAGCTGAATGCAGCGGCTCAAAGGGGTTTCCTTTTAGGGCCCTGAGGACCAGAGAAAGGTCCCAAGTGGGCACAGTAAGGGGACGAGGTGGATTTAATCGCCTAGAACCCCTTAAGAAACGGACTACAAGGCCGTTTCGACCCACTGATTGGCTGGCAATAGGAGCATGGAACACTGCGATGGCTGCCACGTAAACTTTAAGCGTTGAAGGGGTGCGCCCCATATCCAAACGCTCTTGGAGGAAAGACAGTATGAAGGATACGTCACTCTCCACAGGGTCTATGTTGCGTGAGGAACACCAATCAACAAAGACCGACCATTTTTGAGCGTAGAGGCGTCTCGTGGACGGGGCTCTCGCCTGAGAAATGGTATTTAGAACGTCCCCGGGGAGGTTAGTCGGCTCCCATCGAGGGACCAGAGGTGCAGAGCCCAGAGCTCTGGCTGTGGGTGCCAGATCGTTCTGTTTGCCTGAGAGAGGAGATCCCGTCTCAGGGGAATCGGCCAAGGGGCTCTCGTGGAGAGCTTGAACAGCTCCGAGGACCAAACTTGGCTCCTCCAGAGCGGGGCCACCAGAAGGACTCTGTGTTGATCTTCTCTGATGTGCCTGATGACCTGGGGCATCAGTGCGATCGGAGGAAAAGCATAAAGGAGCGTGCTGGGCCATGCGTGGGCCAGAGCATCGACCTCCTTCGAGAAAAATGTTGGGCAGTGAGAGTTGTCTTCTGAGGCGAAGAGGTCTATGTCCGCTTGCCCGAAGAACTCCCAAATCGTGAGAACCGTCTGGGGGTGAAGCATCCACTCGTCTGAGGGGATGTTGCTCCGTGACAACATGTCCGCGCCCAGATTGGTTTTGCCAGGAATATGAGTCACTCTGAGCGACTGAAGTCTCGGCAGAGCCCATATCAGAAGGCGTTTTGCCAGAGCGCACAAGCAGCTGGACGAGAGACCTCCCTGATGGTTTATGTACGACACCACTGTCATGCTGTTCGATTGGACTAAGACATGGCGTCCTGTCAAGTGAGCCTGAAAAGATTGAAGGGCTTTCATCACTGCTAGCATCTCTAGACAGTTGATATGTAGACGGCTTTCCTCGTGACTCCACGAGCCGAAGGCCGGTCTGCCTTCGCACACAGCGCCCCAACCCGAGTTGGAGGTGTCCGTCGAGAGCACTTCGTGAGACCGCCTGCAGGGGTACTCCAAGACTGAACCAGGCAGGGTTCAACCAAGGTTTCAGGGCTAGAAGACAGGCCCGATAGACCTTGAAACATAGGCGGCCGTGCCGCCAGGCGCTTGGAGGAACCCGGAACTTCAACCAGTACTGCAGAGGCCGCATCCGAAGAAGGCCGAGCTTCAGAGGGAGATAGGCTTTGTTCTTGACTGAGGCCGCGAGCTGCTGAATCGCCAGAGCGCGTTCTGACGAGACTACTGCCGTCATACGGACTGAGTCGAAGACTGCCCCCAGAAACGAAATTTGCTGGCTGGGGCACAGCAAGCTCTTGGCTAAGTTGACCCTGAGACCCAGGCATTGCAGATGGCTGAGGAGCATGGATCTGTGGTGTTCCAGCTCAGCTCGCGAACGGGCTAGGATGAGCCAGTCGTCGAGATAATTTAGAACCCGGATTCCCATTTGTCTCAGAGGGGAAAGCGCCGCGTTCATGCACTTGGTGAAAGTGCGAGGAGCCAGAGACAGCCCGAAAGGCAGGACCGTATATTGGTACGCCACCCCCTCGAATGCGAATCTCAAGAATCATCTGTGATGGGGGGCTATCTGGATGTGAAAATACGCATCCTTCAGGTCCAGCGAGCAGAACCAGTCCTTGGGGCAAATGTGCACGAGGATCTGCTTCAGCGTCAGCATTTTGAACTTCCTTCTCATGAGGGAGCGATTCAAAAGTCTGAGATCTAAGATGGGTCTGAGACCACCATCCTTCTTGGGGACCAGAAAGTAGCGGCTGTAAAAGCCTGACTCGCGCTCCGCAGGGGAAACTATTTCCACAGCTCCCTTTCTTAGCAATGTCATAACCTCGGCACGGAGGACGTGAGCGTCGTCCGGGTTCACCGAGGTTTGAAGCACCCCGTCGAAGCGAGGGGGCCGTCGTGCAAATTGGAGCGAGTAGCCCTGAGTTACGATCCCCAGGATCCATTCTGACACACCGGGGATGGCTTGCCAAGCCTCGGCCCGAGTGACGAGGGGTTGAATGACATCGGATGGCAGGCCGCCGGAGAGGGGGCCGCACACCGAGAGAGGTGGAAGAGGAAATTTGCTCTCTTTTTGATGAAGTAAAATAGTGTTCGCCGTGAAAACGGCGTTTTGAGTGGGCGCAACAGGTGTGGGCCCAGCTACAACATGAAGCATGTTTCCCACGCCCGGAATTAAACGAGGCGGAGGGGAAACTGCACGTAGGAGCTTTTGGGGTGGTCCGGTCGCAACAAGACAATCCCCCATCCTCTTCCTTTTTGAAAAATCAGGACGTCTTCGGAGTCACCGGGTCCAGCACAATCTTGGGCCGGGGTCCCTGGCGTCTCGGGAAGGGAGTGCGCTTTGCAGGGCGTGAGCGCTGGCGGTGCTCCTTAGGCGGCGCTGCCTGGGCGGCGGGTGGCGTTGGCTTGTTCTGCTGAGCCGGCGCAGTCCTTGGGTGGCTGGAAGCAGAAGCAGAGCTGGAGCGCTTGGGCAGAAAATGTCTCATAGCCTGAGACGACTTCTGCGCCACGGTGAAGCGCTCAGTAAAGCCATCCACTGCTGGCCCAAAGAGACGCGGAGCGTCCAGGAAGGCCGTCTTATCCAGGTCCTTTATTTCCGTCAAGTTGAGCCACAGGTGGCGCTCCAACACTACCAGGCTGACCATTGAGTGGCTCAAGAGAGGGACATGGAGTCATCCTGTTCGTCGTCCTATCCTCCAAACGAGACGAGGTCGCTTGCATCGGCAGAGGGACGCTGCTCGGGTCGGGAGAACAAGACGGGAGAATGTTCCCTTGGAGGAGAGGGCGAGGCACGCGGGGGCTGGGCCGGCGTGAGCTCGCCAAACTCCGGGCGCTGGGTCGCTCTACCCCGTTGTCTCTTTCTTGCCGGCTCGCGGGAGGAAGGAGACGGGAGGGCGCGAGTGGCGAGATCGCCCTCTGTGAAGAAGGCGACCCGCGAGCACAGGGAACCGAGACTCATGCTCTCGCAGTGTGGGCATGAGGCTCCAGCAAGCGCGCCGTCAGCGTGGGACTTGCCCAGGCAAGCAACGCACTCGTCACTGAAGGAGAAAGCACTGAAATCCTATGGCGAAACGCCTGCTTATATAGCCCTTAACCCCACCCATTTCGGCTGGAAAGTTCGCGCGCTTTCTCGCCATAGGCCGCGCAGCTATGCCGCGCCGCCATTGGTTCAACAACTTGTCTATGAGTGAACCAATGACGGTGCAGTTACACTGCGTTATTGAAAAAGGCTTCAGTGATGGGGAAAAAAGGAGACTTTTCCCCATACGCAGTACGAGTGAAGTATCTCGTTACCTCCAATGAAATAAGTTGTTCGGGCACACTTTCTCTTTGTCAGGGTCTTCTTTGTGGATGTAACCATCTCCGAAGTTTGCACTACTATGCGTCCGTTTGTCTCCAAATGTCCAATAATTCGCATGTCCTGCCACTCTTTTTCCGCAGCTAAAGAATCCAGCCGTATGTTGTACTTCAAAACATTTTCAGTGTAACGGCCACGGATCAGCTCGTCTGCCATATTCTTTGCGGTCCATCTTCATTAAATTTTGATATCAGCTAGAGCCGGCCAGAGCGCTGCATAAATAAGTAGCCACGCTTCCCTTGGAGGGCGGCGGCAATAACAAAAGAAACAAAAGCCGGCCTATCCAGTATGAATACACACAGACAATGACACAACCCTACTGCGAGATAGAATCCCAGAAAAACAAGCTGATTTCAACCTCAAAATGTACGCTTTAAAATATACCAATACTGCTATCTAAGACACGGAGATGCTTCTTCGTGATCTCAACTAACAGATTCTGCAAAAAAACGAAAATCACCAATTTTGAAAAAAAAAAACGCTTCTTTCTCAGTTTGCTCAATAGTTGTGCGGCCGACTTGTGTCCCTGGTTTCCGTGACGGGTCACATATGTCGTCATAAGGGGAAAGGTTACCTCCCCTTTCTCTGCTTTGCCCGCCCATGAGAAAATGAGCTACTACAGTGAGATTCGAGCACAATATTTTTTTTTTTCCTCAAGAGACATCATGGCTTGCAAATGAGCGAAGCATGGCAGTTGCTCAGTGTTTGGATGTACAAATGAATACTGAAGTATTTTTTTAGTTCCTTCATCCAAGCCTATGAAGAAACAGTGGGTCAATTTTATTTTCTCTAGTAAAGCGCTGATACAACCTCCCAAAGTTTTGTATGTCTGCGCCACACATTTCACCGACGACTGTTTCCTCAACGTGAGCCAATTACAGCCCAGTTACTGTCGCTAATGTAAAGGTAGACAGCATCAAGTATGTATGTGAATACGCACACTGTAACGCGAATGTTGTACATTTCTTTGTTGTTTGGATAACTGTTCTGCTGTTGGTGCACGCAGTATCCACATTTTCAGATTGCAGAGCTTGATGTAATTGTAATAAGAAAGATTGTAAAAACCTTTATGATTTATGAAATAGAAAATATGTAAACAAATAAATGATGTTGGCATAGTAGCACATTTTCCACAAAGGCACCTATCCAAAAAGGTATTTGTAATAATGGCAGAAGTCTGACTAATTTAGTTGCGCTGGTTAGTGTTTATAGCTAATAATTATATATATAATATATATATACGATAGCAAATCAGAGCAAAATGAAAAGCCAACAATGTAGGCTAGCATTAGCTACATGATAATAACTGTAACAGCATACATAAACCAACCAAAGTACCGTATCCAGACACAATGTTTTAAACTAACCATTCGGAGACGTCCTGCTGTAGCTGCTGAGTTGCAACTTTTTCATCCGGTGCTTCTCCATCCAGATCAGATTCTGGGTTGCGATACATCCACTGTCAACATTAGTGCACGGTACAGTGGCCGCAAGCTGGTTAAGGCCACACCCACCCTCCACCTTGCCCCGCCTCTCTCCTCCTCGCCCCGCCTCTCTCCTCCTCATTAGCATTTAAAGCTACAGACACAGAAACAGCACTTCCTGAGGAAAGCTCATTGTTGGACTGGCTCATAGTGGCTGAAATTCTGCACCAAGGCTGAATTTCGGGAAAGAGACTTCAGATATTAGACTACAGATACAAGATACTTTTTGATATTGTTCAGGTCTTCTTCTGTTGGAATGCCCCATATTACTCCTTGAGTTCCCTTCCTTCCATTTATTACTTTTTTATCCGCTACCTTCTTTTTCCATATGTTTCCAATGAGCAATGCTTTCCTCCTTTGTTCCTCTGTTTTACATTTTAACATGATGTTTCCATCACAAAGTATTTTTGCCATTTCCATTTCACCTAGCTTCTTTTTTAATTCTTGGGTAAGTGCAATTGGACTTAAGCGTATGTGCTCATCTTCTTTCCTAAACATAAGGATAACTCTGAATTCTCCATTGTCCATCTTCCACTGCACCATTTGCTCCGTTTTCCTCAACACTAATTGTCCGCCAAACCCCTTTTTTGACTTAAATTAATCCTCTCATTACCCCCTTCTCCCTGCCTTCTTCCTCTACCCCTCTCTTTCTCACCCCCAGCAGCCATCTACTCCTCACTATCCATATCATCAACATCCTCATACCAAGATCCTGCCATCCTGACCCATTCACTAACTTGCTCATGCCCTCCGCCTTCTTTCAGCTTCCCACTTTGTGCAAGCGTCGTTGGTATTCTTTTGCTCCCAAACACTTTTCAGATTTGCAACTCATGTCTAGATCGTCTTGTACTCCGCACACAGTCGTTTGTTGCTGTTAGCTCAATCTACAGACCCAATCCACACACAGCTCTCGGGCGTCGGCATTAACGCTTCTCATTTACTTTAAATGAGTGATGTCATGCATTGCCGAACTGAATTGTGGGTTGCGTCGCGTCGCTTCACTCGCATTGCTCGTGCCAGAAGTTGAAGATTTCTCAACATTTCAAGCGCCAAAGCAGGCATCAGCCAATCAGATTGCCTTATGCAAACACTATAATAATAATAATAATAATAATAATAATAATAATAATTCCTTACATTTTATATAGCTCTTTTCTGGGCACTCAAAGCGCTTTACATATAGAAGGGGGGATCTCCTCAACCACCACCAATGTACAGCATCCACCTGGATGATGCGACGGCAGCTATATTGCGCCAGAATGCCTACCACACACCAGCTTATTGGTGGAGAGGAGACAGAGTGATGAAGCCAATCAGTGTATGGAGATGATTAGGAGGCCATGATGGACAGAGGCTAATGGGCAAATTTGGCCAGGATGTTGTGGTTACACCCCTGCTCTTTTCGAAGGACATCTTGGGATTTTTAACGACCACAGAGAGTCAGGACCTCAGTTTAACGTCTCATCCGAAGGACGGTGCTTTTTGACAATATAGTGTCCCCATCATTATACGGGGGCGTTAAGACTCTAGAGCAGTCGCTAGCCAATTGCAGAGCAATGTCGTTCCGTTTTCCCTGCGGAAGAGTTCTGAAAAGCAGGCAGGTATTTTTTTCTCCATAGTACTCTGAAACCCTCAAGCTCTCCTGAAGACTTTCTCCCAACACACACCTCAACACAGTCATGCACCTATTGACACGCATTCATGTCTATACATTCGCGTATCACCCGATGGGCATCTTTTTCTTTGACAGACTTTGGAACTTTTGAGAAAGTCGTGTATATTTAATTGTTTCCTTCTCTCCCTGTTTTTGTTTTGTTTTCTTTTTGTATTATAAAATGATAATGTGGAGAGAAATGGACACTTCTGCCATGATTAACAAAAAAGGTAATCCGGTGCAGGACACAAGCACCTGCAAACTGACTTTATATATATATATATATATATATATATATATATATATATATATATATATATATATATATATTTTTTTTTTTTTTTTTTTTTTTTCTTACTATTTGTTGAAAAATGTGATTTGTTGGAAAATGCTGATTTTTTGATTGCTTGACTTTGCAAATACCTATACTCAACTGAACTGCATCCAGTTTTGTTATTTGTCCTGATTTAAAGTGTTGCATTTTCTTTAATTTCATGTAACTGGTGGTATAATTTATACATGTTGGATGGGCCACCGTTGGATAGGATGCTCTAAACAGAGCACAAAACATGGTGCATCATTTCCATTTCCTCATTCGTGATATTCTAGGATCCGGGCAACTTTTTCTAGCTGGCCAGCCTGCACCTGATAATGCTATGCATTTACTCACAATGTCCTTGAATTATGCATCTTTTACAAGATGTAAAATAAGTCCCTGATGTCTCCAGAGTGTTTACGTGAAGTTTTAGCTCAAAATACCCCACAGATAATTTTTTATAGCATGTTAAAATTTCTACTTTTTGGGGGTGAGCAAAAATGCGCCATTTCAGTGTGTGCCCTTTAAATGCAAATGAGCTTCTGCGCTCAGCCTAATGCTGCGTTCACACCAAACGCGAATAGAGCGTCAAATTCGCGTCTACCGCGTCTAGTTTGCCGCTTGAACATTTTGAATGCATTCGCGCGTCTAGAGTGAAATAGACGAGCGTAAAAAACAAGCGTTTGAAGCGAAATTGACACGCGTCCGAGGCGAAATCCGCTTCTTGTGGGAGGGGCAAGTGCTAGGCGGTTGTCTGTTTGCAAGATGGCTGATGTTGATCGTGCGTTCATCGAGAGAGCTACCGCTTTGTATTTGCTCTGGAGAGCAGAACAGCGGCGTAGGGGTCAGCGTCGCGGGAAGGCCGCGGGTCGATAAACGTGTACGTGACTCAAAAGTGAAATGTGTATTTACAACTTACCAGGTAGCCCAATCTCCTCACCGACACTCTTCCAAGCGAGGTCCTTTTTATTCCTGTCTGAAGTATGAACTTGTGGACTGCTCACTGATAATATCAGTCGTTCCTCCATTTTGAATGAGTGACTCCGGGCGGGCCTGCCGCCACAGCAGCAAGCAGTCTCCTGATTGGTTAATGCGGCGCGAATTTACGCCAAAGTTCAAATTTTTCAACTCGGGCGTCAGACGCGAATTCGCGTCATACGCTATATGCACAAAAAGCACCATTCACGCGAAACGCTCAATTCGCGTCATTCGCACGAACTAGACGCGCGAATGAGGCGAATTCGCGTCTTCCGCGCCGCGCTAAACGCCTCATTCGCGCCGCGAAACGCGTCTTTACATTGACTTAACATTGAAATCATTCGCGCCAGACGCTCTATTCGCGTTTGGTGTGAACACAGCATAAGAGGGCGGAGCTTCAAGAGCTCATTCTCCGGTGTCAGGAGTCAGTCAGGATGCACTATAATGTCAGAAACTGCGAATACATGCTGCATGGAGATAGAACAGGTATAGTTAGTTTAATTACAGATATAACTTATATTGTCTTCTTGTTTTTATCCACTATATTAGTACAAGCCTGTTTACCGATGAGTTTTATAACGTTTATTGTACTTCTCACAAAATATAAAGCATTTTCATTCTAGAAAATCACTGTAAGAGCTTAATAAAACACAGTGCAAGTGTGCAATAAAATATTATCCATAAACGCTCTCTCTCTCTCTCTTGCATTATCATCAACATACATAGCGAAGTACACAGAAACACTCATTACAACTAACAGTAAACAAATATATAAAGACCTTATGCCTTTTCCAGTGGTGCTGAATAAACTGGTAAACTTTATATCCATAGATCAACTCCGATGAACTGTAATAAAGTGCTCTCACCTTTATTACTGCCGTATCCAATATCACTCTGGAGGCTGTAAGCTGGATCACAAACAGTTTGTACTGATCTATCCTTGAGTAAAAACTTTTTAGCACAAACTCTGTTTTGACAATGTAGGCTTGAAGCAGAGGTGGGAAGGAGATCATTACTATGATCCTCACCAGCCCGGAGAGTAGAGACTAGGAAAGTATGTCACATGACTTACATCTTACACACACGTAGAATTACCTCTGTTAGACACACTAGGGAAGGAGCGTGTGCAACTTTGTGTAAGTTTTGTTTTTAGTTAGTGAAGCTTTAGTAATGGCGTATTGATCACTGAAGATTTCTTTATATTCTGTTTTTTTTTTCAGTTAGTTTAGAGGGTGGGGATTAGTCAGTGAGTGTTTTGGTTTTGTTATTTTTGTTTAACATTGCTCACTTTCTTTCTCTCTGTGGCTTATTTCAATTTATTATTTTTCTTTTCTTTTTACTTAGTTGTATATAGCTGTAAATAAGGATTTTGTTTGTGTGTTTTCATTTTTGTAAATTATGTTTCTTTGTAAAAAAAGCGAACCACTTGCAGTTATCTTGGTTGTCCTTGTGTCATTCACCCACAGTATTCCCCAGAGACCAAAATTATAAGAGAGTGTTTAAATGTTATGTACATCTTCCTCATACCTCTATGCCAACAGGGGACGTAACAGAGACAATACATTGTCACCATGCATGTGCCACTAGCTTTTTAGCCATTAAAAGTTTTTTGACTGTTAAAGGGGTGGTTCAGTGGTTTTTTTTTTTTTTTTTTTTTTTCTAGGCTTGATTGTGTTTTTGGGCCACAGTTTAACATGTCTTAATGCTTTGGGTTTTTTTTGTTGTTGTTGTTTTTAAAAGCTGTATTTTTCATATATTTTACCTTTATTCTACACCTCTGTTTCCATTGTCATTCAAACGTCTCATTTGACTTCCTGCTTCTCTGAAGCCACTCCCTCCAAAATACACAATGTGCTCAGATTGGTTAGCTGCCCAGTGTATCGTGATTCGCTGAAGCGTCCGGAAACGCCACGCCTTTTACCGTTAGTTGTTACCGGTTACGTGGGCTTTGGTGGAATGCACTAGAATTTAGCTAACTGGCTAGCGAAGCAAAAACGTGTTGGTTTTTGTCTATGTCCTTGATGCAACCAAAACATAGCAACAGAAATATACATTTAAAAGACATGTACAAACAATAAAACATACTTACAGTTTGAAACCAATAAACAACAGATTTTGCTTTTAAAGTGGGAACTGCTTCATCTTTTAGTAAAAGCCTTTCTGCAAATCCAGCATTGAACTTGTGTAGATTCTGGAAGCTGTCTTCAGGTCTACATTCCTGTGTAGACAATGTCACAGATTATTAATATAATGGGTTCTATTATCTTTTGACGCGTTGCTCGCGTCCGGTGTACACAACTCTTCCGCACGACATGGCCTCACCGCAGGGTTTATGATGTCACCAACCCAGGAAGAAGCTTGTTGTAGTCCAAACTGGTCATTTTTGTAGGCAATTAAACTGCCATAACTTTAAAAGACGATATCTCTGTTTGCATTGAACTTTTAGCGCTGTAACTTTGCAGATACTGTTTATGCTCAAGCAGCAACATTACACACTAACTAAAGTTAAAAAAGTGAAATCGCATTGAACCACCCCTTTAAAGGTGTCAGCAAATTATTATGTGATATCACATAATAATGTGCATTTTCTCTCTTTGTGGGAACAGCAGTTCTATATGCATAGGCATTTTACCATTAAGCTCCCATGAGAGAAATATCAACATTGCTGACCTACACAAACTAACATATCTCTGCACAAAACGGCAAATTTAATCTATATTAAAGGTTATGAGGGGAAAAGAAAAAAATATTGAAATATTCTAATATATTAATAATATTAATAATATTAATAATAATATTATAAATTAATATTTATCTTGAACACAAAGACATGTTTTTAATTGTATGTTTTTATTTGGCAAGCGTCCTCTGAATTTCATTTATCTAATGTGTATCTTTTTTTTCTTTTTTTTGGACCTTGAAAATGGTGGAAAAATCTTAAAGACTGAATTGAATTTCAGTTTGAGATCATATGGTGTCAGAGTTATGGAGAACAAATGTAAATGTACGTATTATGGTGCCATCTACAATTTAAACTATAAGGTTCCAGCACCTTTTTATGCCCTTTGATCCCTAAATATCTAGCTGTGCTGCTCTTTCTTCCATAATGAGTAAATGATTCAATATGCCAACCCGAAAGCATTCAAAGACTCAATAAAAGGTGACACTTGCCCTGTAATGCCTCAGAGGTTCCTAATCTGCACACATATTAGCATGGCAAAGAGGACTGTGTCTCTGCTGCTAGTGCTGCTACATGGGGTCTGTGTAACAACTTCAGCACAGGTCTGCAGACTGCTTGGTCAGCCTGCCCTTCCTCTACTCTCTGCAGAAAGAGACATCAACATTGGAGCAATTTTCACAATCCACAGAAATGCTCTGCTCAAGATGCATAATTTCACTTCCAAACCAGAGCCATTAAAATGCATCAGGTCTGTATGATATTATGATTTTAAAAAGAAAAAAAAAAAAAAAAAAAGAAAAGAAAAAAAGTTGAATGTTACTCTGAGATTATTCTTTGCAAAATATAACACTTAAATTATACTTTATTTTCACAGCTTGAACTTGCGTGAATTCAAATTTGCTCAGACACTGATTTTTGCCATTGAGGAGATTAATAACAGCACACAGCTGTTGCCTGGTGTTTATTTGGGATATAAGATATACGACTCCTGTGGCTCTATAGCTCATACTATCCTCTCAGGCATGGCATTAATTAATGGTTATGAAGATACTTTGAGTGACACATCCTGCTTTAGACCACCAGCTGTTCATGCCATTATTGGAGAGTCAACATCCTCTCCCACAATTGGATTGGCATCTGTCGCTGGTCCATTCAGCTTACCTGTTGTAAGAACTCTGATGAAGCACTGGGAGATTTAAAATGTTAATAATACAAATAAATAAATACATAAATACATAAACACATAAATATGTATAGGAATTTTTGTAAATTGTTGTAAATTGTAAAGGGGAGGGGTGAAAAGTTAATTTTTTTTGTTTTTTTGTTTGTTTGTTTGTTTGTTTGTTTTGTAGATCAGTCATTTTGCCACATGTGCATGTCTGAGTAACAGAAAAAAATATCCAACCTTCTTCAGAACAATACCCAGTGATTATTACCAAAGTAGAGCACTGGCTCAGCTTGTCAAGCACTTTGGCTGGACTTGGGTTGGGACGGTCAGGAGTCGCAGTGATTATGGCAATAATGGTATTGTAGCATTTGAGGAGGCTGCAAAACAAGAGGGGATTTGTATTGAATACTCAGAGGCCATATTTCGAACTGATCCAGAAGAGCAGTTCCTAAAGACACTGGAAGTAATAAAAAAGGGCACTGCCAGAGTGGTGCTGGCTTTTATTGCACTAGGAGATTTTGTCCCCCTTGTGAAAGTAATTGCGCAACACAACATCACAGGGCTGCAGTGGGTTGGCAGTGAATCCTGGATCACTTCTCGAACTCTTGCAGAAACAAAGGAATACAGTTTCCTTTCTGGAGCTGTGGGCTTTGCTGTAGCAAATGCCAAACTTGTGGGTCTGCGAGAGTTCCTAGTGAATGTGCACCCTGATCAAGAACCAAACAATGAACTGTTAAAAGAATTCTGGGAAACAGCTTTTCAGTGCTCTTTCAGGAGCAGTGGCGGTTGTACTGGCTCCGAGAGACTGGCTGAGCAGCAAAATGAATATACTGATGTGTCAGAGCTACGAATAGCAAATAAAGTGTATACTGCAGTGTATTCTGTTGCTCATGCACTACATAACTTATTAAAAGACTTAAAATCCTCTAACATCAGCAGCAAAAGAGAATGGCCCACAATACAAAAGGTAAGAGCACAACAAATAATAGGATAGAAATTATACTGAAATTAAACATTAATCATGTTCCTGACATTTCCTATCAGGTGTTGGAGTATATGAGAGATGTGAGATTCACTGTTAAAACAGGTGAAGAAATTTTCTTTGATGCAAATGGTGATCCAGTGGCGAGATATGACCTGGTGAACTGGCAGCCTGCTGAGGATGGAAGTCTGCAATTTAGGCATGTGGGATCTTTTGAAAGTTCACTGCCTTCAGAGCAATATCAACATCTTCAAGTTAATCAGGAACACATGTTGTGGGCAGGGCATAGTGGACAGGTACATTGATTCTGTATAATGCATCATTGAGGGCATATGAAGTATCTGTTTGAATTAGGAAAACCAATGAAAAACATTAGTTTACATGAATCGGTCTGAAAATATATTAAGTGGAGTTGCAAAAGCGAAAATAAATAAATAAAAATATTCTATTTTGTCAAGCAATACATTTAATTCAAATATTGTTTCGGTATTTATATGACTTTTTTTTCATAGTTGCCTGTGTCCGTGTGCAGTGAAAGCTGCCCTGCAGGCACTAGGAAAGCTGTGCAAAAAGGACGACCTGTTTGCTGTTATGACTGTATTCCATGTGCAGAGGGAGAAATCAGTAATATCACAGGTAAATTTGTACATGCTGAATAACTCTCATGAAAATGTGATAAAGTGAAGTGTAATACTGTCCATTGGTCAAGTGACTTCATTATGCACTTTCCATTCAAGTAATCTTTTCTTGATATTCCTTCACAGATTCTAGTGACTGCTTTCCTTGTGATTTGGAGTACTGGTCGAATGAAAGCAAAGACAGATGTGTATTAAAAGTGGTTGAATTCCTTTCCTATACAGAAATCATGGGGATGGTGCTTTGCATTTTCTCCTTCACTGGGGTGTTATTAACAGCATTTGTGTCTTTTCTGTTTTATGTTCATAAAGAAACACCTATTGTCAGAGCCAATAACTCAGAGCTGAGCTTCCTGCTGCTCTTCTCACTCTCACTGTGTTTCCTCTGTTCACTTACTTTCATTGGTCGGCCCACTGAGTGGTCCTGTATGTTGCGTCACACAGCATTTGGGATCACATTTGTCCTCTGTATCTCCTGTGTTCTGGGCAAAACAATAGTGGTGTTAATGGCCTTCAGGGCTACACTTCCAGGAAGAAATATCATGAAATGGTTTGGACCTGTACAACAACGACTTAGTGTTGTTTGTTTAACATTAATACAGGTGATTATATGTGTACTTTGGTTAACAATATCCCCTCCTTTTCCATATATGAACTCAAGCTATTACAGAGAAAAGATCATCCTTGAATGTAACTTGGGTTCAGCTCTAGGTTTTTGGGCTGTTCTGGGTTATACTGGTCTGCTATCAATCTTATGTTTTGTTTTAGCTTTTCTGGCTCGGAAGCTCCCTGATAACTTCAATGAAGCCAAGTTCATCACATTCAGTATGCTTATATTTTGTGCTGTCTGGCTCACATTTATCCCAGCTTATGTCAGTTCTCCTGGAAAATTTACTGTAGCTGTGCAGATATTTGCTATTTTAGCATCAAGTTGTGGTTTATTATTTTGCATATTTGCTCCCAAATGTTACATAATTTTGCTAAAACCAGAGAAGAACACAAAGAAAGAAATGATGGGCAAATCTTCATCTAAAGTGCTTTAAAGGATAAACATTTCTATGTATTCTAACATATTTAACTGAGAAAATGAACAGTTAAGAATTCAAAAGACTACAAAGACACTTTATAGTATGTTGAACTGGTGTATTCACATGTCATATCATGAGTAACAAAAGCTATACAATAGCAGCACTATTTTCAGGGCTGTCTGACCCATTAGTTCTGCTCTCCACAGGCTGTGGCAGGCTCTGCAGAGTAGGCCGGTTCAGCACTAGGGACAGTGGATTCTCAATGACCATCTACATCACAGCCATGTTCTGGGTCTGCATTATGTATCTCCTTATAAAAAATGACATTGACTTTTTGCATTTAACAAGAAATGGAAATTTAATTTGATGTCCTGTATGTTTTAAAGCTTTCTGCATTATTTTACTTACATTTATGTAAACAGAATTATGCCTCTTATGTGTATGTTATCTATTAAACCTCATATATATATATATATATATATATATATATATATATATATATATATATATATATATATATATTAGGGCTGTCGATTTAATGCGTTAATTAGATTAATTAGTTATAGTAAAAAAATAAAGTGTGAAGATTTTTGACACAATTAACGCACTTGCCCCGCCCCACAACTATGTAGTTCATCGGACATTTCATACAGTTGATTCATATGTTGCAGGGCAACTCACTGCACGATGAAGCCTATAGAATGCAGTCAGGAAGTCCATAAAATTGAAGATATGGGGGCAATTTTGTCTATTTTGTTAAATTTTGCCAATGAAAATGTAAAGACAAAGCAGAACTGTTTGTCTCCGCACAATACACAGCAGTGTTTCATTGAATTTTGAATGAACCAAGTGAAATCAAAGATTCAGCGGACCATTCATAAAATACTTGTTGAACTTGAAGTGGCACTACACAGACTGATCGGTGTATGATATCAAAATACATCGAGAGCGATTCAAAAGCATACAGAGCTGCCTGCTCTCTATTTGCTCTCCCGGTAGGCTACTTTACTACTTTGATGTCAAACATGTCATCATTCTGTGTAGCGCTGCTTCAAGTTCAGGATGCCTGAAGAGAACCGTTTATTTATTTCACTCCTGAACAAATCCAGCCGTTTGAATGAATGAATTACTTAATTAATGAATGAACTACTTAATCATCAAAACATTTACTGCCACCTACTGGCAGTTTTCTTTTTAGAGTCTATTTAGAGTCTAATTTTATTTAAAAAATAAATAAATAAATAAATAAATAAATAAATAAATAAATAAAAAATTCTGTTTCCATATTAATTAAAATAAATAAATGTATAGTTCACCTAAAACTGAAAATTCAATCATCATTTTACTCAACCTCATGGTCCAAAAGTTCATGTGTAAAAATGTCTATGTTGAATCAAATTAAATATTTCTTTCTGAAGCTACTTTTTGTAATGTCTATTTGATGCTTTACAGTAATGACTTCAAATTATCTTTTGATGGTAAGTTCTAGCTCAGCCAAAATTTACGTGTGATTAAATTGAGATTAATTAGATTAATAATCGCCATGTCATGTAATTAATTAGATTCAAATTTTAACCACTTGACAGCCCTAATTAATAAATATATATACTTGATCCGATGCTTCATGAAGCAGTGTTTTGAAATCGGCCATCACTAAATAAGTCGTTATTTTGTTTTTTTTGGCGCACCAAAAATATTCTCGTCGCTTTATAATATTAATGTTGAACCACTATACTCACATGAACTGATTTAAATATGTTTTTAGTACCTTTATGGATCTTGAGAGAGGAAATGTCATATGAAGGCCTCACAGAGCCATCGGATTTCAACTAAAATATCTTAATTTGTGTTCCGAAGATTAACAAAGGTCTTACGGGTGTGGAACGGCATGAGGGTAAGTAATAAATGACAGAATTTTCATTTTTGGGTGAACTAATCCTTTAATGCACACTAAACCCACACTATCTTGAATACCGCTTCTGAGCGGTATATTTGAGGCTAAGTGTATCCCATCATGCATTATGTTCGGGAAAACTCATGCCCCAAAATCACAAGATGTCAGGGAAAATTAATTATATTACATATAATTTGGTAGTAAAATATAAAGTGTTGCGCATTTTATTGATGCAAAGATGAGTAGGCTATGTGTATTTTGTACAATATTTGCAACTGCTGTTTAGCACTTAAAGAAGCACCACAAATAGTATCTTCTGTTAGTTACATAGCGACCACTGAACAGGCATTTAGAAGTGTATTTTAAAATGCAAATTACTGAAAATAATAATTTAAAAAAGAAAAGCGTTAAACGCTTGCATTTTTTGCACGACTAAGTGTGTCCCATTGGGCAATCAAAAGTTTTACACACACTTGCAGTCTTCACGCCCACTTGAACACTTGAGCCAAATACAGGAATATACATCATGTAAGTAGACACAGGGTTGGGCAAAAATACATCAAAATGTATTTTAAAATAAAATCCAAATACCTTAATTTTAAGTGTATCAAAATAAACTAAATACAGCAGCCACACCATGTATCAAAATAAACTACTGTATTTTTGTATTTTAAAAATACTAAAAAATACTTTTACAAGGGAGCATGAAATTTCTTCACAAACCTTCCATTAGTTGGCCTATTTGATCGATCCCTTCACCATTACACTGACTCAGCTGATTAAGTAAACAATGTTTGATAGCAGCAGCTTTTGTCTGCCCCAGTCAATCAATAAATCTGACATACGCAACCAGTTAAAGGCACAATATGTACAGTAGGATTTTTGGATTAAAATATCCAAAAACAACTAGAACAATGTTATATTTTTGTTGACTTTTGTACGTACATTATCCCAAATGTTTCCAAGAATGTTTAAATCTAGAGAAATATGCAATTTTAACCCGGAGGATAAGCAACCGAATAAGTGACCTCTAATGGCGTAATATACATATTGTGGATTTAACAGATAAAATATTCACATATCCCTGTGATCTCCCAGATGAAGGTTAGTTTTAAAGTAACGAACAGTTTAATTTTTAACAGTTTGCAAATGACTTATAATTGTAAGTTACCTCCTAATTTAGTTACTTGATGTTTGGTAACGAAGGGCCTACTTTGCATCAGCAACACTGACTCAATGACAAACAAGTCATTCATAAGAAGACAACTGATGGCTCCTGTATTCATAGCAACTAGTTTATAGCTAATTAATCAATTGATTGTTAATCATAAATATAGGGGGCTGCTGCTCGGTATAATAGTTTTCAAGAACATTATGTAAATTGGTAAACTATTTAGCCTAGGCTACTAAAACGAACATCAAAACTTAACATCTGTTCTGAACTCAACAAGTCTGGGCAAACTATTGAGTAAGCACCAATCAGAGGTTGCATTTTTATGATGTCATCATGTAGACTTCTTACAAAGTATTTTACAGTATTTTAAAACTACAAAAATACAAAACACTAAAGTATTTTGATACAAAATACAAAGCCATTTTCATCAACCCTATCAAATACAAATTACAAAATACTATTTTGTATTTAAAATACGTATTTGAAATACATGTATCATAAATACTGCCCATCCCTGAGTAGACAAGTGGTCAAGTGCAAAGACCGCAAGTGTGGGTATTTGGACAAGGCTGTAAAAAGGACAAATACAAAGATCACTTTCCTCAATGGACGTTCAAACAGACTTTTATAATGGATATATATATAAGAATGAATGTTATTTCAGACAGGTAATACTCGCTCAGGCGATCTCTCTTAATTTTGTTATTAACTTGTGTTTACATCACTCAAATAGCGTGCTTGACCAGCTACAGAGAAACTGGTAGCCAGGCAACAGACAAGTGACCAATCCTGAGTGACCAATACTACACATATTTTACCCACACGGTTCCGTATTCTGGGCTGAGAACAGTTTGTAACCGTGTCGTGCTGAACTAAGCTCAAGGGGAAATATAACTGGAATCTGTTCGGCCCGATGGTGGAAAAGCGCCTATTGTCTAAAATGAAAAGAAAAGTAAAAAAAATCTATACTCAGTCAGAAGTGTTTTATTTAAAAAAAAAAAAAAAAATGTTGGTGAAGTTAAATAGTCAAAATAATTTAATTTACATTTAATATGGCCTATGCATGAGGCTTAATGCTTAACCTATTCATGTAAACTTTAACATTAAAAGCAAGATGTATGGCTGTGTTGTTACTGTATTACTGCAAGAAATTCAGAAAGTTAAGAAAGAATTCAGGCCATTAAAATGTAATTTCCATTTGTTGTTAGTTGTAAAAAGTCAATGTCATTTTTTATTAGGAAGTACATAATGCAGGTCCAGAACATGGCTGTGATGGAGATGGTCACTGAGAGTCCACTCTGCCTAGTGCTGACCCGGCCTACACTGCAGAGCCTGCCACAGCCTGTGGAGAGCAGAACTAATGGTTCAGACAGCCCTGAAAGTAGTGCTGGCAGGTAAAAAGTCCATGTCATTTTTTTATTAGGAAGCACATAATGCAGGTCCAGAACATGGTTGTGATGGAGATGGTCACTGAGAGTCCACTGTGTCTAGTGCTGACCCAGCCTACACTGCAGAGCCTGCTACAGCCTGTGGAGAGCAGAACTAATGGTTCAGACAGGCCTGAAAGTAGTGTTGCTGTTGTGTAGCTATTGTTACTTAAGATATCACATGCAAATTAACCATTTTGGTTGTCTGTCCAGGCTGTAATATTAAACCTTTCCAGTTATTACTTTTAACCGTTTAATTACATATGTTTACTTATCTGTTGGTTACCGTGTGTTAAATTCTGTAGTGAAAATCTGTTTTATTTTCTACAGCCAGGTATGGTATGTTATGGTATGTACCTTTAAACTGTTACCTGTTTATTTCTGGGTTCAAAGAGCTTTAGATGAAGATTTGCCCATCATTTGTTTCTTTGTATTGTTCTCTGGTTTTAGCAAAATGATATAGCATTTTGGGGCAAAAATGCAAAATAGTAAACCAAAACTTGAAACTAAAATGGCAAATATCTCCACAGCTACTGTAAATTTTCCAGGAGAACTAACATAAGCTGGGATAAATGTGAGCCAGACGGCACAGAATATAAGCATACTGAATGTGATGAACTTGGCTTCATTAAAGTTGTCAGGGAGCTTTCGAGCAAGAAAAGCTAAAACAAAACACAAGATTGATAGCAGGCCAGTATAACTCAGAACAGCCCAGAAACCAAGAGCTGAACCCAAGTTACATTCTAGGATAATCCTTTCTCTGTAATAGGACGAATTCATATATGGGAAAGGGGGGGATATTGTTAACCAAAGTACACATATAAACACCTGTATTAACGTTAAGGAAAAAACACTGAGTCGTTGTTGTGCAGGTCCAAACCATTTCATAACATTACTTCCTGGAAGTGTAGCTCTGAAAGCCATTAACACAACTATTGTTTTCCCCAGAACACAGGAGATGCAAAGGACAAAAGTGATCCCAAATGCTGTGTGACGCAACATACAGGACCACTCAGTGGGCCGACCAATGAAAGTAACTGAACAGAGGAAACACAGTGATAGTGAGAAGAGCAGCAGGAAGCTCAGCTCTGAATTGTTGGCTCTGACAATGGGTGTTTCTTTGTGAAGATAAAACAGAAAAGATACAAAAGCCGTTAATAACACCCCAATGAAGGAAAAAATACAAAGCAACATCCCCATGATTTCTGTATAGGAAAGGAATTCAACCACTTTTAATACACATCGGTCTTTGCTTTCATTCGACCAGTACTCCAAATCACAAGGAAAGCAGTCACTAGAATCTGTGAAGGAATTTCAAGAAAAGATTATTTGAATGGAAAACTGCATCATGAAATCACTTGACCAATGGACAGTATTACATTTTATCATACTTTAATGAGGGCATGTTCTCAGCATGTACTATTTTACCTGTTCCATTACTGATTTCTCCCTCTGCACATGGAATGCAATCATAACAGCAGACAGGTCGTCCTTTTTGCACAGCCTTCCTAGTTCCAGGGTAGCAGCTCTCACTGCACATGGACACAGGCAACTATAAGAAAATTTTGTTGTCATAAGTTTCCCAAATGATAATGAATTGTTAAATGCTCGTCTTCATGAAATAATTATAAGATCAATATACCTTTCCAGTGTTCCCTGCCCATAGTATGTGTTCCAGATTGATTTGAAGACGTTGCCCTGAAGGCATTGAGCTGTCATAGACACCCACATGCTTAAACTGCATAATTCCATCCTCAACAGGCTGCCAGTTCACCAGGTCATATCTTGCCACTGGGTCACCACTTGCATCAAATAAGATATTTTCTCCTGTTTTTATAGTGAACCTTACATCTTTCATATACTGTAACACCTGAGAGGAAAGTCCAGAAACACAATTTATTTCAGTTTGATTTTTCTACCCTTATTTTTTTTGAGCTCTTACATACCTTTTGTGGTTTGGGCAGCTCTTCTTTGCTGCTGTTGATGGATAATTTGAAGTCTTTTAAAATATTATGAAGTGTGTGTGCAACAGCATACACTGCAGTGTATGTCTTATGTTCTATTCGTAGCTCTGATATGTCAGTATATTCATTTTTCAGCTCTGCCAGTTTCTCTGAGCCAGTGCAGCTACCACTGCCGCTGGTCCTGAAAGAGCACTGAAAAGCTGTTTCCCAAAATTCCTTTAAAAGCTCATTGTTTGGTTCTTGATCAGGATGCACATTCACTAGGAACTCTCGCAGGCCCACAAGTTTGGCATTCACTACAGCAAAGCCCACAGCTCCAGAAAGGAAACTGTATTCCTTTGTTTCTGCAAGATTTCGAGATGTTATCCAAGACTCACTGCCAACCCATTGCAGCCCTGTGATGTTGTGTTCTGCAATCACTTTCACAAGGGGGATAAAATCTCCGAATGAGACAAAAGCCACCACTACCCTGGCTGTGCCCTGTTTTATCACTTCCATTGTTTTCAGAAACTGCTCTTGTGGATCAGTCCTTAATATGGCCTCTGAGTACTCGATACAAATCCCCTCTTTGTTTGCAGCCTCCTCAAATGCTGCCATGCCATTATTACCATAGTCACTGCGACTCCTGACCGTTCCAACCCAGGTCCAACCAAAATACTTGACAAGCTGAACCAGTGCACTGCTTTGGTAATAATCACTGGGTATTGTTCTGAAGAAGGATGGATATCTTTTTCTGTTACTTAGGCATGCACATGTGGCAAAATGACTGATCTGCAAGAAAAAGAAGCAGAGTATATTAAACACATATTTTTTCAGATATTTTTTTCCCCCAGTTGTTAATTTACTATATATCATCACTATGCAATTAATGCAAATTTCATAAATATACTGACACAATCTATTCCATTTAAAACATTGTTTTCTATATTTACACTTATTTCCCTTGGGTTAAATTTAGATTGATATGTATATTTTTGGTGCATGTTCCAGCAGTTCATCAAAGTACTTATATGTTACTTGTTGTCATGCTTAATTAGTATAAATTAGAATTCTTACAACAGGTAAGCTGAATGGACCAACTACAGAAGCCAAGGCTATAGTGGGAGAGGATGTTGACTCTCCGACAATGGCCTGAACAGTTGGTGAGCTAGAGCAGGATGTATCACTCAAAGTCTCTTCATAGCCATTCATCAAAGCCATGCCTGCAAGGATAGTCTGAACTATAGAGTTACAACCATCATATATCTTATAGCCCAAAGAAACACCAGGCAGCAGTTGTGTACTGTTATTGATCTCCTCAATGGCAAAAATAAATGTCTGAGCAAATTTAAATTCACGCAAGTTCAACCTGTGGAATTAAAGCATCAGTCATGTGTAAAACTGCTAGCATCATCAAAGAGTCATAATGATTTTTTTTTTTTTTTTTTTATCATTAATATCATCATACATACCTGACACACGTTGTTTGCTCTGGTTTTGAAGTAAAAGGATGCATCTTTAGCAGAGCACTTCTGTGGATTGAGAAAATCGCTCCAATGTTGATATCTCTTTCTGCAGAAAGTAAAGGCAAGTCAGGCTGTCCAAGCAGTCTGCAGACTTGTTCTGAATCTGTTAAACAGATGCTGTGCACCAGCAGCAGCAGTAGCGGCAATGACAAAGTCCTCTTTGCCATGCCAGTATGTATGTAAGGCAGGAAGCTCTGAGTTAGAACTGGGGCAGTGCTGCATTTTATTGCATCTTAAAATCCCCTGTGGGATTGGCATTTACATGCTTTATTACAAATGAAACAGCACATCCCAAAGACTTTCAGCTACACTTACAATTTGAGCCTGATGAATATTTACATTGTCATCCTGCAGTATGGCCATGATGTGTGTTTCTGCATGGTTGTTTAAGAAATTAAATGCTACACACTCCATCAATTAGGATTAGAAGAACTGTTGCCAAATGTATAACATGCTAGAAACATAATAATTACTGCATTAATAATCGAGTCGTAGACTCTCCCAACACTGCTCATTACCTGTGCACCCAGTACTTGATCATCCCAGGTCTCCTTCACTCCGGCGCTTACACACCACGGACCATGGGTGCTTCAGCAGCAGAAGGTGCGAGCAAGGCCCCTTCTGCTGCCGCCAGTTTTCAAGAGTCATCTGCCATCTGCTTCAGTTATCTGGTCCTTCGCGAGACAGAGCACTATGCTGTTATCATCAGTGACTCAGTAAGCATGTCTATGCTACCTCAGCTAAAGGTAAGGTGCACAGTGATTGTTTTCTTGGTGCTCGTGTTCTCAATGTCACGGCGCAGGTACCTATGATCCTGAAGGGTAATGAGAGCATCGGAGCAGTCGCGCTGCATGTGGGGTGAGCGACATCAGGCTGCGGCAGACGGAGGTTCTGAAGAAAGACTTTGAGAGCCTAATCGAGACGCATTGCCCTCGACGAGGATCATTGTGTCTGGACCACTTCCCACGTACAGAAGAGGACATGAAAGGTTCAGTAAATTATTTGCTCTAAATGAATGGATAATGTCATGGTTTAAGGAACAGAAACTGTTCTTTGTAAATAATTGGAATCTTTTCTGGGAGCGGCCTAGGGTCTTCCATGCTGATGGCCAGCACCCCAGTAGAATCAGCGTGGATCTTCTTTCTGACAACATCTCCAAGCCACTATGCACCGTATGACTAGTAAGTCAAACCTCAAATCACAGTCTTTGCTCTTCTGCCAAATTAATTGATAGTACTGCGTGCGTAGTTCATTCTTTAGAGACTGTTCCCTGAATAGTGAGGTCACATAATAAACTCCTTTAGGGTCGAGAAAAATGTCACTTAATTATAAACTAGATTTAATTATATCGCATGGAACCAATCTTACTGATATGGACTTTATACAGCAAAGTGATGATATCTCTGTTCACTATATAATGTGCATATTGCATACCACTGATATTTGTCATATTGCTCTGCATTATCGACCAGGTTGAACAATTATCTCAACCACTAAAGACAGATTCACAACCAACCTGCCTGATCTGTCTCAACTGCTCAGTGTTCCAATAAAAACAAATGAACTAGCAGTACTATCTTCTGTAATACATTAGACACTGTTGTACCCATCAAAAAAGGTTACAGAGAAAAGTACTGCATCATGATACAACAGTATTACTTACAATATAAATAGAGAAACTCATAATCTAGAGCAGGGATGGGCAACTACGGTCCTAGAGGGCCAGTGTCCTGCAGAGTTTATCTCCATCCCTGATAAAAACTCACTTGCCTATAACTTTCTACTAATCCTAAAGAACTTGATTAGCTGGTTCAGGTGTGTTTGATTAGGGTTGGAGCTAAACTCTGCTGGGCAGTGGCCCTCCAGGACTGAAGTTGCCCATCCCTGATCTAGAGTGTAAATGGAAAGAAACTCATTTAGGTCTTTAGAATTGCATTGAAAGGCAGCATGATCTGCTATAACATACCACAGACCTGTTATAAAAAGCAGCCAGGGCCAAGCATTATCGCAAAATAACCAAAACAATCCAAGGTTATATTTAACCCTTTCACACATAAGTTTAAAATATTCTAGCAGACCCCCCAGCGTGAGTTTTTCAAGGCAACCATTATTCATAATTAATATCGTTTTATAGTTTCCATTGTGATGCATCATTACTTGCCATGTGACATACTGCAGCCACAATAGCACTGTATGACTGATGATCTGCTTTTATTTTTTTACTTTTTTATTTAAAATATTCACAAATTTATTAACCATTGTCACAAACACTGTGTTAAAAATCAGATACAAACATGATACTAAATTAAAACTAAATTTCCCAGCATCCCTTCTGATCCCCACCTTCCACTGATTATCACCTCATCAGACACACATATACATACACACTCTTCAGTTCACCATTGTCTGGTCTCGCTGTTCATGCTAGAACCACTGCCTGATTACTTGCCTGTGTGATACTTTTCAATTACAATTATCCAAGTATCAGTTACTACCTGCTCACATCGCTTGTCTTCACAAATCTGTTCAATAAACCTGTTGTTTGGAAAATAACTGTGTTCCATCCTTCTGTTGTGTGACATATAGGACACAAAGATCTAAATAAACCTATCAATGCATCTAAATCAACAAGTTTTTTAGACCCAATTTCTACTAAATTACTGAAAGAGATGTTACCTGTAGCAGAAGAGCCTCTTCTCAATATTATTAACTCGTCTCTATGTCTAGGTATATTTCTAGGTATATTCCAAAACCATTTAAGCTGGCAGTTATTAAGCCTCTCATTAAGAAACCACAACGAGGTACAAATGAATTAGCAGACGCATTTCATATCTTCTATTTATATCCAAAATGCTAGAAAAAGTTGTGTCCTCTCAATTGTGCTCCTTCCTGCAAAAAAATGGCATCTATGGAATAGCACAGAAACTGTGCTCGTTAAAATCACAAATGACTTCTAGCTTCTGACAAAGGATATATTTCAATACTAGTTTTACTTGATCTTAGTGCTGCTTTTGACACCATAAATCATAACATACACTTAGATCGACTACAGAATTACACTGATACAGGGACAAGCTAGAAGTATAACAAACAAAACTAGAAGTATTTCGCATTTCATGGAGAGAGAGAATGATTGAGTACAGAAAGGCCTTAAAAACTGCTAGATCAACCTATTTTTCAAAACTTTTAGAAGAAAATAAACACAACCCTAGGTATTTATTTGATACAGTGGCTAAATTAACTAGAAATAAAGCTTCAGTTTCTGATGTTTCCAAACAGCACAGCAGTAATGACTTTATGAACTTCTTTACTTGCAAGATTGATAATATTAGAGAAAAAATGATAACCATGCAACCGTCTACTACAGTATCGCGTCAGACAGTGCATTGTAGTGTCCCTGAGGAAAAATTCAATTCATTTACTGCTTTAGGAGAGGAAGAATTGTCTAAACTTGTTAAATCATCAAAATCAACAACATGTATGTTAGACCCTATACCGAATAAGCTATTGAAAGAGATGCTTCCAGAGGTCATAGATCCTCTTCTTAATATCGTCAATTCATCTTTATCGCTAGGATACGTACCAAAAACTTTTAAGCTGGCTATTATTAAACCTCTTATTAAAAAACCACAACTTGATCCTAGAGAATTAGTCAATTATAGGCCGATCTCAAATCTCACTTTTCTGTCAAAAATACTTGAAAAGGCAGTATCATCACAACTATGTTCCTTTTTTAGAAAGAAATAGTATCTGAGAGGATTTCCATTTAGGATTTAGACCGTACCATAGTACTGAGACTGCTCTCATTAGAGTTACTAATGATTTGCTCTTATCATCAGATCGTGGTTGTATCTCTCTATTCACGAGTTCACATTTACATATAATTAAGTACAGTAAGGGTTATGCATATTTGGCGTGCTGTCCGGGGGGAGGGCTCCGAGCTCGGAAATTTTGGCCCGAACCCAGAGTACTCCCCCAGATGCAAAAGAGCAAAGGACAGCCGCTAGACCAAATAGCCCCCCCAAAGCCTTGAGATTGGCGAGCTGGCGTTTCGAGAAGCCTGGTTGTTGAACCAAGAGGGCCCATGTTGTCTCTGATGGGGGCAGCTTGCAGCGCCGGGCCTTGATGGACGTTGTTAACTGATGGACGGAGGGAGGAGTGGTGAGGTTCAACAACCGGCCTAAATGGCCTATAGAGCCTCCAACGGGAGCGGCTTGTGGAATCGGGTGAACAGGCCCTGTTGGCCGCCTGCGGATGAAATAGTTTAGAATGCACGGCAATACTCAACTGGGAGGGTTAACGTTCATCCGCTGGGAGATCAATACTCGCTGGATGGATAAAGAAAAGCATATTTTCACCTGGGAGGGTTAGCGTTACATCCGCTGGGAGATCAATACTCGCTGGATGGAGAAAGAAAAGCATATTTTCACCTGGGAGGGTTAACGTTGCATCCGCTGGGAGATCAATACTCGCTGGATGGAGAAAGAAAAGCATATTTTCACCTGGGAGGGTTAACGTTGCATCCGCTGGGAGATCAATACTCGCTGGATGGAGAAAGAAAAGCATATTTTCACCTGGGAGGGTTAACGTTGCATCCGCTGGGAGATCAATACTCGCTGGATGGAGAAAGAAAAGCATATTTTCACCTGGGAGGGTTAACGTTGCATCCGCTGGGAGATCAATACTCGCTGGATGGAGAAAGAAAAGCATATTTTCACCTGGGAGGGTTAACGTTGCATCCGCTGGGAGATCAATACTTGCTGGATGGAGAAAGGTTTTTTTTATTTTTTTTTAACCAATGAGGGTTTGATGGGCTTTTTTGATGTGGAACTGGTTGCTTCTGATGTAACTTTGGCAAGGCGTCCGATGACCATCTTCCAAGAGCTTGGATCTGCTGCTGGGAGAGGCCTTTTTGGGCTGCCGAGGTTGCTGCCCCAATGCGGAAAGAGTGGCTGGAGTAGTTTTTTGCTGGGATGCCTGACTGTTGAAGAACGGATTTGAGGTGCTTTTGGAACCAAAAGCGAGAGACAGGTTTGTTGGAGTCGTCTATGAAAAGGGGTTCGTAGGGGGATTTAGCCTGAGAGCTTCTTAGTTGGAGGTACGCGAAAATGGACTGGAATGGTTGGATTGGTGAGGAAATGTTGAAAATATAGATGAAGTGTCCTTTTTTAGCTTGATCTGTCTTGCTTTGTTTAATTAAATATGAGATTGTATCGTTATCGAGAACAGACAAGTCTGCAATGGTGGGGTGGATTTTTGGATCGAATTTGGAAGTGATTGTGAGTTCCGAGCATCTTAGAAAACCAAAGAAGGCCAGAATAAACATAGCGTCAAGTGTGCGGGCGGTATTGAGAGGCTGGTAGCCTGAGCGGAGGGTATTGATGCATTTTGTGAGAATGTCTAGTGTTATGGGTTGTCTGGGGTCGGGACGGGTGGGCTGGGAACGTTGAATCCCTTTGATTAGGAGAGAGGTTTGTGAATTATTAATCTCAGTGGAGGGAGTGCCAAACATCAATTTGTGAAAAAATTGGATGCCGCTCAAGTAGCCTTTGATAGACCCGACTTGGAACCCTTTGACAATGTTGAGATATGAGATGAAAGAGGTGATTGAGAGGAGAGAGAAATCGGGAAACGGCGTGTTATATGACAAATGGAATGCTTTAAAACATCTCCAAGCTGTCACATAGGATTGCAGTGTCCTCGGGGAGACTGCTTGGAGGATTGTGTCGAGCGACGCGTCAAGGAGGGGTTTTAACGGGTGGGTTACGGGAATATGAGTTCTGAAAAGTGAGGTACTGGAGTTGGAAATTGGTCTGCCTCTGGAGCCAGCATCCTGAATTTCTGAAACAGAAAGCGAGACAGAGAGTCAGCAATTTTGTTTTCTGACCCGGGCACATGTTTAGCGATTATGATAAATTGGTCACATGCTGAGATCCAGATTAGACGTCTTAAAAAAGGCATCAAAGCGAGTGAATTGGAACGGCCTTTATTAATGCACTGGACTGTTGCTTCGTTGTCACAATGCACTAAAATACTGTTAGCCGTCCATTCTTTCCCCCACAGGAAGGCTGCTACTACGAGAGGATAGAGCTCAAATAGCGCTGAGGACTGTGGTATGTCCTGAAATTGAGGGGGCCATGGTGACGCGAACCAGCGTCCTTGGTAAAAACCTCCAAAGCCTATTGAGGGGGCTGCATCTGTGAACAGCTGGATATCCACAGGGGAAGAGACGAGATTATTATAGAAAAAAGATAGGCCATTCCACTGTTTAAGAAATGTTATCCATAACCTGATTTCATCGCGGCACGCCTGTGTTAAGGAAATTAAGTCCTCTAGCGCGTGAGCCGAGGAGGCGAGTGAGAGGAGATGCGCGATGAACGGGCGGCCTTGTGGGATGATGCGCATGGCGAAGTTTAAGTGGCCGAGCAGGGACAGGAGTTCGCGTTTTGAACAATTTGAACTGTCTAGAAGGGTAGAAGAGACGAGGATTATCCTATCGATTTTTTCCTTGGGCAGGGAAGCTTGGTATTTGACTGAATCCAAATTAATTCCAAGGAATTCGATGGATGTGGCGGGACCCATTGTTTTTTCCTGGGCGATGGGAATTCCGAGCTCAGAAAAAACGTTTTGAACCGTAAGGATATGGGCCGCTGGAATGGGGTTGGGGGGCGAAATGATTAAAAAATCGTCTAGCAGGTGAATGAGGTGAGGAATTGCGTAATTGTTCGACAGAATCCAGCAGACCGCTTCTGATAACATGTCGAAAATTTTGGGGCTGCTTTTGCATCCAAACGTTAAGCGAACAGCGAAATAGAATTTCTCGTGCCAGCGCACCCCGAATAAGTGCCATGAATCAGGATGAATGGGCATCACTTTAAAAGCAGACGTGATGTCGATTTTTGCGAGCCAAGCACCCCGACCTACGATTTTTATCATTTCGATTGCATGATCTATATCATGGTATTTGAGAGAGAACTCGTCGAGTGGAATCAAGCTATTTATGCTTGGGAACAGGGAATTATGTGGAGCTGAGAGATCGATTATGAGGCGTTTCTTACCTGAAAATTTTCTCGTAGCCACTCCAATAGGGCTGATGCGAAAAATGTTGAATGGAGGGTTGTCAAAAGGGCCGATCATGAAACCTGACTCGACTTCTTTTCTAATCAGGTTGTTTACGGTGTCAGGCTCAGCGAGAGCAGATTGGAGATTATTACAGATGATGTTTTGGGAAAGCGTGCTTTCCACGCCAGGATTAAAACCATGTTTGAGACCAGATAGCAGATAATCAGTGAATTCGGCGTCCGGGTGGTTCGCAAGTTCAAAAGATAGGCGAGAAATATTCACAGGAGTCGATAAGTAATTTTTTGGTTTTTTATTATCCGCTTTAGACACGGGACATACAGGACGGGCATGAGCACCGCCACAAAAATTGCAGATGTGCAAATACCGACATCTTTGTCTGGTGCATATGCCAATATTAAAGTTATTGCAGGGCTGTCTGTTATCTGAAGATGATGTTCTGCGTCTGAAGTCAGAGTTGTATGGGTTTATGGTTGCTGGTCTTGGAACATAGCTGGTGGATTTGACGGAGGCTGTGTCTGGGCAATGTGGAATGGAAGGGTTAATCTGTGGGCATGCGACGGTAGAATGAGCTACTGACCTGCATACAGCGCATGAAACATTCCTGCAGCCGAGGAAAACTCTGCTGTGCAGGTCAGGGTCGAGTGCACCCCAGTAAGGGCACTGGTTCCACTGGGCGACCCTGACCGCGCATTTAGCAGAGAAGAGCTTGTGGTAGGTGTAGAAATGACCTCCCCCATAGGACAACGCGAGCTCAGCCATGAGCGATAGGTAGTCATTCAGTTCGCGTCGCCTATGGGGGAATGCTGAACAAATAATTTCTGTGAAACGGCTGAAAGCAATAGCAAATTCAGAGAAAGAAAGTAAACGTGATGTATGAATGTTTTGGTTTTTTAACGTGACAGAAAAATCCCCGCAGTCTATCTGGCGGTTAGAGTCACCTACTGGAAGCTGAGAAAGAAGGTTAGCCAGATCTATGTCCGCACCTGCCAAGATCTGTGCTCGGATGTTGTGGGCCACTGGAGGTGGTTCCGCGGCGACTGCGTTTGATGGGACGGGCATCGGAGTTGCTGTGAACAGAGAATATTGTGATTTAGAATGTAGAAGAAGATTGTAGGGGAGAGAAGCCGGGGCTGCGACTGTTGGCGGAGGCAGCCTCACGCTTGAGTCGGCCTGTGGGGCTTGAGGAGGAAATTGGAGAGAAGAAAAAGAGGGAAATTGAGGGAAAGACTGAGATGTGTAGGCCTGCGATGCAAGCGGAGGCAGCCTCACGCTTGCTTGTGCTGCTGGAGCTGCAGGCCACTGAAAAAGGGGGGGGTTTGCGGCAATCGCAGGAAGGTGATGAGATGCTTGAGCCGTTAACGGAGGCAATCTCACGCTGGCATCAACTACGGGAGCTAAAGGCCACTGCAAAGGAAAGGGGTTAGAAACAGTAGGAGGACAAAACTGCGAGGCTGAAAGAGGGCCGGCGGGCCCGGCTGCGTGTACGTTGGCGGGAAGAGCCGCGGTGAAATGCTGCTCCGAAGAGGGAGGTGCACAATGCCTTGATGCTGCGGAATCTGGGACGCGGCCCAGGCTCGCTGAAGGCCCGGCACCATGGCCCGACACACGCAGAGCGCCGGACCTTGTGCGGGAGGGAGATGGTGGAGTTGGATGAGGCGATTTCTGGGCATCACGGGATTTAGTTTGCCTGTTGGATGCCTTGGAGGCTGGAGTGGACTTAGGTGAGAGGTTGGCTGATTGCAAGGTGACATACAGCTTGTATAAATCTGCCTTGTTCATTCTGCGTGACGGTTGCACATCAGAATTAATCAGCGCTTGCCTCAAACTCAAAACTGTCCACTTCCCAATAGGTGGAATCGTTGGCACGGCCGAATGATAGGAGAACGCCGGAGAGAGAACTGGGATTCTCTCCGGTGGAGGCGAGGGTAGACGTCGGCGTCTAGGTGAGCGGGAGGCTGATTGTGCTGACCGGCGGCCACGCGAAGAAGCCTGGTGTTCAGGTGTGATGTTGGGTAGAGGAGGAGTGGTCCTGGGGCCGGCAGTTGGCGGCGCGGGATCCGGAGAGAAGTCGGACTCGTCGACGGATGGGAAAAGCTGGAGCTGAGACATTGTAGCAAGACGGTCAAACCAAAATGCTGATGAACTGTCAGATGAACAGAGGTAAGTCTGCTGTATTTATACCTCTTGTCCTGATTGCATTGATTAACTGAATGCTCTCCACCTGAGCTAGTTAGGTTAATTATCTGCACCTGTTCCTCCCGAACCTTGTTTAATAAAACATCATTTAGTGTTACTAGATCTTAGTGCTGCATTTGGCACTATTGATCACAATATTATACACAATATATATAAATAGACTCGAAAATTATGTTGGCATTAGTGGAATTGCATTGTCATGGTTCAAATCATGCTTATCTAACCATTATCAGTTTGTAGTAGTAAACGAAGAAATGTCATATCGATCACAAGTTCAATATGGAGTACCGCAAGGCTCAGTACTAGGACCGTTGCTTTTCACTCTGTACATGCTACCCTTAGGAGATATCATTAGGTGTTAGTTTTCACTGTTACGCTGATGATACACAGCTCTATATTTCTTCACGCCCTGACGAAACTTACCAGTTCACAAAATTAACGGAATGCATAGCTGATATAAAAAATTGGATGACCAGTAATTTCCTACTACTAAATTCAGAAAAATAGAAAAATATTCTAATTTTTGGACCAAAAACTTCTTCACATAATAACCTAGAATACTGTCTAACTGTCAGTGTCAGCGACAAAGAAGTACAGAAGATCCAAATGCGAGTAAATATGGGTTTATTGACAGATGTTCAGAGAACAATAAACAAGAGAACGTAGGCAGGCGTGAAACCGAAGGTGGTGGGCTGGGTGACGCAGGGCTGCAATGGGTACCAGAAACTGAGGAATAATCCAGCCCAGAAAACAGGGCAACACACGAACAGTGTGTCCAGAGAATCCAAAATCAAAGGAAGGGAGCGAACACACACCAGGACAGCCTGCAACGATCTGACAAACACGACACGTTGGCACACACATTAAATAGAACACTGAAACAAGACACAGCTGACACAGATCACAATCAGTCATAAACAAGGTAACGCCCACACAAATACTCACGCACATCCTCAAACAACCACACGAGGGCGAGTCAGTGAACCCATGAACCGTGACACTAACACTTGATGGCTGCTCTGTTAAGTCTTCGTCATCAGTTAGGAACCTGGGTGTGCTCTTCGATACCAATCTTTGATTTGAAGGCCATGTTTCTAGCATCTGTAAAACCACATTCTTCCATCTTAAAAATCTATCTAAACTACGACATATGCTCTCAATGAAAAATGCAGAACAGTTAGTTAACATTGGCTTCCTGTTAAACATCGTATAGATTTTAAAATCTTGCTAATTACTTACAAAGCACTAAATGGTTTAGCTCCCCAGTACTTGAGCGAGCTCTTAAAGCATTATAGTCCTTCACGTCTATTGCGATCTCAGAATTTAGGACAGCTGATAATACCTAGAATATCAAAATCAACCGCAGACGGTAGATCCTTCTCCTATTTGGCACCTAAACTCTGTAATAATCTTCCTAGCATTGTTCAGGAAGCAGACACATTCTGTCAGTTTAAATCTAGACTAAAAACTCATCTCTTTAACCTGGCATACACATAACACATTATCAATTGTCAACTAGATCATCCACTGTGAAGGCCTCATCAACACGACAATCAGTAGCGCAGCTCCTCAACAACCGTCCATACCGGCATGATGAAGACGATCCTCAACTGGATGGAACTGAAATAAATTCTTTGAATGTTGCGATCCTATCGGACTTATGATAGCAACCTGAGTCGTAACAAAGCACTGTTCGCCAGAGGAGAACTGGCCCCCCGATTAAGCCTGGTTTCTCCTAAGTTTTTTTTCTCCATTTTAACACCTATTTGCCACTTGTTTGCCACCTGATGTCACCTGTTGGAGTTTGGGTTCCTTGCCGCTGTCGCCTTTGGCTTGCTTAGTTGGGGACACTTGACATTTGGTATTCAACAGTGCTTTGATCTGCCTGCATTGACACTATTCTTTAAGAGCTGCTGTGCAGCCAAAATAATGTACCAGTTATCAATGTAAAGCTGCTTTGACACAATCTACATTGTAAAAAGCGCTATATAAATAAAGGTGACTTGACTTGACTTGACAAGCATTAAGGCGGTTTAGATCATACCTATTCGACCTTTACCATTTTGTCTATTTAAATGGTAAAAATAAATAAATAAATAAATAAATACATCAGTAAATTATTATGGAGTGCCACAAGGATATGTGTTAGACCCCCTGTTATTTTAAATATACATGCTGCCACTTGGTAATATATTAGAAAACATGGAATTAGTTTCCACTGCTATGCTGATGATATTCAGTTATATATTTTATCACAACCAGATAAAATCTCTAAATGATCTAAATGAAGTTGACAGAGTGTTTTAAACATATTAAATATTGAATGACCAGTAGACAAAAGTCGGTAACACTTTATAATTGTCACGATTACCGTCACTTCCAATTCCCATAATCCTCCCTGCCAGTCACATGCACACACTCCCCACCAATCACCCATTGCCACATACAGCTAAGCTCATTATCTGGACTATTTAAGATTCAGACACACATCACCTCATTGCGAAGTCTTGTTTCACCTAGTGTACATTTCTGAGCGTCGTTAGCTTGTCTGCCTGTCTCCGATCCTGTCTGTTTACCATTTACAATTCTCTGTCACCTGCCTTTGGACTGTATATTGTACCCTGACCTGTGAGTGATATCTGCCTGTCCTGACCATTACCTGTATCCTGATCACGATTCTGCCTGTCCCTTGCTGTTCCTGTTTGCTCCTGTCTGACCCTGCCTGTACGACCACGCTCACTTTTAATAAAGCTTTGCAAATGGATCCCTGCCTGAGTCCCGCTTCGTTACAATAATAACTTTCAGTTATAAGTAATTTATAAATTATTAGTTAATGATGAACTAATAATTTACAAAACATGAATATACATTCATAAATGATTAATAAGTTATGGTTAACATTTTTATTAATGTTTTATTAATTAATTTATAAGTCACTTGTAAGTTATTAGTTAATGATGAACAAATAATTTACAAAACATGGCTATACATTCAAAAATGATTAATAAGTGGTATGCTAACGATTTACAAATGTGTTGTAAATTATCTTTAAAAATGTGTAAATCATGAAATAAATAGATCATTAGTAGGTGGTTTATAAGTTATTAGGTGATACATTATTTATCACTTATAAATCACTGAAGTATTTGTCAAAATTGTTCATTATCTCAATCATTATTTCAATTATCATTACTTATTTATCAATTGTCAATTTATAAACTCAATTATCAATTTATAAACCATCTACTAATGATATGTTTTCATGATTTACACATTTGTAAATCATTAGCATACCACTTATTAATCTTTTATGAATGTATAGTCATGTTTTGTAAATGATTCATTCATCATTAACTAATAATTTATAAATTACTTAAACTGAATTAATAAAATATTCATAAAATGTTAACATATCACTTATTAATCATTTATGAATTTATAGTCATGTTTTATAAAACAATTAATAAAACTTTCATAAAATGTTAGTATATCACTTAATCATTTATGAATGTATAGTCATGTTTTGTAAATGATTAGTTCATCATTAACTAATAATTTATAAATGACTTATAACTGAATTAATAAAACTTTCATAAAATGTTAGTATATCACTTAATAATAATTTATGTCATATTTATTTATAATGTATAGTCATGTTTTGTAAATGATTAATTCATCATTAACTAATAATTTATTAATGACTTATAACTGAACATTATTATAAAGTGTTACCCTAATTTGCACTGCCCTTGGTCGATTGCTTTGGTCATTATGTAAATTATTTGACTGCGTCTGTGTTCTTTAATTTGCACATCAGCAGTATATTGCATGCAAAACTTGCCACTCACATCGGCGCATTTGTGGAATTGAGCTCTCGCGCTAATTTGGCCCATTTAGTAAATCTAGCCCTAGGACCTTCAAAAAAATGGCTGAATTCCAGTTGATGTGTTTATAAAGGTATTGGATAAAACAGTTATCAAAAACAGAGATGTTATTACTTTTATTATGTACCAACATAAACTATAAAGCTGTTCAGTAAGAAACATGCCATCATGATGATAATCACCATATCTTAGAATAGTTTGGTAAAAATAACAGTCTATTATTGATATTTCATCCACATTCTCAAATATGTTTTCTTTAAATATACAGATTTCAAATCTCACAGAGCTCTCTGGGGTACTTTACTCATCAAATGTTTTTTAGAGTTCTTGTCTGGTTTAAATAAAATGATATAGCATTTAGGAATGAATATGCAAAATAACATTCCATATGTGGAGGCTAAAATGGCAAATATCTCCACTGCTACAGTAAATTTTCCAGGAGAACTAACATAAGCTGGTATAAATGCAATCCAAACAGCACAGAATATGAGCATACTAAATGTAATGAATTTAGCTTCATTAAAGTTATCAGGGAGTTTTCGAGCCAGAAAAGCCAAAAAGAAACAAAGAATAGCAAGCAGTCCAATATAACCCAGCACTGCCCAGAAACCTACAATTGATCCCACATTACACTCTAGAATTATCTTTTCTTTGAAGTATTTAAGATTTTTAAAAGGAAATGGGGGTGATATTGTTAACCAAAGCACACAAATAAGCACTTGTATAAGAGTAAAGGCAAAAACACTGAGTCTCTGTTGAGGAGGCCCAAACCATTTCATGACATTACTTCCTGGAAGTGTAGCCCTAAAGGCCATTAATACCACTATTGTTTTCCCCAGAACACAGGAGATACAGAGGACAAAAGTGATCCCAAATGCTGTGTGACGCAACATACAGGACCACTCAGTGGGCCGACCGATGAAAGTAAGTGAACATAGAAAACACAACATCAATGAAAACAGTAGCAAGAAGCTCAATTCTGAGTTGTTGGCTTTCACTATTGGGGTATTTTTATATCTGAAAAATATGACTGCAATTATCATTGTTATAAATGTGCCAACAACTGAAATAGTTGTAAGTAAAATTCCCATGATTTCCTCATAAGACAAAAATTCTGTTTCCTTCTTAACACATCCATCATTTTGCAGATTTGACCAGAAGTCTTGATGGCACCGCAGACATGTTACAGAATCTGTTATAGGATGTAATTATTAATCACAGGAAAAGCAATGATTTATGTGTCTAGTTTTCTTTCTTTATGGAAATATTTGTTTAATTTTACCTGTAGTGTTACTGATCTCTCCATCTGTGCATGGTATGCAGTCATAACAACATATAGGTTTTCCTTTCTTCACAGCCTTCCTAGTGCCAGGGGGACAACTCTCACTGCACACAGACCCTGGTACCTGTGACAGAGGATGTTATTTTTTGTTGTTTTTTTGCCATTGCCATTTACTTATGGAAATTAAAATTCAGACCATTTTTCCCCCTTTTTTCCCCTCACCTTTGTGGAATTATTTGCCCATAAAATTGTTGCCATATTGACAGCTAAACGATCCATCCCCAGAAAAGAAGCATCATAAAGTCCAACAGTAACAAATTCATAATGTTGTTTTCTACTTGGTTGCCAATTAATTATCTCATATTTTGCCACTGGGTCACCATTTTCATCAAAGTAAACCTCTTCACCATCTTTAGTGTTGAAATGCACCTTTCTCAGGTGCTTCAGAAACTGGGGAAAAAAATGGACAAAATATTCAATATTTAAAGCCATTGACTAAAGTGTTTGACACCACAAACAATACATATTTTTCACAATAATATATATACTGTACATATAGTGCATATTATGAAATGTTGAATATGCTGTGTCCACGTGTACAACCTTAGATAATATTTTACTTTATATTGTAGTAGTATTAAAATAGATAACCCACTGTTAAAGGATCAGGCTGTTTCTTTGAGGCACATTTTTCCTTGCAGCCCAGAAGGTCATGAAGTGTATGAGCAACAGCATATACTCCTTTGTACACATTGCTAAAGATGGGCATGAGTGACATGTCTGTGAACATGTTTTGCACTTGTGACAGTTCCTCCTTGCCTGTACATGCAGTAGTGGACACTGAATCATTCTTAGTGGAGTATTTACACTGAAACAGGGATTCCCAGAACTCTGTAAAAATAGCACCTCCTGAAGACTTCAGTGGCTTTATATCTAGAATGAATTCTTTCAGACCTGTCACTTTTGTTTTGGGTATAGCCAGACCAATTGCTCCTTGTAGAATGTGGTGCTTATCCATACTAGCAATGACTGAATCAGAGATCCAGGCTTCAGTGCCTACCCACTGGTAACCAGTAATATTGTATTCAACAAATTTATGCAGCAGAACCTCCAAGTCCCAGTGAGCAAGAAATCCCACAATTACTCGAGAAGTAGAGCTTTTAATCTGTTCAATTATCCTCATTACTTTATCTTCAGGGTAGGTTCTGAAAAAAGGGATAGAATATTCCAAACAGATACCCATCTGTTCAGCCACCTTTGTGAAAGTCGCCATCCCACTGTTACCATAATCATCATCTGTTCTTATGGCTCCCACCCAGGTCCATCCAAAATGTCTAACCAGTTCTGCTAGTGCCCTGCTCTGGTAGTGGTCACTTGCAATAGTTCGAAGAAATGATGGATATTTGACTTTGTCACTGAGACACTCACAGGTGGCATAGTGACTGATCTAAAAGAAACAATACATTTAGTCATAACACATCCGGTGTAGTTACATTCATTGCATTCATCACCATCTATTATAAAATACAGATCTTATAACATTTTAAAACACTATATTTCAATACCAGTGGAACATACCAGTGGAAGCTTGAATGGTCCAATACCCTTTGATATTGCCATGCATGCTGAAGAAGTTGTGTCTCCTATAATGGCTTGCACTTCAGCATGCTTTGTGCAGGGCCCTTCAACAGATGTTTTCTCATGCCCATTGGCAAGAGCCATAGCTGCTCGAACCCCAACTGCCACTGAGCCACACGTGTCGTAGATCTTGTAGCCTAACAAGACCCCAGGTAGCAAAGTGGAACTGTTATTAATTTCCTCTATTGCGAAGAGCATGGACTGTGCGTACTGGAAGTCTCTGAAATTAAGACTTGTTAAAAAATAAATAAATAAATAAGAAGAAGAAGCAAAAAATCTATAAAAAAAAAACAACAACTATGAATTAATCATATAACATCACATAACATCTTATAGCATACCGATTTACTTACCTGATGCATTTTAGTGGAGGTGGCATGACAGAATATGTCAGTTGCCTGACCTCCCAGCTGCTATGGAAAGAGAAAACCCCTCCAACTATGATGTCCCCGTCTTTCCATAGCTCAGGGTGTACAGGCTCTCCTTGCAGAGTACAGACAGTTTCATTAGCTTTAGAGAAAGTCATGATAGTTATTACCATTTGCAGCATTGCAACCAGTGACTCCATTCACCCATTGAATATAAACTGTCTTATGTCAAATGTGCCAGCACTGATATTTCAGCTAAGGGAAGGCTTTGAGGTTTTTGTAGAGATATTATAATCTGTTGGGAAATGACACAGGTTGACCTCATTTGAGGAGGTGCCACATTTTAACATGATCAGAGTAACGTTGGTGCTTTTTTTTTTTTTTGTATGTTGTGGCATTTAGTCAGTACCCATTTGTGGTTCTGTGTGTGATGTTATAGAGAATGTTTTCTTTTTAACCATTTTTGAATACACGTTTCCAGTTTCTGCCATACATTGAAGCTTTGAATTTGAATGTGCACACAGATATGGTTAAACAGAAATTGTGAACAGAACAGAAATTGTGCACACAAAACATAGACATGAATGTTTAAGAAAAAAATATTTTGTAAACTCTGCAAGTTGGAAATGAATTATCTATGCTCAACAACCAAAATATCACCCACAAATGAAACATGGTAATCCGCTAATATCAGTGGATGACTGAAGCTTGGCGTATGCAACATTTTTCTGCCTGCCATCACACATTGCGCACGGCACTATGACTGCTTTATGATAGTCACCTGACCTACAGAGGGCAGCATGGAGTTGTCATCTTTATATATTTCAAACTCAAATTCATGTGCAAATGCATATATCTTGGTAACTCTAGAATACTGTTCCATCATTAATTAATAACTACAAAGGAACAAATGAGTAATGCACTATTAACCTTCAAGTAACTATTATTATCTAACAAGAAACTCAAATTAGTAAGTAATAGTGCTCAGCTGAATGTGGTAGTTCATTATTAGCTAATCAATAACTTTTTTTTTTTTCTTCATACATTCTGGAAAACTACTTAAAACTACTATATACACAAGTCCATAATTGATGTAAATAATGTGAAGATCATGGTAACACAATATTAATGACTCAAGTACTACTAAATCATTCAAAATGAATTAGAAGTGAAAGTGAATTTAAAGTGAAAAGCATGATAACTCCTTAATATTAACTGAACTCATTGTAAACATTTGAGATTTTTATAAGGTAGTCATAAAATCTTTTAAGTCTCAATGACTTTAAGTCTTACCACATCCTTCTAAAGTAACTACTAATTATTTGGATCAGTATTCCTGTTACATGTGTATGCTGAAGTTATGAGGCGAGTACGGAGATCCACAATGCAACAGGGTTTATTCACAATAACAAGAACACAGGAACAACATACACAGTTTAGCAAACAATAGAACAGACAAGGAGTGCAGGGAAAGTGTCCAACTTAAAGGGAGTGCTGACGAAGAACAACAGGTGCAGGGAATCCGGGGAGAATGGTGGGAAGACTGATGAGGGAGTGAAGACAAGTGCGCGGAACAGGAGGATTCTGGGAAATGGAGTTTGGGACAGACGTGGATGTAACAATTCCAAAGTAAAGATCATGGTGTCCCACTAGTAATAACTCAAGTGTTACCAAATTCATTGGAAGGATTACTATCCAAAATCTTACAAAAACTTCAAAAGCTTATAATAACTTCAGTCATTACTAGGGAGCTATCATGCTTTTCACTTTAGAATACTGATCCAAATAATTAGTAATTCCTTCTGAAGGATTTGGTAATATTTGAGTCATTACTAGTGTGTTACCATTATCTTTACTATTAATTATACATTACACTTTATTTATATTAATTATGAACCTGTATATAGTAGTTCTTAGTAGTCCTGAAAAATAGTAGTTACTGATTAGCTATCAGTGAACTACCACATTCGACTAAGCACCATTATTTACTTATCCGTTAATCAGAGATTATTGTTAGTTAATAGTAGTTACTAGAGTATTAATATTATGTTACTCATTTGTTCCTGTGAAGTTATTCATTAAAGATGGAACAGTGTTCTAAAGTGTTACCGATATCTTTAGACCTTTTCGACCATTCTGATGACAAAATATATGTTATGCGTATTGGGCCTAAATGATATTTGGCATATTCGTAAAACTTACGTAAACATGAGTAAAATCGAATAAAGTGTTTTGCGCAAAAAAGGGCCATCCCTGAAAATTCTTTATAAACCTCAGATCTGATACATACAGACATGTAAAATATACTGGCATTATGGCATATGCAAAAGCTTGCAGACAAATTTTATTGGTGTTCAGAATAGAATAGTTCATCTATAATAAAAAAGGAAATCAGACTACACAAATGTTTTTTTGTTTTTTTTTTAAACTAATTAAACTAATCAAAGTTGTTATTATATATTATTATAACAGATACTATTACCAACATATTATTACCAAAATGCATTGTCATCAGTTTGCCTAAAGAATAGATAACATTCAGATGTTTTGTGGTCAGGAGCAGGTGTGTATTTATTTATTTATTTATTCTCTAACATTTTGAAAACAATATTATGAATACAAAAACGTATTTCAGATCAGCTTTATGAGTGTTTTACACACACACACACACACACACACACACACACAAACCATGCTGCTTGTGTATTATTAATGTGGTTCATTGTGCATGACACTTAGTAGTAAGCAGATAAATAAAGCATACAGTACTTTTGCCTTAATAAGCTAGCTAGAGAAAGAAAAAAAAAAAAAAACATTCAAAATTACATTCAAGCATTTTAGTTATTTTATAACTGAATTACTGCAGCTTTGCATTCTGTTTAACGTGTTCCCCTTCGAAATGGAACATTGCTGAGTCATGGCGTTGACGCTATGTGTCTGATTTTAGATCTGGGGGTCTGAACCGTACTCTTCGGACATACAGGTTTAAGATGCTTAGCCTCAAACTCATAGTGTCACAAGTCCAATCTGAGGAAAAGTTTGTGTTGATAGATCTAAAGGATTCACATTAAGATTCTGACAGGCACATTCACCAAGTGCATGAATGCTGCTCTGGCTCCTCTGCAACTCCAGAGCATCCATGTACTGAATCATAAAGATGATTGGGTGATACTAGCTCAGTCGGAGGAGTTAGAGCCACAGCATTGAAATGTTGTGCTCGCTCACATGAAGCATCTGGGACTATGATTAAACTCCAAGAACCACTTTTCTTAGTGTGGGACTCAACCACAATGCAGGCACTGTCTCCTGCACATGTGGTTTTGATCCTAACCACTGAAAGAAACATCAAGCTAGATCAGAAGCTTTTTGTTTTAGAAATTCAGAGGCTGTTACTTTCCCGTTCTGTTACTTTGAGTCATAAGAGTCATGCTTCGCATGCTACTTGTGCTTCAACTTTGGAACAAGCCAGGGTACCTCAACAGGGCCCTGGCACTATAGGGCCTGTTGTTGTCGCAAGTCTTTCACGATGGACACCTCTTTCACAGGCTAGGGAGCGGTTCTCGATGACTGACCAGCCCACGGTCTTTTGGGGGGACCCTCAACTCTCCTAGGCACAAAAACTGCCACAAGGTGAGGGCAGATTTTCTAGCTCTGAAACACTTCCTTCCACAGCTGAGGGGCTAGCATGTGTTTGTTCATACAGACAACACCACAGTAATCTCTTACATCAATCACCAGGGTGGGCTGCTCTGGGTAGAAGAAAAGTTACTTTCTCTGAGAGCATTCTACATTCTGGGGGATATAGTTCTAGCAAGGGTTTGCCAAAATTGAGTTCACCTCCTTCTAGTGGCATTGTTTGCTTTGGTGGTCACAATAGAGAGAATAATCATGCAGTCGCTAAGCAACTTATAATAATGTAGTCACTAACGATATTGTGGTTAATGAGCAATGTATCTTGTATTGGATGGAAATGCTATCACCCTCTCCTATGAGGCACGTGGAATGGGAAAAGAGGGGTGCACATTTACAAGATGTTTGTGCTGCATCAGGCTGGTCCTCTACGCACACATTCACCTGGTTGAACCGGTTGGACACAGATTTGACTCAGGATCTCGAGTCCTTGAGGGTTGACCCAAGTCCAGTCTGCACTTAACAATCTTCTGTGCTTATACACAGCCTTTTGGGCAGGTTCTGTTACCCGGGGCATGGTGACATTGGTATTAAAATTCCCATAGCGTCAACGGCATGACGCAGCATTGAAGTTTCACTTTGAATGGAGAATGCATGACATTTTTACTATGTCAATATATAATAATAAATAGCCAGTTTTATCAGTGAACCTTTGAAGAAGCTTTACCCATTAAAAGTTTTTTAGAGTTCATGTCAGGTTTTAGTAAAATTATGTAGCACTTAGGAATGAATATACAAAACAACATCCCATAACTTGACGCTAAAATAGCAAATATCTCCACAGCTACAGTGAATTTTCCAGGAGAACTAACATAAGCTGGGATAAAAGTGATCCATACAGCACAGAATATAAGCATACTGAATGTAATGAATTTGGCTTCATTGAAATTGTCAGGCAGCTTGCGAGCAAGAAAAGCCAGAATGAAGCACAAGACAGCCAATAGGCCAATATAACCCAGCACAGCCCAGAAACCAACTGCTGAACCTGAATCACACTCAAGTATGATTTTGTCATTGTACTTACTCATGTTTTTGTAGGGAAATGGGGGTGACATTGTTAACCAAAGAACACAAATAAGTACTTGTATAAGAGTAAAGGCAAAAACACTCAGTCTCTGTTGAGGAGGCCCAAACCATTTCATGACATTACTTCCTGGAAGTGTAGCCTTGAAGGCCATTAACACAACAATTGTTTTCCCCAGAACACAGGAGATACAGAGGACAAAAGTGATCCCAAACACTGTGTGACGCAACATACAGGACCACTCAGTGGGCCGACCAATGAAAGTAAGTGAACAGAGAAAACACAAAGTGAGTGAGAAGAGCAGCAAAAAGCTCAGCTCTGAGTTGTTAGCTCTTACTATTGGTGTATGTCTGTGGTAGAAGAAAATCAACCCAATTGTGATTGTGAGAAATCCACCACACAAAGAGAATGTCACAAGTATATTACCCATTACTTCTTTAAATGTTAAGAATTCAATGTTTTTGAGTTCACATCGTGTTCTGTTCCCATTTGATTTGTACTCAAGAGGGCATGTAACGCATGTTACTGCATCTGAAAGCATAGACAAATTAAAGAGAGAAAACAACATCATTTCAAGACAATGCAAAACCATGCAGACATTGGGTTGACCACACAGAAACATGACGAGTATCACTGTTAATGAGAGAGGCTTGTTTATCTCACTTGTGGTGTTGCTGAACTCTCCATCTGCACAGTCGATGCAGTCAAAGCAGCAGATGGGTTTTCCTTTCATGAAGGCCCTCCGAGTGCCTGCAAGACAGGTCTCACTACACACAGACAGAGGGACCTAAAACATACACACACAAGCAAAAATGTACATCATCGTAGTCTGCACTACATAAAATCACTGTGCACTAATCTATTTAACATAAAGCTTATGACTGATTATTATTATTATTATTATTATTATTTACCTTTTTCTGGTTTCCTGCCCAGATTGCATCAATGTCATCTTTCATTTGAATCTGTTGTCCCTCTGGCTTGGATGCATCATACAAGCCAATTGACTCAAATGTTATTATTCCTTCATAGTTCATCTGCCAGTTAACCAGTGTATAACGTGCAACTGGGTCACCACGATCATCAAAATAAACGTTCTCTCCATTTTTGGTTGTAAAGTTCACTTGAGTGAGATAATGCAACACCTGCAAAGAATGGTGGCTTAATAATAAGAACTGATGTTTTGAATTACAGAAAATTACAGAGCAGAAATTCAAAAGAACACACCTGCCAAGGCTGTATTTTCCCATTCTCTGCACATGTCTTGTTGGGGAATGGCCCCTTCCCTTTCTCACAAGTCAGCAGTGCTTCTATTGCATGAGCGACAGCATACACTGCCTTGTAGACATTGTTTAGAAGACTAGCATCAGATACATCTGTGAAACGTGTGTTTGTATTAGCTAGGGACTCCTCTCCATTGCATATCTTAGAGACATTGTGTGTGTTTGGATTTAAAATGCAGTCAAACATGCTTTCCCACAGCTCAACCAGTCCTGTGTTACCTAACCTCAAGGAGGGACGGCTACTCACAATAAACTCCCTCAATCCAGGAATGTATGCATTTGGCACAGCAAAGCCTATTGCTCCCCCTACAACAGCATAGTTCATTGGGGTTGCTACATATCTGTAAGTAATCCAGCCCTCACTTCCAACCCACTGATAGCCAGTTATATTTTGGTAGTAAAGCTCTTTTATGAGGATGTCCAAATCATTGCCATCTGCAAAAGCTACTATGACTTTAGATGTTGATTTTTTAATTACGTTTGTGACTTCCAAAAACTTCTCTCTTGAATCAGTTCTGTAAATGGCCATGGAGTATTCAACACAAATGCCTTCTTTCTCTGCTGCTTCTAAAAAAGTGGCCATTCCATTGTTGCCGTAATCTCCCCTGCTTCTCACAGCCCCAACCCAGGTCCAGCCAAAATACTTGACTAGTTTAGCCAGTGCTCTGCTCTGGTAGTAATCACTGGGAATGGTCCTGAAGAAGGATGGATACTGTTGTCTGTTACTAAGACATGCACAAGTTGCTGAATGGCTTAGCTGAAACGACACAAAAAAGGTTTATAAATGGCATTCAAATTATTAGGCTCTTTCGTTAAAACTATAATAGAAGGATTACTGTCTGAGACTAGATGAGCAGTAGACCCAAAACTGTGCTTTTTGCACATGTAAATGCTTAAATGAATTAATTCTTGTAAAAAGACAGTTTGTGATGTTTAAACATGGATAAACATTCACATAATTTTATCCTGGAGACCAAGAATAACAATTACATCATTATAACAGAATAATAAATAAAACACTAATTTAAACAAATTGTGTATGTATATATATATATATATATACACACACACACACACACACACACACACACACACACACACACACACACACACAACCACACATTTATTTAATCACTTACCACAGGGATCTTAAATGGACCCATGGTCCTTGCAATGTCTATTGTGGATGTTGATGTAGTTTCTCCAATGACAGCTTGCACAGTAGAGGGACTTACGCAGCTCTCTTCTGCTTCCATTTGTCCATTGATCAGAGCTAACGATGCTCCCATAGAGAGAGGGATACTTGGGCAAGAGCCATAGACACGGTAGCCTAGCACAAAGCCAGGAAGAAGATCTGGGCTGTTGTTTATTTCCTCAATGGCAAAAAGCATTGTCATTGCATACTGCAGCTCTCCAGGATCAAGACTGAAAATGGAAGATAGCTTTGTTTTCTTCAGTGAAGTCATCCATTACATTAGTTGTTACTCTGTCATTATATTAAATTACAAATCTTTGTAAACAAGCCTTTCTTTTTGAGTAATATGAAATTAATATTGTCATTATCTTACCCATTACACCGGATGTTTCCTGGATTGGTTGTGAGCGTTGGATTTACATCAACTGGATTTTGGTGGAATGAAAAAATGCCCCCAATAGAGACGTTACCTTCTTTTGAGAAATGAAGGAGTTCATCTGTCCCATAAGCTTTACATTTAGGTTGTGCAGCACTCACAGTACAGGTGATAATCATTAAAGTGGTTGCAACCAACACCATGACTCTGCAATAGGTCAATGCCTTTTTGAAGTTGAGGATGTGTGTTGAGTAAATCATTGTTTTATGTATATATTGTCTGAGCCCAACATTAGGCTTACATTATGCATGTTTACCATCTCTGGCCAATAATACAAGCAATTAAGATGACTGACAGAAAAACAACACAATAAGCTTTGTTTTACTTTGCTTTGGTCCAATCCCAGACCTCCTTAACCTTAACATGAAGAAAACATAGAGAAATGTATAGCTTGAAAAATAATAATAATAATAATAATATATATATATATATATATATATATATATATATATATATATATATATATATATATATATATATATATATTGCCCCCCCCCACACACACACACAGACTACTCTACCTATGTGATGCTCACAAAGAGATAACAAAGAGAGAAAAAAATAATTACTTATAAGCCATACATTTGCTTTTTCAATGTGCATGTTCACAATCCATTATAGCCTACACTGATTTATAAATGATCAAATATAAAACAATTCCAGAGACACTTGTTTGCTGTACCAATTAGTTAATTATAATTATGTCTTTAACAGCTAATGTTTGCATTAGAGGTCATGAATGGTAATTTTAGTTTGTTAAAATTTATATCTCCTCAGCCAAATGATATTGCTTATAGCAGTTTGGAATTATACTTTTTTAAAAATATATTGTTTCAGTCTTTTGCTTGTATGTAACTTTAAAAAAAGATTTATTTTCAGCTGATTGTATTGATTTCTTTTTTTTTTTTTTTTCATTATTTTATTACAAAAAAATAGTGTTCATTAGTTACACATATAAGTAAACAACTTAAAATGTATATTGAGCACATCATCATGATTACTTAGCATTTTCTTTAGGAAAATTGCATCCTGTGTTTTCACTTTACTTCACGAGTTCACATAAACATATAATTAAATAGAGAAAAGTAATGCGTATTTGGCATGCTGTCCAGGGTAGGGATGGGTATCGTTAAGGTTTTAACGGTATTACTACTCTTACTGATACTGCTTATCGATCCGGTACTTTAACGGTATTCTTATCGGTACTTTTTGTTTTTTTATATATATATATATATATATATATATATATATATATATATATACTGTATAAGAGCTGAATTAACTTTGCTTTATATTATATGTGACCCGATCTGGCGAAATGAGTCGGAAGTCGCAACGTTCTATTTTAAGATATGGGCCGATAATGTGGAAAAACAATGAAAATATTGATTTTTATTTTTTTTTTAAGCTAATTTCAAAGAACAGACTTTCAAAAATAATCTCCCAAAGTTTCGTAGTCCAGATAATTGAGTAAAGGTATTTAAATGGCTATTAAATTTGACATGGTTTTACTAAATTCGCTGGAAATTGACTTCTCAACTCCTCTCGTCACTTATGCAGCATTTCCCGGTATCCCCTGAAACGTCATTATCTCTGCTCTACAAATATGGTGTTACACGTTGTATAGAACCAATCAAAAAGCTTAGAAATGTAAACACACTGACCTAAATGCTGATTTTTAACAATGGGAAGCCCCGTTTCGAATGACAGGCACGCGATCGGTCCAGCCATCCTCCTGTCAGACTAGCGCGCCTTATAAAATAAAACTCTCATTTGCATGTCTCTCTTTAAAAGACAATAAAAATTGAATCCATATAGGTAGCACAAAAAATCTTTTTGCATACAAAACCAGAGACTTTAAGCTTTCATATCAAGCCTCCAACATGCTTCTGTTGCGTTGTTTTCACCCTCTAATGAGTCTGAGTAATATGCGTTTACAACAAAAACAGCACAGCCGCTAACTGAATACAAGTATGTATATTTCACGTGCTCATAACTTCATGAAAAATGCACAGATCATAAAAATGGCACATCAATATTTAAAGCAGACTCTCAAGATTAAAATGAATCCAAAATCAATATAATATATTGCGTTGATCACAAGATATTACTCACGGATTGATTTAACATACTTGGCTAAAAACATGTCTCTCATCTCTCCGGGATGCAGTGTGTATCCAATGTTCCCGGACCCATCCATGTTCGTTTTCCAACGTGGAATAACACAAAATAGATATCATTTTAAAGCTTAGAATCTCATCTTTTTAAGGCATCTAACCATTTTGAAAAACTCCTGAGGAGTGCTGAGAAGCACCTCTAAACCGGAGTTTACCGCCCGTTGGCGCCACCTGGCTGCAGAAAAAATGAACAACAATTTTTCAAACTATTCTTTATGCTATCACCATGAAATTTGAACCAGATGCAGCTCACATATAGGAGAGCATCACCAAAAAATATTTTTTTAGGGATCTTATTGTGTTCCTGAGTTATTCCATGTCAAATAAAAAAAAAGAAAAATAATTAAAAAAATATATATATATATTTTTGTCTTTTATCAGCTGTTTCTCAGCAAGAAAATGTCCAAATGTAATGTAATTTATATTTTCTTAAAATTTTAAATGTTTTCTATCAAATGATACCTACCTTTTGACTCCTTGCTACAGTTTTGGAGTTATGAGTCTTTACTTTTGTGTGTGTCGCTCAGGAAAAAAAAAAAAAGCCTTCAGGTCTTAAAGTGTTAATTCAAATAAATACTTTCAAATAATTTGAGCTTCAGCCTGGTTTAGCATTTATATATATAAAAATGTCTTTGGTCAAATTAAGCTGTAAAATAAATAGTTTATCCCTTTTAATGCAATGGATTTTGAAAGATATCAACAAAAAAACGGGCAAAAAACTTTAAAAGCGATTTTCTCAGGTTTTCAATTTGAAAAAGAGGGCAGACAACCATCATTCAAATGGGTATATCTTTAAAACCATTCAAGGTATGACTTTGACTAGGGTATCATTTTAAAGCTTATTGTCTCATCTTTATATCATTAATACCAAAATCTCAATTTTGAAATTTGGGTCACTGTGACTCATTTTGCTGGATCAGGTCACATATGGTGTCTGGCATTTTTGGTGTTTTATATAATATACAGTAAGAACATGAACAAAGAAACAAAGTAAAACAAACTGACAAATACAATAAAACAAAGATACTGTCACAGAACCCTTGTTTCCCTGGACTCCATTTCCCATAATCCTCCTGTTTCATCACCTGCACTCACTTCCCTCGTCAGCTCATCATCGTCACTCATCACCTGCACCTGGACTCTATTGTCAGCACTCCCCATATATTGCACTCACTCCCTTCACTCCTCGTCCGTTCTCTGTTTTGTTAAGATGTATGTTTGGTGATCTCTGCCTTCTGTTTAATAAATGTATTGTTCGTATTGTGGAAATCCGTATCAGCCTCATCTCTGCACCAGCGTACGTAACAGAAGAACGGACCAATACCGACCGGATTTTCCACAGGAAATAAAAATGGAGATTTTCACCGGCTCCCTGGATCCAGCTCCTCCAACGCCTCTCACCCTGACAGCCAGCGATCGCCTTATCGGGCTCCTGCAGGTAGGTCGTTCGCTGGAGAGGTATGCGGAGGAGTTCGTAGAGCTCGCTTATTCGACAGATTGGTCGGATGCTCAGTTGATCGACCTGTTTTTGGATGGACTGGATGAGAACACCATTCGCTTTATGGAACCTAACGATTATGTTTCCTTAACTGATGCTATAAATTTAGTTTTGTATTTAAATTGCTCCGAATTCTTAGTCCAAGAGGTTCAGAATGTTGGGTGTTCCTCTCGTCCAGTCCTTCCAAAAACACGGTCAGCCCGGCCAGTCTGCCAAGCTCCGGCTTCCTCCGCATACCCTTCCAGCGAACTCCCTGCCTGCCCCATGCTGGACCCACATTCCTCTACTGGGCCCAGTAAGCGGAGGAGGAGGAAGAAAGCGGCTCCAGTCTCTCCAGAGCCCGCTCCAGTATCCCCAGAGCCCGTTCCAGTGTCTCCAGAGCCCGCTCCAGTGTCTCCAAAGCCTGCTTCAGTATCTCCAGAGCCCGCTCCAGTGTCTCCAGAGCCCGCTCCAGTGTCTCCAGAGCCCTCTCCAGTGTCTCCAGAGCCCGCTCCAGTATCTCCAGAGCCCGCTCCAGTCCCCACAGAGCCAGCTCCAGTGCCTGTGGGGATTTTAATTGTATTTGAGGGGATGAACGAGCCCTCTGCTCCAGCCGCCGCCGCCGAGCCTGCCGCTCCGCCGCCGCCGAGCCTGCCGCTCCGGCCGCCGCTGCCGAGCCTGCCGCTCCGGCCGCCGCTGCCGAGCCTGCCGCTCCAGCCGCCGCCGCCGCCGAGCCAGCCGCCGCCGAGCCAGCCGCTCCAGTCGCCGCCGAGCCAATCGCTCCAGCCGCCGCCGAGCCAGCCGCTCCAGCCGCCGCCGAGCCAGTCGCTCCTGCCACCACCGAGCCCTTTATTATGATGAACTTTGCTCTAAAAGTCTCTTATTCAAAGACTGTTTTCCCTCCCTGCCTCCCTCTCCCGCCTCCTCCCACTAATGTACTCACTGCACCTCCACCTCAAGCCCCCTCGCCCAGATCTCCACCTCGGACCTCTGGGCGATTACCTTCACCCCGGCTCCAACCTCCCTCTGCTCCACCGTTGCCCATCAGTCCACCAGCTTCACCAGTATCCATCCTGCCTCCACTCACACCTTGGTCATTCATCAGCCTGCCCTCCCCTCTGGACTGCACTCCTCCGTCTCCGCTCCGTCACTCCGTCCCTCGGATTCAGTTGGCCTCCTCACTCCCCCGGTGTTCGTTTTGTTGGCTGTCCTCCAGCTTCCTCTGCGGCCTTCTGGAGCCCCGGCTGCGCTTCGGTCGGCGGAAGCCTACGGTTCCGCCATCACCCGCCAGTCCTTCAGCGACGCCTGGGCTCAACGCCTCGAAGGCTTCGGCTCCTGACCCGCCATGGCTGCCCGCTGCCCCTGACCCGCCATGGCTGCCCGCTGCACCTGACCCGCCATGTATGCCCGCTGCATGTCTGCCCGCTGCACCTGACCCGCCATGTCTGCCCGCTGCACCTGACCCGCCATGTCTGCCTTCAGCCCCTGACCCGCCATGGCTGCCTTCAGCCCCTGACCCGCCATGGCTGCCTTCAGCCCCTGACCCGCCATGGCTGCCTTCAGCCCCTGACCCGCCATGGCTGCCTTCAGCCCCTGACCCGCCATGGCTGCCTTCAGCCCCTGACCCGCCATGGCTGCCTTCAGCCCCTGACCCGCCATGGCTGCCTTCAGCCCCTGACCCGCCATGGCTGCCTTCAGCCCCTGACCCGCCATGGCTGCCTTCAGCCCCTGACCCGCCATGGCTGCCTTCAGCCCCTGACCCGCCATGGCTGCCTTCAGCCCCTGACCCGCCATGGCTGCCTTCAGCCCCTGACCCGCCATGGCTGCCTTCAGCCCCTGACCCGCCATGGCTGCCTTCAGCCCCTGACCCGCCATGGCTGCCTTCAGCCCCTGACCCGCCATGGCTGCCTTCAGCCCCTGACCCGCCATGGCTGCCTTCAGCCCCTGACCCGCCATGGCTGCCTTCAGCCCCTGACCCGCCATGGCTTTTGAACCTGCCCTGGAGACCTCCACTCCAGTTTGCTCCTCCCCCTGCACCAGCTTGAGGTCTCCAGGGCGCCCGCCCCCCTCCCGGTTGTTTCATCTACGGCGCGAGGACGCGCCTACCGGGAGGGGGGGGTAATGTCACAGAACCCTTGTTTCCCTGGACTCCATTTCCCATAATCCTCCTGTTTCATCACCTGCACTCACTTCCCTCGTCAGCTCATCATCGTCACTCATCACCTGCACCTGGACTCTATTGTCAGCACTCCCCATATATTGCACTCACTCCCTTCACTCCTTGTCCGTTCTCTGTTTTGTTAAGATGTATGTTTGGTGATCTCTGCCTTCTGTTTAATAAATGTATTGTTCGTATTGTGGAAATCCGTATCAGCCTCATCTCTGCACCAGCGTACGTAACAGATACAAATGAAATAAAGTGCTTTCATTTGTTCATGTGTTCAGGTAAGTAATATAGGCCTAGCCTATAAAAGAAATTGAAGTAAAGTAACCAAATGTAAAATAACACTGCATGGTTTTCACAGTATAAATTAATAGATTAATGCTTATTAAAGCTAACTATATTCAGATGAAGAGCTGTGAGTGATTTTCTCTTTGCATTTTCTTGTTTGATTAACACTGATGGCACAATCATCAGAAGGTGACTGCTGTCACTTTAAGACGATAGATATTAACACACATCGGATTTTCTCCCAGCTGTTCATGTACACTTACGATAGAAACTGCGTTTAAGTAGCTAAACACGCACCAATCCGGTTATTTTAACATATATTTGTGTGCATTTGATCGTTTGGACATGCACCTGAAGCCCAACGTGTAATTTGTTTGTCTATTTGCCATCCGTTTTGGAGCGCGCGCACACAATTCAGCCCGAGGAACAGCGTCTCTTGCACGGTTTTAATGTGCTTTCAACGTTTTAAAACATTGATAATTATCAAACATTTACTGCAATTTAGCAACAGTAAAGACTGGATTTTACAACAATCACCGACTGTGCTGATTCTGACGTTAAGTTTGGGTTTAGGGAGGAATGAACGCGCACAGCTGTGAATAGAAGGTGTGCTAGACAAAACGCGGCTAGTTTTTAATAGTTTTACCTCAGGTATCTTCTTTCTGATCCTTGGAAGCCAAAATCGAAATAAAAAATAAAATAAGCATAATATCACAGACCTAAAGTGTAAGCAGACGTTTAGTTGTTTAGTCCTCTCCTCCATCGTCACCATAAGCAGGGCTTTCATGTGAGCGGCTGCGCGCTTGTTGCAAAGGACTTTGGGGTTTGGATGCCCACAGCACACTGGATTTTATTTAGCGTGCTGGATCCTTGGATATTAAAGTGTACTCAGGTAACTCAACTTCTCTAAAAGTGTGTGTTGGAGTCAAACAAAGTGCCCTTTCTTTTTATAGTTCTTAGACATTGCTCGCACTCCTTTGCATAAGCCAAGTATCCACTAGAACCACAACAAAAACATGAGTGTGCATGCACAGACGGTGCTTGAGGTTTTGGAGTAGTCTTTGCGGTAGACGTGATTCTTTTGTTGTTTGCGCTGATGAGCCTTTTGTTGAATTTAAATAGCTTCCACAGGAATGCTCCGCTCTCCTATGGCCTTTGTTTGTTCTAATGCAGACACGACTCGGGTAGCAGTTGCAATAGCTTCTACCAATGTGGGGTTAGGTCTTAGGAGCAGTCTCTCATGAATCTGGGGATCAGACACATGCTTAATGATTTGCAGTGATGTGCAAGTTACTTCAAAACTGTAATACATTATACATTACTTGTTACTTGTATTTTAAAGTAATTCTTTACCTTACAATATTACTGTCTCAGAATTGTAATGCGTCACATTACTCCTGTATTACTTTTGAGTTACTTTCACCAAAAGTAGAACTTAACATTCTAAAATGACAAAATGTACTGCAGAGCATTTTACATCCAGTAGAGGGCGATATGATGCAGCATAATGACTGTGGGCTATCCAGGCTACTAACAATATAGCTTATAATTGGCAAAGTCAAGGCTCTAGACAATGCAAGAAAGGATGACAGACAGAATCACAAACGATCCAAGTCTGTTAAATGTATGGTAGAGGTAAAGTGATTATCTGACAAACTCAGTAATGCGCATACGCCCATCTCGCTAATGTACAGTCTTCTTCTTTACCCATTATCCACTTTTCCACTGGCCAGCGTGAGCACAGAGGCCAAAATCATGCCGCGTTTCCATTGTCAGGCCAGTAGCCTTGTGGTCCTCCTGTAAGACCCACCCTAAATACGCCTTCACTGGACTATGTCACACAATACAAAGTTACACCAGTGAGAGGGAGATGAATGAAATAAATCGCTACACAAATATATCAGAAGCTGTCATTTAGTCTTTATTTACAAACTTGGACACCACACGCGGCTATTGACTGACCACGAACAGGTAATAGAACTTACTTGCGGCATTTTTCATTCATTAAAGTCCACTGTCTAATAAAAAATTCCTGATAATTTACTCACCCCCATGTCATCCCAGATGTCCATGTCCTTCAGTAGACTTCAATTGGCCCCAAACGGTTGAAGGTCAAAATTACATTTTCAGTGCAGCTTCAAGGGGCTTTAAACGATCCCAGATGAGGAATAGGGGTCTTATCTAGTGAAACGATCTGTCATTTTCGAAAAAAATGAAAATGTATATGCTTTATAGACACAAATGATCGCATCACAAGTGCTTCCTCCAGACCGTGATTCTGTATTCTTCAAAAAGCTTACGCTGAATGTCCTACACCTTCTCTATTCAACTTACGGAACGGACATTCAGCGTAAGCTTTTTGAAGGTCTGGTGGAAGCACTTGTGATGTGACACTGAAACTGTAATTTTGACCTTCAACCGTTTGTGGCAAAATTGAAGTGCACTATAAGGAGAATAATCCTAGAATGTTTTCATCAAAAACCTTAATTTCTTTTCGACTGAAGAGAGAAGGACATGGACATCTTGGATGACATGAAGGTGAGTAAATCATCAGGAAATTTTAATTCAGAAGTGAATTAATCCTTTAAGGTCTCGTGGCTGTTTTTTTTTTTTTTTTTTTTAACAATTAAATTTTGGGCTAAAAGTTTGTTGTAACGCAAGCGTTACTGAACACGTGTCAAGTAAAATATAACTGAAAATTGATTAGTAATGCCTTACACTACAGCAAAAACAAGTGTGGGAATGGAGAATTCAGTGTAGTGTCACGTAATATAGATACAGATAACCTCGTTGCCAACTTGTTGTACTATTGTTTAACTTTAATTACCAATTAAAGACACACTGGCACAATAATTCCTTCATTAATCACATTAAGCACAACAGAGGATGTATTTCCTCCGTCAATTAAGGAAGTACAACCTGTCAAGGGGAATCATGTGTAAATTTTACAGGGCTACAATTGAATCGGTCCTGTGCTCATCATTCAGTGTTCGGTACAGTTCCACCACTCAAGAAGATAGGTATAAGCTTCAGAATGTGGTCAGAATGGCTGAATGCATTATAGGGACTGATTTACCCTCCCTTCAGGATCTGCATTTGTTATGTGTCATGAAACAGGTAGAGAAAATTGTCTATAACCCTCATCTTCCTGCACACAAGCTTTTCAGACTTTTACCTTCTGGAAGGCATTATAGTTTAGTTAAATCAAGGGCTAACGGATTTCGGAATAGCTTTTTCCAGTAGCCATAAAGACTTTTAATCTTATCTGATTTATATTTATGTCATTTTTTTTCTCCCTCTCTTGTGTAATATCGTAATTAAGGGCAATATCTGTTAATAATTTTTATGCTGTTGTGTAGTTGTATGTAAAGCATTTTATATTGGTATCTGCAAGTATTACAATACAGCACATATACATGTGGAACGATTGATACCAGTGAAAAATTCCTTGTATGTTATGCATACTTGTCCAATAAAAGCTGATTTGATTTGATTAATCACTCTTTATTCCCGACTGAACTCTCTCCATATGTACACATTCTTGTCTACTCTTATGCTCACTCTTTTCTAGTCCTATATCTCTCCCTAGTGTTCATACTTTGTAATAAGAGTCTATGTAGACAACACAGTGGGAGAATAGTTGCCAAACCCTGCTTTTGAACAACACTTCGGAATTCCAGAAAATGACAGTACAGAAGATCAAAAGAACACACCTGTCAAGGCTGGATTTTCCTTTTCTCTTGTTGGGGACCCTCCCCTTCTCACAAGTTATCAGTCATTCTATAGCAACAGGATGTGTGCTGCCTTGTAGACAATATAAATAAGACTAACATCAAACACATCTGTGAAATGTGAGCTTATATTTGCAAGGGACTCCTCTCCATTGAATATCTTGGAGGTATTGTGTGTGTTTGGAATTAAAGTACAATCAAACACACTTTCTCAGAGCTCAATCAGTCATATGTTACCTGGTTTCAACTAACATGAAATTAATATTATACTGTATCTTACTAATTATCACTAATGTTTCCTGGAATGGCCTTGAGTGTTGGATTTACGCCAGCTAAATTTTGATCATAAGTTCATCGGTTCTGTAAGCTTCGGGCTAATTTTAGACTGCTCAGTAAAGGTGACAATATTCAAAATGGTTCTAAGCAACAATTTGACTTGCGTCAGGTTCAGGTTGTGTTGAGCAAATTTTGATTTATATATATTTAAACTGAGTGTGGAACATTAGGACTCATTTATTGCATGATTACATGTTTGCCATCTTTGTCAAAAAGTAAGCATTTAAGAAGACTGAAAGAAGAAACTGTGCTCTTAGATTCTGTTTCAGTGGGTCCAATCCCAAACCACCTTTAAGGCCTATCTTTACTGACTTCACTAAATTAGGTAATCGCAAATCCATATACATTGTTACAAATATGCTTCAATAGACAGACACTAGTAACACTTTTATTTATATAATTGTGTTTGTATTTTACTTTTTCAACTGATAGTACAGTGCTAGTGCTTTAGGCACCAAAAAGTTGTTCCTTGTGGTTTAATTTATTTGTGTGTTTGTTTGTTTCACTTAGTAGACTTGTTAGTATGTCATATTTATTTATTTATTTATTCAAATTTCATAACGATTGTTGTAGGTTAATGGTTTTTAAAAGGCTTTTTTTATCGTTTTCTTAGATATTGCAATTGGTTTATTTTATGTCTCCTAATACATGGTGTCTACTACAGATGTAGGCCTAACTCTCTCTAAATAAACCATTTTGATAAAAAGAGATCAACTTGAAAATTATTATATTCTTATTTTAGTGTAATGAAACATTCTCTTGCTATGGGATTTCATAATTTAATAAATTCATGCATAAAATATAGTGAATCAGATAAGTACATAAGCTGCGGTTTTCAGAAAAAATAGTTCCCCAAGTGCAGTATGTTCAGATCTATGCTTTTTATTTTATTTATTTATTTATTTATTTATTTTTTATGGGGTAGGTCTCATATTAGAAGGTTGTTTTTTTTTATTATTATTATTTGAATTAATAAAGTGTAACCTTACATTTGTATTTAAAGTTAAATTCCATGGTTCTAGTGTAAATTGCTTTGAGAGTGGATAATACATTTATTGTGATTTATTATGGGTTTTGCCCATGATATGTTTCCTTGTGTTTTGCTCTGGCTTGAGTAAGATAATGTAGCACTTTGGTGTAAATATACAAAATAACAAACCAAAACTAGAAGCTAAGATGGCAAATATCTCCACAGCCACAGTGAATTTTCCAGGAGAACTGACATAAGCTGGGATAAATGTGATCCAAACAGCACAAAATATGAGCATACTGAATGTGATGTATTTGGCTTCATTGAAGTTATCTGGAAGCTTTTGAGCCAGAAAAGCCAAAATGAAACATAGGACAGAGAGCAACCCTATATAAACCAGTACAGCCCAGAAACCTATAGCTGAGCCTAGATAACATTCAAGTATTATTTTATCTAATGAATGAGTAATATTTTTATATGGCATTGGAGGGTCTAATACCAGCCACAGGGTACATATTATTACCTGAAAAAGAGTACAACAGAAAACGCTAATTCTTTGTAAAGGCAATGAACACTGAGGGACACTTGATCCAGGCACTGTGGCCTTGAAGGCCATTACCACTGCTATTGTCCTTGCCAGAACACAAGACGTACAAAGGGCAAAAGTGATCCCGAATGCTGTGTGACGCAACATACAGGACCACTCAGTAGGTTTACCAATAAAAGTAAGTGAACAGAGAAAACACAGAGACAATGAGAAGAGAAGCAGGAAGCTCAGCTCTGCATTGCTGGCCTTCACAAGAGGTGTATCTATGAAGTTGTAAAACACCAGTGCAACTGCAATTGTTAAAGACACCCCGGTTAATGAGAATGCAGACAAAAGTATCCCCATGTTTTCCTTGAATGAAAGGAACTCCACCTTCTTGAGAACACACATACTGTGGTTTTCGTTTGACCAGTACTCTAAAGGACATTTGATGCATTCAGCAGAATCTAAAAAGACAAACAGAGCATAGCATTATAATGTTTTCCTTTTACATTCAGCATAATCTGGTATATATGGCATTGTGTGAATATGTACATCCATTTATATATGTGTCTTTCATTTATTTGCATATTAAATGTGTTTATGTCTCTTTGTATCAAAGTGACCGTCATCTTACCAGTAGTGTTGCTGATTTCTCCAGAAGGGCACCGCAAACATTCAAAGCAGCACACTGGTCTCCCTTTGATCACAGCTTGTCTGAAACCTAGCTGGCATCTCTCACTGCACACTGAGCTTGGTTTCTGCCGAGCACATTACATTGCACATTCTTATTTTGTTTTACTTCTTTTGAGTTTTTTCTTATATAACTGACACATATAAGGCACTCAACATACTAATGTTATTTTGTACATACCAGGTAACTGTCTCCTTCCCAAATAATATTGATAGAATTCATGACAAACTGCTGTTCACTGGGTAGTGAGGCATCATAGTGTCCTACAGTGATAAAATTAGTTTCCCCTGCTCCATTTTTCTGCCAGTTTATTAGCTCATATCTTGCCGTAGGGTCTCCATTTTTGTCAAAGTATACTTTCTGACCTGAGGTCATTGTGAAATTCACATTTTGGAGGGAATGCAGTACCTGTTACCATTTTTAAAACTCTGTTAAAATGTGTTGTTAATAATAATAATAATAATAATAATATATATATATATATATATATATATATATATATATATATATATATATATATATATATATATATATATATACACATACACACACAGTTTCCTCGTATTTACTTACTTGGCTGGAAACCATTAAATCCTTATTTCCACATGTTATATTTTCAGGTGAACTGTTTGAGGTTTTGCAAGCCATTGTGTTATGAAGTGCATAAGCTATAGCGTAGACTGCCTTATATACATTATTTGAAATCCTTAGCTCAGATACATCCGTGAATGCATTACTCACATTACTCAGATTTTCAGATCCATCACAAAACTTTTCATACTCAACTTCAGAACTGATTGTTGAAGAGAGACGGCATCCAAATGTCATCTCCCAAAATTCCCTCAGTAGAGCATTTGAAGGGTTCTGAGATGGATGAACCTTAAGCAGGAATTCTTTCAGGCCTGGGATTTTTGACTTGCTAATTGTAAAACCAACTGCTCCACCAAGAACTTTTGAAACTCTCTCTGTTGCTAAGTATCTCGCTGTTATCCAGGATTCACTGCCTACCCACTGTAGCCCAGTTACATTTTGTCTGATAATTTCTTCCAGTAACACATCCATTTCACCCTGTGCCAGAAATGCCACAAGAACTTTAGCAGTGCCTCTTTTTATTACTTCAACAACCTTAGCAGTCTTCTCTTTGGAATTTGTCCTTGATATGGCCTCTGAATACTCAATGCATACTCCTTCTCGCTCAGCTACCTCTACAAAGGTTGCCATGCCATTGTTTCCATACTCATTATCACTTCTCACTGCTCCAACCCATGTCCAGCCAAAGTGTTTGACTAGCTGGGCCAGTGCTCTGCTCTGGTAGTAATCACTGGGAATAGTCCTGAAGAAAGAAGGAAACTGCTTTCTGTTGCTCAGGCAGGCACAGGTAGCAAAATGGCTAATCTGAAAACAGATAAAAGTAACAGGAAAACATACTTATTTTTATCCACATATATCTTACAATAGGACACATTTATGTATATTTATTTCACCACAGGAATCTTGAAGGGCCCTGTTGCTCTGGACAGTACAATGGTTGAGGAAGACTCAGATTCTCCAATAATAGCTTTAACTGATGTTTTTCCAGGGCAGGTGTGTTCTGCTGTCAACTCCTGACCATTTATCAGAGCCACTGATGACCTCATAGAGGCTAATGTGGAACCACAGCTGTCATATATTTGGTATCCAATCGAAATGTTTGGGAGTAACGTCTGTTTGCTGTTAATTTCCTCAATGGCAAAGATCATGGTCTGAGCAAAGCGGAATTCTCTCAAATTAAGGCTAATTTGTTTGGAGAGAGAGAGAGAGAGAGAGAGTTTAAAAAAAAATAAAAAAATAAATATATATATATATATATATATATATATATATATATATATATATATATATTGCAGGGTTATTGGAAATATTAACTAATGTCTTGTTTCTCAAAATAAAATCTATTACATGGGACATATATATTTACATTGTTAAATTAATAAAATAGAAGCCTAGAAGTAGAAGTCGCTAACCTGGTGCACAATAGACGATGAGGTTTTTCTGTAAATGATTGCATTTCCAAATTTATTTTGCTGTGAATTGAAAAAGCTCCTCCGATGATAATGTCTCCATCCTTGGAAAGCAGGGGGTACTCTGGTTGCCCTATAATACTACAGTTAGTCGTTTCCCCTTTTGTTTTAATGCTGCAGAGCAGCAAGAACCCAAAGACAAGCATCACAAAGACTCTGGGCCCTCCCTTACTCTTCTGATGATGATGCGTTTGTTTATATAGTCTTTGTTAGGCTCCTCAAGAGCACATAATGAACAAATGTATGTAATCGTGGTGATTTTTTTTTTTTTTTTTTTAAATCTGACAAACCTCACTGAAAATATAATGCAGACCAAACTGTAAATGGTGGAAATATAAAAGTTGTTTTCTCAAAATTAGGAGGTTTCATTGAAAATCACATGAGCTGGCCTATTTATTCGAAGACATTGATATCATTTTTAGTCATATTTCAAACAATATTTTGCACAGGCAAATGTTTTATTGCAATATTTCTTTGTTCATGCCCTAGAGATCCACAATACCTCAGTCTGTGTAATGCTTTACAGTTTTTAGACCATACCAATGCAAATGCAAAAAGTAAAAAATAAACTGAACATTTTTTTTCTTTTTCTTTTCTTTTTTTTTAGACCAATAAATAATTGCTACTTTCTCTCATTTTATTCAATTTCACTTTTTCAAAATTATGACTTCTTAAAGGGATCATATAGCCTAATGCCACTTTTACAAGATGTAAAATAAGTCTCTGATGTCCCCAGAGTGTGTATGTGACATTTTAGTTCAAAATACCCTACAGATCATTTTTACAGCAAGTTAAATTTGTAACTTTTTGAGGGTGAGCAAAAATGCTCCGTTTTTGTGTGTCCCTTCAAATCAGTCCTGTCAAACTGCCGGCCTGCGGGCCATTTACGGCTCCCCCCTCCCCCTTCCACCTCCACCCGGCCCGCAACTGATCTCAAAAAAAAATAAAAAATCTGTCCCGCTAAATTATTATTATTATGATTATGATTTTAATTATTCTATACCATATTCCAGATTCAAAAGAATGACATGATTATATATATATATATATATATATATTACCCCCCCACAAAACCCATGGCACACCGGGGTCTAATGGTTTTCTATGGTTTTCTATGAGAGGTAAGAGAGGCATGACTCCTGCTGTAACTTTACCTGCGGGTGTTGCTGTTGGGCAGTGTTCCTTTAGAAATACGAGTGACTTGTAATTTGTAATATTTGTGTTGTTTTATATGTAATATGGATTATTTTCTCATCCTATATATATATATATATATATGTCAGGAGGATACAGGACCCAGAGGCGAGAGAGTGGAATGAACACAGCTTTAATAGTCCTTCCAATAATAAGAACGCAGGCAGTCTGCCAAGTGCGGAACACACACACACTTGCAGCTGGTATTGAAAATAAACAGACAAAATGACAATCAAGGGGAGCCGCAGAGCCGTCACTGGCCAGGGTAACTTCAGGCTGGAGATAGGAAAACCCACGGCCGGCAGATGGAGAGACCAGGCAGAGGGAACCAGAAACAGGATGGCGAAATCCAGAGACGGCATCTGGGACTGGGACTGGGACTAAGACTGTGGCACACACAATATCACAGATCAGAAAAGTTTCGTTAAGGAAGCGAGGAGCAAACGCCAGCGTGGGAAAACAATAATCCGACACTGAAGCGCGGCTAGCAGCAGAGCAAAGAAGGGGAAACAATCAGAGAAGAAACGCAACAGGTGCGTGGACAATCAGCGTGAGCGCTGAGAAGAAAAGAGCTGCAGGTGAAATCAACTAAAGAAACGATAGGAAGAAAGGAGAAAATGAGGAGCAATTAAACCTGATTCATGACAGTACCCCTCCCCCGAGGAGCGCCCCCTGGCGCTCCAAAGGTAGAGGACTGGCGAGAGTGGAGGAAGTCCTCGATGAGCGAGCGGTCCAGGATGTCCCAGGCAGGGACCCAGCTTCTCTCCTCGGGGCCATAACCCTCCCAATCGACCAGGTACTGATGACCGCGCCCACGGCGACGCACGTCCAGCAACCTCCTCACCCTATAAACGGGGGACCCCTCAACAAGGGCAGGACAACGGGAGGGCTGGGCGGGAGCGCGAATAACTGGTTTAATACATGACACATGAAAAAACGGGTGTACGCGTCGTAAGTTGGGGAGCAATTTGAGTCTAACAGCAACAGGACTAAGAATCTTGGAAATGCAAAAAGGACCAATGAAACGCGGAGCCAGTTTACGAGAGGTGTGTTGTAATGGCAAGTCGCGTGTGGAAAGCCACACCCTCTGCCCACAGACATACCTCGGAGCTTTGACGCGACGGCGATTGGCAGAGCAGCGAGTAAGTTCTCTGTTACGACACAAAGCGGCTCTGACAGTCCTCCAAGTACGCTGACAGCGACGAACAAAAGCTTGGACCGAGGGTACCGAGGCCTCTGACTCCTGGGAAGAAAAGAGAGGCGGTTGGTACCCCAGGCGAGACTGAAAAAGGGGGAGAAACCTGTGGCCGAAGAAGGAAGGGAGTTGTGTGCGTATTCCACCCATGGCAATTGTTCACACCACGAAGCGGGATTATGGAAGGCCAAGGTATGGAGCATACGTCCTAAAATCTGATTGGTGCGCTCGGCCTGCCCATTAGTCTGGGGGTGAAAGCCAGATGACAAACTGGCCGTGGCACCAATCTGGCGACAGAACTCCTTCCAGAACATAGATGCAAATTGGGGACCCCTATCGGAAACAATATCAGTGGGGAGACCATGTAAACGAAAAACATGTTCGATCATCAATTGGGCCGTCTCCTTCGCGGCGGGCAATTTAGAGAGCGGAACAAAGTGAGCGGCCTTAGAAAATCGGTCAACAATAGTCAAAATGACAGTATTCTCGGCCGATGAAGGAAGGCCCGTCACAAAATCAATCGCAATGTGAGACCAAGGTCGGGACGGAATAGGAAGTGGGCGGAGTAGCCCCGCGGGAGGAGAATTACTAGACTTGGTCTGGGTGCAAATGGCACAAGCAGAGATAAATTTACGAACGTCTCGAGAGAGAGCGGGCCACCAGAATCGCTGATTTATGGCTGCGAGCGTACCTCTAATCCCAGGGTGAATCATTAACTTAGACGAGTGGCCCCACCGTAGCACTGCGGGACGAATGGAGACCGGGACGAAGAGAATGTTGCGGGGGCAATTGGGGGGAACAGTAACATTAGTCAACGCTGATTTGACCTGTCTCTCTATTCCCCAGACCGCACCTCCAACCACGCAACCATCAGGCAAAATGGTCTCGGGAGTGGCGGCGATGTCCGAGGTACCGAATTGGCGAGAGAGAGCGTCGGGCTTGGTATTCTTTTCACCGGGGCGGAAGGAGATAGAGAAATCAAAACGCCCAAAAAATAAAGCCCAACGAGCCTGACGCGCGTTAAGCCTCTTAGCCGTCCGAATGTACTCTAAATTCTTGTGGTCTGTCCAAACAACAAATGGAATTGAGGTACCCTCAAGCCAATGACGCCACTCCTCGAGAGCCAATCGAACCGCAAGGAGCTCACGATTTCCTATATCATAATTACGCTCCGCAGGCGAAAGCCGACGGGAGAAATATGCACAAGGATGAACCCTCTCGTCCTGCGGAGAACGCTGCGAAAGAACGGCACCAACGGCCACGTCCGAGGCATCCACCTCGACGATAAATTGTCGTTCGGGGTTAGGGGTGACCAAAATAGGGGCCGTGGTAAAAAGCTTTTTTAATCTGTCAAACGCAGACTGCCGCTTTGTGTCGTAACAGAGAACTTACTCGCTGCTCTGCCAATCGCCGTTGCGTCAAAGCTCCGAGGTATGTCTGTGGGCAGAGTGTGTGGCTTTCCACATACGACTTGCCATTACAACACACAACACAACACAGAAACAGGAGAGAGAGAAGGAACAGCGGACACAAGACAATGGGTATGACAAGACAGTTTCCATGACATGATAATCCCCTCTGCCCAGTCAATCAGCGGGTTATGTTGGACTAGCCAGGGGTGACCCAAAACTATAGGGGAGATGGAGGAACGAAAAATAAAAAATGAAATTGTCTCTTGGTGATTTCCAGAGATGGTGAGACTCACCGGAACGGTGGCGAGATGGGTACATGGCAGCTGACTACCATCCAGAGCGAACAGGGGAGTAGGCTTGTCAAGATAGTGAAGAGGGATATTATGCTCCAAAGCCCATGCTTCGTCCATGAAATTTCCTTCGCAGCCAGAATCGATAAAGGCTTGACACGAGAACATGACTCCAGACCAGTGTAGTGTGACCGGGAAAATGGTGTGTGTTCTTTCCGAAGGGGACCTCGCAGCTGCACCCGTCAGTACTCCCCGTGCTACTGACGAGCGCATCCTTTTAACGGACAGACCGCTACCAGATGACCAGATCCTCCGCAGTACATGCACAGCCGATGCAGGATGCGGCGCTGACGCTCAGCTGGAGAGATCCGTATCCCAGAAACCTGCATAGGCTCGGGAATCTGAGCAGCCTCAAATGACTCAGGAGTGGGAGCAGGCGGTGAAAAGGGTGGCAAAGGGGTCGGCCCTCGGACACGGCGTCGCAGCTCAGCACTCTTCTCCAATCTGATGGCCAATTCCACCAACTGATCGAAATCAGCGGGGACTTCACGCGCATATATCTCGTCTTTAACCTCTGAGCACAACCCCTCCAGAAACCGGGCTGCCAGTGCAGGCTCGTTCCACTCACTGCTTGCGGAAAGAGTACGGAACTCAATGGAATAGTCGGAAACTGACCTTCTGCCCTGGCGAAGCACAGCAAGCTGACGAGACGCCTCGCGTCCACTGACAGAGCGATCGAAGACCTTCGTCATCTCCTCCTTGAACTGGGCAAAGAACTGGCAGCACTCAGCCTCCGCCTCCCAGACCGCCGTGGCCCAGTCCCGCGCTCTTCCCGTCAGTAAAGAAATCACAAAGGTCAGAAGCGTATGTGGCGGGCTGGAGAGAGAAGACAACCTCGCACTGAGTAAGAAAAGCTTTACATTCAGTAGGCTCACCCGCGTATCTTGGGGGATTGTTCACTCTAGGCTCCGGAGCTGGGCTGGGAGATGGAGGATCAGACAGCTCGGAGCGGAGAAACTGAAAACGGTGATTAAGATCAGCAACCTGGCCAGCGAGACTCTCCACAGCCTGTCTTGCAGCGGAAAGTTCTTCCTCATGTCTCCCGAGCAGGACTCCCTGCATCTCCACCGCCGAACGAATCGGCCCTTCCCCCACCGGGTCCATGGCTGGTCGGATTATTCTGTCAGGGGGATACAGGACCCAGAGGCGAGAGAGTGGAATGAACACAGCTTTAATAGTCCTTCCAATAATAAGAACGCAGGCAGTCTGCCAAGTGCGGAACACACACACACACTTGCAGCTGGTATTGAAAATAAACAGACAAAACGACAATCAAGGGGAGCCGCAGAGCCGTCACTGGCCAGGGTAACTTCAGGCTGGAGATAGGAAAACCCACGGCCGGCAGATGGAGAGACCAGGCAGAGGGAACTGCAGGTGAAATCAACTAAAGAAACGATAGGAAGAAAGGAGAAAATGAGGAGCAATTAAACCTGATTCATGACATATATATATATATATATATATATATATATATATATATATATATATATATATATATATATATATATATATATAATACATATAAAGCATGCAGGCAGATTTGATAAGAGCTGGTTCGGGACTTTCATAGTTTATTTGTTGTTTGGCTGCAAAGTGCGAATGAAATATGTTTTTTTTTTTTTTTTTTTTTTTCAAAACCAAAAAGGAAAGTGGATGAGGAACACAGACAGTTTCAAGAAAAATGGACATTGCAGTATTTTTTTCGTGGAGTTTAATGGAAATGCTACCTGTCTGATATGCAAAGAAAAAGTCACTGTTCTAAGGGGCCATTCACATAAATGGCCACGCCACTTTCTCCTTCTTTCCAAAGCGCTTGCGCTCCCGTGGCGTCTGTCGTTGCTATGCAACCATGAATTGCCCTCTCCAGGATGACGAGGGAGTTTCAGGAAAATAAAATTGATTTCTAGTCCTTGCATTAGCTCTACTACTAGATATATTTATGGATTAGAAATAGATTAGAAATAAAAACCGGCCCTGTACAGCTATGATCAGCTGTTTGGCTGAGCTTTTGATCTTGTTAAGGAAAGGCCGAAGTTCATCGGTCTTTGTCACATGACCTGCGGTGCGCTTGCGGCATTCTGAAAAGTTGAGATGTTTTCATCTCGCCGTGGCATAGGCACGCCTGGAAAAACAAGCGTGCCACACCGCTTGCGCGTCGCGACCGCATCGTTTCTATTATGAGCGCACTTGCCTAATTTACAGTAAAAGCCTTTGCGCAAGTCATGAGCATCGACTTAAACACCAAAACGGGTCCGATGCTACCAATAAACGTTACTGATGCTCAAATGGCATCTTGGACAAATGTGGCTCAGCAGTGTGAGCAGAAGTGTTGCCAGGTGTCTGGCAAGAAATAGAATAGTGTACAAATGTATTCAGGGATTGCATTTGTTCAGTACAGTGTTGTTCAGTGCAAGATTTTGATGTTATTTAAGCTAAAATAAAGTAAGGGAAAACATTTGCTCTAACTGTTAAAACACTTAACAAGAACGAGACACTGCTGTTTACATTTTTTGTTAAGTATGGCAAAAATATTTTAGTAATGAAATTTGAAGTAAATGAGAAATAATGCAAAGGAAAGTAAATTTTCAGAAATATTGCGCTTTCTTGTGCTTGAATGTTAAAATCGCCCTCCTATGAGGTGTCAATCACAGAAATGGCCCCCAGCCAATTTGAATTTGAGACTCATGCTTTAAATGCAAATGAGCTGCTGCTCTCAAGAAGAGGGCAGAGTTTCAGGAGCTTGTGTTAGCAGCTCCAATCAACGATACCTCACGCAGACTCACTGAAAATATCAGAAACTGTTCAGCCTTTTATGTTCAAATCGGACCCTCAAGAAGAAGTGACAACATGTAGAATGCAACAGGATATTTCTGAACAGTTAGTTGATGAATTTACGTAGCTGATGTGGAGTTAACTATCTTAAAGTCATTGATTAGCATATTCTGTCATGATAATCTATACATCGCTCGTGTGGGAACTGTTGTAAGGTGCCTACAGAGCCAGAGAATATATGCTGCATGAAGATAGCACAGTTTAGTTTAATTACGGTTATAACTTGTCATGTTGTCATCTTGCTTTTATGACATGCTATTGCATTTGTGTTACATACTGTAATGCAATAATATGGCCTCACCCCTTTGTTGTATGTTCTTGGGGGCAGGGTTTATGTAAATTTTAGGGTTAGTGATATCATTTACCCGGGAAGAAGCTTGATGCTTGTTCTAGTCCTTAAACAGAGAATTCTTTAAAAGAAAATATCTCGCTTTGCTTTGAACTTTGAGCATCTTAACTTTGCAGATGTTATGCTCTAACATCAACATTCTCTGCTTATCCTGAGGTTTGCCGGGTGCTGGATCCAGGCCGTATCCAGATCAGATGGAGAACTTGTGTCTGGACCTGACTACAACGTAGCCCAGGAGACAATGGGCCTACAGATCCAGTTCTGGCTGCATCTATAATTCAGATTTTTAATCTCCGTATCCGCTTACATATATTTATATATAATCTATTTTTAATCTCTATAATAAAAATGTATAATTCAGATTTTGATCTCCATATCCATTTACATATATTATATATATCTTCCAAGGGGTTTTTTCCCTCCTAGGACTTTTTTCCCAGTGTTAGCACGCTGGGTTTTTCTCCTAGGGGGTTTTTTCCACCCCTGGGAGTCAGCCGACATTGGCTTAATGTAGCACCATCTTGTATATGTTACATATTACCACGCCTGCTTGTACAGCTTATTTATAACCACTTCTCTTTTTTTTCTGTGCTTCTAACATGTAAAGCTGCTTTGAAACAATTACCAATTGTAAAAAGCGCTATATAAATAAATTTGACTTGACTTGACTTGACTTGACATTACACACTAACTAAAGTTAAAAAAGTGAAATCATAATCAACCACCCCTTTAAATAATTATTTGGTCTGTGTATCTTTGGATAATTAGTTCCCTTTCGTGGGAACTATCGACGCTACGTCAGTGACGTGATGGGAATCCTCTGCATTTTTGTGTTCGTGAAGCACTATTGCATCTAACCAATGAGAGAACGTGACGTCAGAGGCGGGTGACGTCGCGGACCGGAACCTATAAAGCATGCCCAGAAACAAAGAACGCTAGCTTCTGTTGTCTTCAGTAAGCGCTATTTGTATCTTGTCTGTCTTATTTACTGTTGTTTGTCTACCATCTCACCAAAAGTGATCTCTTCGTCTGAGGACAAGAGTTTCCAGAGCACAAAGAAAGTGAAATAAGACACATATATATAAAATGACGGAAGAAAAGGAAAACCAGCGTTTCACTAAGTGTGTGCCTCCCTGCCCGCGATTCATCATGGCGGGGGATACACACGAGATGTGTGTGAAATGCCTGGGAGTTGAGCACGCACAGGCAGCTCTCGAGGGGGCTGTCTGTGTGCACTGTGAGAGGCTCACTCTCAGGACGCTGCACTCACGCTGAGCGCTCTTTGAGGAGGGCGCTGCGGCGAGTGTTCCCCGCGGGTCTGGTCCCGCTGCTGCCGAGGCACAGCGAAAACTGCACTCGTGGGGTTCACAAATGGATCTAGTAGAGGGAGGAGAGACGGGCTCTGCCTTATCGCTCCCCTTACCTGCTAGATCTAGTGTCTCTCCTTTGGTGGTGGAAGCACGCGCTGCGGTTTCTTCCCCCCAAAGGAAGGCACCGGCACTGAATATATCTTCCTCCGAGGAGGTTGATATTGAAGGTGTCGAGGGTGGAGATGAGGGACCGTCATCCTCATCTCCAGCCCATGAGGAGCTTATGGAGGTAGTGACCCGGGCAGTAGAAAAACTGAAAACACAGAGGTGTCGAGGTCGTGGAATAAACCCGTGCAGTACCGTGCCCACAGACAACAATGTACAGCAAAATCACTGGGCTGAAGCAACACGGTTATGGGGCGATGCCTCAGGTTGAGGAGACGCTTGCGAGCTATCTCTCGCCTGAGTCTGCATCGTCCCTGAAATCCCCGACGTTGCCCACCAGACCTCTAAAGCAAACATCGAATCTGGTGGGCAAGGCTTATTCGGCGGCGGGTCAGGCTGCGGCATGTCTGCACACAATGTCCATACTGCGGGCATACCAAGCTGATCTGCTGGGGGAGATTGACAAGAGTGGGGAGGCTACTTTCGAGACTATTCAAGAGCTGAGAAAAGCCACAGATTTATCTCTCCGTGCCACCAAGGAGACGGCCAAGTCAGTAGGCCGCTCTATGGCAGCCCTGGTGGCCACGGAGAGACATCTGTGGCTCAATCTTGCAGATATTAAGGATAAGGACAAACATATCCTTATGGATGCGCCGCTTTCCTCCGAGGGCCTGTTTGGTGACGCAGTTACAACTGTCGTGGACAGGTTCGAGGAGGCGAAAAAACAGAAAGCGGCGTTCCAGAGATTCCTCCCCCGAAAATCTCATCCCCCTGAGGCTGCTGGGCGGGAGCAGCCTCAGCCGACAGCCGGCTCCTCAGGACACAGGTCCCAGCAAAAGGTTAGTGTGGCCGCCCGTGCTCCCCCGCGGAAAGCTTGGGGACCGGTGCGTGCTGTACAGCCGAAGCCTTCTGGGGTAGGGCGGATCTGAGGACCGTCATTTTTTCCCGGAAGGCTTCCCAAAAGAAATCCTGACACTCATGTGTCAGGGTTTCTGAGGGCAGTCCCCTCCGAAGGGGTTCGACGATTAATATCTATCGTTCCCCATCGGTGCCCTCAGGGGGCTGTTCTGCCAACCCTGCCACCCAGTGTGCGACAGGGCGCAGCAGTCCCCGTCGATCCTTCGAGGAGGGTCGGCCAGCACGTGATTCGCTTATCTGCCGGTGTGCCGCGTCAGATAAACGAGCCAAGTGCTCAAAAAACACCAGAGACCAGTCTCGAGAGGCTGGTTCCCTTAGTAGAATTTTTGGGGGAATGGAAACGTCTTCCGAATATTTCGAAATGGGTGCTGCTCATGGTAGAACAGGGTTACAGAATTCAGTTCGGTTCTTGTCCGCCCAGGTTCAGTGGAGTGATTCACACAGTGGTAGCTCCAGAGCAGTCTCTGGTAATGGAACAAGATGTTACGACGCTTTTGCAAAAAGGGGCTATAGAACGGTTTCCCTCTCCCAGCAAAATGTCGGGCTTTTACAGCCGCTACTTCATTGTTCCAAAGAAGGATGGAGGGTTGCGTCTGATCATAGATTTATGTATACTAAATCGATCTGTAAAGAAGTTGAAGTTCAAAATGCTTACACTCAAACAGATTATTCCACAGATCAGATCCGAGGACTGGTTTGTGGCGATAGATCTGAAGGACGCATATTTTCACATATCCATCCATCCTTCTCACAGGAAGTTCCTCAGGTTTGAAGTTAGGCCGGTCACTCACTGTAAAACAGTTTCAGAGACTGTTGGGTCTGATGGCAGCTGCGTCCAACGTTATTACTTTTGGCCTTCTGCACATGAGACCCTTACAGTGGTGGCTCAGGACCAAGGGGTTCTCTCCGAGGGGAAATCCTTTTTGCATGATCAAAGTCACGCGGCGGTGCCTTCGTGCTCTGGTCATGTGGAAAAAGCCTTGGTTCCTGTCCCAGGGACCCGTGTTGGGAACTTCATGTCGTCGCGTAATGCTTACGACAGATGCGTCCCTCACGGGCTGGGGAGCGATCATGAGTGGTCGCTCAGCTCAAGGTCTTTGGGAGGTACACCAGGTCTCATGGCACATAAATCGGCTGGAGATTCTGGCAGTGTTTCAGGCTCTGAAGGACTTCCTCCCCGACCTGAGGGGCCACCATGTGTTGATTCAGACAGACAACACTACGGTGGTCTCCTACATAAATCACCAAGGGGGATTGCGGTCTCGTCCACTATGCAAATTAGTCAGTCGCATCCTCCTGTGGACCCAAGGGAAATTACTCTCGCTGAGGGCGGCGTATATTCCGGGGTATTTGAATATGGGGGCGGACGCTCTGTCGAGGCAGAGTGTGAGTCCGGGGGAATGGAAGCTTCACTCCGAGGTAGTGGAGCTTATATGGAAAACATTCGGTCGAGCGGAAGTCTATCTCTTTGCCACATTGGAGTCAACTCAATGCCCTCTGTGGTACTCTCTGAGGCATCCAGCTCCCCTGGGGTTGGATGCCATGATACAGACGTGGCCGAGGCGACGCCTGTATGCTTTTCCCCCAGTCTCTCTGCTCCCGGGAGTTCTGGACAAAGTCCGTCAGGAAGGGGTAGACTTAATATTGGTGGCTCCTTTCTGGCCAACGAGAATATGGTTTGCGGACCTAGTATCGCTTCTTCACGGCTCTCCTCTGGAGCTTCCAGTCAGACAGGATCTCCTGTCCCAAGCGGGCGGCATGATCTTACATCCCCGTCCAGAAATGTGGAAACAGTGGGCCTGGCCTCTGAGGGGGCAAGGCTCATAGAATCTGGTCTCCCAACCGAGGTTGTGGAGACCATCCTTCAGTCCAGAGCTCCATCTACAAGGAAGCTTTATATGTATAAGTGGAAGGTGTTCTCTACATGGTGTAGTCATCATAGGGTGGACCCAGTCCATTCATCTATCAGCTGTGTGCTTCAATTCCTTCAAGAAAAGCTTTCAGAAGGCTTAACTCATTCCACATTAAAAGTGTATGTTGCTGCTATTTCAGCCTATCATATTCCTATGGGTGGTGTCTCGGTAGGTCGAGACCCCTTAGTTGTTCGCTTCCTTCGTGGCGCACTGAGGTTGAGGCCTTCAGTACGCCCAAAATCTCCGACCTGGGACTTAGCCATTGTGTTACAAGGGTTGGCTGAGGCGCCCTTTGAACCTTTGGAAGATGTGTCAGATAAAATGCTCACATTGAAGACTGTGTTTTTACTGGCCATTTCATCCTTGAAAAGAATAGGTGACCTTCAAGCTCTTTCGGTTTTACCATCATGTTTAGAGTTTGCACCAGGCATGGTTAAGGCTTTTCTACATACAAGGCCTGGTTACATACCTAAGGTCCCCACTAGGGTCCCAGGTCCTATTGTTTTGGAGGCTTTTTATCCCCCTCCGTTCACTAAACCAGATCAGGAAAAACTTAATCTGCTGTGCCCTGTGAGGGCATTGGATGCATATGTTCACAGAGCTGCCCTGTGGAGAAAATCAGACCAGCTATTTGTATGTTACGGGTCCCCGAGTCGAGGGGGCCCAGCGTCCAAGCAGAGGATGAGTAAATGGGTGGTTGAGGCCATCACATTGACTTATAAAGCCCTAGGCCACCCGTGTCCTTTGGATGTCAGGGCACACTCAACTAGAGGTATGGTTGCTTCAAGAGCTCATATGTCAGGAGTTTCCTTGGTTGATATTTGTGGCGCTGCTGGATGGTCATCCCAGCACACCTTCATCAGATTTTATAATCTTAATGTGAGTAGAACTCTGGGTGCTTTGGTGTTACAAGATAGTAGCCAGGCACTCGGAGGCACGGCGTAGTTGGGACAGCGTTCCCATCACGTCACTGACGTAGCGTCGATAGTTCCCACGAAAGGGAACGTCTTGGGTTACGAGTGTAACCCTTGTTCCCTGAGTAAGGGAACGAGACGCTACGTCACGTTGCCGTACCTCCAGCATGCCTGGAGCGCTTACTTCAGACATATCACAGAAGCTAGCGTTCTTTGTTTCTGGGCATGCTTTATAGGTTCCGGTCCGCGACGTCACCCGCCTCTGACGTCACATTCTCTCATTGGTTAGATACAATAGTGCTTCACGAACACAAAAATGCAGAGGATTCCCATCACGTCACTGACGTAGCGTCTCATTCCCTTACTCAGGGAACAAGGGTTACACTCGTAACCCAAGACGTTTTCTGTTTTTTGTCTTCAAAATGGGTAAACAAAGAAATTTATCACATATACGACCCTATTTCATTTTCATCACACTTATTCACCAAATGGAAACACAATAAAAATAAAATGGATAAACAGCTTGAATATTCAATCTCTATATGGGCGGGAATTAAATGCCCCTTTCCACCGATTGGCCAAGCAAACATCAAACCATGTTGTCATCGGTTGTTCCTCAGTTTCACGCAACAGTATAATAGTCATCTGCTCCTACAGTTGAATTGATTCTTAAAGCATTAATTGCAACTACATTTAATCTCTTTTTTATTAAAGAGACTGATGAAACAGGGCCATAATTGTTAGAGAGTCAGAGTGGTAACCCGAAGGTTGCAGGTTCGATTCTCAATACTGGCAGGAAATGACTGAGGTGCCCTTGAGCAAGGCACATAACCCCCAATCGTTTCCCGTGTGCCACAGCAAAAATGTCTGCCCACTGCTCCAGGTGTATGTGTCCACAGTGCGCAGTGTATGTGTGTTCACTACTCACTACTCCTAATGTGTGTGCACTAAATGATTAGGTTAAATGCAGAGGACAAAATCGGAGTATGGGTTACCATACTCGGCCTTCACATGTCACTTTCACTTTCAATCAAACAACCAGACTAACTAGTGGCTTGATACAAACATTCTGGGGCAGAGCTGGACAGTAGTGATGCGCGGGTTGTCTCATAACCCGCGGACCCCGCGGGTAACCCACGGGTCGGATTGGGGCGGGTTAAGAAATTGTCACTTTATTTGCGGGGCGGGTTATTAAAAAAAATCCATGTATGTTGCAATTCCCTATAGCATAATATTAAATATTATTATTTTCATATTTTATTAGGTTTTTTTGATAAGGTTACAATACGAAGGCCGTAACGTAACTTGTGTGATGTCCCCAAACCTTTGGCGTCATGAAAGCGGCGTGCCAAGCAGCTCCCGCTGCCAGCCACGACAACAAAAATGGAGAAATAAAACAAAATAAAACGCTACATTGAGGGCCAGTTCTTCTGGGATGGAGAGGACATTCTAAACTTTCTGCAGTTGCAGTCAATTGCCTTTTCTGTGCTTGCCAATGTGTCAAAAATGATTCACTGCATCCCGGCCACAAGCGCATCAAGCGAGCGCGGGTGGAGTCTAGGCAAATAGATTAAACCCCGGTACAGTGGATGCCATTCTGTTTTTTTGCACAGTGAACATAAAAACGGTAAATGAACATTTCCGTGTGTTAAATAAAACAAAAGTTCAGTGGTTATGTAGCGTAGGCTGTAAATGGTTGTCCTATACAAATCTGAAAGGGATATATAAAACGCTTAATATGAAAGAGCTTAACGTGGCTTAATTTACTAAGGCAGTGTTAGCCTATTAACAAACCAAACTTAGTAAATACCATACAAATAAAGCATACTATATAGAATAACTGTTTTGTGCAGAATTTGATCTTTGATCTCTTAGGCTATTAAACGACGTTAAGCTTTTTCTTTATAGAGGTTTAATATAGGAGGAAAACAACGTGAAATTAAACGAATTGTGTTCATATTCTGGGCTCAACTGCTTTTCTTTAGTATACTTTATTAGTATGATGTTTAGTAGTATGAAGTTTGGTCTGTTTATATCACTTGGCACATTAAGCCACGTTAAGCATTTTAGAATGTCCCAACTGACATACAAAAATTGTTTAGCTTATTAGATTAATCAAATAATTTCATAAAAGCAGGACCCGCAGGTTGGAAAAAAAGCTGACCCGCGCATCACTACTGGACAGGGCTTTCTTCTGTGTAGATATAAAATCACTACGAGTGTAGTGAAATATTAGTTTATCTCTCAAATAGTAATTTACTTTAATAATTTACATCTGCACCCACAACTACTCCTAGCCTACATATTTGGCACACTGCCTGTTTTTCAGTATTTAACTGGCCATCTATCAAAATCTGTGTGGCAAAGCTGCCCAATGCACTATGAAAATTAACAATGGTTTTACTACAAATTTAGAAAAAAAAAAATTAATAAATAAAACAAACAAACAAACAAACAAACAAACAACTACAACAACAACAACAACAAAAAACAGTTAATATAGTTAAACCACGATAACTACAAATTAACAATGGTTTTACCAAAAAAAAAAAACACATTAACACATTGTTAATATAGGAATATATAATCTTCCGCTTATAAGAAGTAAGCTGTGCGGCTCCGGGCCGGTCGCACTGATCCAGACTTCCTGCCGACTGCCAGACCAAAATGTCTTTTCGGTGTTTTTGAGTGATTCCTTTGATTGTTTATTTTCTTTAGAATGTGGTAGGAATGTAGGAGAAACCTGCCCTTTTGTTTAAATCTTATTTATATTATGTTTTCTGTTAAGAGTAGTTGTCACCTGTTTGTTCATTTTGTCACATGTCCTCTTTTGTTCAGTTTCCCGCTACTCCTTAGTTGTCATGGTCACCTTCATTATGATTATTGTTTACCAGCTTTGTTAAGTTAATTAGTCTCGTTTAGTCCGCTATTCTCCTTGTATTTAAACCCTCTATTTTAGTTAATCCCTGGTCTTCCGTTGTTGTATGTTCATGGTGTTCATGGCGTTTTTGGTTGATAATTTCTCCAAGTTATTTTTCCTGTTTGTGTTATTTATTGAATAAAAAGTTCTCCTTGAAGATTTCTTTCATCGTGCGCTTCATATCAGCCACACACCGTTACAGTAGTAAGGTTAGGCTGATTGTATATATTTTTCTTTCCTTTGTGAAAGGTTATTTACATTGCTATTTTATTTTATTAGATAGGTTTTGTTTGTTATTTTTGGCCTTGGGTCTCTCTGACGAAAAATACCACTTTACTTTTATTTATTTATTTATTTTTTATTTTTTTTATTTTTTTATTCCTTTCAGATAAATTATATTGCTTTATTATTATTTTGTCCAGACTGTGGGTCCCTTAACGAGTTCTACTAATTTATGTTTGCTTTTTTTTTCTGGGATTTACAATAAATTTACCTTATAATTTATTGTGTTTTCCTTGGTCTTTTTTGGTCTGACAGCCTGCTGGAAGCCTCTCGTTCTTTTCTTTTATTTATTATATCTTACCCCTAGCTGATGTAATAATTTGGTTATACAAATGGTAATCAATCTGGGAAAAAAAAAAAAAAATCTGCTAATTAATGATTAATTTTCATAAGGGCTGGATAGCGCAGAACGAATGCATTTAGGCTACATTGATGTGAAGCGCAGAAAAGTATCGATTAAAGTGCATATAACACTTTAAACAATAAAGCCAGAGATGAGATGAAATGTAATTTTATATTTATTGCCATTTATCACTGTCAGAACTTGTGTGCCCCCACAAAATTTCTGAGGTATTATTATTTACATCTGTTGTATACCGGACTGTTCACTGCAATGGAAGAAACGGCACAGGAAACAGGGAAAGAGAGGTGGTGTTCTGGTGAGACTCAACAAATCAGCCAGAGTCTTTGTCAGATGTCAGAACTTTGAGAGCAAGGTTTCATGGAGTTGGAGTAAATTTCCATTATTTATTATTATCATTATTATTATCATTATTTTTTTCTTAAAAAATATCTGAAACCTCTCCAAAGTACTCCACAGACATTGGATAGAGGTGGAGAGTTTGCTACTATATTTAACAATTGTTTTAAATGTTGTTTATTATCAGTACAAAATTACTCTAGTTTTGAGCTGCAGCTGTTTAAATTAGATTTAAATTGTCCAGTTATTTGTGCACTTATATATAGATTCCCAACGTCAATGTCATCAACTGTGAATGTGAAACAGAGAATTCAGTGCTTATATACTCCAGGTGTCAAGCAGTGATTGGCCAGACCTATTAGTATGAATGAATGATGTGGCATTAGAATCTTCCCAGTAGAACCAACACTAAAAGCTATCATTTCCAGCGAGTCTTCCATTTCTGCCACACCTGCACACTAAGGTGGAAAGGTCTCAACACAATCCATATTCGGCTCGCATTCATCTTTGTCACAACACACCAATTACGCAAACGTGGAGGGATTGCGCCTACATGGATATACATCAGTGCCTCCCATTGAGGATACGTTTTCAAACTATCTCTCAATGGGAGAGATATCAATGTTGAAGACTCCAACCCTGCCATTAAAGCCTTTGGGCATATGCCACCGCGGGTCAGGCCAGTGGTGCTCTGCACATGATGGCAGTGTTACAGGCCTACCAGGGCCTGTCCCCTGAGGGCCCCATCGTTGCGTCAGTCTCACCCTCTAAATTATTCAGCACATCAGTCAAGGCGGTTCTCGATAAGTTCCGAGAGGCGAGGGCGTGGTCTGCATTTTACAAGAAACTAATACTGTGCAGTCCCAGGTCTGTGCCCAAAATCTCGGGGGACCCTGGGCCGTCTGGGTCTGCCAACTTCAGGCATAGAGGCAGAGTGTTGCTACTCTGGCTCCTCTTTCCCCTGCTGACAGGATACAAAAGAGAGAAATGAGGAGCGCTAGGAAGGATTTGAGGGAGGTCATTGAAGCCAAGTGCATGGGTGGTAGAAATCCACCCCATGCCAAAGAGAAATAATATCTCCCTTCCTATCCTTCTCTTCCCCTCCCCTTCTGAGTTTTTTTTCTGCACTTCACAAATAGGACCCTGAACTGAGCCTATGATGTTTTAGCGGATTTCACGTAGGCTTACTCATCCCGCTATACTGATGATTCTGTTTGTGGTAGTGTGGTAAGTAATTTTTAGACAGCACATGTGTCAGCTCTCTGTGGGCTGCTGTGATGGCTGTTCCCTTGTTTGAGTAGCACTGTTGGGCCTTCGCTCACCTGAGCTGCGGCTAGACTGCGACATCAAGTGCTTGGCCTCGGCTAGGTCAAGTCAAGTCAAGTCAAATTTATTTATATAGTGCTTTTTACAATTGGTAATTGTTTCAAAGCAGCTTTACATATTAGAAGCACAGAAAAAAAAGAGAAGTGGTTAAAAATAAGCTGTACAAGCAAGCGTGGTAATATGTAACATATACAAGATGGTGCTACATTAAGCCAATGTCGGCTGACTCCCAGGGGTGGAAAAAACCTCCTAGGAGAAAAACCCAGCGTGTTAACACTGGGAAAAAAGTCCTAGGAGGGAAAAAACCCATTGGAAGATATATATAATATATGTAAATGGATATGGAGATCAAAATCTGAATTATACATTTGTATTATAGAGATTAAAAATAGATTATATATAAATATATGTAAGCGGATACGGGGATTAAAAATCTGAATTATAGATGCAGCCAGGACTGGATCTGTAGGCCCATTGTCTCCTGGGCTACGTTGTAGTCAGGTCTCCACAGGTTCTCCATCTGATCTGGATACGGCCTGGATCCAGCACTCGGCAAACCTCAGGATAAGCAAAGAGACAGATATTAGCGTAGATGCCATTCTTATTCTGATGTACAGGTATATCTAGTGTTATAGGAAATGTTCTCGGTTCCGGCCGACCTAATTATTGCAGCGTAACAATCCTTTAACGGATTTGAAAAATGTTAATGTATTGATAATGTGTTATGTGTATGCAAGAGCAAAGAGATGTGTTTTTAGTCTAGATTTAAACTGACAGAGTGTGTCTGCTTCCCGAACAATGCTAGGAAGATTGTTCCAGAGTTTAGGTGCTAAATAGGAAAAGGATCTGCCGCCTTCAGTTGATTTTGATATTCTGGGTATTATCAACTGGCCTGAATTCTGAGATCGCAATAGACGTGAGGGACTATAATGCGCCAAGAGCTCGCTTAGATATTGGGGAGCTAAACTATTTAGAGCTTTATAAGTAAGTAGCAAGATTTTAAAATCTATACGATGTTTAATAGGGAGCCAATGTAATGTTGACAGAACTGGGCTAATATGGTCATACTTTCTGGTTCTAGTAAGAACTCTAGCTGCCCCATTTTGGACCAACTGTAGTCTGTTTAAAAGCCGAGCAGAACAACCACCCAGTAGAGCGTTACAGTAATCTAGCCTTGAGGTCATGAATGCATGAACCAACTGTTCCGCATTTGTCATTGAGAGCATATGTCGTAATTTAGATATATTTTTTAGATGGAAGAAGGCGGTTTTATAGATACTAGAAACATGACTTTCAAATGAAAGATTGGTATCAAAGAGCACACCCAGGTTCCTAACTGAGGATGAAGATTTAATGGAGCACCCGTCAAGTGTTAGAGAGTATTCAAGGTTTTTTCGTGAGGAAGTTTTTGGTCCAAAGATTAGGATATCAGTTTTTTCTGAATTTAATAATAAGAAATTTCTTGTCATCCAGTTTTTAATGTCAGCTATGCATTCTGTTAGTTTTGTGAATTTGTAGGTTTCGTCAGGGCGCGAGGAAATATAGAGCTGAGTATCATCAGCGTAGCAGTGAAAACTAACACCATGCTTCCTAATTATCTCTCCTAAGGGCAGTATGTACAGAGTGAAAAGCAACGGTCCTAGTACTGAGCCTTGTGGTACTCCATACTGAACTTGTGATCGATACGACATCTCTTCATTAACTACTACAGACTGATAACGGTCAGATAAGTAAGATTTGAACCATGCCAAAGCAATTCCACTAATGCCAATATAGTTTTCAAGTCTTTTTAAAAGAATGTTGTGATCGATAGTGTCAAAAGCAGCACTGAGATCCAATAACACTAATAGAGAAATACAGCCACGATCGGATGATAAGAGTAGATCGTTTGTAACTCTAACAAGAGCAGTCTCAGTACTATGGTATGGTCTAAATCCTGACTGGAAATCCTCACAGATTCCATTTCTTTCTAAAAAGGAGCACAGTTGTGTTGAAACTGCCTTTTCTAGTATCTTTGACAGAAAAGGTAGATTCGAGATTGGCCTGTAATTTACTAAATCTCTCGGATCTAATTTAGGTTTTTTAATAAGAGGTTTAATAATAGCCTGCTTAAAAGTTTTTGGCACGTATCCTAGTGTTAAAGATGAATTAATTATATCAAGAAGTGGACCTACGACCTCTGGAAGCATTTCTTTCAGTAGTTTAGTCGGCATTGGGTCTAACATACATGTTGTTGATTTTGATGATTTGATAAGTTTAGATAATTCTTCCTCTCCTATAGCGGCGAATGATTCTAGTTTTACCTCAGGGACACTACAGTGCACTGTCTGAAGCGAAACTGTAGACGGTTGCATGTTTTTAATTTTCTCTCTAATATTGTCAATCTTGCAAGCAAAGAAGTTCATAAAGTCATTACTGCTGTGCTCTTTGGAAACGTCAGCAGTTGAATCTCTGTTTCTAGTTAATTTAGCTACTGTGTCAAATAAATACCTAGGATTATGTTTGTTTTCTATTAAGAGATTTGAAAAATAAGTATATCTAGCATTTCTTATAGCCGTTCTGTACTCAATCATTTTTTCTTTCCACGAAAGGCGAAAAACTTCTAGTTTTGTTTTCTTCCAGCTACGTTCTGCTTTTCTCACAGCTCGTTTTAGAGCCTGAGTGTGCTCATCATACCACGGCGTTGGATTAGTTTCCTTAATCTTCTTTAGACGTAAAGGAGCGACTGCATCTAATGTGCTGGAAAAGAGAGAGCCAATAGTTTCTGTTGCAGCATCGAGTTCTTCTAAGTTGTCAGGCATACTAAGGCGATGAAACTGCTCGGGGAGATTATTTATAAAGCAATCTTTAGTGGTAGAAGTGATGGTTCTACCATATTTATGGCTGGGTGGTGGTTTTGTAGCCTTGGCTAACTGTATTATACACGAGACTAAATAATGATCTGATATATCATCGCTCTGCTGTAGAATTTCAACAGCATCAATATCAATTCCATGCGACAGTATTAGATCTAAGGTATGATTACGACAATGAGTGGGTCCTGACACGTGTTGTCTAACTCCAATAGAGTTTAAAATGTCTGCAAATGCCAATCCAAATGCGTCTTTATTATTATCTACATGGATATTAAAATCACCAACAACAAGGACTTTATCCGCAGCCAGTACTAACTCTGATAGAAAATCAGCAAATTCTTTGATAAAGTCAGTATGGTGCCCTGGTGGCCTGTATACAGTAGCCAGCACAAATGTCAACTTACATAATGTTACATAAAGCACCATCACTTCAAAGGAATTATATTTGAAATTCTTTTGAATGATTCTGAATATATTACTATAAATTACAGCAACACCTCCCCCTTTGCCTTTCTGTCGAGGATTGTGTCGATAATCATAACCTTGAGGACTAGACTCATTTAAAGTAATGTAATCGTCTGGTTTTAGCCAGGTTTCTGTCAAACACAGCAAGTCTAGTTTATTGTCTGTGATAATTTCATTTACGATAAGTGCTTTTGAAGAAATAGATCTAATATTCAGTAACCCAAGCTTTATCATTTGTTTATCTGATTTATCTGTGATTTTCATTTTTTGAACATCAATTAAATTTTTACCCTTAAAAGGTTTCGGAAGTTTTTTGTATTTACTAGTTCGAGGTACAGACACAGTCTCTATGTGATAATATCTAGGTGAAAGAGTTTCTATGTGCTGTGAATTATCTGAGTTCTGTGACGTGAGGCGGCTAGCAGACGGTCGGTTTAGCCAGTTTGTCTGCGTCCTGATCTGGGCCCTGGTTTGTCATGGTTTAGCTCTAAGACTATTTGCCAAATTTCTAGATAGAAGAGCAGCACCATCCCGGGAGGGATGAATACCATCTCTTTTCAACAGATCAGGTCTGCCCCAAAAGCTTTTCCAATTGTCTATGAAACCTATATTATTCTGCGGACACCACTTAGACAGCCAGCCATTGAGTGATGATAACCTGCTAACTATCTCATCACTCCGACGAACAGGAAGAGGGCCAGAACAAATTATTTCTGCTGACATTGAATTTGCGAGTTCACACACCTCTTTAATGTTAATTTTAGTGATCTCCGACTGGCGAAGTCGAACATCATTTGTGCCGACGTGGATAATGATTTTAGAATATTTACATTTAGCATTAGCCAGCACTTTTAAATTTGCTTTGATGTCAGGTGCTCTGGCCCCGGCAAACATGTGACTATGGTGGCTGGTGTCTCTATTTTCACGTTCCGTGTAATAGAATCGCCAATAACTAGGGCACTTTCAACAGGATTCTCAGTGGGTGCGTCACTGAGTGGGGAGAACCTGTTTGATGTTCTAATCAGAACGGAAGAGTGGTGTTTGTTCTTGCCACTATGCCGCCTCACAGTCACCCAGTTAGCCTGCTGCGTGGCTTCTACAACCGGAACCGAATGTGCAGTGTTTACTAGGCTAGTCGCATCCAAAGCAGTATCTAAGGCCCTTTCATTCTCACTATCCTCAATTAAAGTTTGGATGTGTGTCTCTAATTCTGAGATTCTCTCTGTCAGCCTGACAATATCCCTGCATTTATCACATGTGTAAGTCTCACTGCTGACAGAAAGAGCTAAGCTGTACATGTTGCATTTAATACACATGATAATCATCGGACATGACTGACCGTGTTTTTGTAGAGTAGTCTGTCCGTCGCCGTCCGAAAAGCTGCATCGCACACGGGACTCGCTAGCTGGATGTCTCGGTCGCTTGCCGGTGCCTGGGGCAAGGGTGATGTGTGGGATGCTGTACCTCACGGTGGATCTGTGAATGCCGGGCAGCAAAGTCTCCACAGCTTCCCGATCTGGCGAGGACAGATCAGAATAACATACATCGGATAAATCCGCCATTAGATCGACAAGGAAGGTTAGTTTAGAGGGGGAAAAAAAAAGAAAATAGACGGTAGCTAGCAGGCTAGCGGGCTATGGCTGACACTAGGTGATTACACTGGTAGATTACTAGTAATAAATCGTTCCGTTTAGTAATACTATGCAATAGGTTAAGTAATCTAGTGAAAAATAAGAAAGTTATATTATGTGAATAGGAATAAAGAGAAGGATTTAGGATAAACTCCACGAAGCTTCGAGCGTAGGTCAGACAGCAGGCAGGCAGCAGCCAGCAGTGAGGCAGAGAGGCAGACAGGAGCAATCGAGCAATCGAGTGATCTTCTAGGCTTCTTTAAAACAAATTTACAGCGTACCTTTCTGTAATTATAGTGTACTATTATGATCAACAATCTTATGTTTTGGAGAAATTTAGCGAGAACATACATGGCATGGATTTCTGTTATAATAGTATAATTTTTTTTTTTTTTTGCGGGGTACATAGTGCATTTATACAGTATTTTTTTTTTAGCAAAAGTGCACTGATGTGTGTGATAAGTGCGGGCATCTGTGTTTCAAGGCAAGTAAAACTAAAACTACTGCATTTTTTAATATTGGAGAAATATACTCTTGATCCATGTAGTTACAGGGTAAGTATGAAATTTGCAGGCTGTAAATTAGTGGTGCTTGTTACCCTCTTGTTCCATGAAGTTACAGGGTAAATACAATAAAAACACATACACACTATCTTATCACTGACCCTAAAACCTTTATTTGAAAGACAAATTTATTCAAAATTTATTTGATTTACAACACTTCCTATTCATTTAAAACTATCTTTTTTAACCCTTTGAGCGGTACGGTCCCACATATGGGATTTTTATTTCAGTGCCCCTGGGCGTACGGTACCACATATGGGATTTCGAACGTTCAGCGACGTCACATAACTGCCAGATTCAAATTGTGCTTTCGCGCTCTGGCTACAAGACGGACGCGCGCAGCTCTTGTCATATATCACAGCTATGCAGTGTTTTCAGGCACATAATGTTTATTTTAAAGTTTCAGACATTTAAATATGCATAAGCACCATTAAAACAATACATTAAGCGTTTATAATTTACACATTGATGTCCGACATCAGTGGAAGCAGCAATAACAAATATAATTTGGCGACATTTATTCATATCAGACACACATAATGGGCCTAAGTAACTATAAAGTTTACTCTATTATTCTTCCAGTTCACCAGCCACTTACTTGCATATATTTCAGAAGAAAATGATGAATTAACCTGCTGTAATCCGACTGACAGGACTCTTGTGAACTGCAGCGCAAACTAAGATGGCGGCGCCCATCTCGCATTATAGATCAAGATAAAGATCATTTATAAAGGTTTTAAAACGACAAAGCACACTCACTTACACATATTTGAGAATCGGAATATCAGATAGTTGATGACATGGTAAGCAATTTTGCGAATATTTTAAATAAAAAAGGAAAACTAAATAATAGCGATCCATCTGTCATACAGTGTTATTGTTGCTGCATTCAGCGCTCGTGACACGCAAGACGCGTCGCCATGGAAACATTAAAGGCGAACGTTCTAAAATAACGGTCGCCTTAAAAAAACTCACTCTGGGGGGACAGTTAGAATATTTTAAACTCACGATCGAAAGGGTTAAATTAAATGATGTTTTATAAACGTAGTTCAGGAGGAACAAGTCAAATAAGATACCCAATCATTACAACATCTTAATCATTACCTCATCTCAACCAGCTGTCAACAATCTGTAATCAACGTATCTACCCAATCGGCATGAGTTCAGGCCTGTATATAATCACAGTCAAACTCACCCAAGGATCCTCGACAGTTTCCAGAATCCCTCCACCACCCCGTCTCCTCACACTCTCTGGATTACTTCATATAATCTAAAAGGAGGGGGGGGTACTCTGTGTTCGGGCCGATTACCGAGCTCGGAGCCCTCTCCCCGGACAGCACGCCAAATACGTTTACCAATTAATTTACCTGACTTATTTGTAAGTGTGAACTCGTGAACATTTCATTTCAAATGCTAAAGTCCTCACCATTTACTCATCTTTTATCATTTACTTCATACTTTTACAAGTATGTACGTTTGTATTTTTGAGAGAATTATGCATACTACTGTTACGGTACACAGGAGGCAGACACAGATGTAACAGGTAATGGTTGTTTTATTGACCACAGTAGAGCAGAGGATAACACACAGGTGAGTGAACAGGTTGTAGATAATGTAGAACGGGTAGTATGAGGAATAGTTACTGTCCTTTCTGTTGCAGGTAGAGACACGTTGGAGCTTGGAGATCGCTGGAGAACTTGGGAGCTGGCTGAAACACACCCACACAGCAGACGAGGCACACAGAGGGAAGGAGACACTCTGGAGACAGGCGAGTATACGAAGAGGAGTCCTTGAGGTACGCATAACAGGGAGTATAGCGAACGAGACCGGACATAGTGTGTTGTGTGAGTGTGTGCTTTATAGTGCTGCTGATGAGTGGAGTGATGAGGTGCAGGTGGCGGTGATCAGTACTCTGGAGACAGCGTGCGTTGTGATTGGGTGATGTTGGAACCTGACGTGTCTGTGACAGTACCCCCCCCTCCACGGCCCGCTCTAGAGGGCCGAGGACCCCGACGCCGTGGTGGTCGTCCTCTTCCCCGCGGTGCCGGTTTCTCAGGGTGACTGTCGTGGAATGTCTGGAGTAAGCTGGGGTCTAAGATGTCGTTCCTTGGGACCCAGGAGCGCTCCTCGGGGCCGTATCCTTCCCAATCCACTAAATATTCCAGCTGACCACCATGACGCCGGGAGTCCAAGATCTCATGAACCTCATACGCAGCTCCGTCCTCCAGGATGAGTGGAAGGGGGGGTTCGGCGGGAGCCACGTCAGGTCCTGTGGGAAGAACAGAAGGGTGGTGAGCTTTCAGCAGTGACACGTGGAAAGTGGGGTGTATACGATACCCTTGTGGAAGACGGAGTTGATAGGTGACTGGGTTTACCTGCTTGACGATGGGGAATGGGCCAATGAACCTGGGACTCAGCTTTCTGCAGGGCAGACGCAGTCTGATATCCCGGGTGGATAGCCAAACCATCTGACCAGGCTGGAAGACTGGAGTGTTGGAGCGTCGAAGGTCGGCTACCATCCTGCGTCTCCGCAGGGCTCGTTGCAGTTGATGGTGTGCTGAGTCCCAGACCCTCTCGCTCTCTCGGAACCAGTAATCCACTGCCGGAACGTTGGAGGGTTCCCCGGACCAGGGGAACAGTGGGGGTTGGTAGCCGAGTATGCACTGGAACGGTGTGAGTCCTGTGGTCGACTGCCGGAGAGAGTTTTGGGCGTACTCGGCCCAACCCTGGAACTGGTTCCAAGAGTCCTGGTGGTCATGACATAAGGTACGGAGGAAGCGGCCAATCTCCTGCACCTTCCTTTCCGTCTGCCCGTTCGACTGTGGGTGGTATCCGGAAGTCAGGCTGACGGCCACACCTAGGAGGGAGTAGAACGACTTCCATACTCTGGATATGAACTGGGGTCCTCGGTCGGAGACTATATCTTCTGGTATTCCGAAGTATCTGAAGACTTGGTTGAAGAGTATTTCGGCGGTCTCCATGGCAGTGGGTAATCCTGGGAGTGGAATCAGACGGCATGATTTTGAGAAGCGATCCACAACAACTAGGATGGTGGTATTTCCTTCTGAGACAGGGAGATCAGTAATGAAATCCACTCCTAGGTGTGACCATGGGCGATCTGGAACGGGCAGCGGGAGGAGTTTCCCAGCTGGCAGATGACGAGGAGACTTGGAGATGGCACACTCCCGACAGCCCTGCACGTACCTTCTGACATCCGAAGCCATCCCTGGCCACCAGAAGCGTTCTTTTAGCAACGAGAGGGTTTCATTGACCCCCGGGTGACCAGTGCCAAGTGACGTGTGAGCCGAGTGAATGGTGGGAGTGCGTCGTGTCCGTGGAATGTACAGCAAGCCGGGTGGACAGCCCGGCGGAGGGTTCGTGGAGGCATTGGAGGAGGGGATGGTCTCCTCTGACCAGGTAATTGGACTCACGATGAGAGAGCTAGGTATGATGGGTTCTGGTTCCTCGGTCTTTTCCTCAGGAGCATGGAGACGGGAGAGAGCGTCTGCTTTCACGTTTTTGGTACCTGGGCGGTAGGAGATGGTGTAATTAAAGCGGGAGAAGAACATGGCCCAGCGAGCTTGTCTAGGGTTCAGTCTCTTTGCTGACCGAAGATATTCAAGGTTCTTATGGTCTGTCAGTACCAGGAACGCGTGTTTGGCTCCCTCCAGCCAATGCCTCCACTCTTCCAAGGCAAGCTTAACAGCAAGAAGTTCCCTGTCACTGATGGAGTTGACTTCCGCCAGGCTGAGCTTGCGGGAGAAGAAGGTGCATGGATGGAGTCTACTTGGCATCCCCTGCTGCTGCGACAACACCGCTCCCACTCCAGTTGTCGAGGCGTCCACTTCGACGACGAACTGTTTCTCTGGGTCTGGATGGACGAGTAAGGGAGCGGTGGTGAAGGCTTCCTTTAGGTGGTTAAAGGCGTTGGTGGCTGCTGGGTTCCAGGACAGAGACTTGGGCTTATTACGGAGCAGGCTGGTAAGTGGATGGGTGATGGAACTGTAACCTTTGATGAACCGTCTGTAGAAGTTGGAGAATCCGAGGAAGCGCTGGAGCTCTTTAATGGTGGTGGGTTCTGGCCAGTTGGTGATGGACTCCACCTTCCTCTCGTCCATCCGGATGCCACTGTGGTCTATGTTGTAACCCAGGGAAGAGACGGAAGGTTGGTGGAAGGAGCACTTCTCTGCCTTGAGGAACAGGTTGTACTGACGAAGACGGGTGAGGACCTCCGCAACGTGTTGGCGATGTTCGGCCTGGCTCCGGGAGTATATGAGTTTGTCGTCGATGTAGACTAGGACAAAGCGGTGGAGAAACTCCCGGAGCACCTCCTGTATGAAATCCTGGAATACGGAGGGGGCGTTGACCAGTCCATACGGCATTACCAGATATTCGTAGTGGCCAGTAGGGGTGATGAAGGCGGTCTTCCACTCGTCCCCCTCACGTATCCGGATGAGGTTGTACGCGCTGCGGAGGTCCAGCTTCGTAAACACAGTGGCACCACGGAGATGTTCCAGGGCCGCTGGGACGAGAGGAAGGGGATACCTGAACTTAACTGTAATCTTGTTGAGTGAGCGATAATCGATGCATGGCCGCAAGCCTCCGTCCTTTTTAGCCACGAAGAAGAAACTGGAAGCAGCAGGGGAAGTAGACGGCCTGATGTAACCTTGGGCGAGGGCTTCCTTGATGTAATCCTCTATGGCCTTCTCCTCCGGGATGGAAAGTGGGTATATCTTACCCTTTGGCACTGGTTCACCCGGAAGCAGGTCGGTGGCACAGTCCCATGGCCGGTGTGGAGGCAGCTTGGAAGCCCGTTGCGGGCAGAAGACATCGCTGAAGGGGGCGTAACACTTGGATATGTCGACGGAGCGTTGTTCGACTGGACTTTCGATGGATGTGGCGCAGAGAGAGAGGTCAGGCGAAGGAGATGGTGGAACAGGAAGTTCAGCCAGACAGCGAGAGAAGCATGTGTCGCCCCACTTCAGGATTTCGCCCGTTTTCCAGGAGATGGTGGGGTTATGCTGCTCCAACCAGGGGCGCCCCAGAACCACGTCAGCGGTGGAATCCTCCAGAACCAGCAGATGTATCTCTTCTTGGTGTAGCAAACCAACTTGAAGTGTTACTGGTCCAGCCACGGTGCGGACGCGCTTACGACTCAGGGGTTTGCCGGTTATTGAGCTGATCTTGTAGATGGTCGGAGACGGAGTGGTCTTAAGACGTAGTTGGCGGCAGATGGCGCCGGAGACGAAGTTGCCGGCTGACCCTGAGTCGATGAGCGCGACCACTGAAAGGGAGACAGTAGCGGCAGTAAGATTGACGACAGTAGTAAGTGGTTTCATTTTATGAGTAGCAGGAATAATAGCACTCACCAGGGGTCGCGGTGGTCGTGTGGGGCATGCTGCAATCACATGCCCAGGACCTCCACAATAGAGACAGAGATGCAGGGTCAGCCGGCGGCGGCTTTCTTCAGAAGATAGACGAGAGTTTTCCACTTCCATGGGTTCTTGGGCTGGTTCTGGAGTGCTGACGGGTTCGGATCGGCAGAGGAGCACGTTGGAGAGGGACTGGTCCTGGTGCTCTTGGATGCACGCTTGCATGCGAGTGGCGCAGCGAATGGAGAGCTGGATGAACTTCTCAAGGCCGATGGAGTCCTCGCATGCAGCGAGATGCAGCCGCACCCGAGGTTCTAATCCTTGACGATAAGTTGTTATCAGGGCTTGTTCATTCCATCCGCTGAGTGCTGCAAGCGTTCTGAATTGCAAAGCATAATCGTAAATAGACATTGATCCTTGTTTTAAATTATAAAGTTTCTCACCAGCTGAAGAATCCGTGATCGGTTTCCCGAACACTTCCCGGAAGTGGGAAATAAACGCTGAGTAGGATTGGGTTACAGCGCCCCGCTGGGACCAGATGGAATCGGCCCATTTTAATGCTTTGCCGCTGAGCTGAGAAATGATGAACGCAATCTTGGATGTGTCACTCGGGTACAGGTGCGGCTGCATCTCCAGGACCAGTGTGCATTGCAGCAGGAATCCGCTGCAATCCTCTGCCGATCCTGAGAAGGGCGCCGGTTTGGCCATGGGACTGGCGTACGGCGGCAACGAAGGAGAACTGTTGACATTGGCGGTGGTGTTCGCTGGTGCAGGTGAAGGGACAGTGACTGGAGATGGCGGTGGTGGGTTGATGGTCAAAGTGCGCCGAAGCGCATCCACCAGTTCCTGAAATGGATCCGGCTGGCTCATACTGGGTCTGCGGTGTTGGTCCGGTCTTCTGTTACGGTACACAGGAGGCAGACACAGATGTAACAGGTAATGGTTGTTTTATTGACCACAGTAGAGCAGAGGATAACACACAGGTGAGTGAACAGGTTGTAGATAATGTAGAACAGGTAGTATGAGGAATAGTTACTGTCCTTTCTGTTGCAGGTAGAGACACGTTGGAGCTTGGAGATCGCTGGAGAACTTGGGAGCTGGCTGAAACACACCCACACAGCAGACGAGGCACACAGAGGGAAGGAGGCACACAGAGGGAAGGAGACACGCTGGAGACAGGTGAGTATACGAAGAGGAGTCCTTGAGGTAAGCATAACAGGGAGTATATGTGACCCGTCACGGAAACCAGGGACACAAGTCGGCAGCACAACTCTTGAGCAAAATGAGAAAGAAGCATTTTTTTTCAAAATTGGTGATTTTCGTTTTTTTGCAGAATCTGTTAGTTGAGATCATGAAGAAGCCTTTCCGTGTTTGAGATAGCAGTATTGGTATATTTAAAGCGTACATTTTGAGGTTGAAATCGGCTTGTTTTTCGGAGATTCTAGCACGCAGTAGGGGCGTGTCATTGTCTGTGTGTATTTCCATACTGGGAAGCGTGGCTACTTACTATGCAGCGCTCTGGCCGACTCTAGCTGATATCAAAATTCAATGAATGTTTTGAAGTACTTCTTCGACAAGCCGGATGCTTATGAACAAGCGCTCACTGATTCTGAAGACGATCTGAGCGACGATGAAAGCGGCATAATAAGACATTACCTCTCTGGAGTCGGGTAACGCGCCGGCGCATTTTGCAGGATTTTTTTCACATTGCAGCAAAACAGACTTAAAATACTCCGTCATTTTTTGTCATAGAGACATAAGTAATATATCAATTGAAACTATAGAATGTCTTCTTTTATTTGTGTACACTCAGAGTAAAAACAAAATGTTGTGCTTTTTGAAAAATAAAGAAAACTAACATGATGCGTGATCTCTCGTCTTCCTCTGAACGAAGTCCAATCTGATAGTTCTCAGAAAATGAACTGTAACTTAGTGAATACTAATCATAAAAAAATTATACTTATGTCTGAAAAAACGTTGAAATGTCAAGTTTTAAAACGTGTAAGTCAAATCGAAAACAAACCTTCTGTGTTTATGTAAAGAGAGCCATGTCAGAAGTCCGTGATTCAGCTCATTATTCGCTAATGCGGCCACGCCCACGGAGGGAGCGCTATTCAGAGGCAAATTCTGAGTCAATGCATGCATTCATCGTCTCAATCGTGTATTTATTGTCTTGAAAAGTGTTTTGAATAGCCATAGTTAGCGATCTCTGGCCTCTGTTAGTCCAGTTATTTCCTGGATTGCCTATTCTTCTTTAACAGGCTTCTCAGGTGAGAACATTTCATTTCATGATTATAGTGACCAAAATGATCACGGTTATCACAGAATCCTGTTCAAAAAGTCAATTCACCAAGTTTTATGTGGAAAACCAGCAAATAAAAAATAAAATTAGCATCAATATGTACTTTTTCTTTACATAAACATTAAAATAATAACATTAAAAATGATGGGCAGATTTTAAAGGAGTGTCTTGCAACATGTTATCTACAATGCACAAGTTCAAATAGAGTTTTGACAAAAAAGTCACATATTTCAGCCTCTAAATCATTTTTATAAAAGTCAAAAAAGATAAATTACTGACATTTACAATGCACATTAACCTTTATTATTAATAGTATGCGGTCCATGCAGCTTTACAGGGGGTATGGCTTATCTAAATGAGATGTAAATGAGCCCTATTGTCACTCCCAGCAGGTGAGAACAGGTGAGAACTGCAACTTTAGAGGCGTTTTTCTCCCTATAGAGCTTTCTTGAGTCCCTACCTTCAAATGGCCACAACTTCTCCAAATATTATCAGATTTCCATGTGTCACACATCGTTGGAAAGCTTGGAGACTGCACTTTCAGAATCTGTGAATAACTCAAAATGCCCCAAAACCGACTTGTGTCCCTACTTTCCGTGACTGGTCACATATGCGAACGAGACCGGACATAGAGTGCTGTGTGAGTGTGTGCTTTATAGTGCTGCTGATGAGTGGAGTGATGAGGTGCAGGTGGCGGTGATCAGTACTCTGGAGACAGCGTGCGTTGTGATTGGGTGATGTTGGAACCTGACGTGTCTGTGACAACTACATGCATGGTTTTTGAAAAATAAATAAAATACAAATAAGTCACTGAAATAAGGCCTCAAAACACATACTAAATATTTTTCATAAGACTTGGGAACTGTATATTTTAGTTTTTGCTTCAAAGTGATGTAAATTCATTCTGCCTACTCTGACACATAAAATAATGCATTGATTTTAAATTTCTAAGACAATTTTTGTTTAGGATGGCTGTATGCAGTGTGAATCTTAATGAATAATGCTGTGATTCACACCTGAGGAGATTAAGACCTTGACCCTAATGAGCCACATAATGAGCCATTCAGTCAGGAATGTGACTGAGTGAACAAGAAAGAATGCAATGTCAATTGCATTTTTTTTGTTTGTAGTTTATTTAAAATATAGGTAACTACAGTCATGCTCAATTATTCATACCCTTTGTAAATATGACCAAAGAAGGCTGTGAAAAAAGGTACAATAGCGTTGAAGTTGCAATCGATTTCTTCTGCATTCAATGAAGAAGTGATGATGAACTTGCATGGTTAGTTTGACTCTTTGAGTTGGAAGAGCATTCTCTCTCTCTCGGGTAAGCACATGGTTGGAGTACAGGTTGAGGCCTGCCAGGCCTGGGCCAGAGAGTGGCCACACAGAGCAACCAGCAGGAGGAAATCAGTCGGAGGAGGAAGAGTGGGCAGTGCCTTTTATCTCTGTGTGGAGGTCCCACCTTACCAATGTTAGCTTTAGCTCTCAGAGGGAAACTTTTACGATCCTTTGTCTCAAGCAGATCGTTTGCATATGTAACAGGATTGGTTGCTGATGAAGAAACTATTAAAGATTCTTGCAATACTAATATGTTGCACAGGTATTGGTATATCATATACACAATCATTTAAATCTTCAAAATACAAATTCATAGACACCAAACATGGCATAGGTGAGGTTAACTTGGTTCTGTCATAAAACCAACATGTTCTCCAACCAATACGACCATATAGGTCGTTTGTCACTTCCCTGAAATACAACCCATAGGAGCGTTTACTGAAGTGGCGCCCCTATTGACAACAGGACACTTTCATTTTAATTCATGAAATATGACCCATAGGAGTGTTTGCTAAAATTGTGCCCCTTTTGACAACAGTCGAAACACTTTTGACACTTTCATTTTAATGCATTGTTCCCTTTTATCTGCATCATATTTCGGGTTGTGCGTAGCTCAATTGACAGAGCATTGCAATAACAATATGCAATCATGTGATCATGCGATCGTGGGTTCGATCCCAGGGAACGCATATGCTCATAAAGTGTATATGCACTATAAATCACTAAGGGTAGGTTTAGGGGTGGGTGTAGTCGTTAATAAAAAATTAGTTTTGCTAAATGGAAATAGGATAAATGGTGTAAAAAGTCCACACATTGCATTTAAATGAACACGCATTTTGATTGGTAATGACAGTCATACGTCATTTCTTGATGACAGACGTAACACGACACTGTCATTATTTTTACGCCCCTAGAGGCCGCATGACTTCAAAATGTAAATATATGTCGTAATAAGGTGCTTGAAAAACGATCTATATGGTTGTTTTTTTTTTTTTTTTTGGAGGACAGTCTCCATAAAACATGCATAAAACAAAATGCAGTGCAAAATACACTATACAAGACATAATAATAATGGTAACAATTTATGAAGACCATGCTTATAATGATTTATAGGCCCATTAATACTTATTTATAAGTATTACTATTCTATAAATATATTTATAAAGACTTTTTAAGACCTATACTGCATTATAAGAACAGTTATAGATACATTTATATTATTTTTACAATTACTTATAAGCCATGCATTTGCTTTTTCAATGTGCATGCTCATAATCCATTATACACTGATTTATAAATGATCATATAAAATAGTTCCAGAGACATTTGTTTGCTGTACCAATTAGTTAGTGTGTCTTTAATGGCTAATGTTTGCATTAGAGGTAATGAATTTTAATTTTGATTTGTTAAAATCTATATCTCCTCAGCCATATGCATGGTATTGCTTATAGCAGTTTGAAATTATACTGCTTTTAAAAAATATTGTTGCAGTGTTTTGCTAGTAACATTACAAAATATTTTTTTTTTCCAACTGTTTGTATAAATGATTTTTTTTTTCTTTTATTATTATTTTTATTATTATTATTACAGGAATTGTTGTTCATTAGTTACATTTTAAGTTGCTTACTTGTAAATGTATAATGAGCACATCTTCGTGATTTCTTAACATTTGATTTAGGAAAATTGCATCCTGTGTTTTCACTTTACTTATACTTGTACTCACCTGGATTCTCCTTCATCTGTGTTCTACAACACAGGATCTGGGATCTGTAGCGTTTCTCCACAAAAATATTGCTGCTCGATTGCTCCTGTCTGCCTCGCTGCTCAGAGTGGTTTGCGTCTGTAACTCCGTATAGCTTTGTTTTGAATCTCTTACTTTTATTCATTGTTGCTTAATGGTGCAAATTCTTGAGAAAATGAAGTCCAGGCCGTAATAATGTTGAAGAAAAATTATTTATTCATTTCCAATTCAAATTAACCTCACACGCAAATTCCAATCAATCATGAAAATATTTAATAAAACCAGAAGGTAAAAATTAAAATGAAATCAAACATCTATGATAAGAACATTCTGAAATCTGAGTATAGTAATTTGCCAGAAAATCATTAGAAATGGCACCAACGAGACAGCAAGATGCAATCAAGATAGCAGGAAAAGAGGTACCAATTGAGAGAATGAGCCAAGTTTTATACCCCAAGATTGGAAAAACTTACATCACATTCGGAGGTCTTGTTTTGGATAGATAAGAAAGGTCAAAATGAACCTTTCCATGGCTCAGAGTTTTTAAAGAAATTCATGACATTTGATGATTTCCTGCTATTCTGACAATCATTGGATAATTTTGTGGTCAACATTATCATATATCAGCATAAACACCCCAAAATAGTCTCTAAATGGGTGGGGTAACACCTTCATAGGAACAATACAATAACAAGTTAACATTTTCTAAAAAAAATTCCCTTTCATTTGAATACAAAAATACAAAATATTATTGCAGAAAAAGTACATCATGTGATCCATTCTAAGAACCTTTACACTTTGGTAAAATTTTGGCAGGAACCCAACTCAACCACAAAGATACACTCTAAAAAATGCTGGGTTGTTTCAACCCAAGTTTGGGTCAAAAATGGACAAACCCAACCATTGGGTTAAATTTTTAAATGCATTTTTTTAACCCAACGGTTGGGTTTGTCCATATTTGACCCAAATTTGGGTTGAAACAACCCAGCATTTTTTTGAGTGTACCAAACCCTCTTTTACTCAGAAACTTAAAGTTCACTTGGAACATCAAAGTCACAAAGTTCAACAGGTGAAATAACACAATAGAGATCAAAACAACAAAAAGAGCATAATATGGAGTAAATATGTGGTTCTACTTGAATATAAGTGATTATATGTAAGTAATTTGAGTAAGATGATATTGTAATGACCCAGCATTCAACACCAGAAGCTGGTTGCATTATGGGTATTTGTTTGTTTTGAGTTGATTTATGTATTATTTAAGCAAGATGGTTGGGTTTTGTTTTAGCAAAGTGATGTATGTTTATGTTCTAGTTAGTTTGGGTGGGTTTGGTTCAATTACCACCTGGTATTAAAAAGTGTGGCTCTCACCGTCATGGAGAGATATGTGTACAGGACGGACTTGGCAATCTGGCCTTGCCTGTGTAGTTCTTATTCTGTTTTCAGAATAAAAGAAAAGAAAAGACTGTACTGCCTCCTACTGTTTTATTCTGCGAAAAGAGACACTCACAGTCGTGCGGTGTATGGGATGTGAGTGCTCGCACTAGTTAGCATAAAACAAGTACACTAGAGTAGTATAGCTCCTTTTAGCCCCATGCTGTACTACATAACTGCCAGTTATTACAATATGAATACTTGAAATCATGAGTAGCATTGAAAATCATAACCAATAAATGATAATAGGAGATTAAAAATGATTAATAATGAATGATTACATAGAATATGGATAAATGAATATGCATAAATGAATATAAATCATTTTGGATCCATCACTTATATTATTGTTACCTTATATACAGGGCTTGACATTAACACCCGCCAACCCGCCAAATGCAGGTAGATTTCAGCTGTGGCGGGTAAAACAGCCACTCTCACTAGCCACTTTGGTGGGTTGAATATAATTTCAGCCTACAGTCAAATGAAAGGTAGCTAAAATCGTCGTAGCACAAAATTACAATCCGATCACAATTCGTTATCAATTAACTTGCAGTTAGTGAAGGCGGGATTGGCGGAATCGCGCTGAATGAGACACAAGACTGTAAAAGGACACAACAGAAGCGCTCTCAGTTCTCCTTGTGCCGGAACAGTCAAATACACGCACACACAGATATCAAAATGTCCATCGTGTGGAGTAGCCTATCTCGCGTGGATACAGTTGGTTATGGCTTAAGTGGACGTAAACAGCTGAGTAATAATTAACCCACTGTATCTGAAAAGTTTGGGCTATTTAATTTACTATTGTATTTGTAATTTGCTAATTTGCTTCTTTGTTCTTTTTATATAGCCAAAATATAAAACAATATAGCAAAAATAACTTATACATTTATAAAAAATTATCATATCATGTTCATATTACCCACCTGTACATACCAGCTAATATACCATGTAGGCCTAGTCTTGATTTAGGTGGTCAATCTGAAAGTTTGAAAGGGTTTTAAATCTTCCAAATCAAGTAAAATGACTCAAAATCAAGTAATTTTAGCATGCCAAAGTCAACTTTAATCATATAAAATGTAATTTCCCAACAGCAAAATTGTGGCCAGTGAAAATGCTGAGTGGCTAGTAACTTTGGAAAACCACTAGCCACAGTGGCTGGTGAGCAAAAAAGTTAATGTCAAGCCCTGCTTATATATAATATTGCCTACCACATTAATCTGACGTCGCTATCTTGTAATCTTTGAATCTAAATCGCTACAACGCGTACATCGTTACAACACGTTTGCATCTCGCTAGCTTGTTAATAGATAGCGTCATCAGTCTCTCGCGCGCTCCTTTTTCAAGGCGTTCATCAAACAGCTGTGGTAACTCGGATCAGTCTACAAACATGGTGAGTCATGTCATCCTCTCCCAGCACTGTTACCTGTTCCATTTGTCACATGTTCAGCATAGCTCTCTCTGTCAGTGACAAGGGATTTACATGTCATAAATGTAGGGAAATAGTCAGGCTGACAGAGATAATCTCAGAATTAGAGACACGCATCCAAACTTTAATCGAGGATAGTAAGAATGCAAGGGCTTCAGATACTGTTTTGGATGCGACTAGCTTAGTGAACTCTGTACATTGTTCATTTCCGGCTGAAGAGCCCACGCAGCAGGGCACTTGGGTAACGGTGAGGCAGCCTAGCCGTGGAAAACACCACTCTTCCGTTCCAATAAGAACATCAAACAGGTTCTCCCCACTCAGTGATGCACCCACTGAGAATCCTGTTGAAAGTGCCCTAGTTATTGGCAATTCTATTACACGGAACGTGAAAATAGAGACACCAGCCACCATAGTCACATGTTTGCCGGGAGCCAGAGCACCTAACATCAAAGCAAATTTAAAAGGCCTGGCTAATGCTAATCGTAAATATTCTAAAATTATTATTCACGTCGGCACTAATGATGTTCGACTTCGCCAGTTGGAGATCACTAAAATTAACATTAAAGAGGTGTGTGAACTCGCAAGTACAATGTCAGGAGAACTAATTTGATCTGGTCCCCTTCCTGTTCGTTGGAGTGATGAGATAGTAGATTATCATCACTCAATGGCTGGCTGTCTAAGTGGTGTCCGCAAAATAATATAGGTTTCATAGACAATTGGAAAAGTTTTTGGGGCAGACCTGACCTGTTGAAAAGAGATGGTATTCATCCCTCTTGGGATGGTGCTGCTCTTCTCTCTAGTAATATGGCACATAGTCTTGGAAGTGAAACATGACAAACTGGGGCCCAAGTCAGGAAGCAGACAGACTGGTTAAACCGACCATCTGCTAGCTGCCTCACGTTACAGAAGTCAGATAATTCATAACACATAGAAACTCTTACACCTAGATATTATCACATAGAGACTGTGTCTGTACCCCGAATTAGTAAAAACAAAAAAATTCCAAACCCATTTAATGGTAAAAATTTAATTGATGTTCAACAAATAAAAAATAGAGATAATAATGATAAACAAATGATAAAACTTGGGTTGTTAAATATTAGATCCCTTTCTTCAAAATCACTTACTGTAAATGATATTATCACAGACAATAATCTAGATGTGCTGTGTTTGACGGAAACTTGGTTAAAACCGGACAATTACATTACTTTAAATGAGTCTAGCCCTCAAGGTTATGATTATCGACACAATTCCCATCAGAAAGGCAAAGGGGGTAGTGTTGCTGTAATTTATAGTAATATTTACAGTATTAGTCAAAAGTCTTTCAAATATAATTCCTACGAAGTGATGGTACTTTACATAACATTATGTAAGTTGACATTTGTGCTGGCTACTGTATACAGGCCACCAGGACACCATACAGACTTTATCAAAGAATTTGCTGATTTTCTGTCAGAGTTAGTACTAGCTGCAGATAAAGTCCTTGTTGTTGGTGATTTTTATATCCATGTAGATAATAAAAAAGACTCATTGTGATTGGCATTTGCAGACATTCTAAACTCTACTGGTGTTAGACAACATGTGTCAGGTCCCACTCATTGTCGTAATCATACTTTAGATCTAATATTGTCATGTTGTTGAAATTCTGCGGCAGAGTGACGACATCTCAGATCATTATCTAGTCTCGTGTATACTACATTTAGTCAAGGCAGCTAAACTGCCTCCCTGCCATAAATATGGTAGAACCATCACTTCTACCACTAAAGATCACTTTATAAATAATCTTCCTGACCAGTTTCATTGCCTTAGCATACCAGACAGCTTAGAAGACCTCAAAGTTGCAACAGAAACTATTGCCTCTGTCTTTTCCAGCACATTAGACTCAGTTGCTCCTTTGCATTTAAAAAAAAAGATTAAGGAAATGAATCCAATGCCATGGTTCAATAAGCACACTCGGGCCCTAAAGGTAGCAGCCAGAAAAATGGAGCGCAGCTCGAAGAAAACAAAACTAGAAGTATTTAGCATTTCGTGGAAAGAGAGAATGATTGAGTACAGAAAGGCCTTAAAAACTGCTAGATCAGCCTATTTTTCAAAACTTTTAGAAGAAAATAAACACAACCCTAGGTATTTATTTGATACAGTGGCTAAATTAACAAGAAATAAAGCTTCAGCTTCTGATGTTTCCAAAGAGCACAGCAGTAATGACTTTATGAACTTCTTTACTTGCAAGATTGATAATATTAGAGAAAAAATTATAACCATGCAACCGTCTACTACAGTATCGCGTCAGACTACTGCTTTAGGAGAGGAAAAATTGTCTAATTGCTGCATTTGACACTATTGATCACAATATTCTTTTAAATAGACTCGAAAATTATGTTGGCATTAGTGGAATTGCATTGTCATGGTTTAAATCATACTTATCTGACCGTTATCAGTTTGTAGTAGTAAACGAAGAAATGTCATATCGATCACAAGTTCAATATGGAGTACCGCAAGGCTCAGTACTAGGACCGTTGCTTTTCCCTCTGTACATGCTACCCTTAGGAGATATCATTAGGAAGCATGACATTAGTTTTCACTGTTACGCTGATGATACTCCGCTCTATATTTCTTCGCGCCCTGATGACACTTACCAATTCACAAAATTAACGGAATGCATAACTGATATAAAAAATTGGATGACCAGTAATTTCCTACTACTAAATTCAGAAAAAACAGAGATTCTAATTTTTGGACCAAAAACTTCACATAATAACCTAGAATACTGTCTAACACTTGATGGCTGCTCTGTTAAGTCTTCGTCATCAGTTAGGAACCTGGGTGTGCTCTTCGATACCAATCTTTCATTTGAAGGCCATGTTTGAAAAATGCAGAACATTTAGTTCATGTGTTCATGACCTCAAGGCTAGATTACTGTTGCTTTACTGGGTGGTTGTTCTGCTCGCCTGATAAATAAACTACAGCTCGTACAAAATGCAGCAGCTAGAGTTCTTACTAGAACTAGGAAGTATGACCATATTAGCCCAGTTCTGACAACACTGCATTGGCTTCCTGTTAAACATCGTATAGATTTTAAAATCTTGCTAATTACTTACAAAGCACTAAATGGTTTAGCTTCCCAGTACCTGAGCGAGCTCTTAAAGCATTATAGTCCTTCTTGTCTATTGCGATCTCAGAATTCAGGCCAGCTGATAATACCTAGAATATCAAAATCAACTGCAGATGGTAGATCCTTCTCCTATTTGGCACCTAAACTCTGGAATAATCTTCCTAGCATTGTTCGGGAAGCAGACACACTCTGTCAATTTAAATCTAGACTAAAAACACATCTCTTTAACCTGGCATACATGTAACACATTATCAATTTATATTTTCAAATCCGTTAAAGGATTATTAGGCTGCATAAATTAGGTCAGCCAGAACCGGGAACACTTCCTATAACACCAGATGTACTCATTACATCAGAAGAAGAATGGCATCTATGCTAATATTAGTCTTTCTGTTTATCCCGAGGTTTACCGTAGTCAACCGGATCCAGGCCGTATTCAGGTGAGACCAAGGACCTGCGCCTTGACACGACCACAACGCAGCCCTGAAGTATCAGCAGAGATTGAGTCAACTAGATCATCCACTGTGAAGGCCTCATCAACACGACAATCAGTAGCGCAGCTCCTCAACAACCGTCCATACCGGCATGATAAAGACGATCCTCAACTGGATGGAACTGAAATAAATACTTTGAATGTTGCGATCCTATCGGACTTATGATAGCAACCTGAGTCGTAACAAAGCACTGTTCGCCAGAGGAGAACTGGCCCCCCGATTAAGCCTGGTTTCTCCTAAGTTTTTTTTTCTCCATTTTAACACCTATTTGATATTTTGGTAACACTTCCTATAACACCAGATGTACTCGTTACATCGGAAGAAGAATGGCATCTACGCTAATATTCAAAAAACTTCTTTCAAAAAGTCTTTCATTTAGACACACACAGACATCAAGAATCAGCCTGTGAATCTCAATAATGGTGACAATAATAAAGCATGTTTAATTAAAGCAATTTAATTTTAATTAAACAAATTTAATTTTTTTTTAAATTAAAGCAATTTAATTTTAATTAAGCAATACAATTTTTAAACAATAGTTGAGTTAAATAAAACTACCCGGCAGGTTGGGCAAACATTTAACCCTACTGCTGGGTTAAAACAACCCAATTGCTGGGTTTGTCCATTTTCAACCCAACTTGGGTTGTTTTTAACCCAGCATTTTTTAGAGTGTACTTATAAATCAGTGTATAATGGATTATGATCATGTCCATTGAAAAGGAATGACTTAATAATAATAATAATAATAAAATAATAAAAATGTAATTATAACTTTTCTTATAATGCGGTATATATGCGGTATTTACATTCATTTAGTTCTTCTATAAATGAATGCAGGAAAGTCTGTTTTATGGGTCTTTCCTATGGCCTGATTCAAAGTGAGTTTGAGCTCGGCAAGTCTTTCAATTCATAAAACCATGGCAACCAGAGGCCTGGTCATATTACTTTGGGGATTGTTGCTGTAACATTATTTGTTAACTGTGACAAATACTTGTGTCTGATTTGTCGTTACAACAATTCAGCTCATAATTTATTCATACCACAATGCATGATGGGAGCCATGAATGAGTTTTGATCGGTGACACCCAGTATGCAATGCAACATGCTTTATTATTGTCACCATTATTGAGATTCACAGGCTGATTCTTGATGTCTGTGTGTGTCTAAATGAAAGACTTTTTGAAAGAAGTTTTTTGATCAGAACTATGATAAGAACTTTTTTAGATTATAGTGAAAATACTGTAATATTATGCTGTAAAATCAAATGTCTGCTGTAATCAATAAGGTAAATCATCTAACTCAGAGATTGGGCTCTAAATAAGTTCAGTAATTCAGGTTAAATAATGATTTGTCACAACATAACCTGATCACATTTTCTCTTTGTTCATCTGGCTGTGATAACTGAGTTACAACAGCCAAACAAAATCTAATGTTAAAAAGTCAAGGGCCAGGAGCCCCACTAAACCAAACACTGACCACCATAATACTGACTTGTAAATTGTGATTTTTCCTTCAGTGATTCTGCTTGTTAACATCAGGTGTCTTCAATAATGGTCAATCTAAACTCAATTAATCACTTAATTATCTCATTAACCTTAACACTGCTTCAATAAATCAATAGGCCCCATATTTGCAAGTTTTTGCATGCCTATTTTTTAAGTAAATTTCACATATGGAATTAAGTAAACTCTACTAAACTAAGTAAAATTAACAAAGAAAATAAGTAATTTTAACTTGGCCAGTAGGTTTTTTTGCAATACATTTACATTTTTAAACCATGCTTTTAAAGTGTATGCTTTACTTAGAAACATCTAAGTAAATAATAGGCTACAATAGATATCTACATATTAGAAGTAACATGGCACCTGAATACAGAGACCTCAATACTTGGTACACAATACACAATGACGGTAACATTCAATGGATAGTTTTGAGTACGAATGTGCCATTTTGAGTAGAAAATGAACTTCAAATGTCACAAAATGGCAAATCAACCTCATTAATAATTCAAGGACCAGTGCATAATGGGAACACCAGTATATGAAAAGTTGAGTAGTTTTACTTAATTTTATAATGTTGATATTTAGTCTTTAATTTATACAAACTTGAGTTGAATATTACTATACAATTTACTTTTTTTCCCCCCTTTTTTTTCCTAAATTCTTGCCTGAACTAACTTTTTCATGTAGAAATTGCATTTGTTTTTTTTTCTGTAATATTTACTTAACCATAAAATCATGTTTTTCAGTGAGAAAAGCTGTGGTTTACAGTGAATTTATAACAGCTAAGGGGCGTTGTTAGGCATGACGCAGAGTGCCTAAAACCCCCTTATCTGATACAAATTCACTGTAAACCACGGCTTCACAGGGCTTATTGCTTTTATAAAATGGTTACAACACAATACAAATATTAAAGCCAAAAATATGTATCAATGCAACGTTCATCAAGTAAAATCAATAAAAGGCTTCCTTCCGCTGGAAAAACATAGTCCCTGACTGTGAATAGCAGCAGAAGTTACATTTATTATGCCATTAGATGGCAACATTCAAATGGATTTTTTTATTATGAACATAGGACTGACCTGAAGGAAAATGCTACATTTGAATGCAGGTAATACACTCAGTCACTCAATATCTCTCACACTCTTCTATATAATGCAGTAAGCTTCAATAAACAAAACTGAATGTGAATGTGGCGCAGCGATCCTTATGTAATGCGGTCAACTGTATGTTTTCTGGAATTTTACAATGGCTTGGAAACTGGCTCAACCAATCAGAATCAAGGGCCAGAAATATCTATTTTACTATGTTAATTTTAACACTCTTGAGTATGGACTCAAATAAACCCCCAGGAGAGTTAATGCTGTGTACAGCAATAACGACGGTAATCCATACGACCCCAAATGGATGAATCAATGTCTTCTGAAGTGAAATGATAAGTGTTTGTAAGAAAAATACCAATATTTTTAAACTGCAGACTATCGCGTCCGACCAACTGTCAACATGTGCATGAGAGGGTTGAGTTGACGTTTGACTTGAAGCGTGATGTAAGCGCACTGAGAAACTCTTGTGAAAAGTAACACTGATGTCAGATGCTGTCAGTTTTTATTTATTTATTTATTTTTTAAAATAATGCTCAATACAAAATACAAACAATGACAGACAATAACAATGAGAAACAAACAAGACAGAAGAAAAGAGACGGCAGTTTTTGCACAAGTTTCACAGTGCACTTAGTTCACCCTTCACATTGCGCTTCACAACAGGTTTACATCAAACGTGAACTTGACTCTCACGCTGGTGACAGTTGAAAAGATGAGTAAATTATGAGAACATTTTCTGGGTGTACTGTATTTTCTTTTAATACATAATACAGAATAGAAAATATATAGATATAGGATTCCTTCTTAAGATTCATCAGTGAAAAGAATGAAAAGAAGAAGAGGAACAAGGAGGAAGAAGACAAGCAAGAGAAACAAATAAAGGGACAAAATGTGCTACTTTCTGTGAGGACTTTAATATTTGAAATGAAAAGTTGATTTTAAAAAAATGAATAAATGTAAATCTGTTTTGAATTAAGTTGTTTTTCACAGTCAGTGAAATCAAATTGTTTATGTTTTTTTATTGTACTTACCCTGTAACTACATGAAACAAGAGGGTAAAAAACACCACTTTAATTTACAGCCCGCAATGTCACACTTACCCTGTAACTTAATAGAATAAGAGGGTAACAAGCACCACGTACCCTGTAAGTACATGGAACAAGAGTATATTTCCCCAGTATTAAAAAATAAATTTGCAATAGTTTTAGTTTTACTTGCCTTGAAACATGGAAGCCTAAACTAAAACAGCTGCACTTTTGCTATAAAAAAAAATACTGTATAAATGCACTGTTATGTACCCTTAATTAAAAAAGAAAAAAAGAAAAGAAAAAAAAGCTTTTATGTATTGGTACACTATTATAACAAAAAGCTACGCAGTGTATGATTTCACTAAATTTCTCCAAAACATTAGATTGTTGCCTATCATAATAGTAGAAGAAGTACCCCTTAGTTCTAAAACACTTGCAGTATAAATAATTTGCTAATTGTCCTGATTGTTACCCCTTTATTCACCAAACTTTTCATATTGTTCCCTTTAACCTACACTTACATACTTTATAGGTACACTATAATTAGCCTACTGAAAGGTACGCTGTAAATTTTTTTTAACTTTCTGGACTGTAATCTTTTTTTTTTTTTTTTTAAGACTTGTGTGGAATCTTTCCAATCATGTGTTGCTTTGTATTTTGTTCAGGCTTGAACAGAAGGATATAACATTTTGGTACAAATATACATAATAATAAACCAAAGCTTGAGGCTAAAATGGCAAATATCTCCACAGCTACAGTAAATTTTCCAGGAGAACTGACATATGAAGGGATAAATGTGATCCATACAGCACAGAATATGAGCATACTGAATGTGATAAACTTGGCTTCATTGAAATTATCAGGCAGCTTGCGTGCCAGAAAAGCCAAAATAAAACACAAGACAGCCAGAAGGCCAATATAACCCAGTACAGCAGAGAAACCAATAGTAGAACCCAGACTGCACTCAATAATTATATTTTCCTTATAATATTTCATATTTTTGTAGGGAAATGGAGGAGATAATGTTAGCCAAAGTACACAGATAAGAACCTGTATAAGTGTAAAGACAAGAACACTGAGTCGTTGTTGTGTAGGCCCAAACCATTTCATGACATTACTTCCAGGAAGTGTAGCCTTGAAGGCCATTAACACCACTATTGTTTTCCCAAGAACACAGGAGATACAGAGGACAAAAGTGATCCCAAATGCTGTGTGACGCAACATACAGGACCACTCAGTGGGCCGACCAATGAAAGTAAGTGAACAGAGGAAACACAGAGTCAATGAGAAGAGCAGCAGGAAGCTCAGCTCTGAGTTGTTTGCTTTTACTATGGGTGTGTCTTTCTTGCTGTAAAACAGAATGGCCACCAGCACAGTTAATCCTACTCCAAACAGTGAGAAAAAGACTAGCACTATACCCATAAGTTCTGTGAATGACAGAAACTCTACAGCTTTTAACACACATTTATTTTTCTCAGCATTAGACCAGTATTCCCCTGGACACTGCTTGCAGTTATTTGAATCTGGAAAGGAAGTTGTGTTTACTATATTTAGAGATGAGAAGAAAGTTATTTATGAGCTCCTTTGATAATAAATTGCATCCTGAAGAGTAGAAGAAGAACACAAAAATAGCAACTAACCAATTTTCTTTGAAAGTGTGAGATGGGCTGAAGATTACCTGTCTCATTACTGATTTCTCCTTCTGCACATGGAATGCAGTCATAACAGCAGACAGGTCTTCCTTTCTGTGCAGCCTTCCTAGTGCCTGGAGGACAGCTCTCACTGCACACAGACTTTGGCTTCTGCATTGAAAAGTACATCATACATACAGTTTCAATGCCAGTTAATGTCATGACGTCATTGTCCCTTTCCACTTAAGGAACTAATGTAGTCCTTGATTTTATTGTTTTAATGATCCATGCCACATCAACTTCATTCAGTTCAACATATTACTATTTACCTCCAGCTGTCCTCCAGCCCAGATTATGTTTTTAGTATTAACTACAAAGCGCTGACCAGGGGGCAATGATGCATCATAGTATCCCACTGGTTTAAAATGGATTGATCCATCCGAGTCCTGCTGCCAGTTCACAACTTCATACTGGGCTATTGTGGCACCAGTGCTGTCAAACCACACATGATCGCCAAACTTTACAGTGAAATTTACATTTTTCAGAGCCTCAACCACCTAATGAAAATACATAAACATTTAGGTATTTTAACACATTGTTAAACAGAAAGGATTACCCTCTTTCTCACCAAATCTCTTTTCTTCATTTTTTATTTTATTTTATTTTATTTTTATTTATTTAATTTGTTTACCTGCTGTGGTTGTATTTTCAGACTTTTCTCACAACCTTCATGTTCATTGCATTTGAGTAGACTATGTAATGAATGAGCCACAGCATAAACTGCTTTGTAGACATTGCTTGCATACCTTTGCTCAGACACATCTTCATTGTAATTTTTCAGCACAAGTAGATCCTTATATCTGCTGCAATTTAAATTGTCTTGAGGTGAATTCCCCTCAGTCTGTGAGCATGGAAAAGCTGTGTCCCAGAATGTTTTTATAACATAATCTGAAAACCCTTCAGTATTGATTTTTCTCACTGCAAACCCCAGTGACCCACCCAGAACATGAAAACTGTTTGGTGTGATCAAACTCTTTGCAGTTGTCCATGCTTCCACACCAATTACTTGGAGGCCTGTAATGTTCTGAATACTTAATTGCTCAAGTAGATTAACCATCTCAACACGGGAAAGAAATGCAACAACCACTTTTGTGGTGCTTCTTTTCATAGTGTCTACCACTTTCTGGAGTTTTTCAGGCTCTGTTCGATAGAATTTTACAGAGTACTCCACACAAATCCCCTCTTCTTGGGCTGTTTTAAGAAATATGGCCATTCCATTGTTACCATAGTCGTTGTCACTGTTCACAGCTCCCACCCAAGACCAGCCAAAGTATTTGACTATGTATGCAAGAGCTCTGCTCTGGTGGTAATCACTAGCAATAGTCCTGAAGAATGAGGGGTAATCTTTCCTATTGCTGAGACATTCACACGTGGCTGAGTGACTTATCTGAAATAAGCAGAGGAAACAGTGAAACAGTCATCAGTATAGTAATTATGTCAAGCATTTAAAGTTTTTGCTCCTTACCACTGGTATTTTAAAAGGTCCTGTAGTTCTGGACAGAATCACTGTGGCAGAAGACTCAGTTTCTCCTATTATAGCATGTATAGGAGACTGTCCACTGCATCTGTCCCCTCCTGAAAACTCCTGACCATTCATCAATGCCATAGTTGCACTCATAGAAGACAGTCGTGAACCACAGCTATCATAGATTTTGTAACCAATAGAAACATTTGGGAGCAAACTTTTACTTCTGTTTATCTCCTCAATGGCAAAGATCATGATTTGAGCCATCCGGAAATCTCTTAGATTCACACTGCCATAATATTCCATATGTTATGGTAGTTTGAGTTTATAAATTCAAAATACATGATTTTATATTCTGCAATATATTTTCATTAAAAGTCTTTTGATATTGAATACTTTTTCTGCTAAAATATTTATCAAATAGTTTTCGATGTTACAAACCTGGAGCATGATAGAAGCTGAGGTTTTTCTATAAAGTCAAATGAAGGTAATATTTCTATACTGCGGATTGAAAAAAGTCCTCCAATTGTTACGTCTCCATCCTTGAAAAGCAGTGCATACTTAGGGTCTCCCATATTTTGACAAAGAGTCTTTTCTGCCTTTGCATAAGGTCTCTGACAAAACAGAAGTGCGGAAAGAAAGACAAACATCCTAGAGATTGAACTCCACGGCGACTGGCAAATGCAAATGACCTGATACGGTATATGCACTTTTATGAACATGATTAATATGGATGAATGATTTGGAGTGTAACCAATGACCTCACAGGGCAGAACAGGAGTCAGGCCAAGTAGGAGTAGAATATAGTGGAAAACAGCTAATTTGATGGTCTGATATATATATATATATATATATATATATATATATATATATATATATATATATATATATATATATATATATATATATATATATATATATATGCCGAAGAACATGATTTTAAAAGATGTAATATAGTTTTTTTTTTTTTTTTTTTTTTTTTAATTTTTTTAACTACCTATTTTGGGGCATCATTATAAATGCGCCGATTCAGGGTGTGCAGCCCCTTTAATTCTCGTGCTCCACACCCCAAGAGCTCGCGCTTGCCTTAAACAACATAAAAAAGTTCACACAGCTAATATAACCCTCAAAATGGATCTTTACAAAGTGTTCGTCATGCAACATGTCTAATTGCTTAAGTATAGTATTTATTTGGATGTTTACATTTGATTCTGAATGAGTTTGATAGTGCTCCGTGGCTAACGGCTAATGCTATACTGTTAGAGAGATTTATAAAGAATGAAGTTGTGTTTATGAATTATACAGACTGCAAGTGTTTAAAAAATGAAAATAACGACAGTCTTGTCTCCGTGAATACAGTAAGAAACGATGGTAACTTTAACCACATTTAACAGTACATTAGCAACATGCTAACGGAACATTTAGAAAGACAATTTACAAACACCACTAAAAATATCATGATATCATGGATCATGTCAGTTATTATTTCTCCATCTGCCATTTTTCGCTATTGTTCTTGCTTGCTTACCTAGTCTGATGATTCAGCTGCGCACAGATCCAGACGTCCTGCCCTTGTGTAATGCTTTGAACATGAGCTGGCATATGCAAATGTTGGGGTCGTACACCCCGACTGTTACGTAACAGTCGGTGTTATGTTGAGATTCGCCTGTTCTTCGGAGGTCTTTTAAACAAATGAGATTTATATAAGAAGGAGGAAACAATGGAGTTTGAGACTCACTGTTTGTCATTTCCGTGTACTGAACTCTTGTTATTCAACTATGCTGAGGTAAATTACATTTTTGAATCTAGGGCACCTTTAACTAAAATGTACTTAAAGGGGTGGTTCATTGCGATTTCACTTTTTTAACTTTAGTTAGTGTGTAATGTTGCTGTTAGAGCATAAACAACGTCTGCAAAGTTAGGACGCTCAAAGTTCAATGCAAAGGGAGATATTTTCTTTTGAAGAATTCTCTGTTTAAGGACTACAACAAATGGCTGGTAGGGACTACAATGAGCTTCTTCCCAGGTTGGTGACATCACTAACCCTAAAACTGACATAAACCCTGCCCCCAAGCACAGGCAACAATGGGGTGAAGCCATGTTATTGCAATACAGTACGTAACACACATGCAATAGCATATCATAAAAGCAAGATGACAACTTGACAGATTATAACCATAATTAACACTTATGCTGTCTTTGTTCGTTCTTTGGGGTCTCCAGAGACCCCAGGCAACAAAATGTAATTTTGTACCAAAATAATTGTTTTTTGTTTTAAAACAAATGTAATTTTACTCTATTAATGTTTTTTACTTCACATTTGTGCAGTTTCTGGACGATTTATCATATCTTTTAAATTTAAATAAATAAATTTAAAAAAATAAATGAATAGGTTTTTATACAAAAACATCTTTTTATGTAAAATTCACTTTATAAAAGGTCCACATTTCTAACTTTTATTTGTGGGGATAACATGGATAATTTGACATGGTTTAGTGTAAGATTTGTGCCCATCTTTTGGAAAATGCAGTTTTAAAAGTAAAAAAATTATCACTTTATCCAGTAGATGGCTGCAGAGCTCCACTATTCGCTATTTAACTAACCTTTTTTTTTTTTTTTTCAGTTGCATTCATATCTAAATATTATGAAATCACAATTATAACAATAAAAATGACCTTTTGTCAAAGTTTAGCATTTTTTTGAACTGAAAAAAAAAAAAAAAAAAAAAAAAAAAAAAAAACTTTTGACATTTTGATTAGAATCAAACCGGAACAAAATGTTACAAAGAGAAATGTTTGAGTCTTGAGTTTGAGTTTATTTCAATCAACTGAAATGTCAATTACTAACTGTAACAGAACAAAAATGAACAGAAATGAACAGTTCTATTAAATATTGAGTAAATACATGACATGAACATCAAAATGCAATGAACTTAACAGCAATAACAAAGTAAAGCTGCAAGCAGCGATGAAAGGGCCCTCGCACCCATGCCACAGCCACAGGGTGCAAGTCAAAATATCTCACTTTTGGGTTTTCAGATTTTTTTTGTAGGTATTGGGCTGTTACACTGTTATTTGTACACTGTTTTTGTACACTGTTCACTCTTTTCAGTTAGTCAAATAGCAAATAGCAAATAATGGAGCTCTCCATTTATTTATTTATTTATTTATTTATAAAATATATGATGAATCCTCCAAAAACTGCACCCCCAAAGACCCTGAGTGTGACTTTTTTTATTATTATGTATTTAGTTTTTTTTTCTTTCACACTAACATAAAAACAAGATATCATTTCAATTTTTTTTTTTTTTTTTTTTTTTTTTGTTGATCTAGAAAGTATTGACCACTGTACAAAGTCTCATGCCATTTGGACAAAGATAACTTTTTTTTTTTTTAGCAAACATCATTTTGGGTCAAAAAGACCCCGAAGACCCTAGGGTTAAATTAAACTATACCTGTTCTATCTTCATGTAGCATATATTCTCTGGCTCTGTAGGCATCTTACAACAGTTCCCACATGAGCGATTTATAGATTATCATGACAGAATATGCAATCAATAACTTTAATAAAGTTAACTCCACATCAGCTACATAAATGTATCAACTAACCGTTCAGAAACGTCCTGTTGCATTCTACATGTTGTCACTTCTTCTTGAGTCTCTCCATCATTGTCTGACTCCGGTTTGAACATAAAAGGCTGAACAGTTTCTGACATTTTCAGTGAGTCTGAGGTAATCGGCGCTGCTAACAGGAGCTCTTGAAACTCTCCCCTTTTTGTAGGAGCAGCAGCTAATTTGCATTTAAAGGGACACACAAAAAGTGACAAATTTAACATGCTATAAAAAAATTATCTGTGGGGTATTTTGAGCTAAAACTTCACATACACACTCTGGAGACATCATAGACTTATTTTACATTTGTAAAAGTGGCATTATTTGACCTCCTTAAAGCTGCAGTATGTATATTTTCTCTGCTAGAGGTCACCTATTCAAAACAAAGGCATAGCTTGATGATGCCGATTATGAGCACGGGGTCTTGGGAGATGTTGTCTTCATGGTCATTGATGAGATTATTTACTGTCATGATCCTGTCTGTGTTCCCTGTGTTTCCATTGTTGTTTGTACACCTCATGTTTTCCTGCCATTCTGCTCTCTTGTTAGTTACCATGGACACTCATTGGCCCACGCCCCCTTGTTATCTCGTTACCTTCTTTAGCTCATTAGCCTTGTTCACTCTGTCTATACAAGCCTGGTTCACTCATCCATTCCCTGCGAAGTCTTGTCTAGTGTACAACTGCAATTCTAAGTATTTCCCTGGTTTCTTGGTTCTTGGTTATTGGATTATTGTCTGTATTTTGGATTTTTCCTGTTTTGCCTGTGCGCTCCTGCCTTGTTGTCTGTTTGGACTGCCTTCTGGTGTATTTTTGACCCTTTGCCTGTTTTTTGACCTCGAGTGTGGATCACCCTTTCAATAAAAACCTGCATTTGGATCCTCAACCTTCATGTTCCAGTTCAGTTTGTAACATTAGTGAACGAGGTCGCTGGAGTGATTGCTAATGAGAGTTGAATGCAACACACGAGAGCAGCGGAACTTTTATTATGCCGCAGTCGCTGCTTCCGCTTCTTTTGGTCAAGCATATGAGGTAACACAGCACTGTTTATCATATTAGATACATTTGAGTGTGTTGAAAATGATGTTATGACGTTACTCTGTGTGTTGCTCGGCGGCTGCTGTGAGACACTTGTTACACACTGCAGTAAGCTAGATCGATATTACAATATCATATTAATAAATGCTGGGTGGCTTGTGTTGATAAATGTCATGCAATTAATTTTAAAACGTATAGTATGATGTAGAAAATACTGTATTTCTGTTACTAAAAATAAAGCTGGATCTGATTATGCTATGTTAGCTAAAATAAAGTACAATCAGTTCGGACATAGCACAGTGCACAATCAGTAATTGCAGAGCTAAACAGATATGTTTTCAGTCTGGATTTGAATGTGGCTACTGTTGAAGCACATCTGATCTCTTCAGGAAGCTGGTTCTAGCTGTGGCTGGTGTAACGGCTAAAAGCAGACTCTCCTTGCTTTGAGTGAACCCTTGGTATTTCTAAGTGACTTGATCCTGATGATCTTAGTGATCTGTTAGGTTTATATTCTATGAGCATATCTGCAATGTATTGAGGTCCTAGGCCACTGAGTGATTTATAAACAAGTAACAGTAAAATCAATTATTATATTTAAAATCAATTCTAAATGCAACTTTAAGCCAGTGCAAGGACCTGAGGATTTGTGTGATATGTTCATGTTTTCTGCTTCTGCTCAGAATCCTGGCAGCAGCGTTCTGTATGAGCTGCAGCTGTCTTATGGTCTTTTTTTGGAAGGCCAGAAAGGAGTCCATTACAATAATCCACCCTGCTGGTGATGAAAGCATGAACAAGTTTCTCTAAGTATTGACTGGAGACAAAACATCTAATTCTTGCAATATTTTTTAGATGATAATATGCTGATTTAGTTATTGTTTTTACATGGCTACTGAAACTCATGTCTGACTCCAAAATCAAACCAAGATTCCTGACTTGATTTTTAGTTGTTTGATCCCTAGAGTGAAGGTATGCATTCACTTTGAGAACTTCATCTGAACTCAAGGAAGTTTTTGCACATCCAATTTTTAATTTCATCAATGCAATGGGGCTGTAGTTGTTAGGTGATAGGGCTAGGTTAATCTGGGTGACATCTGCATGGCTGTGATATGCAGTTTGGTTCTTTCTCATTATTTGGCTCAGTGGCAGCATATATAGGTTGAATAGGAGGGGTGCAAGTATTGAACCTTGAGGGACTCCGCATGTCATGGATGTCCACTTAGACTTATGATCACCGATACTCACATAATAACCTCTCCCTTCTAAGTATGACCTGAACCATTTAAGGACCATCCCAGAAAGCCTAACACAGTTTTCTAGCCTGTCAAGAAATATGTTGTGATCGACAGTGTCAAATGCAGCACTGAGGTCGAGTAGAACCAGCACTGATATTTTACCTGTATCGGTGTTTAGGCGAATATCATTTATTATCTTTATGAACACTGTCTCTGTGCTGTGATGCAGTTGGAAACCAGATTGAAAGTTGTTGAAGTATCAATTCAAGCTTAAGAATTTGTTCAGCTGATTGAAAACAACTTTTTCAATGATCTTGCCTATGAAAGGAAGATTTGAGATTGGTCTGTAGTTGCTCAATATGGTGTTATCCAGATTGCTCTTTTTCAGGAGGGGCTTAACAACTGCAGATTTCAGGGAGTTTGGAAAAGTCCCAGAAAGAAATGAGGTGTTTACCACTTCTAGAGTGTGTCCACGATTGTGTGTGGGTCCATGTACATGCTGAGTCAGATCAAAAGTATTCAAAACAGTTATGATTTCTTTTTCCACACTGAATTCTGCATTATCTATGTGGATGTTCAAGTCCCCAGTAATAGCAAAACAATCAAACTCTGAGGGAATTGTTGATAACAGTTCTGTAAAGTCCTCAACAAAGGCTGTAGAATATTTTGGAGGCCTGTAAATAATTATAAGTAGAATTCGAGGAGCACCTTTTAACACAATACCCAGATATTCGAAAGACCAAATGACACTTTGTAACACTCCAGTTAATATGCCAGGAGGATACACTAAATAAGGGGAACTTTTGTGCCACTTGAACAGCACAAAAACAAAAATAAAACAGGAGACAAATGTTCATCAATAAACCCAAGTGTATTTACAATTCAATTCGTGTACACACAAAAACCACGTTAAACATCCAAGGTGAAAAATGAATGTAAATGTGTGCGTGTATGTCTGAAAAGTCTCTAGAGTCCAGCGCGTAAAAAAGTTTAGATAGGATCAGTCTCACTGTGGAAATAGCAAGTCCAAGAGCAGTATCCTTCAGGAGCAGTCCAACTGTTTAAAGTCCTCTGGGGCGAGTAATCCGTGCAAAAAACAAAACAATATACTCCACAAGAGATGGCGAAATATGAACTCTCCAACAAACAGCACCAACACAGTTTGTTGTAAAAGCCTCACTGATTCAAAAGCCTCGTTCGGCACATTCCTACAGTATTTCTTTAGAAAGAAATAGTACCTGTGAGGATTTCCAATCAGGATTTAGACCATACCATAGTACTGAGACTGCTCTCATTAGAGTTACTAATGATTTGCTCATATCATCTAAAAACACATCTCTTTAACCTGACATACACATAACACATTAGCAATTTATACTTTCAAATCCATTAAAGGATTGTTACGCTGCATAAATTAGGTCAGCCGGAACCGGGAACACTTCCCATAACACTAGATGTACTAGTTACATCAGAAGAAGAATGGTATCTACGCTAATATTAGTCTCTCTGTTTATCCCAAGGTTTACCGTAGTCAACCGGATCCGGGCCGTATCCAGGTGAGATCGAAGACCTGCGCCTTGACACGACGACAGCGCAGCCCTGAAGTATCAGCAGAGATTGAGTCAACTAGATCATCCACTGTGAAGGCCTCATTGACACGACATCCAGTGGCACAGTTCCTCAACAAACCGTTCATACCGGCGTGATGAATATGATCCTTAACTGGGTGGAACTGGAATAAATACTTTGAATGTTGCGATCCCTGCTTAGTTGGGGACACTTGACATTTGATATTCAACAGTGCTTTGATCTGCCTGCATTGACACCATTTTCTTTAAGAGCTGCTGTGCAACCAAAATTATATACCAGTTATCACTGTAAAGCTGCTTTGACACAATCTGCATTGTAAATAGCGCTATATAAATAAAGGTGACTTGACTTGACTACAGTCAGGATCCGAAGCAGATGAAAAAAGCGATTTGTATATTTATGAATGAAAAGGTGCATGCTGTGAAACGCCGACGTGCCGGTTCCTTGTATAGGAAAAAAACATTATAAACATCCCGCTGAGATGACATAACGTCACGTGACGACGGAGCGCGAGGAGAATCTCACGGGAATATAAATTGGGGTCAAACACAGACAACACATAAGGGAGAAAAACAGTACATAGAAGAAAGTTATTAACATGTAATAGTCAATGCATTATTAATGGCAACTGATACTATAAACTGATACTATAAATAAACAATACCCTTATGTGGCAACACTACATAAATCCCTCCCCCCAGCCTGCGCCGTCGGAGGAGAGCATCCATACCAGCGCTTCAGGTTAACCACATTTACATTTTCAGTTTTAGGTGGGTCTCCCCAACGAACTGTGTAATTTATTGGCCCCATTTTCTTGATTATTTCAGCTGGTCCCTCCCACATGGGCGCTAGCTTAGCAGAATATTTGTTTGAGGCTAATGAAAGTGGATGTGTTCTAATCCAGACCAGATCTCCCGAGTGATACCGTTCATCTTTCCTTTGGGTATTGTAGTAGCTTGTCTGGCTTGTTGCACTTTCATTCTAGACTTTACCTCCTCTGCCATGATGTTCTGTCTCTCCAGCAGATGATATGAGACTTGATCTGGTGCAGGTGGTCTGAAGATTGATCTCTCCAGCAGCCCATGAAGCCGCCTGCCCAGCATCAACTCTGCTGGAGTTTTGCCAGTGGCCTCCTGGTAAGCTGTATCAATGGGAAAATGAAATTCAGATAACCACTGGTCCCATGTTTGATGGTTTTGTCCCAAATATGATGCAATTATAGATTTTAATGTCCAGTTTATTATTTCGGTCAGGTTTGTTTAAGGATGATAACTGGTAGTGAGTTTTTGGGTAGTGCCCCAGGTCTTGCAGAGCTTGGCCAGAACATTGGAAGTAAACTGTGCTCCACGGTCAGATATGATGTATTTTGGTATCCCCCAGAGGGTGAAGATCTCATCCTTGAGAATTCTGACAATTTTCTGTGTCTTGCCATGTTTGAGCAGGAACATTTCCACACACTTTGTGTAGTAATCAACTACCACAAGGAGGTAAGAGTTTTGTTCTTTACTAAGAGGAAATGGACCCATCAAATCCATTCCCAAGGTGTACCAAGGTTCCGTCACCTGCGTGTTTTGTAGAAACCCACAAGGTTTTGTGTTGTCATGCTTGTATTTTTGACAGGTGTTGCAGCCCTTGACATATTGCCAGACGTCTTTACAGACACTTGGCCACCATGCAACTTCCAAAAGCCTCAGCAGGGTTTTTGACCGGCCAAGATGTCCCCCCAGAGGGTTATCATGAAAGTAATGGAGGAAAGTAGGTATTAATGCCTGAGGTACGACCACTTGAAATTCGTCTCCATTATTTCTTACAGGTACCCAGTGATATAATACCCCTGGTGGTCTTCGAAGGTAATGTGCTGGCTCTGGACTTTCCTGATTTTTTTGATCTGATTGCAGGTGAGATATGGTAGTGTCATTCTTCTGGGCTTGAGATATTTCATCAAGTGTATTAGGAATGTCTGATGAATGTCTAGATATTGTTATGGCTAAGCAGTGTACATGGTCTGGCTCACAGGCACGAGATAAAGTGTCTGGACCTAGGTTGAGGCACCCCTTCCTGTGATGGACCTGGAAGTGGAATTGTTGCAGCCTAAGATTCCAGCGTGGTAATGTCTCCATTTTTCAACTGCCCAAACTACAACCAGACACTCTTTTTCAGAAGTTGAGTAGTTCAGCTCAGCTCCACGTAAGGTTCTTGAACCATATGCAATCACTCTTTCCCCCTCAGGTGTTTGCTGTGTCAGAATAGCTCCCAACCCCACCTCACTAGCGTCTGTATGCACCTGAAAACTTTGGCTTAGGTCAGGTTGCTTCAACACAGGTGGGTTTTGTAATGCCTGTTTGACAGTATCAAAGCTGACCTGGCACTCAGGGGTCTGGGTGAGTCTTTGTAGTATGATGTTCAGATGTTGTACGTGTTCGTCTAACGATCAGGAATAGATGATGATATCGTCTATGTATACGAAGCAAAATTCTCCCCTTAACTCTGCCAGGACTTTTTCCATCAAACTCTGGAATGTAGCAGCAGCATTCCTGAGCCCATACGACATTGAGCAGAATTGGTATAGCCCCTTGGTAGTGATGAAAGCAGTCTCCTCCTTGCTACTTTCCTCCATTTCCAACTGCCAATATCCTGACTGTAAGTCTAATGTGCTGAACCAGGTGGTGCCATCCATGGATTCCAAGATGTCATGTATTAATGGCACTGGGTAAGCGTCAGGTATGGTCTTACCAGTGTTGGGCAGTCTTACCAGTAATGCAGTTACTTTTGACAGTAACTAATACTGTAATGCATTACTTTTTAAATAAATTAACTCCGTTACCGTTACCATATTGTGCGTTGTACGTTACTTTTTTAAATTAATTAATTTTGGCTGAAGTGTAGCCTACAGCCTAACCTGTTTACAGCAGCGACGCATTGTAGGATTGGTGGATGCCAACCACTGTAAACACGAAGATGCACTGTGGGCATGTTTCCGTTTATTCAAGTATGTGTGGCAGTCATGGCGAGTCAAGGCGAGAGCTAGACGAGTTTCTCAAAGTGGAAATATGCTCATTATTTCACTTTAGTTGAGCATAAAGACAAAAACCTTTTAGTCAAATGTAAGCTGTGTCTTTCTGGTTCGAAGGTCCTATCTACTGCGATAAACGTGACATGGATCGTAAATATGTGAAATAAGTTATTCTAGTCGACTAGTAGTTGTTCATTTAAGCCATTAGTTGACTAATCACTTAGTTGACTAAATTATTAGTTGACTAAATTATATTAATTTAATTTCTTAAATACTGGAGAGAATAAACTAATAATGAGCGTTTATGTAATATAGGCTATGCACTCAAGCGCATGCATAACGCTTGCCATAAAGAACTGGCAAAAGTAATGATTATGAATATGACAAAAAACAGCAAGGAGACATTTTAATTGTTTATTAATAAAGTAATGTTTTCTGAATCAGTGTTGGTTGCAAAGATGTTGTTGACATTGCAGACTCTCATCATCTCCACATACTGGACACACCTAGAGAGAGAATGTACATTTCATTCGGATTACATAATCAGAGTAGACTCTTTTCGTTTTTAATTATTTTGTTTTAAAGTAGATATTTCAAGCTTTCTATAGATATATTTCTCATGTCTGCGAGGCAAGCAGACTCTGAGTTTCGGTTCATTTAGCCTATAAGTCGCACTCCAGTTCATGCGCCAGTGATTGCGCCCAAAATCATCAAAATCATGTCTGACCCACTCCATGACTATATATTATGCATCTTATGATGCATCTTACTCATGGTGTTCAGTTTTCATAATCAAGTAAATGAATTTAAAACATAACATAGGACTATTTAAACCTATATATGAAACTACATTTTCTTTAATGACAGTACAGAGAAATTTCATAATCAAGAGCGGATCATGAGTCAGGAGTCGGATCAAGAATTATTTATTCTTAGACTTATATTTAATAATGGGGGCATTCAAGTTAGTTGACATATTTTATTATTTTTTTTAAAGTAACACAATAGTTACTTTCCCTGATAATTAGTTACTTTTATAATGATGTAACTCAGTTACTAACTCCGTTACTATTTGTGAGAAGTAACTAGTAACTATAACTAATTACTTTTTTAAAGTAACGTGCACAACACTGGGTCTTACTATTACTATTCCACACAAAACCTGTAACTGCCATCAGGTTTGGGGACTAGCACCACCGGTGATGACGACGGAGAAAAGGAGGGTTCAATGATGTGATCTCTGAGCATCTGATTCACTTGGTCTGCAATGATCTTCCTCTTGAAGGGTGAGACTTTGTATGCTCTGGACTTAATCGGTACTTTATCAGACAAGACAATTTTATGTTGTTCTACCGATGCCTTCCCCACCTCACCATCTGAGGTGGTGTGCGTCCAGGTAGCCATCAGCTTCTGCAACTCCTCCTGATTGTCAGAGACCCAGCATGGAACAACCTCCGAGTTCAGGATAGTGAGTGGTGGTTGCCAGGTTGGAGGTAAGGCGCAATAGAGAGTCACAGCAACAGAGTGGAGAGCGTTTTCACCAGTCAATGTTGTTGTCAGCCCCGGAGTAATGGAAGATGTCAAGAAAGGGTAGTATGTATAGCCTTTCTCTGTTTTTAGGCCATATCTTTCTTTGCCCACATCCAGAAGGGCTTCAGCGGCTCTCAAGAAGTCCAAGCCAGCAATCAGGGGAAAAGCGAGGTGGGCTCCCTTCCTTTATAAACAATACTCTTTATAAACAATACTCAGCCCTGTGTGTGTGTCTGAGTGCAGCTTATAAAGAGTCACTGATGGGAAACAGGTGTGAGTGTGTGATTCGTTCCTAGATGGGGAATTGTGGGAAATGGAGTCCATAAAATAAAGTTGATGAACACAGACCAAGGGCACATGTAACACTTAAATACCCATATATCCGCATAGGAGTGGCTCGGCATGCAAATCTCAATCGCCAGTTTTCATTGGCCATTTTTCTACTACTCAGAGGTGATTGGGTCCCCCAAATATGACCCCTAATGTCATCACTTATGGGATTAAATTCCCACCAATAGTATCATGGTCACGGATCAAAAAATAATAAGCGTGAATCAAAAATTTAAAAATACGAAAAAATATATAGCACAAACTGAAAAAAAAAAGCAAAATGATCAGAATGGCAAAAAATGTGGTCACGGATCAAAATATAATAAGCGTGAATCGAAAAATTAAAAGTGCATTTAAAAAAAAACAAGCATAAATCAAAACTTTCACCACATTAAAAATATATTGCACAAATCTTAAACTTGTGTTTATATGTTCTTAAAAGTTGTTTTCCTTGCTTTTATTATTCTGTACTTTGTGCTCTCTTACATTTTCTGCTCATATTTTACTCTTTTGTACGCTTGTGCTGTTTTTCTCTTTGCTCTTCTTTCCACTTTTCGCTTTTGCTTTTCCAAATGTTGCAGTTTGAGTTTCATGTAAATTAGGACGGGCTTATGCATCACCATTGGTCCACTGGTTCTAGATTGACAGCTCCTCCTCTAGCCAATCAGTCGAAGAGAGGGAGATGATATCACTTCAATGCAACTCATGGCTGCTCATGCTCATACAGGGGAAGATAACAGTAGAGCCCTGCACGGGCCACAAATCTTGGCCCTAGCCCGGCCCTGGCCCGAGACGCTCAGGCCCTAGCCCGGCCCGTGTCTGTCAGCTTGTCAGAATTTTCGGCCCGAGCCCGACTGGAGCCTTTTTTTTTTTTTTTTTTTTTTTGTTTTGTTTTTTAAATCCTCTCCATAACGCAGCCTTTGTTGCAGCCATTAAAATGTTCAGTTTTGTTTTTAATTGCAAAGTAGTTGTAATCCTTTTCATTTCTTTATTAAGTTAATTTAGAAAAATGTTTGGAGCACTTCTTTGTTTATTAAATTGAAGTTTGTTTCTTAAAGTGACGACCAAAGTGGCCGACAGTGAGTTGAGCACGTTTGATCGATTTAGACTCTCAAATCAACACTTGTTCAATAAAAGCCATAGATATAAAACACTAATATAAACATATCACAATGTTAGTTTAAACATTTATTAGCACTACCACAGTAAAAAGCTACTTTTTTTACAAGCTGAGGTGGGCTGCTCTGCTGCTCGTAACAGCGTGCGGAAAAACAAAAAACAAAAACAAAACTGGCTTAAAAACAAACTTACAGGTTGTCTTACCTCACACCACAGCTGTGCATCAAAATCAAAGCTTCACCACTGAACATGGTCATTTTATTTTCAAATGAAAAGCGAGACAACATGCTACAGCCAGAAGAACACTCTCATAGAGAAAGAGAATCGTGAGAGAAAAAGCACGGCATCCGCATTGGAAAGTTGTAATTAGGTATGCTCATAATTGACTAGTTAACTGTTAACCAAGAAGTTTGACCAATTAATACTATGGGTTAGACGGTTTAAATAGAAAACAAACTATAAACATATAGCTACAACATATCCTATAAACGGCCTCCTCAGAACAGAACCATAACGAAAAATAAAAGAACATGTTGGCTACCTCTCCAATTCGACACAAATCCAAATGTTTCCATATTCGTGAAGTATTTGAACGCTAAACTATTATTCATTATGTAAATTATAGGCTTTGTACTTCGCTCGCGCTCCAATACATCCTTCACATGTGCTTTTTAAGTGAGTCTATAGCGCTGAATGCCACAGATTGTATAGCCTATACATTGAGCAGTGTATAACTTTGATTGACTGTATTTTATTTTGATAATAAACAGGCTGTGATGTCAAGTTAAAAATGTGAGAACTGATAGGCTGTGTTGTGTATGTGCGCAAGGCGTCGGCGCGATTTCTCCATTCAAGCGCTGTGGGTGCGTGATGTGTGAATAGGCTACTCATATTCTGTTGTTTTATATGCCGTATTTGCACATGTATAAAACTAAAGCCTTGAAAATAACATTTTAATGGGTCACACCGAAATGAACATCCCTAATTTTAATCCACTTCTCACTCTTCCAGCTGCTGCGCTGAAGGTGCATTCTCTACACACTAAACATGAGGACGCGCGCACGCAGCCTCAGAAATGAGACGCAGCTATGGCCTCATCATGTTTCCGCCAGCACAGCACTATATCTATGCATGTGTTTGGAGGAGAAGCCTAAAACAGGCCCGAGGCCCGGCCCGCCTCTGAGCTATGACGTGAAAATCGGCCCGAAGCCCGGCCCGTGGGCCGTAAATAAGTCGGGGCCCGTCGGGCTCGGGCCGAAATGCAGGGCTCTAGATAACAGTTTAATTTGAACCTTTACAAGGACTTTCAAGCTGTAAAGTTATCTGAACTATGGACAAATAATTCCTCTTTTTGAGATACATGTGATACTCTTTTTAATGTGCAGTCTTGTTATGATTGTTAATCTTTATGTTCATAATATATTGAATTTGGTACTTGGCTCATGATGCTAATATGCTAAGGCTACTGTAGCTAATATACTTCTTAATTGTTGTTAAATGATCATAGGTAACCTGGTAAATTAATTCTAAGATTGAATGTATCATTTCTGCATTGACTACGATAGTGTTACAGAGAAGATAGTTACATAAACCAGGTGGATTTGATATGCAGTGATTTATTCACACACTTATTGTGTTTATTTACATAGATACATAATTGCACAATACTATAAGATTTATGTTTTAAATATAGCTTTAAAAACAAAATTATAGATCAGGAATAGGCAACATCAGCTCTGGAGTGCCGCTGTCCTGCAGAGTTTAGCTCCAAACCAGATAAAAAAAATAATAATAATAAAAAAGACCTCACCTGTCTGTAGTATTAATAATCGTGAAGACACTGATTAGCTGGTTCAGGTGTGTTTGTTTAGGGATGAAGCTAAACTCTGCTCTCCAGGACCGACATTGCCCATCCATGTTATAGAAATATGAATTTAAATGGCCAGTAGGTGGCAGAATTCATTAATGAAACACTGCTGTGTTGTTTAGAGATGCGCGATGCTGTTCTGCTGTGGCTTTGTTTGATACTCCTTTCATCAAAATAGTGCAAAAACACACTCAAAATTAACTTATTGCTATATTGATTTATATAACAGCTCAATAAACATTTGCAATCACTATAATATTGGGGGAAACACTGTTGCTTAACTTTATAATTGTATAATCTCGGTGCTAAAATGTGATAAAATTCATAAACCAACACCCTTGTCAATGACATACTGTACATGGAAGACAAAATCTATAAATCTGTTTACAGGAAAACAATACATGAAAAATATGCAGGCAGTTTACAATTACGAGCAATATACAATGATCTAAACAACTGTGATGGCATTATCTTACTTTAACTGTAATTCACGAGCAAATATATTAGTAAGGTAGGCTTCATATATTATATTCTCTTGTGCAAAAGACAGGAATTGAAGAGACAACAAGCAAGCATATTGTTATTATTGTATGAATACTAAAAACATCTAACAGTAACAGGTAACACTTTATTTTAAGGTGACATTAATACAGAGTAATTACCTCATTAAGTACTTAGTAGTAGACGGTGTAATAACATGCAACAAAATGTACTTAATATGTAACTAAGTTATGGAACAGAATGTACTTACAGATTGTAATTATGCACATGTAATAGGCAGCAACTGTTACACTTATGTAACAGGGCGAGTCCGTTACACAGCTACCTACTGATGTAACAAAAGATCTTGTTACATATGTGTTACAATGTAATTATATAAAAAGTACTTAGTACTACACAATGTAACAACAAGTACCTACATATGTTACTAAGGTGTGGAAAAGCCTGTGGTTACATAGGGTAATTTTGTATGTTCTGTAGGCTGCTACACATATGAAAGGGCAAAGTTGATTACACAGCTGTTGGTGTAACAGGGTGATCCAGATCTTTTTAATTATTTATTCTCACAAAACACTGCTACATCAGAAGAACATAATTCTTGCCACAAATCATTGCTGCTTACATAGGATCTGCATGAGCACAGACCATCCCAACAGAAGGTAAAATGGTAAAACAATAGCTTCTCTTCCTCTTCTTTCCATATGAATTGCTATGAGCTGCATAGATGGACGTAAGTCAGATGTGAATGAATCAACGGCTTACAACCTATCAAGTTCTGTAGTAGGCCTATGTGTTGTACTAAGCCATCTTAGTTTGAATTAACTCGTCACAGCTTAAATAAATGCGCTAGCTTCGTAATAACAATTAAATTATAGAATATTACATGGGATAAGCATAAAATAAAGTGTATCAAGAGTGTACTTAAGTGTACTTCATGTGTATCTATATACCTTATCCATCTGTAACGTAGTTTGAATCTGACTCACTAGTTCACAGTTTAAATACATGCACTAGCTTCCTAATTACATTTAAATTACAGAATATTACATGGGATAAGCACGTAAAATAAAGTGTATCAAGAGTGTACTTAAGTGTACTTCATGTATATCTATATACCTTATCCATCTGTAACGTAGTTTGAATTAACTCACTAGTTCACAGTTTAAATACATGGACTAGCTTCCTAATTTCATTTAAATTACAGAATATTACACTGGGATAAGCTACGTAAAATAAAGTGTATCAAGAGTGTACTTAAGTGTGCTTCATGTGTATCTATACCTTATCCATCTGTAACATAGTTTGAATTGACTCACTAGTTCACAGTTTAAATACATGAACTAGCTTCCTAATTACATTTAAATTACAGAATATTACATGGGATAAGCATAAAATAAAGTGTATCAAGAGTGTACTTAAGTGTACTTCATGTGTATCTATACCTTATCCATCTGTAACGTAGTTTGAATTAACTCACTAATTCACAGTTTAAATACATGGACTAGCTTCCTAATTACATTTAAATTACAAAATATTACACTGGGATAAGCTACGTAAAATAAAGTGTATCAAAATTGTACTTAAGTGTACTTCATGTATATCTATATACCTTATCCATCTTTAACATAGTTTGAATTGACTCACTAGTTCACAGTTTAAATACATGGACTAGCTTCCTAATTTCATTTAAATTACAGAATATTACACTGGGATAAGCTACGTAAAATAAAGTGTATCAAGAGTGTACTTAAGTGTACTTCATGTGTATCTATACCTTATCCATCTGTAATATAGTTTGAATTGACTCACTAGTTCACAGTTTAAATACATGGACTAGCTTCCTAATTACATTTAAATTACAGAATATTACACTGGGATAAGCTACGTAAAATAAAGTGTATCAAAATTGTACTTAAGTGTACTTCATGTGTATCTATACCTTATCCATCTGTAACGTAGTTTGAATTGACTCACTAGTTCACAGTTTAAATACATGCACTAGCTTCCTAATTACATTTAAATTACAAAATATTACACTGGGATAAGCTACGTAAAATAAAGTGTATCAAAATTGTACTTAAGTGTGCTTCATGTGTATCTATACCTTATCCATCTGTAACATAGTTTGAATTGACTTCACTAAGTTCACAGTTTAAATACATGCACTAGCTTCCTAATTACATTTAAATTACAAAATATTACACTGGGATAAGCTACGTAAAATAAAGTGTATCAAAATTGTACTTAAGTGTGCTTCATGTGTATCTATACCTTATCCATCTGTAACATAGTTTGAATTGACTCACTAGTTCACAGCTTAAATACATGCACTAGCTTCCTAATTACATTTAAATTTAAGAATAAAGTGCTTTAACTCAATAGTCTAGAGTTGAATTGATGTGATGAATTGCCTTTTCTGTCCACCTGCCAGTAAACACAAAGGGGTGACTAATAAATTGAAAAGTCAAAATGTAAATATATTTATTTTTACCCTCAAAAACTCAAAAATTATAGACCTTTACATCAAATACAACATATAACCATCTGCTAAAATTGACTGTTTCACAAACTTTAATGGTAATTGATAATACATATTTTATTAATTAAATCTATAGTATATTATACTCTCTAAAGTGTATTCTTGAAAGTCCACTGAGGTCACAGTCCATTCACACTCTGTACTTTTGACTTATGTCCTGAATTAGCCTTCCAAAGATGCCTTTCTTGTTTTTCTTTCCTAGCCAATATGTCCATTCAATAAACTTTAAGTGACTCTTCAGCATTTTCTCAGTACGGTTCCCCCTTAATCTCCACACTTGTCCTTTAATTGTTTGCCAGTATCTCTCAATGTGTTGAGTGTGGCTACCAGTCTGTGGATCCACAAAGTTGTTTTTGTGGTTTACTGGATAGTGGTGATAGCCTTGTGTAGTGAGGGACTGTACATATGCCCGCCAGGAATCACTATAAATTGTTGAACCTCTGCGCACATGCCGCTTAATGATTGGAAGCAGAGTTCTGCGTGCTCGTGAAGGGACCATCTTAAGAATAGGCCTTCGGCTACAGTGGTGTACTTCTAACAGACCGAACACCCATCCATGTCTTGCCCAGGTACCACCATACCGTCCACGGTTATACTGTAAGAAATACACAATTTCAGTTATTTACACACAAATACACAATAGATCTTATAAGTGTGCCCACAAAATCAAATTTTAACCAAATGCAGTTCTGCTAATGCTAAATTACTGAACTAGATTTGAGATGGAAAAAAAACTAAAAAAACATTTATTTGAGTACCTTTCTTTTATGACTGAATTTGGACTCATCAATTACAACAAAACGATGTCTTGAGTGCCCTCCAATTTTGAATTGATGCTTTCTTTTCATTTTCATTCTCAATGCAGTTGTGCACACCTTTTAATTAAAAACCACCATTAGTAACCACAAAAAGCGAACTATTACATCAGCTTTTATTGTTTCAAGCATATAGATTCTACCTTTCTGAGCTTTTTGGTCATTTTTGAGAGTGTTGCTGAACTGGATGCCACTCCGTCTTCCATCATGTCAATCTGACGTAATCTCAATCCTTGTGCAAACCTATAAAACAACCAAGTTAGTATTTACAAAATTTAAAGCCTCACCAGTGTCAGAAATAAATGCTTTTATGACACTTTCCCACTGAAAACTATCCCCCCCCCCCCCCCCCCAACCTTATTAAAAGGAAATGGAAATTTTAAATATTAAACTTTTAAATTATAAAACATAATATATATTTATAGATTATTTTTTTTGCCATGCATTCAAATAAAACAAAAAAACATTTTAGATATAATTCTTGATATGTTCTGCAGTTTCATCAAATTTAGAATAACTTTTAAACCTGCACGATTAAATACCACATGTACTTACAGAAAAAAACCCAAACAATAAGGAAATAAATTGTGTATCTCAGATTATTTTACTTAAACAGGTTGGGGCATGCATTTAACTGCAAAACAGGCTAATTTATGGTCCATTCTATACATATATATTAAACTTGGTTTATATACTAAAATATCAATACATACTAATTAGAGGTTGATCATATTGTGTTTTCCTAGTATAAAATTGAGTTTAAAGAAACACAATAAGGATTATTGTGTTGACACTATAGTTAATCTATATATTGAATGTGTTAAATAATGTTATTTGTCTTTACTACTAAGTATGCACTTTTACAACCAACATTTATAAGGCACGTATAAAACAGTATAATAATGCATCAAAGGTTCATTTTAATAAGCAAGCACTTACTAAATGTTCTGAAACCGCGAGCCAGTGGAATATGCTGTTTTTTCGTCCGCGAAAAAAAGAATAACACTCGAAATTATAATTAAGACTTCTGCTAACGTTATAATATTTTAAGTTACTGAAGCCTCTTTATGGCCCAAATCTGATCAAACAATCACGGAAACCCTGTAACATGTCTGATTGGTAACTTACTTTTACTTTAATTTCTCAGAAAGCATGTTTTGTGTTTAATGATTTAAAAAAAAAAAAAAAAAAACGTAGAAATTGCGTTAACATTAACTCACCTGTAAATAAACATTAACCATTCATGGAGTCCTTTATGGGATCCTGAAAAATTCGATCCAGTCCTGATCGATTTTTTCTTCTTTTGGACGTGGCTCTGTTTGCGATTGCACACCCTTAATAAAAAAAAAAAAAAGAAAAAGAAAAAAAAAAAAGAAGATTGATTGTACTAAAGTAATCAGTAGCCTAACTGTTAAATAAATACATTTAAATAAATTACTTTTTTCTCCAACCCACTTACCAGGCATATCCATCTATTCTGTTGTCTTTGACAAACTTCATTTTTCTTCTGCAGTGTCCACATCGCATTATTTTGGCTAATAATTTTTTTCGCTGCATCCATTTGATAAGCTTTATCTTATCATTTTTTTCGTGCAGTCGTGATACTGTATGTAAAGACACCATATTTTAAATTTCGCGCCTAGCTGCCTACCTGCGCGGTTTATTTCTATACGTGTAATATACGTCATCGAACCGCGTTATCACGTGACCTTAGTAACGGCCTTTATTGGTTAGAAAAGGAATCGCTTAGAATCCTGGAGAGACACCTACACAACTGGTAAGTAATAGTGTTTTTGTTGGTAGATATACTTTTTTAGAAGAATATACAGTAAGGTGAGATCGAAATGTATTAAATTATGTATAGGATTGTTGACTGCATTATTGTCTCATTTGACTGCTTTACTACGAACCTTGCTAGTCTCTTTTGTGCAGATATACATACACTTTTAAGAAAAATGAAGATTCACCATTTTTTAATACTAAATACCATAGCAAAAAAATGTTTTAATGATGTGGTTTACATCATATCTGATGTGTACATCACTATTCGGACTCAGGTCCACTATGGCCAGCAAAAGAGTGAAAAGGAGAGGACAAAAAATATGGGATGAAGAGACTGTAGAGAGCCCCAAAAATGTGACACAAGATCTGCAAGCTGCTAAAGAAGTAACGTTAGAGAAGCATGTAGGAGAAGACCAGAGAATGGAAGATGAAGATCATGTGTCCAGCAAGGAGAGTGAACAGTGTGATGAGACTCTGTTCAGTGGTAAGAGTTTATTTCATTGTATTCTGCCTTGATTCTGGGAATGTAAGCATTCCTCAATTGAAATTTAGAAATATAGATAAGTGTCTTCATAAAAAGCAGCTACTTCCTTAAATTTTAACTGGTAAAAGAAAAGGGAATGCACATTAGGTCCTACCCATCCATTGCTTATTTTATTAACATGTATTTTTCAAGTCCACTATTATTATCACATATTGTCACTGATTTTAGTTTAGTCAGTTATTTTTAATATCATGCTTTTTACCTTCTGTTAAAATGTTATTAAATGTCATTATGCTAACTTATGTTTATCTTTTAAATCTCTTATTGAAATCTTATTTAGCACTTTCATTAAACCTCTTTCTAAATGCTTCATAAATAAAATGCATTAACTGTACATTGAATATTTTGTTGATTGTAGATAAAACCAGCTCCCTGAAGTTGCAGCAGAAAAATAAAAGACTGCGGAAAAAAATTAAGAAAAAGCAAGAGGAAATTGACACCTTGAAGAAAAAGTTGAGAGCAAGAACAGGTTGGTGACTGGCTGGGTGAGGTCTGTTATGTTAGACATGTAATTAAAGAGAAAGTGACCCAATAAAAACAGTATAAAGTACATGTATATTCTATATCCTTTTTTAAACTAGTTGTAAAGGGTCAATGAAATGTTTTCTTTTTATTATTTTATAATGTTCCTAGAGGTCCACTTTTTAAAATTCTAGTTATACAAGTTTGTTACTAAGATTTCTGTATTAAACAACGTGAAGTGGACCACTGTTTTGATTTACGAATGTATAAAGTAAACCACCAAAAACAATTTAGCAGCAAAGTAGTCCTTACATATCAGAACAATCATTGATCACAGATTACACATTATAACTAACATGTTTGCTTGCATGTTGCACCATTAGTGTCAATTATTGTACCTGAGCCACTCTGTATTACTTTTAATTCTATTGTGGTGTTGCAACATCAGGATGGGGCTGATATTCAAATTAGCTGTTTTTTGCAAAGTATGTCAAATGTTGAATTATAAAGGAAAATTTGATTCCCCCATTTCATGACCCCTTTAAAGAACTTGATCAAACTAAACTAATTTTGCATGCAGCTATAGCTTTGTCAGGAGATAGCACACATGCTAATATAAGCTCAAATACATCCAAAGTAAAATTTATTTTTCTTTGGGTGGCAGTTGAGGCTTATTTATGGTGTGAAGGCACTTAATAATAAATAATAAAAAAAAAGAAATAAAAATATAGAATAACAATGAAAATTCAGTTCACACAAAAAGTAGATTTTATAATGTGATGTTTTTTGGGGGCAGGGAAATCAAAAAAGTACAAATCCCTGAGATTCAGATGATTCCAGCTCCACCTCCAGCTCCAGCTCCACCTCCAGTTCCACCTCCAGCTCCACCTCCTCCACCTCCAGTTCCTTGTTTTCTTCTACTTCATTCTCCAAAATGAAGAAACCCCACAAGAAAAGTAAAAAGAAGCACCGTCATCCTCTGGCAATGGCAAGAGGTACTTTAAACGGTATATCTGTGGTTGGCAACCATTTTGCAACTGCAAAAAATGTTAAACTATTTAAAGAATTCTGCTGGTCTGTAGTCTACTGCAGTGGTTCCAACCCAGTTTCTTTTTGTATATTGAATAACAATGAATAATTATCTTTGATATATTTTTGATTATTTATAATACTGCCTATGAAAAGTAGTTGGGAGAAAGCAATGCTATTTAATATATAATTTCAATCCTATTGTAGTCCATTTAAAGTGAATGGCTGATAATTCTGTTTTTCTTGTTTTCTTTGCAGCTCGCACAACTGATGATGTGGTACATAGGTACCATAAAGTTATGAAGGCCTATAAGAGTCAGGGGAGCATGACTAAGGCATTTAAAATGGTAGGTGTGGATCGGAACACACTGGCGCTGTCTGCTCCCCTGGCAGAAATTGCAATTGCATGTCCAAAATTCTTAAAGAGCCTTCCACCATTTAACCTCAGAAAAGAGAAGCTTTTAGACTACTCTAAGCGTTGTGCGGAGTCAATGACTCCAGAGGTCAGCACTAAAATTGAAGAGCTAAAAGCTAAAGGCAAGCTTCTGCCAATCAAGTACAAATACAGATAAGCCCCTTAATATTTAATAGTTTAATAATGTTATAGTTTTATATTGGGGCTATTTTTGTTTTTTATTTATTCATTTAATTTGTTTCACAAGCAGTTCCACTATGTTAGAATGCACTTAAAATGTGTTTAAGTAATATGTTTTGCTTAGCAATGTATTAAAAGCCATTCTATTCTAGTGTTCCATTGTTTTAAAGCTTAATAATAAAGGTTTTGAATTGTATAAATCTACTCACATCATTCATTTCCATCAATGTGTTGGTAGGCAGGTGGATAGAAAGTATAAGAACACTTATCCCTGGTTTCACAGACAAGGCTTAAGCTAGTTCTAAGCTAAAATGCATGTTTGAGCTGTTTTAACTGAAAGTAACTTGCACTGATGTATCTTAAAATATGTCAGTGCCATTGTTTTGTCTCAAGATACACACCAGTAACATTTCTAAAAGCTACTTAAATGTCCTAATTGAACTAAGGCCTAATCCTGGCTTAATGAAACCGGACCTTAAGATTTGGGTATAATTTTCCACATCCCGCTCTGTTTACCACACAGTTGAGTGCACAAGTGTTATTCATGTGTGATACACTTTATTTTACGTAGCTTATCCCAGTGTAATATTTTGTAATTTAAATGTAATTAGGAAGCTAGTGCATGTATTTAAACTGTGAATTAGTGAGTCAATTCAAACTATGTTAAAGATGGATAAGGTATAGATACACATGAAGTACACTTAAGTACAATTTTGATACACTTTATTTTACGTAGCTTATCCCAGTGTAATATTTTGTAATTTAAATGTAATTAGGAAGCTAGTGCATGTATTTAAACTGTGAATTAGTGAGTCAATTCAAACTATATTAAAGATGGATAAGGTATAGAGACACATGAAGTACACTTAATTACATTATTGATACACTTTATTTTACGTAGCTTATCCCAGTGTAATATTTTGTAATTTAAATGTAATTAGGAAGCTAGTGCATGTATTTAAACTGTGAACTAGTGAGTCAATTCAAACTATGTTACAGATGGATAAGGTATAGATACACATGAAGTACACTTAATTACATTATTGATACACTTTATTTTACGTAGCTTATCCCAGTGTAATATTTTGTAATTTAAATGTAATTAGGAAGCTAGTGCATGTATTTAAACTGTGAACTAGTGAGTCAATTCAAACTATGTTACAGATGGATAAGGTATAGATACACATGAAGCACACTTAAGTACACTCTTGATACACTTTATTTTACGTAGCTTATCCCTGTGTAATATTTTGTAATTTAAATGAAATTAGGAAGCTAGTGCATGTATTTAAACTGTGAACTAGTGAGTAGATTCAAACTACGTTACAGATGGATAAGGTATATAGATATACATGAAGTACACTTAAGTACAATTTTGATACACTTTATTTTACGTAGCTTATCCCAGTGTAATATTCTGTAATTTAAATGTAATTAGGAAGCTAGTGCATGTATTTAAACTGTGAACTAGTGAGTCAATTCAAACTATGTTACAGATGGATAAGGTATAGATACACATGAAGCACACTTAAGTACACTCTTGATACACTTTATTTTACGTAGCTTATCCCTGTGTAATATTTTGTAATTTAAATGAAATTAGGAAGCTAGTGCATGTATTTAAACTGTGAACTAGTGAGTAGATTCAAACTACGTTACAGATGGATAAGGTATATAGATATACATGAAGTACACTTAAGTACAATTTTGATACACTTTATTTTACGTAGCTTATCCCAGTGTAATATTCTGTAATTTAAATGTAATTAGGAAGCTAGTGCATGTATTTAAACTGTGAACTAGTGAGTAGATTCAAACTACGTTACAGATGGATAAGGTATAGATATACATGAAGTACACTTAAGTACAATTTTGATACACTTTATTTTACGTAGCTTATCCCAGTGTAATATTCTGTAATTTAAATGTAATTAGGAAGCTAGTGCATGTATTTAAACTGTGAACTAGTGAGTCAATTCAAACTATGTTACAGATGGATAAGGTATAGATACACATGAAGCACACTTAAGTACACTCTTGATACACTTTATTTTACGTAGCTTATCCCTGTGTAATATTTTGTAATTTAAATGAAATTAGGAAGCTAGTGCATGTATTTAAACTGTGAACTAGTGAGTAGATTCAAACTACGTTACAGATGGATAAGGTATATAGATATACATGAAGTACACTTAAGTACAATTTTGATACACTTTATTTTACGCAGCTTATCCCAGTGTAATATTCTGTAATTTAAATGTAATTAGGAAGCTAGTGCATGTATTTAAACTGTGAACTAGTGAGTCAATTCAAACTATGTTACAGATGGATAAGGTATAGATACACATGAAGCACACTTAAGTACACTCTTGATACACTTTATTTTACGTAGCTTATCCCTGTGTAATATTTTGTAATTTAAATGAAATTAGGAAGCTAGTGCATGTATTTAAACTGTGAACTAGTGAGTAGATTCAAACTACGTTACAGATGGATAAGGTATATAGATATACATGAAGTACACTTAAGTACAATTTTGATACACTTTATTTTACGTAGCTTATCCCAGTGTAATATTCTGTAATTTAAATGTAATTAGGAAGCTAGTGCATGTATTTAAACTGTGAACTAGTGAGTCAATTCAAACTACGTTACAGATGGATAAGGTATATAGATACACATGAAGTACACTTAAGTACACTCTTGATACACTTTATTTTATGCTTATCCCATGTAATATTCTATAATTTAATTGTTATTACGAAGCTAGCACATTTATTTAAGCTGTGACGAGTTAATTCAAACTAAGATGGCTTAGTACAACACATAGGCCTACTACAGAACTTGATAGGTTGTAAGCCGTTGATTCATTCACATCTGACTTACGTCCATCTATGCAGCTCATAGCAATTCATATGGAAAGAAGAGGAAGAGAAGCTATTGTTTTACCATTTTACCTTCTGTTGGGATGGTCTGTGCTCATGCAGATCCTATGTAAGCAGCAATGATTTGTGGCAAGAATTATGTTCTTCTGATGTAGCAGTGTTTTGTGAGAATAAATAATTAAAAAGATCTGGATCACCCTGTTACACCAACAGCTGTGTAATCAACTTTGCCCTTTCATATGTGTAGCAGCCTACAGAACATACAAAATTACCCTATGTAACCACAGGCTTTTCCACACCTTAGTAACATATGTAGGTACTTGTTGTTACATTGTGTAGTACTAAGTACTTTTTATATAATTACATTGTAACACATATGTAACAAGATCTTTTGTTACATCAGTAGGTAGCTGTGTAACGGACTCGCCCTGTTACATAAGTGTAACAGTTGCTGCCTATTACATGTGCATAATTACAATCTGTAAGTACATTCTGTTCCATAACTTAGTTACATATTAAGTACATTTTGTTGCATGTTATTACACCGTCTACTACTAAGTACTTAATGAGGTAATTACTCTGTATTAATGTCACCTTAAAATAAAGTGTTACCCAGTAACATAACAGGTATAGACAAGCCAGGCACACATAAGCGTGACACTGTGAGGCCGTTGCATTGTGGCAGTTGCATTTCGCGGCGCCAGGTCCAGTGGTAGGTGCATTAAAGGTGAATATAACAGTGATGGATCATCAGACAGGCACAACTGTGACAGGTTGTGGTTAGGATGGTGAATTTAACAATAAAAAATTGCCAGGTGGACGTAAATACTGGTGACAGGTCGAGATATAGGCAAAATACAGTATAATGGTGTCCTGCCGCAGAAAGATTTTACCCCAGCTCAGAAATTGCCAGCTGTGATTATCTTCCCCTGTATGAGCATGAGCATCAGTAGCCATGAGTCGCATTGAAGTGATGTCATCTCCCTCTCTTCGATTGATTGACTAGTGGACCAATGGTGAAGCTTAAGCCTGCCCTAATTTACATGAAACTCAAACTGCAACATTTGGAAAAGCAAGAGCGGAAGGTGGAAAGAAGAGCAAAGAGAAAAAAGTACAGAGTAATAAAAGCAAGGAAAACAACTTTTAAAGGTCCCGTTCTTCGTGATCCCATGTTTCAAACTTTAGTTAGTGTGTAATGTTGTTGTTAGAGCATAAATAAAATCTGTAAAATTTTAAAGCTCAAAGTTCAATGCCAAGCGAGATATTTTATTTAACAGAGGTCGCCTACATCGAACGGCCAGTTTGGACTACATCCCTCTACTTCGTTCTTTAATGACGTCACTAAAACAGTTTTTTGACTAACCTCCACCCACAGGAATACACAAAAAAGGGGGCGTGGTCTTGTTGCGCTCCCACGGAGAAGAGCAAGAGTTGCGTTTGTAGAGTGTGTTTGTCGCCATGTCGTCGAAACACTGTTATTTTCATCCCGCAGTCCAATCACCTTTGTTTGGCCTTCCCGGGGACGCTGTACTTAGAGATCAATGGTTACAATTTATGTTTAACTCGGTTCCCGAAAATTATAATCCACATGTAAAACTATGTGCAGCACATTTTGCTGAGGACAGTTTCCTCAATCTCAATCAGTTTAATGCCGGATTCGCACAAAGATTATTCTTGAAAGAAGGAGCAGAAGCTGCTGTCGAATCACAACACAGGAACCACTGGCACAATCAGAACTCATTACGTATTTTCTGAAGGAGGGACTTCATAGAACAAGGAAGTCATCAGCCTGTTTTTATGACAGTGGAAACAGCGGTATACAGATAAGTAAATTATGTGAAAAATACTGTGTTTTTTTACACGCGAAACATGAACACATGTTATATTGCACACTATAAACACAATCAAAGCTTCAAAAAAACACGAAAAACGGGACCTTTAAGAACACATAAACACAAGTTTAAGATTTGTACAATATAATTTTTAATGTGTTTAAAGTTTTGATTGATGCTTGTTATTTTTTTAAATGCGCTTTTAATTTTTCTTTTCACACTTATTTTATTTTTTATTCGTGCATGTTCTTTGCTATTCTGATCATTTTGCATTATTTGTTTCAGTTTGTGCTATATATTTTACATATGTTTTTACATTTTTGATACATGTTTATTATTTTTTGATCCATGACCGCAATACTATTGGCGGGAATTTAATCCCATAGTCACTCAACATAAGGTCAAACGTGATGGACAGAAAGGGAAGTGAGATCCCACAGTGTGATATGTCTCACAGCTAGGATCATGTTTGTACAGTCTGACAAGCAACAATTGCAGAGGACTGTTATAAATCATTATAAACACAATACAATGTTATAAATACAATGTACACCCAGCTTAAAATGTTTGACAGATTTAAAGGAACAAAGTTGATCAGAAGATTAATTTGTGAACTGGATATCGGTGTCAATTATCCGCATAGTATAAAAGTATTAATTTTCTCTTTGAAATGTAGTTAAGATTAAGGGTTAGGGTTAGGCATTTCATATATTTGTCAGCATTTCAACAATGTATCCATAAATAAAATAATTGTATATACAATTTAATAATATGAATATAATTTTATAGTATAATAATGTATAACCTCAGAAATGATGAATGTTGAATTTGTCTAAGATCGTATGTATGTAGGTGTTAATGTATGCATATTTTTTGTTTAATTTAAAAGTCTGTATTGTATCAGTTTATATGTAAATATTTTTTTGTGAATTTAATAAATCAGTAACAACTTTTTATTTTGTCTTTGAGTTAACAATTAAAAAAACATTGCAATGTTAATAAAGACATGTTAGTTTATTTCTCAGCAGGGCTTAGATGTTGTTTTCCCCATCATATTTTGCTTTGTATTTTGTTCAGGCTTAAACAGGATGACATAACATTTAGGTGCAAAGATGCAGAATAGTAAACTGAAGCTTGAGGCTAAAATGGCAAATATCTCTACAGCTACAGTGAATTTTCCAGGAGAACTGACATAAGCTGGAATAAATGTGATCCATACAGCACAGAATATGAGCATACTGAATGTGATGAATTTGGCTTCATTGAAGTTATCAGGCAGTGTGCGAGCCAGAAAAGCTAGAATGAAGCACAAAACAGCCAGTAGGCCAATATAACCCATCACAGCCCAGAATCCTATAGCAGAACCCAGGCTGCACTCAAGAATGATATTTTCCTTATAATATGTCATATTTTTGTGAGGAAATGGAGGTGATATTGTTATCCAAAGCACACAGATAAGAACCTGTATAAGTGTAAAGGCAAGAACACAGAGTCGCTGTTGAGAAGGCCCAAACCATTTCATGACATTACTTCCTGGAAGTGTGGCCTTGAAGGCCATTAACACCACTATTGTTTTCCCCAGAACACAAGAGATACAGAGGACAAAAGTGATACCAAACGCTGTATGACGCAACATACAGGACCACTCAGTGGGCCGTCCAATGAAAGTAAGTGAACAGAGGAAACACAGAGTCAATGAGAAGAGCAGCAGGAAGCTCAGCTCTGAGTTGTTGGCTTTTACTATGGGAGTGTCTTTCTTGCTGTAAAACAGGATGGCCACCATCACAGTTAATCCTACTCCAACCATTGAGAAAAAGACTAGCACTATACCCATTACTTCTGTGAATGACAGAAACTCTACAGTTTTTAACACACATTTATTTTTCTCAGCATTAGGCCAGTATTCCCTTGGACACTGCTTGCAGTTATTTGAATCTGGAAAAGGAAGTCGTAATCACTAGTCAGAAACAACAAGAAAGCAATTTAATTTATGAGCAGTAAAGGATCAACTAAGCAATTTCTTTGAAGCTGAGGTGGACTGAAGATTACCTGTCTCATTGCTGATTTCTCCTTCTGCGCATGGAATACAGTCATAACAGCAGACAGGTCTTCCTTTCTGTGCAGCCTTCCTAGTGCCTGGAGGACAGCTCTCACTGCACACAGACCTTGGCTTCTGCATTAAAAAATTGTACTGTGATATATTTATACTGAATCTGAAAAATATTTATTAATTATAGTGATTACAGAATTTTGTGACTTTGAATCATAAATTATGATAATGTATTCGTGAATGCTGTGGAAGTGCTATTATAGAAGTTGAGCATTTTTTTTTTATTATTATTTATTTTATTTATTTATTTTTTTAGTCTGCTTAGCATTTTACTGTCACTTTGTTTAAAATGCCATTGTGTTTGTCAACCTACCTTGTAAAACATTATGGCCCCATTAATTTATTTAAACTTATTTATTCCCTTTAACTCCAATTGTCATGACAAGTTTTGGATTTTGAACTCAGGTTTATAAGTTTTCAAACATTAAACTTAAAGTAATCCATTGTCTTTGCTATTTGTGAGTTGAAAGTTATCTTCAAGCTGAGATTACTAATGTTTTTGATGCAGCAAGTGAACTTTCGTTTTTAAGTTCTTATGTTTAAGAACATAAGAAGAATGTTTAACCCAGTCTATCAGTAATTAATGCAATGTTCTTTTTCATATTGTTTCGGCAACAAACAAGGGACTCATGAACAACCATCACAAAACAAAAAAACAGTCATAGATCATCCAGGTAACCACACACAGTATTGCGAATCAATGGTTCACATACTTTTGAATGGGGCCATTTAATAAATTCAGCTATTGTTTTGTTTTGTGAACTAAATGAAAACATCTTTTATGTAAAATATCTTACTCAGGACAGTACTAAATAAAAAATAACATGCATTTCATATGATCTCTATTTTATTAAAATTATTCACATTTTCACAGATTCTGCAAGTGGTTCACATACTTTTTCTTGCCACTGTAATTGTGTCATTCACACCTTTCATAAAGGTCAATACAAGTATTTCCTTTTCTTTAGTTTTTCTTATTATGTTTCCTTAGTTTATACAAACCTTGTTGGGCAAACAGTGTACTTGCATTTACCTCTAACTGTCCTCCAGCCCAGATTATGTTTTCAGTGTTAAGAACAAAGCGCTGGTCAGGGGGCAGTGAGGCATCATAGTATCCCACTGATTTAAAATGTATTGATCCATCTGAGTCCTGATGCCAATTGACAACGTCATATTGGGCTACTGCGCCACCAGTGCTGTCAAACCACACGTGATCTCCAGTCTTTATGGTGAAATTTACCATTTTCAGAGCCTCAACAAGCTAGTGAAAAAAGGCAATGATATTATCAATGAGACATTTTAATATAATGTTTAGTATAATATATTTCTCCATTTTTATTCAACTGCCTTTTAATCTTTTACCTGCTGTGGTTGTATTGCCAGGCCTTTTTCACAACCCACTTGTTCTTTGCACTTAAGTAGAGCATGTAGTGAATGAGCCACAGCATAAACTGCTTTGTAGACATAGCTTGCATATCTTTGTTCAGGCACATCTTCATTGTAATTTTTTAGCAAAAGTAGATCTTCATATCTGCTGCAACTTAAAGCATATTGAGAATAATTCCCCTTACTCTGTGAGCATGGAAAAGCTGTTTTCCAAAATTCTTTTATGACATAATCTGAAAACCCTTCAATATCAATTTTTCTTACTGCAAACCCCAGTGACCCTCCAAACACACGGAAACTGTTTGGAGTGATCAAACTCTTTACTGTTATCCATGACTTCACACCAATCATTTGGAAGCCTGTAATGTTCTGAATACTTAACTGATCAATAAGTAAGCCCATCTCAGGAAGTGAAACAAATGCAACAATCACTTTTGCAGTGCTTTTTTTAATTGTGTCTACCACTTTCTGAAGTTTTTCTGGCTCCGTTCGGTAGAATTTTACAGAGTACTCCACACAAATCCCCTCCTCATGGGCTATTTTCAGAAATATGGCCATTCCATTGTTTCCATAGTCATTGTCACTATTTACAGCTCCCACCCAGGACCAGCCTAAGTGCTTGACTATGTATGCAAGTGCTGTGCTCTGGTGGTAATCACTAGCCATAGTCCTGAAGAATGAAGGGTAATCTTTCCTGTTACTGAGGCATTCACAAGAAGCAGAGTGACTTATCTGAAAAAGAAAGCACAGGAAGCAGTGATACAGTCATCTGTGATTGAGATAAACATCTAGAGTTATTGCTCTTTACCACTGGAATCTTAAAAGGTCCTGTAGTTCTAGACAGAATAACTGTTGCAGATGACTCTGATTCGCCTATGATAGCATGTAAAGGAGACTGTCCATTGCATCTGCGTCCTGGTTCAAACTCCTGTTCATTCATCACTCCCATAGTTGCACTCACAGTAGACAGTCTTGACCCACAGGTATCATATATTCGATAACCAATAGAAACATTTGGGAGCAAACTTTCACTTCTGTTAATCTCCTCAATGGCAAAGATCATGATTTGTGCCAGTCGAAAATCTCTCAGATACACACTGTGAAATTAAACATTAAATGGTGCAAAAACATTATGCTTGAAACACCATATTATTAATAAGTTGCTATAAAATTAATGAAATAATGCATTTAAATTTTAAACGTCTTTTTTTTTTTTTTTTGCTTTAAATATATTATCTTCTCATTTGTTTCCAATATAACAAACCTGGTGCATGATATCAGCTGTGGTTTTTGTGTAAACTCAAATGAAGGTAATGTTTCTATGCTGTGGACTGGAAAAAGTGCTCCAATTGTTATGTCTCCATCCTTGGAAAGCAGTGGATACTGAGGATCTCCCATTATTCGGCAAACAGTGTTTCCTGCCTTTGTATGAAGTTGATGGAATAGCAGGAGTGTGTAAAGAAAGAGAAGCATCACAAAAAAATTTTGTTCAACTGTGAATGCCAACTACAAATGACTTGATACACTATTTGCACTTTTATATACATAATTAGTATGGATGAAGGATTGAGAACATAGCCAATAATATCATAAGGCAGGACATGAATCAGGCCAAGAAGGGGTGGAACAAAGTCAAGCTAATTTTATAATAATAATTAGTTAATAATAGCTAATAATTAGTCTGATTTTCTCACATTGTCAGCTGGTAATATATTGTGAATATTAAAATAGTAGAGATAAGCTTATATTCAGCAAAGCCTTTGAAAATCCTATTAAAATTATATTTTACATATGTGACCTGATCCAGCAAAATGAGTCACAGTGACCCAAATTTCAAAATTGAGATTTTGGTATCAATGGAAAGATGAGACAATAAGCTTTAAAATGATATCCTAGTCAAAGTCATACCTTGAATGGTTTTAAAGATATACCCATTTGAATTATGGTCGTCTGCCCTCTTTTTCAAATTGAAAACCTGAGAAAATCGCTTTTAAAGTTTTTTGCCCGTTTTTTTGTTGATATCTTTCAAAATCCATTGCATTTAAAGGGATAAACTATTTATTTTACAGCTTAATTTGACCAAAGACATTTTTATATATATATATAAATGCTATTAAACCAGGCTGAAGCTCAAATTATTTTAAAGTATTTATTTAAATTAACCCTTTAAGACCTGAAGGCTTTTTTAGAGTTCTTTTTTTTTTTTTTCTGAGCGACACACACAAAAGTAAAGACTCATAACTCCAAAACTCTAGCAAGGAGAGTCAAAAGGTAGGTATCATTTGATACAAAACATTTTAAATTTAAAAAAAATATAAATTACATTACATTTGGACATTTTCTTGCCGAGAAACATCTGATAAAAGACAAAAAATATATATAATTTAAAAAAAAAAAAAATTTTTTATTTGACATGGAATAACTCAGGAACACAATAAGATCGCTAAAAAATTCTTTTTTGGTGATGCTCTCCTTTATGTGAGCTGCATCTGGTTCAAATTTCGTGGTGATATTATAAAGAATAGTTTGAAAAATTGTTGTTCATTTTTTCCGCAGCCAGGTGGCGCCAACGGGCGGTAAACTCCGGTTTAGAGGCACTTCTCAGCACTCGTTAGGAGTTTTTCAAAATGGTTAGATGCATTAAAAAGATGAGATTCTAAGCTTTAAAATGATATCTATTTTGTGTTATTCCACGTTGGAAAACAAACATGGATGGGTTCGGGAACATTGGATACACACTGCATCCCGGAGAGATGAGAGACATGTTTTTAGCCAAGTATGTTAAATCATTTCGTGAGTAATATCTTGTGATCAACGCAATATATTATATTGATTTTGGATTCATTTTAATCTTGAGAATCTGCTTTAAATATTGATGTGCGATTTTTATGATCTGTGCATTTTTCATGAAGTTATGAGCACGTGAAATACATAATTGTATTCAGTTAGCTGCTGTGCTATTTTTGTTGTAAATGCATATTTCTCAGAGTCATTAGAGGGTGAAAATAACGCAACAGAAGCATGTTGGAGGCTTGATATTAAAGTTTAAAGTCTTTGGTTTTGTATGCAAAAAGAATTTTTGTGCTACCTATATGGATTCAATTTTTATTGGCTTTTAAAGAGAGACACGCAAATGGGAGTTTTATTTTATAAGGCGCGCTAGTCTGACAGGAGGATGGCTGGACCGATCGCGTGCCTGTCAGTCGAAACGGGGCTTCCCATTGTTAAAAAAATCAGCGTTTAGGTCAGTGTATTTACATTTCTAAGCTTTTTGATTGGTTCTATACAACGTGTAACACCATATTTGTAGAGCAGAGATAATGCCGTTTCAGGGGATACTGGGAAATGCTCATAAGTGACGAGAGGAGTTGAGAAGTTCATTTCCAGCTAATTTAGTGAAACCATGTCAAATTTAATAGCCATTTAAATACCTTTACTCGATTATCTGGACTACGAAACTTTGGGAGATTATTTTTGAAAGTCTGTTCTTTGAAATTAGCTTAAAAAAAAAAAATCGATTTTTTCATTGTTTTTCCACATTATCGGCCCATATCTTAAAATAGAACGTTGCGACTTCCGACTCATTTCGCCAGATCGGGTCACATATGTAGCCCGGGATGTGAATTAGTTATGGCACTGGACACAGGAAGAATTAAATGGGGACCTTTTATTCCAGACTGCACTTGGAACAGTGCAGCATTAACTATGCAAAGTTTGAGGAATCGGAGTAGGAAAATTAAAGCTTGTACGCAGTTGTTAAATAATAAAGTTTGTTTCTCACATCAAAATGAATCTGTCTTTCTCTCTTTCTCATTCACAATAGTCAGCGATAAATCACAAAATTATCTAACATAGAGAACGATAGCAAAATACATTAAAACGAAATGCTTCATTACACCTTACATTCTTGAGTATGATTAATACATTTTAAACATTATGAACATTATTCCACAATTTAGCCACTTATCATTCTACTGTACCACCTGTGGTACAAATACAATTTAAAAGAAACCTTGGGAATGCTAATTAACACTCAGTTGAACATACTTGTAAAACTTCAAAAATTAAAGTATTCAAACTTACTGGTCATCATCAAACTGGCACATATACACACTAACATGACATGTGATGAACTCATTTCTCTTTGCAAAGAAGGTGAAAGTGACGTGTAGCCAAGCATGGTGTCCCATACACAGAATTTGTCCTCTGCATTTCACCCATCCAAATGCACACATACAGCAGTGAGTATTGAACACACACGAACACACACACACACACACACACACACACACACACACACGCACACACGCACACACCATGAACATACACACAGAGCAGTGGGCAGCCTTTTTTTTTTTCTTTTTTTTTTTTTTTGCGGCACTCGGGGAACATTTAGGGGTTAGGTGCCTTGCTCAAGGGCACCTCAGTTGTGCGTAATGAGAGTGGAAGAGAGCACTGTTAATTTACTCCCTCCACCTACATTTTCTGTTGGTACTGAGACTCGAACCCACAACATTTTGGTTACAAGTCTGACTCTCTAACCACTAGGCCACTGTCACAGTTCCCGTGTTCCCTCGTCTCCTGAACTCCATTTCCCATAGTCCTCCTGTTCTCCACACCTGCACTTACTTCCCTCGTCATCTCCCCATCATCACAGATCATCTTCACCTGGACCTCCTCGTCAGCACTCCCCATATTATGGACTCACTCCCTTCACTCCCTGTCCGTTCTCTGTTTGGTTAATGTGTATGTCTGGCATTCCTTACCTTTGTTACATTAAAGTATTATCTGTTAATGTGGAAATCCGTATCTGGCTCATCTCTGCACCAGCATACCGTAACAGAAGAACGGACCATACTAACTGGATTTCCACAGAGAGATGGAGACTTACCCCTGCTCCCTGGCTCTTGCTCCTCCAATGCCTCCCACTCCACTATCGGCTGGCGATCACCTCATCGGGCTCCTACAGGTGGGTCGTTCGCTGGATAGGTATGTGGAGGAGTTCGTTGAGCTAGCTTATCTGTCTGGCTGGCCTGAGGCGTATTTAATCTCCCTGTTTCTGGATGGACTAGATGATGACACAATCCGTTTTGGTGAACCCGATTATCGTTTCTCCTTAAGCGAAACTATCAATTCTATTTTGTGGTTGAATGGCTCCAAATTCTTCGTTGACAAGGCTCAGGATGAGCGTCTATCTCTAGTCCATCCAGAAACACGGTTGGCCGGGCCAGTCAGTCAGCCACCGTCTTCCTCCGCATGCCTCTCCAGCAAACTTCCTGCTTGTCCTATGCTGAACCCTCCCTCCTCTGCTGGGTCCAGGAGGCGGAGGAAGAGAAAGCCCAAGTCAGCTCCAATCTCCGCCGAGCCAAGTTCTCCAAGCTCCGCCGAGCCAAGTTCTCCAGTCTCCGCCGAGCCAAGTTCTCCAGTCTCCGCCGAGCCAAGTTCTCCAATCTCCGCCGAGCCAAGTTCTCCAGTCTCCGCCGAGCCAAGTTCTCCAGTCTCCGCCGAGCCAAGTTCTCCAATCTCTGCCGAGCCAAGTTCTCCAGTCTCCGCCGAGCCAAGTTCTCCAGTCTCCGCCGAGCCAAGTTCTCCAGTCTCCGCCAAGCGAGTCTGTTCAGTCTCCGCCGAGCAAGCAGCGCCAGTCTCCGCCGAGCAAGCAGCGCCAGTCTCCACCGCCGAGCCATTATCCCCAATCTCAGCCGCCGAGCCATTATCCCCAGTCTCAGCCGCCGAGCCATTATCTCCAGTCTCAGCCGCCGAGCCATTATCTCCAGTCTCAGCCGCCGAGCCATTATCTCCAGTCTCAGCCGCCGAACCAGTATCTCCAGACTCCGCCGTCGAGTCAGTATCTTCAGTCTCCGCCGCCGAGCCCTCAGCTCCAGCCGCAGCCGAGCCCTCAGCTCCAGCCGCCGCCGAGCCAGCCGCTCCAGTCGCCGCCGATCCAGCCGCTCCAACCGCTCCAACCGCTCCAACCGCAGCCAAACCACCCCTGAACCTCCCTAAGTATTTTTTTTTGGGGGGGGGCTAATACCCGGGGGTGGGGGACTCCGGGGCGGGCTCTCAGACCCTCCATGGCCGTCCACGGCACCTGACCCTCCATGGCCGTCCACGGCACCTGACCCTCCATGGCCGTCCACGGCTCCAGACCCGCCATGGCCGTCCACGGCTCCAGACCCGCCATGGCCGTCCACGGCTCCTGACCCACCATGGCCGCCTTCAGCCCCTGACCCGCCATGGTCGCCTTCGGCTCCTGACCCGCCACGGCAGCCCAAGGCTCCCGACCTGCCATGGCTCATGGATCCGCCCTGGAGACCTCTACTCCTGTCCGCTACTCTCCCTGCACCCGTAGGAGGTCTCCAGGACGCCCGCCCTCCCTCCCGGTGTCTCCATCTACGGCGCGAGGTCGCGCCTACCGGGAGGGGGGATTACTGTCACAGTTCCCGTGTTCCCTCGTCTCCTGAACTCCATTTCCCATAGTCCTCCTGTTCTCCACACCTGCACTTACTTCCCTCGTCATCTCCCCATCATCACAGATCATCTTCACCTGGACCTCCTCGTCAGCACTCCCCATATTATGGACTCACTCCCTTCACTCCCTGTCCGTTCTCTGTTTGGTTAATGTGTATGTCTGGCGTTCCTTACCTTTGTTACATTAAAGTATTATCTGTTAATGTGGAAATCCGTATCTGGCTCATCTCTGCACCAGCATACCGTAACAGCCACAACTGTCTTTAAAAAAAAAAAAAAAAAAAAAAAAACTTTTCCTCAATAATTGGAACACATGACATTATAATAACACTATTATTCTAGTCATTTCAATGAAACACGCATGTACATAAGTAATACGCACTTTATGAAATCAATGAAAGTCAACACAACTATGGAGCACTTTTCTCCCCTCTCAACCCTCAGGGGTCTAAGGATTTTTGGGGCCCTGGAGAAGTTTTGACATGCCCTGACATTTGTGCTTTTTTCAGTTGTTCATAAACATATTAATGGAAAAAGTGTCATTATACTGTATTCAGCACAAACTAGGCTACAATAATATGTGAGGAACATGTATGTACATGTTTGTATTTTTGAAGGAATAAAGTTTATGCGTGGTTATTGAAAAAACAAAAAACTTAAGTCACTGAAATAAAGCCAAAAAATATATATTAAATCTGTGTTCACAAGACTTCTGGGTATTAGAGGTTGTAGACTAGAGTTTTTGCTTCAAAATGAGGTAAAAATTATGCTGTCTGCTTGTTCATATAAAACAATAGAGAGATTTAAATTTTCTAAAACATCTTTGGTCAAGAAACACAGTATGCGTGGAGGCATGAATCATCATGAATAATGGGTGATTCTCACCTGAGAAGACAAAAGAATCGCACAAAGAGCTCTAATGAGCTGCATAAATAATGAGCTCTTTCAGTCAGGTAGGCTGTGAAAAAACCCCTCTGTTGATCATGTCTCAAGCTCATCATGGTGTAAATCAAACATACAGAATAAACAGCAATATTGTGAAATATTATTACAATTTAAAATAATAGTATTCTATTAAATTCTTTAAAATAATAAAATTAATCTAAAGAAGAACAGGAACCAGGAACTAACGGCATGTCTTCTAGAGGTCGCTAACCATGGCTTTAACACTCTGAGGTCTGAGGTATCGCCGGCGATACCACCGCGTTTTTTTTTCTTACCAGTGTGAAAGAGACTCAAAATACTCTGTCAATGTTGCACATACAATTAAGAGTTATACACCATTTTAATCTGTGGAATATCTTCTTTTATTTGTGTACACTCAGAGTAAAAACAAAACGTTGTGCTTTTTGCAAAATAAAGAAAACTAACATGATGCGTGATCTCTCTTCTCCCTCTGAACGAAGTCCAATCTGATAGTTCTCAGAAAATGAACTGTAACTTAGTGAATACTAATGACAAAAAAATTAGACTTGTGTCTAAAGAAACGTTGAAATGTCAGGTTTTAAATCGTGTAAGTCAAATCAAAAACAAAAATTCTGTGTTTATGTAATCTGTATGAAAAGAGAGCCATGTCAGAAGTCCATGATTCAGCTCATTATCCGCTAATGCGGCCACGCCCACGGAGCGAGAGCTATGCAGAGGCAAATTCAGAGGCAATACTTGTATGCATTGTCTCAATCATGTATTTATTGTCTTGAAAAGTGTTTATCTGGATGTTAAAGCCATGGTTAGCGATCTCTAGAAGATATGCTGTTAGATCCTGGTTCCTGTTCTTCATTATATGTGACCTGATCCAGCAAAATGAGTCACAGTGACCCAAATTTCAAAATTGAGATTTTGGTATCAATGGAAAGATGAGACAATAAGCTTTAAAATGATATCCTAGTCAAAGTCATACCTTGAATGGTTTTAAAGATATACCCATTTTAATTATGGTCGTCTGCCCTCTTTTTCAAATTGAAAACCTGAGAAAATCGCTTTTAAAGTTTTTTGCCTGTTTTTTTGTTGATATCTTTCAAAATCCATTGCATTTAAAGGGATAAACTATTTATTTTACAGCTTAATTTGACCAAAGACATTTATATATATATATATATAAATGCTATTAAACCAGGCTGAAGCTCAAATTATTTTAAAGTATTTATTTGAATTAACCCTTTAAGTCAGACCTGAAGGCTTTTTTAGAGTTCCTTTTTTTTTTTTTTTTTCTGAGCGACACACACAAAAGTAAAGACTCATAACTCCAAAACTCTAGCAAGGAGAGTCAAAAGGTAGGTATCATTTGATACAAAACATTTTAAATTTTAAGAAAATATAAATTACATTACATTTGGACATTTTCTTGCCGAGAAACAGCTGATAAAAGACAAAAAAAAATATATAATTTTTTAAAAATAATTTTTCTTTTTTTATTTGACATGGAATAACTCAGGACCACAATAAGATCGCTAAAAAAAACTTTTTTGGTGATGTTCTCCTATATGTGAGCTGCATCTGGTTCAAATTTCGTGGTGATATTATAAAGAATAGTTTGAAAAATTGTTGTTCATTTTTTCCGCCGCCAGGTGGCGACAACGGGAGGTAAACTCCGGTTTAGAGGTGCTTCTCAGCACTCGTTAGGAGTTTTTCAAAATGGTTAGATGCATTAAAAAGATAAGATTCTAAGCTTTAAAATGATATCTATTTTGTGTTATTCCACGTTGGAAAACAAACATGGATGGGTCCGGGATCATTGGATACACACTGCATCCAGGAGAGATGATTTTTTAGCCAAGTATGTTAAATCATTTCGTGAGTAATATCTTGTGATCAACGCAATATATTATATTGATTTTGGATTCATTTTAATCTTGAGAATCTGCTTTAAATATTGATGTGCGATTTTTATGATCTGTGCATTTTTCATGAAGTTATGAGCACGTGAGATACATACTTGTATTCAGTTAGCTGCTGTGCTATTTTTTAGTTGTAAACGCATATTTCTCAGACTCATTAGAGGGTGAAAATAACGCAACAGAAGCATGTTGGAGGCTTGATATGAAAGTTTAAAGTCTTTGGTTTTGTATGCAAAAAGAATTTTTGTGCTACCTATATGGATTCATTTTTTATTGGCTTTTAAAGAGAGACACGCAAATGGGAGTTTTATTTTATAAGGCGCGCTAGTCTGACAGGAGGATGGCTGGACCGATCGCGTGCCTGTCAGTCGAAACCGGGCTTCCCATTGTTAAAAATCAGCGTTTAGGTCAGCTTTTTGATTGGTTCTATACAACGTGTAACACCATATTTGTAGAGCAGAGATAATGACGTTTCAGGGGATACTGGGAAATGCTCATAAGTGACGAGAGGAGTTGAGAAGTTCATTTCCAGCTAATTTAGTGAAACCATGTCAAATTTAATAGCCATTTAAATACCTTTACTTGATTATCTGGACTACGAAACTTTGGGAGATTATTTTTGAAAGTCTGTTCTTTGAAATTAGCTTAAAAAAAAAAAAATCGATTTTTTCATTGCTTTTCCACATTATCGGCCCATATCTTAAAATAGAACGTTGCGACTTCCGACTCATTTCGCCAGATCGGGTCACATATGAATTTGTGGACTAAAGGTGCACAGAGCGCCCTCCGGCTGCAAGTATGAATTGAAAACACAGTATCCAGCACTCATAGTGATGACAATAAATATTGAAATAGTACTCCTCTGTATAGAAAATTGACATAAACATATGAAAATCCATCAATATTTCTCCAAATGTGCATGCTTTTAAGATAAAAGCCTATATGAAATGCCATAGAGGTAACATAACTATTCAGACACTTTGCATCACAGAAATACATGATATTTTAAAGTATATAATAGAATACCATTATTTTAAATTGTAATAATATTTCACAGTGTTGCTGTTTTTTTCTGTATATTTGATTTACAACATGATGAGCTTTGAGACATGATCACAGAGGGTTTTTTCACAGTCTACCTGACTGAAAGAGCTCATTATTATGCAACTGATTAGAGGTCTTTATGCGATTCTTTTGTCTTCTCAGGTGAGAATCACCCATTATTCATGATGATTCACGCCTCCACGCATACTGTGTTTCTTGAACAAAGATGTTTTAGAAAATTTAAATCTCTCTATTGTTTTATATGAAAGAGTAGTCAGCATAATTTTTACAAAATTTTGAAGCAAAAAACTCTAGTCTACAACCTCCAATACCCAGAAGTCTTGTGAACACAGATTAAATAATGTGTTTTTGGCCTTATTTCAGTGACTTAAGTTTTTTGTTTTTTTTCAATAACCACGCATAAACGTTAATCCTTCAAAAGCACAAACATGTACATACATGTTTCTCACATATTATTGTAGCCTAGTTTGTGCTGAATACAGTGTAATGACACTTTTTCCATTAATATGTTTATGAACAACTGAAAAAAGCACAAATGTCAGGGCATGTCAAAACTTCTCCAGGCCCCAAATCAGCCTCAGACTCCAGAGGGTTAACATCCAGATAAACACTTTTCAAGACAATAAATACATGATTGAGACGATGAATGCATGTATTGCCTCAGAATTTGCGTCTGAATAGCGGATAATGAGCTGAATCACAGACTTCTGACATGGCTTTCTTTTCATACAGATTACATAAACACAGAATTTTTGACTTACACGATTTAAAACCTGACATTTCACCGTTTTTTTAGACAGAAGTCTCATTTTTTTGTGATTAGTATTCACTAAGTTACAGTTCATTTTCTGAGAACTATCAGATTGGACTTCATTCAGAGGGAGATGAGAGATCACGCATCATGTTAGTTTTCTTTATTTTACAAAAAGCACAACATTTTGTTTTTACTCTGAGTGTACACAAATAAAAGGAGATATTCCACAGATTAAAATGGTGTATAGCTCTTAATTGTATGTGCAACATTGACAGAGTATTTTGAGTCTCTTTCACATTGGTTAGAAAAAAACCACGGTGGTCACACCGGCGTGACCGCCGACCCGAGTGAGTTAATTAAACAAGAGAACCACAATTCAGTAACACTGGTTTACATAGAATTATACACACATATATATTTTCAACATTAGTGTTACATACAGATCGCCATACTCTGGAGGTGAATTGTGATCCACAGTCAGACACGATATCCTCAGGCAGTCCATAGTATCGGAATACATGGTTAAACATGAGTTCTGCGGTCTCCATTGCCGTTGGTAGCCCAGGTAAGGGAATTAATCGACAAGACTTGGAGAATGGGTCTACTACCACCAGAACACAGGGACAACTGTTGGAGACTGGGAGATCCGTTATGAAATCTACTCCTAGGTGTGACCAGGGGCGGTTTGGAACGGGCAGAGGTTGGAGTTTCCCAGAGGGAAGATGGCGTGGACTCTTGGAGACGGCACATTCCTGGCACCCCCGTACATACCTCCTATCGTCGGATGCCATGTTGGGCCACCAGAAGCACTGTTTCAACAGCGAGAGGGTCTCATTGACCCCTGGGTGGCCAGTGCCCAGTGAAGAGTGCGCGCAATGAATTAGTGGAGTGCGCCATGTCCGTGGAACATACTGAAAACCTTGGGGACAACCCGGCGGGGTGTTGGCGGAGGCATTCGGCTCGGGGAGCAATTCAGCAGACCAGGTAATGGGGCTGACAAACAGTTTCTCAGGGATGATGGGCTCTAGATCATCAGTGCTTTCTTCAGGACTATGAATATGGGACAGAGCATCGGCCTTTACATTGTTTGACCCAGGACGATAGGAGATGGTAAAGTGGAATCTGGTGAAGAACAGAGCCCATCTGGCTTGGCGTGGGATCAGTCGTTTCGCGTCCCGTAAATACTCCAGATTTTTATGGTCTGTCAGCACTGTGAATGTATGTTTAGCTCCCTCGAGTCAATGCCTCCACTCTTCCAGGGCGAGCTCGATGGCTAACAACTCCCAGTTCCGTATGTCATAGTTGACCTCTGCCGGGTCGAGTTTGCGGGAGAAGAAGGCACATGGATGGAGTTTACGGGGATTCCCCTGCTGCTGGGATAACACCGCTCCCACTCCTGTGGTTGAGGCATCGACTTCGATGATGAAAAGGGAAATCTGGATCTAAGTGGGCCAGGAGGGGAGTGGTTGTAAATGCGGTTTTCAAGGTGTTAAAGGCTTGTGTGGCGGCTGGAGTCCAGGACAGAGACTTGGGCTTGTTTCTGAGAAGGCTTGTGAGTGGGCTGGTGATGGAGCTGTAACCTTGGATGAATCTATGGTAGAAAAACCTAGGAACCTTTGTAACTCTTTCACGGATGTGGGAACGGGCCAGTCTTGGACAGCAGTTACCTTCTTCTCATCCATTCGGACATCACTGTGGTCAATGTTATATCCTAAGAACTGCACTGAGGGCTGATGGGCTTTGAGGTAGAGTTGAAAGTCCCTCAGGCATTGGAGGCTGGTCGGCCATGCTCCGGGAGTAAATCAAAATATCGTCTATATAGACCAGGACTGATTTGTGCAGGAACTCCCAGAGCACCTCATGCATGAAGTCCTGGAATACGGAGGGGGCGTTGACAAATCCATACGGCATTACCAGGTACTTATAGTGGCCGGTAGGGGTCACGAAGGCTGTCCTCCACTCGTCCCCCTCACATATCCGGATGAGATTATACGCGCTGCGGAGGTCCAACTTGGTGAACACAGTGGTGGCGCGTAGATGTCCCAGCGCTGATGGGACAAGAGGAAGTGAATAGCGGAATTTAACGGTGATCTTGTTCAAAGCTTTCGCCACGAAGAAAAAGCTTGAAGCAGCAGGGGAAGTAGACGGGCATATGTAGCCCTGTGACAGAGCTTTGTTTATGTACTCCTCCATGGCCTTCTCCTCCGGGAGGGAAAGGGAGTAGATTTTCCCTCCGGGCACTGGCTCTCCGGGGATGAGGTTGATTGCGCAGTCCCATGGCCGATGGGGAGGCAGCTTGGAGGCTTCTTTTGGACAGAAGACATCGCTGAAGTGGGAGTAACATGCAAGGATGTCCGTAGAACGTTTCTCGAGTGGACTTTCCACAGAAGTAGCGTAGACTTGGATTTTCTCAGAGCTTAGAAGACTTGACACAGAAAACTCGGAAGCAGAGACTTGAATTTCTTTGGAACTTCGACAACTTGGAGCAGGAAACTCAGGAACAGAAACTCGGGGCTTCCTGGAACTTGGACGACTTGGAGCAGGAAACTCAGGAGCAGAGACTTCACAGGTAGGTATGCGTTAACGAGACCGGACAGTGACTGAGTGCTCTTGAGTGTCTTTGTGCTGCTGTGATGATGAGTGCTGATGCGTGTCAGGTGTGGCTAGTTAATACTCAGGAGAGGGAGTGCGTTGTGATTGGGTGAGTGTAGAGCCTGGCGTGTCTGTGACAATTACGCTGACATTGATAATTCATCACTTATAATTCTTTGAGAAACAATGGCGATATTTGCTTCCACCACACAAGATGTGTCCCGACAGTAATGTCCATCAATCAGCAACACACACAAATAACAAAAACACTTTAACAGTTTAACTCACTAAAAGTGCATATGTGACCCGTCACGGAATCCAGGGACACAAGTCGGCAGCACAACTCTCGAGCAAAATGAGAAAGAAGCATTTTTTTTTAAAATTGGTGATTTTCGTTTTTTTGCAGAATCTGTTAGTTGAGATCATGAAGAAGCCTTTCCGTGTTTGAGATAGCAGTATTGGTATATTTAAAAGCGTACATTTTGAGGTCGAAATCGGCTTGTTTTTCGGAGATTCTAGCACGCAGTAGGGGCGTGTCATTGTCTGTGTGTATTTCCATACTGGGAAGCGTGGCTACTTATTATGCAGCGCTCTGGCCGGCTCTAGCTAATATCAAAATTCAATGAAGAACCGTGGCCGTTACACCGAAAATGTTTTGAAGTACTTCTTCAACAAGCCGGATGCTTATGAACAAGCGCTCACTGATTCTGAAGACGATCTGAGCGACGATGAAAGCGGCATAATAAGACATTACCTCTCTGGAGTCGGGTAACGCGCCGGCGCGTTTTGCAGGTTTTTTTTCACATTGCAGCAAAACAGACTTAAAATACTCCATCATATTTTGTCATAGAGACATAAGTAATATATATCAATTGAAACTATAGAATGTCTTCTTTTATTTGTGTACACTCAGAGTAAAAACAAAATGTTGTGCTTTTTGAAAAATAAAGAAAACTAACATGATGCGTGATCTCTCATCTCCCTCTGAACGAAGTCCAATCTGATAGTTCTCAGAAAATGAACTGTAACTTAGTGAATACTAATCATAAAAAAATTATACTTATGTCTGAAAAAACGTTGAAATGTCAAGTTTTAAAATGTGTAAGTCAAATAGAAAACAAACCTTCTGTGTTTATGTAATCTGTATGAAAAGAGAGCCATGTCAGAAGTCCGTGATTCAGCTCATTATCCGCTAATGCGGCCACGCCCACGGAGCCAGCGCTATTCAGACGCAAATTCAGTCAATACATGCATTCATCGCCTCAATCGTGTATTTATTGTCTTGAAAAGTGTTTTGAATAGCCATAGTTAGCGATCTCTGGCCTCTGTTAGTCCAGTTATTTCCTGGATTGCCTATTCTTCTTTAACAGGCTTCTCAGGTGAGAACATTTCATTTCATGATTAGTGACCAAAATGATCACGGTTATCACAGAATCCTGTTCAAAAAGTCAATTCACCAAGTTTTATGTGGAAAACCAGCAAATAAAAAATAAAATTAGCATCAATATGTACTTTTTCTTTACATAAACATTAAAATAATAACATTAAAAATGATGGGCAGATTTTAAAGGAGTGTCTTGCAACATGTTATCTACAATGCACAAGTTCAAATAGAGTTTTGACAAAAAAGTCACATATTTCAGCCTCTAAATCATTTTTATAAAAGTAAAAAAAAATAAATTACTGACATTTACAATGCACATTAACCTTTATTATTAATAGTATGCGGTCCATGCAGCTTTACAGGGGGTATGGCTTATCTAAATGAGATGTAAATGAGCCCTATTGTCACTCCCAGCAGGTGAGAACAGGTGAGAACTGCACAAACTTTAAAGGGGTTTTTCTCCCTCTTGAGCTTTCTTGATTGCCTACCTTCAAATGGCCACAACTTCTCCAAATATTATCAGATTTCCATGTGTCACACATCGTTGGAAAGCTTGGAGACTGCACTTTCAGAATCTGTGAATAACTCAAAATGCCCCAAAACCGACTTGTGTCCCTACTTTCCGTGACTGGTCACATATTTCTCGATATTTTGCTATTTAATGGACTTTAATGTCATCAATTCTCCACCGCGTTGTGATTTGCGCTGCACACAAGTAAATCACGCTACACTTTTGAACAGTAATACAGTTATGTTCAGGGTCAGTGTATCATTTCATCACTGCATGAGAAAGGCATTTAACCAGGGCTACAATAACCAGTGTCCTGATAGAAATGTCAAACTTTTCCGCCTGGTTACACTCTCCCCTGCAGATAGTCCCCTACCTTGGTGACTACCAACACTTATCATCTTGCCCCCCTTGAAGCTTTCCTGAGTTATTAAAGACCATTTCAGCAAGCACCTGGGAGAGCACATCAGGAGGCCTGTACGGGGCTTAAATCTAGTCCCTAGCCCAGCCCTGGCCGAGAAGTCTCAGGAACTAACCTGGCCGGTGTCCGACAGCTTATCAGAATAAATGCCCTGAGTCTGACTGGAGCCTGTGTGTTTTTATTTTTTATTACACAGCCTATTCTATTGTTGCAGCCATTAAAATAGTTCAGTTTTGTTTTTGTTGTTTAATGGCAAAGTAGTTATATTTCTTTTTTGTTTCTTTAAGTTAGTTTAGAAAAAAAATGTTTGGAGCATTTTTGTTTGTTAAAGTTTTTTATTTTTAAAGTGACCAGCAGCCGACAGTCAGTTAACCACGTTTAATCAATTTAGCCTCTCAAATCAACACTTAACCCCTTAAGACCGGATGGAGCGTCAGCGCTCCAATTTGCGTGTCTCTCTTTAAAAGCCAATAAAAATTGAATCCATATAGGTAGCACAAAAATTATTTTTGCATACAAAACCAGAGACTTTAAACTTTCATATCAAGCCTCCAACATGCTTCTGTTGCACTGTTTTCACCCTCTAATGAGTCTGAGTAATATGCGTTTACAACAAAAATAGCATAGCCGCTAACTGAATACAAGTATGTATATTTCACATGCTCATAATTTCATGAAAAATGCACAGATCATAAAAAATTGTACATCAATATTTAAAGCAGATTCTCAAGATTAAAATGAATCCAAAATCAATATAATATATTGTGTTGATCACAAGATATTACTCACGGAATGATTTAACATACTTGGCTAAAAACATGTCTCTCATCTCTCCGGGATGCAGTGTGTATCCAATGTTCCCGGACCCATCCATGTTCGTTTTCCAATGTGGAATAACACAAAATAGATATCATTTTAAAGCTTAGAATCTCATCTTTTTAATGCATTGAACCATTTTGAAAAACTCCTAACAAGTGCTGAGAAGCACCACTAAACCGGAGTTTACCGCCCATTGGCGCCACCTGGCTGCGGAAAAAAATGAACAACAATTTTTCAAACTATTCTTTATGCTATCACTACGAAATTTGAACCAGATGCAGCTCACATATAGGAGAGTATCACCAAAAAAGAATTTTTTAGCGATCTTATTGTGTTCCTGAGTTATTCCATGTCAAATAAAAAAAAAAGAAAAATTATTTTTAAAAAAATTATATATATTTTTTGTCTTTTATCAGCTGTTTCTCAGCAAGAAAATGTCCAAATGTCATGTAATTTATATTTTCTTAAAATTTAAAATGTTTTCTATCAAATGATACCTACCTTTTGACTCTCCTTGCTAGAGTTTTGGAGTTATGAGTCTTTACTTTTGTGTGTGTCGCTCAGAAAAAAAAAAAACTCTAAAAAAGTCTTCAGGTCTTAAAGGGTTAACTTGCCTACAATAAAATATAAAAAAAAAAAGTTCAAGCATATCACAATGTTAGTTTAAACATTTATTATCACCACCATCTGTTACAATACAGAAGGGTCGGAGACAAAGGAATACAGGTAACGGATATTTATTGAACACCAGCAGATATAACAGAAATGCAGGAAAGTGAAATGGTAATCTTGCAGATGAATGGTGAATGGTAGAATAGTGATACTATCCTTTGTTTTGCAGTGATGATGATCCTGGAAGACAGTTGGATGGCAGACGAAGCAGAGCAATGGAGACACTAGACAACTCACACGAAGACAGGAGACATGGAAGGAGACTAGGAACACGCTGGAGACAGGTAAGTAGGCTTACAGGAGTCCTTGAGGTAAGCATGAAGGTAAGTCTTTAAGCGAATGAGACCGGACAGTGACTGAGGGTGTGTGAGTGTCTTTAGTACTGATGGTGATTGCCGTGCTGATGAAGTGCAGGTGTGTGTGATCAGTACTCTGGTGAGGGAGTGCGCTTTGATTGGGTAATGTTGGAGCCTGGCGTGTCTGTGACAGTAAGTCTGGTATCCAGATGAGAGGCTTAAAGTCACACTTAGGAGCAAGAAGAAGGCTTTCCATACCCTGGATATGAACTGAGGTCCTCTATCCAACACAATGTCTTCAGGAATCCTGTAATACCGGAAGATGTGGTTGAACATGAGTTCAGCAGTCTCCATGGCTGTGGGTAGTCCCTTTAAAGGAATCAGACAATAAGATTTAGAGAATCTGTCAATAATCACCAAAATACAGGTACAGTTATTGGAAGCAAGTATGTCGGTTATGAAGTCAACTCCTAGGTGTGACCAAAGTCTGTTGGGAACGGGCAGAGGATGGAGTTTGCCGGAGGGAAGATGGCAAGGACTCTTCGAGATGGCACATTCCTTGAATCCCTGCGCGTACCTTCTGACGTCGGCTGCCATATTTGGCCACCAGAAGCGCTCTTTCAGCAGCGAGAGGGTTTCATTGACCCCAGGGTGGCCAGTACCCAGTGACATGTGGGAAGAGTGGATGAGTGGAGTGCGCCATGTCCGGGTGATGTATTGCAAACCTTGTGGACAACCCGGTGGAATGTTGGTGGAAGCATTGGAAGAGGGCATGGTTTCTTCGGACCAGGTGATGGGACTTACAATGAGCTTTTCAGGTATGATGGGTTCAGATTCTTCTGTGTTTTCCTCAGGATTGTGGAGACGAGATAAGGCATCCACCTTGGCATTCTTTGGTCCAGGACGATAGGAGATGGTAAAGTTGAAACGGGTGAAGAACAGCGCCCAGCGCACCTGTCGAGGATTTAACCTCTTAGTGTCTCTGAGATACTCCAGGTTCTTGTGGTCGGTTAGTACCAGGAAGGGATGCTGTGTACCCTCCAACCAATGCCTCCACTCTTCCAGGGCCAGCTTGATGGCGAGAAGCTCCCTGTTGCCGATGTCATAATTGACCTCCGCCGGGTTGAGTTTGTGGGAGAAGAAGGCACATGGATGGAGTCTACTTGGATTCCCCTGCTGTTGAGATAGTACCGCTCCCACTCATGTGACATATGGTTTCATGACGAATGGTTTCTCTGGGTCAGGATGAACAAGGAGGGGAGCGGTGATGAATGCTTCTTTCAGGGTGTTGAAAGCATTGGTGGCAGATGGTGTCCAGGACAGAGACTTGGGCTTGTTGCGGAGAAGGTTGGTTAGTGGACTAGAGATGATGCTGCAATCTTGAATGAAGCGACGGTAGAAATTTGCAAAACCTAGGAATCGTTGGAGTTCTTTGATGGTTGATGGTGTTGGCCAGTTCCTGATGGCATCCACTTTCCCCTCGTCCATCCGTATACCACTGCTATCGATGTTGTATCCAAGGAACTGCACTGAGGGTTGATGGAATGAACACTTCTCTGCATTGAGAAACAGTTGGAACTCTCTCAGGCATTTCAGGACCTCCGCACGTGGTGGCGATGTTTGGCCATACTCCGGGAGTATATCAAGATGTCATCAATATAAACCTGCACAAACTTGTGGAGGAACTCCTGGAATACCTCATGGATGAAATCCTGGAATACGGAGGGGGCGTTGACCATGCCATACGGCATCACAAGGTATTCGTAGTGTCCAGTAGGGGTCTTCCACTCATCCCCCTCATGTATCCGGATGAGGCTGTAGGTGCTGCGGAGGTCCAACTTGGTGAAGACAGTGGCACCACAGAGATGTTCTAGCGCTGCTGGGACGAGAGGAAGTGGATAACGGTATTTAACTGTGATCTTGTTGAGTGCCCAGTAGTCGATACAAGGCCACAAGTAGGGCTGCACGATTAATCGCATGCTATTCTCACGCGCATTTCGTCAGTAAAGCCGGTTCCCTGATTACCGCTAAATCGCCATCACCTGCTTTCAAATGAAGCGGCATTTAATAGACAGAGCCGTAGGTCACTGAAAAGCCACGCAATATCGCGTTCATATCGCAGATGAATCGCCTGCGATAATGAACGCGATATTGCGTGGCTTGTCCGTGAACTACGGCTCCGTCTATTAAAAGGCGCTGCGTTTAAAAACAGGTGATGGCGATTTAGCGGTAATCAGGGAACCGGCTTTACTGACGAAATGCGCGTGAGAATAGCATGCGATTAATCGTGCAGCCCTAGCCACAAGCCTCCGTCCTTTTTTGCCACGAAGAAGAAACTGCAGGGGAAGTAGACGGGTGGATGTAACCTTATTCCAGAACCTCCTTGATGTAATCCTCCATGGCCTAAATAAGTAATCTAGAGGGTAGATCTTTCCACGGGGCACTGACTCACCCGGAAGCAGATCGATGGCACAGTCCCATGGCCGGTGTGGAGGCAGCTTGGAGGCTTTTTTCGGGTAGAAGACGTCACTGAAGGTGGCATAACATGGAGGAATGTCCACGGAACGTTTCTCAACAGGACTTTCGATGGAGGTGGCACAGACAGACAGATGTTCAGGACGTGGAGAGGATGGTTGTGGTAATGTAGAGAAACAGTTCGGGAAGCAGTTATCGCCACACTTCAGGATCTCGCCAGTTTTCCATGAGATGACAGGGTTATGCTGCTCCAACCATGGGCGCCCTAGGATCATGTCAGCGGTGGAATCCTCCAGAACCAGCAGATGTTGCTGTTCGATGTGTAAAACGCCCACTTGAAGCTGTATTGGCCCAACACAGTGATGAACTCGTCTTTGGCTGAGAGGTTTTCCAATTATTGAGTGGATCTGGTAGGTGGTCGGCGTAACTGTTGTCTTTAGCTTAAGTTGGTGGCAGAGGGTGCCAGAGATGAAGTTGCCTGCTGACCCAGAGTTGAGGAGTGCATTAACTGGAATGGAAATATCAGCAACAGTAAGGTTTACAATAATGGTGAGTGGTTTTATCTCATTTATAGGAGGAAGAATGGCACTTAACCATGGGACGAGGAGGACGAATGGGGCATGTGGAGGTAACATGCCCAGAAGCACCACAATACAAGCACAATCCCTGGGTCAGCCGCCTCTGCCACTCAGCTAGTGGCAGCTGCATGTTGTCCAGCTGCATGGGCTCGTGGGCTGGTTCTAGGGGGCTGACGGATTCTGGTCGACGGAGGGATGTTGTGAACAGTGGCTGGCCCTGGTGCTCTTCGAGACATGACTGCATACAAGTGGCGAAGCAGATGGAGAGTTGGATGAAGCGTTCGAGCCCTCGTATGCAGCAAGATGCAACTGCACTCGTGGATCGGGGTATAAGTGCGGTTGCATCTCCAGGACCAGCGAACATTGTAGAATAAATCTGTTGCAATCCTCCGCCAAACCAGAGAAGGGCACCGGTTTGGCCATGGGACTGGTGTACACAGGCAGTGAGGGAATGACAGCGGTGTTGACGGAGGTGATCGCTGGTGGATGTGCTGGTGGACTGGAGGTGAGTGCTTGTGTTGCAGTGATGATGATCCTGGAAGACGGGTGGATGGCAGACGAAGCAGAGCAATGGAGACACTAGACAACTCACACGAAGACAAGAGACACGGAAGGAGACTAGGAACAAGCTGGAGACAGTCCTTGAGGTAAGGATGAAGGTAAGTCTTTATGTGAATGAGACCGGACAATGACTGAGTGCATGTGAGTGTCTTTAGTACTGATGGTGATTGCCGTGCTGATGAAGTGCAGGTGCGTGTGATCAGTACTCTGGTGAGGGAGTGCGCTGTGATTGGGTGATGTTGGAGCTTGGCGTGTGTGTGACACCATCACAGTAAAAAAACATTTTTTGACAAGCTGAGGCAGGCTGCTCTGCTTCTCGCAATGGTTCTCGCAAATGAAACGGTCTATAAAATCTAAACAAAAAATAAATAAATAAATAAACAAACAAACAAACAAACAAAAAACAACATGCAGTTTTTTTTTTTTTTTTTTTTTTTTTTTTTACCCTACACCTAAGGCTATGCATCAAAAACCAAGGCTTCACCATTCTTATTTCCAAGAGTTAGACTAATGAAGAAAAAAAAAAGTCCAACCCCAAACAAAAAACAAGACAGCCACCTAACATGGCTACAGCCAGAAGAACAGTCTCTTACAGAGCATTTGAAAGAAAAAGCGTACAGTGGAAAGTTTTATTCCAGTCCTTCTTTCTTAATGGTCCTTTTTACACCTGGTCACTTCATGCATTTTCTCATTAAAAGACCAGTAAGATAACTCTGGAACTTTTCAGTGACCACCCACTTAAGTGCTAACAGATCCAGCTTCATGCTGCTGTAGTTTTGATCATTTTTCTCAGCCCCTCTCAACCTCCTACTGGCAATCACAGTCTTCTTACACTATTGATGCTGGTACAAAACTGCTCCCAACCCAAGATTGCTCGCATCAGTCTCAATCACAAAGGGAAGCATGAAATCATCACACACCAGTGTTGGTCCACTTGTACGTTTGTCCTTGAGATGTTCAAAAACCGTATGACACTGAAAAGTCCAAGAGCTCTTATACACCTGGACTGCCTTGAAGGAACTTCAGGACACATTCACTACATCATGCAATGGCCCAGCTATCTGGGAGAACCCTTCAATGAATCTCCTTTAAAAGCTACAAAATGCCAAGAATGATCTGAGTTCCTTGAGAGTGCTTGGGATGTCATGATGGCCTGCATGAGCCGCTGACAATTGGGGGGACATTGCATAGCCCTAAGGACATCTGCTGGTATCGCCATGGCTATTCTAAGTTGGGTTCTCAGATTTTGTTTCTCTCCTGGAGGCACCTCCTTGGGAGATCAGAGCCAACCTGTTGTTTTAGTCTGGCATCCTCAACAGAGAATGTGGAAACTTTGGGTTTGGCCCGTGAGCAAAGCTTTCTACTCTGGTCTTTTACTTTTAACCCTTAAATGCATACCTCGGGTCTTTATCGACCCAAGACGTCATTCACTACCCTCCTCCTCATTCATTTTTTAAAGATAGACATCAACCTTCTTAGTATTCCTCAATCAATACATTATAAACAATATAACAAGAAAAAAAATAAATAAAAATATAAAAGAATGCCTGTTTTCCCATTTAATTTTTGTAAAAAAAATTGTATATGGTCACTAACGACCCGAGGTGTGTATAAGTGTACGTATATTTTTTTTCTGCACAATTAAATCTTTGATAATGGAATAAGTGCAGTTCAACTTTATTCCACAAGGTGGCAATGTCTGATAAACAATTATGCAGTGACATTTCATTCAGACAGAAAACGAGAGAATAAGAAGTATCATAAGTAAAACGTGAAATGGCTCAGTGATTTACTGCAGAGCAAGTACTGAAAGCAGTCAAATATTAGTGTCATTGTCACTTGATGGATCAAAATATTGATTTTGAAGATGCTGAAAATATATATATATATATATATATATATATATATATATATATATATATATATATAATATAATATAATATGCTCATATTCGTGATCTCAAACATATTCTCAAAGCTATAATTTGCTGAATGTACTGGGAAATGAGCTCTGACAAGGACAGTGATGATGACATAAAACATCTGCTTCCAAGCTCCAAAAGGTAACAAAATATGCTTTATTTTATTCTTCTGTAATTATTACTCTAATATCAGAGGATTTTTATATTATCAGAATAGGTAGAGATCCATCCGTGTTAGTGCAACGAATCATCACTCTGGCAGGGATCCATTTGCATGCTTTATTAATAACAATCGTAGTCGTACAGGCAGGGTCAGACAGGGGCAAACAGGTGTACAAGGAACAGGCAGAATCGTAGTCAAAGAACAGGCAGGTAGTCAGGGCTGGCAGAAAACACTCACCGAGTCAGGCAAACAGGCAAGGGTCTGAGGTAGGCGGCAAAGGGTCGATAACAGGTAACAGCAGAATCAGCAACAGGTAATCAGACAGATAGATAACGCTCAGTAATGTTCACCACGGCAAAACAAGACTTCACGATCATGTGGAGTGTGAGTGGTTCTTAAATAGTCCAGGTAATGGGTAACAGCTGCGCAGTGATTAGTCCAAGGCACGGGCTTATGGGAAATGTAGCGTGAAAGAGTTAGTATTCTGGAGAAGGCTCCCTCCGATGGCCAGAGGAGGGAACCACAGAGTTCGTCTCCGTGACAGTTATATATAGATCCAGGTTGCTAAATACCTAAATATGTAAGAATGATTGGTGAAACAGTCATGCATTTAAGGGTTAATGGCCCTAGCAACTCTCAAAAGCATTGGTGACCTACAGGCAGAGCATTTTGCCTGGATTTTACTTCTGGTTTAGTTATGGTGACCTTTTTCTGACCTAAATTACAGTATTTCACAATTGCTAAAACACTAAACCCCATTCTCTGAACCCAATGCTCAGTGGCCTAAACCCATTTGTCCAATCAGTCACTTTGTAGGCAAAACTTTAAACAAGTTCAGGTAGTTAAGACACTGTTTGCAAATCTCATCCACTCTTTTTGCAAAACTCTAAACACATTCTTACTCACTAAAACACATTTTGAACTGTGTTGCAAAATGGTAAATACATGTGGCAAAAGTTAAACACAACTACAACACAGTTGTCATCCTTTAAACACAATGACTCAAAATGATTCACACTTATTTCTAATGATGTGATCAAATCAACTGTATAAAATATAGGTCAGTTCAGAGTGCACAGGTGACACAGGTGCTAAATGATGATACCAACATCATAATGGAAGATGGAAACAATCTGAAAAGTAGAGGAGGAAGAGTATGTGTAAGAGGATGATGAGGAGAAAGAGCAAGGGGTGTGGAGACAAGGCTGTCAAGGCTGGATCCGGCACAGATTTTTCCCTTTGCCTGGCAAGAGACGACATTGCCTGTGATGTGGAAAATGTCCTCAACAATATTCAATAATATTCAACAATATATAATATTGAATATAATACTGTACTTGCAGTACATACAGTATACTTTAAATTCACATTACTTGTGATTTCTATACATTTTTTGTAATGGCAAAATGTGTTTACTGTGTTACAATATACTTTTTTTTCTGTAACCTCATGTTCTGGATGTTGTGTTTTCCATTTTTTAATGTAGTGTCTAATGAATGATCTGTATGTGTTTATATTTTGCTTAATGTGTGTATGATCTGAAAGCTTTATTTGATTTTGCCATAAGAGTCAGACGTTTTGTGAAATTAGTTTGAAGACTGGATTTGTGTTTAATGTTTTGAGAAAATGAGTGATGGTTTAAAGAAATATGTTTTAACAGTTGTGAAATACTGTAAGTCATGCACTTAAGGTCATTTCCACTACTTTCCATTCTCAAGCGATGGTGTTACAGTCATTTCCTCCACTGCTTTTTGCATTGCAGAAAGACTGCACAGATGTTTACTTGTGATGGATTTGAAGATATACATTGACTGTGTGAGCCAGTGGCATAAATATTATCAGTTATTTCTTTGTTTTGGTGGTGAGGCGTGTGGATTGACTTTGCCTCTAGGAGTTAAAGACCACTCTACTAAGATTTTGGCTTCCTCAGAACAGGGGCGTGTCTAGAGGGGGAACATGTCTGAGAGAAAGCCAAAATTTAATACACTAAAACAATTAGCTAGCTAAACGAAAAAGATTAATTATCAAACTTGCAAAAAACATTGGCCTAAAACCTTGAGGATATTTTGGTTTGATTTTTTGACAGCAAAAACAGATTTCAGAATTTTGCAGACAACAGAATTGCTATGTCAAAGCCTAAATATGTAATAAGCTTACACAAGCATAGACTGTTAATGTTTGCAGTTTATTAATGTTTGGCTTTGCTCACAAACTTCATCCATATGAAACTTTTCACAGCTTGTTGAACTTGCAGATATAGGCTAGATTTGTCAACATTTCAACAGTGTATGCTGTTTTTATAGTATAACCTCAAAATAAATAAATGCATTTACATTTAAGGGATTGTGTATGTAAGGTACTAATGTTATATAACTTACATGGCTGCATAATTTTTGTGTGGTTAAAATAAAGTCATTACAGTATATCACAATTGCTAAAACATTTCTTGAAACCATCACTCATTTTCTCAAAACATTAAACACAAATCCAATCTTCAAACTAATTTCACAAAACCTCTTACTCTTATGGCAATATCAAACAAAGCTTTCAGATCATACACACATTAAACAATATATAAACACTACAGATCATTAATTAGACACTACATTAAAAAATGGAAAACACAACATCCAGAACATGAGGTTACAGAAAAAAAGTATATTGTAACACAGTAAACACATTTTGCCATTACATAAAATGTATAGAAATCACAAGTAATGTGAATTTAAAGTATACTGTATGTACTGCAAGTACAGTATTATATTCAATATTATATAGTATTGAATGTCTGTATATACAGTACTTACATACTGCAAACATACAGCAGTCTAAATGCAAATGACTAAAAGGTCAAAGAAAACTCTAAATGAAAAGCATGATACAGTACACACACAAAAAAAGTTCAGAGTCAGTGAGAGATTCGTTCTGCTTCAGCATCACGTCTTCATGTTGGGTCCGGCCTAAGTCAAGTCACCTTTATTTCAATTGCAATTTATACTACACAGATACTAGTCTAGTATAGTATAGTATAGTATAGTATAGTATAGTATAGTATAGTATAGTATTGTATAGTATAGTAAAAGCAGCTTTACAGTGATAACAGGTACATGATAATCAGTAATGCAAAGAGGGTTTTGGCTGTACAGCTCTAAAAGAAAATAGTGTCATTGTTCAGCTGAAGTCAGTTCAGTGTTGATTCACTTACATTGTAAAGACCATCAATTATTATGTAAATTACTGTAATTATTTTCCTCTATAAAGCAGTTCTGCAGAAAAACAGTGATGTCATCATCTAGGCTAACTTAGTTCAGTTCTCATCCTATAATGTCAGTACTGTCAGATCAATAATATTGTTGAATATTATTGAATATTTTTGAATATGTTGAATATTGTTGAGGACATTTTCCACATCACAGGTAATGTCGTCTCTTGCCAGATCACTTCATCACTTCATCATTGCCAGATCACTTGATCACTTCATTAGAAATAAGTGTGAATAATTTTGAGTCATTGTGTTTAAAGGATGACAACTGTGTTGTAGTTGTGTTTAACTTTTGCCACATGTATTTACCATTTTGCAACACAGTGCAAAATGTGTTTTAGTGAGTAAGAATGTGTTTAGAGTTTTGCAAAAATAGTGGATGAGATTTGCAAACAGTGTCTTAACTACCTGAACTTGTTTAAGGTTTTGCCTACAAAGTGACTGATTGGACAAATGGGTTTAGGCCACTGAGCATTGGGTTCAGAGAATGGGGTTTAGTGTTTTAGCAATTGTGAAATACTGTAATATTTCTAAAGTGAAAATTAAAAATAAATTAAAATTAGAAATTAAAATAAAGTGTAAATATTTCTGTGAATTTAATAAATCAGTAACACATTTTTCCTTTGTCTTTGAACAAATAATTACAAATATTGCAATGTTAGGTTACACTTTATTTTAAGGTGTCTTTGTTACACTGCAATTATGCATTTAAGTACTAAGTAATATTAAGCAACTACATGCACTTACTATAGGGTGAGGATTAGAGTTTGGTTTAGGGTTAATTGCATGTAATTATGCATTATTTATGGTTATTATTGTAGTAACTACGTGTAACATATGTAACAATGACACTGTAAAATAAAGTGTTACCCAATGTTAATATACACATTATTTATTTTTTCAGTAAGACTTAGATGTCATTTTCCCCATCATATGTTGCTTTGTATTTTGTTCAGGCTTAAGCAGGATGATATAACATTTAGGTGCAAATATGCAGAATAGTAAACCAAAGCTTGAGGCTAAAATGGCAAATATCTCTACAGCTACAGTAAATTTTCCAGGAGAACTGACATAAGCTGGAATAAATGTGATCCATACAGCGCAGAAAATGAGCATACTGAATGTGATGAATTTTGCATCATTAAAGTTATCAGGCAGCTTACGAGCCAGAAAAGCCAAAATGAAACACAAAAAAGCCAGGAGGCTAATGTAACCCAGAACAGCCCAGAAACCTAAAGTAGAACCCAGACTGCACTCAAGAATGATTTTTTCCTTATAATATGTCATATTTTTGTACGGAAATGGAGGGAATATTGTTAGCCAAAGCACACAGATAAGAACCTGTATAAGTGTAAAAGCAAGAACACTAAGTCGCTGTTGTGAAGGGCCAAACCATTTCATGACATTACTTCCTGGCAGCGTAGCCTTGAAGGCCATTAACACCACTATTGTTTTCCCCAGAACACAGGAGATACAGAGTACAAAAGTGATCCCAAACGCTGTGTGACGCAACATACAGGACCACTCAGTGGGCCGACCAATGAAAGTAAGTGAACAGAGAAAACACAGAGTCAATGAGAAGAGCAGCAGGAAGCTCAGCTCTGAGTTGTTGGCTTTTACTATGGGGGTGTCCTTCTTGCTATAAAACAGGATGGCCACCAGCACAGTTAATCCTACTCCAAACAGTGAGAAAAAGACAAGCACTATACCCATTACTTCTGTGAATGACAGAAACTCTACAGCCTTTAACACACATTTATTTTTCTCAACATTAGACCAGTATTCCCCTGGACACTGCTTGCAGTTAACTGAATCTGGAAAGGAAGTTGTAACCACTAGTTAGAGACAATAGGAAAACAATTTCAGTGATGAACAGTGAAGAGCAGCTAAACAATTTCCTTTGGAGCTTTGAGAAGGGCTGAAGATTACCTGTCTCATTACTGATTTCTCCTTCTGCGCATGGAATACAGTCATAACAGCAGACAGGTCTTCCTTTTTGTGCAGCCTTCCTAGTGCCTGGAGGACAGCTCTCACTGCACACAGACTTTGGTTTCTACATGGAAAAGATTATACAAACAGATATTTTGGTAACACTTTAGTATAGGGAACACATATAAACTATTAACTATGACTTTTCCCATAATAAGCTCCTAATTTACTGCTTATTAATAGTTAGTAAAGTAGTTGTTAAGTTTAGGTATTGGGTAGGATTAAGAATGTAGAATAAGGTCATCCAGAATAAGGCATTAATATGTGCTTAATAAGGACTAATAAATTTCCAATATCCTAGTAATATGCATGCTAATAAGCAACTAGTTAAAAAAAAACTAAAATAAAGTGTTACTGATATTTTTACTGACTCTGAAGAATTAGGATATATTTATCAATAATATTGATTGATAATGCTGGTTGGATGCTAAGTGGTGCTATGGGGTATTTTTCTCTCAGCAATTGCCCACACAGTAACACTAAGCAGTTTGATTCTAAAATTTGAACTAAAAATTGAAATTGAATTGTTAATTTATGTACTTCTACCAAATTCAACCAAAAATGAAGGACATATGTGCAGTGGAGTGTCAGAGCAGCGTGCCTGTGTGGATTCTGTAGAGAGATCACTGAACATATATTGTTGCTGGTTTAACTTATTTTTATTGCCAATATTTAGTGATAGCCTCAGATGCAGGATAATTTCACTTTCAGCTATCATATTTGGTTATTACCACAGCAACAGCATGTGTCCATGTTCAATGATCGTCTTGTGTATGAATGTGTACTGTATTCATGGGATGCAGCAAGAATGCAGGATAAGCTTGACACATATTGGTGACTACACTTTAAGACTATTCTGTTTTTTAGGATATTGATATACAAACTGTTGTTGTCAAGTAAGTTTCATCCACAATGCTACTTTAAATAAGTATAACATTTTATACCAGTATTGACCCTCATTCTATGCCATGAAGTCACAAATGTCTAATAAACAAAATGTTTATCCCTGTTGATCTGATATTAATGCAAAGTTTGTTTTCCAAATGATTCAGCTTTACAAAAAGGTAGTTATTTAATAGTTTTGATAGACTAACCATGTACAAATACTTTTATTTATTTATTTATTTATTTATTTATTTTTTTACATTTTGTGTTTGACCAAACATGAAATAACAATCAACAAAAGTACATGCAAAAGTACATCTAAAGTACATCTGACGTTGTCAGAAACAGGTTATTGCCATATACCTTCAGCTGTCCTCCAGTCCAAATGATCTCTTTAGTATTAAGCTCTAAGCGCTGGTCAGGGGGCAGTGAGGCATCATAGTATCCCACAGTTTTAAATTGGAAAGATCCATCAGAGTCCTGCTGCCAGTTCACAACTTCATATTGCGCTACTGCACCACCAGTGCTGTCAAACCATACATGATCGCCCATTTTTATAGTGAAATTTACCTTTTTCAGAGCCTCAACCACCTAACGAAAAAAATTTGCACTTTTGATATTATCACTGAGGCATTTAACATATCCAACAAAAACATTGTTCCCTCTTTTCTCCCTTTTTACTCATCTGTCTTTTATCTTTTACCTCATGTGGTTGGATTGTCAGGCTTTTCTCACAGCCTTCTTTTTCTTTGCATTTAAGTAGCCTGTGTAGTGAATGAGCTACAGCATAAACTGCTTTGTAGACGTTGCTTGCATATCTTTGTTCAGACACATCTTCAGTGTAGTTTTTTAGTGCAAATATATCCTCATATCTGCTGCAACTTAATACATATTGAGAAGAATTCCTCTCTTCCTGTAGGCATGGAAAAGCTGTATCCCAGAATGCTTTTCTAACATAATCTGCAAACCCTTCAATATTGCTTTTTCTCACTGCAAATCCCAGTGACCCTCCCAGGGAATGAAAACTATTTGGAGTGATATAATTCTTTGTGGTTATCCATGATTCTACACCGATCATTTGGAAGCCTGTAATGTTCTGAATACTTAACTGATCAATAAGTAAGCCCATCTCAACGAATGAAACAAAGGCAACAATCACTTTTGCTGTGCCTCTTTCTATAGTGTCTACCACTTTTTTGAGTTTTTCTGGCTCTGTTCGGTAGAATTTCACAGAGTACTCAACACAAATTCCCTCCTCCTGGGCTATTTTCACAAATATGGCCATTCCATTGTTTCCATAGTCATTGTCACTGTTCACAGCTCCCACCCAAGACCAGCCAAAGTGCTTGACTATGTATATAAGTGCTCTGCTCTGGTGATAATCACTAGCAATAGTCCTGAAGAAAGAGGGGTAATCTTTCCTATTACTGAGACATTCACACGTGGCTGAGGGACTTATCTGAAAAAGAAATCACTGTAGACAATGATACAGTCATGAGTATGGTGATTATGTGAGACATTTAGTGTTATTGCTCCTTACCACTGGTAGTTTAAATGGTCCTGTTGTTCTGGACAGAATCACTGTTGCAGAAGACTCTGATTCACCTATGATAGCATGTAAAGGAGACTGTCCATTGCATCCGTGTCTTGCTCCAAACTTCTGACCATTCATCAGTCCCATAGTTGCACTCATGGTAGACAGTCTTGAACCACAGGTATCATATATTTGATAACCAATAGAAACATTTGGCAGCAAACTTTCACTTCTGTTAATCTCCTCAATTGCAAAAATCATGATTTGTGACAAACGATAATCTCTTAGATTCACACTGTGAAAATAAACATTAAATCAGTTAGCTAAATAGAAACTAAATTAACAAACTGTTTTCAATGTAACAAACCTGGAGCATGACAGAAGTTGAGGTTTTTGTGAAAATTTAAAAGAAGGTAATGTTTCCTTTCTGTGGATTGCAAAAATTCCTCCAATAGTTACATCTCCATCCTTATAAAGCAGTGGGAACTTAGGGTCTCCCATTGTTTGACAAGGAGTGTTTTCCGCCTTTGTATGAAGTTGATGGAAAAGCAGAAGTGTATAAAGAAAGAGAAGCATCCCAATGAGTGTGCTCTGCAGTGAATGCCAAATGCAAATGATCTGATACAGTTTTTGCACTCTTATAGACATAATTAATATGGTTGACTGATCAAGAATGTAGCCAATGACCAACAAATTAACAATTAATTGGACAAATTAATCTGGTCAAGCAGGAGTGTAATAAACCAGAGTATGGTTTTCTCACCAAAGTCATGTCATAAGATAGTAAACTGTAAAATTATGTAGTATCTAGTAAAACATTGACAACCAGGAGCTCCTTGTGATTAGGTTTGCATTAGATTAGTGATGCCACTGGCCTATTGGTTTTATTTCATGGTCTCATATCATCTAGGATCCAAGAACTCCATTCATGAGACTATGAATGTGTAAATGGAAGGCGTTCTGTAGAATGTGATATATACGCTCAACCAATCACAGCGCACCATTCCACACACTGTAAACAGTAATAGCAGCACTCTGAATACACCTGTCATCCTAGTTTTCCTTCATTTACTTTGTGATCAACAAAAACAGAAAAATGTATAATTTTGATGGCATTGACGAACATGTGGTGGTTTCTGCAGTGGGTAAGAAACGTAAGTCATTGAAATCTAATCATTTACATAAGGAGACTACCCTGAGTATGGAAGCATATGTGTAGCAATATTCAATTTGAAATGTAATATGCAAAATGGCTATGCAATATGTAAAATGGCAATGCATTTCTGTATTTAAATTTAAATTTTCCAAACCAAATATGTTTGGAGCAAAATGATAATTCAAATTCAATAATATAATTTACATTTTCTATTTCCTACACTACGTTTAACATATAATTTAAACATATATTTTAATGCTTTATAAGTTGCAAAATTAAAATGAAAATGTATTACAGAAATTATTATATATGTTTAACACGTTCAAGCAAAAAGTGTAGCAAAATGATCATTTCAATGTTATTTTTCATAATTGCATTTGCACTCACAGTGCGATTGCATTTTCATTAAATGTCCCGCAATGAATGTCGCAAAATTCAATGTGGATTTGAAAATGCATTTCGAGCTGATCACGATTCGACCCAAGCCACCCAAAAAGAAGTTCACCACGAGGCCCAGACGGCCGAAAAAATAGCCACTGCCTCACCAGAGCCTCCAGCGAAGCCTGCCGCCGAGCAGCCCAAGCCTCTCCCGTGTGATGATGATCACTGGCTGATAGACTTTTGGACGGAGCCAGTAGCTCCAGTTGCCTACGAGTTCGCTACAGTTGCCTACGAGCCCGCTCCAGCCTCCCACAAATCTGCTCCAGCAGCCCACGAATCCGCTCCAGCCTCCCATGAATCCACTCCAGCAGCCCACAAATCCGCTCCAGCAGCCCACAAGCCCCCGGCCCCTGACCCGCCATGGCCGCCCGAGACTCCTGACCCGCCACGATGGCCTGAGCTCCTAGACCCGCCCTGGAGACCTCGCTCATAATAAGGACAATAGCGTGTTTTAGGTAAAAATTGAATAAATATTACTCCTCTGTATAGAAAATTGACATAAACGTATGAGCATCCATCAATATTTCTCAAATTGTGCATGCTTTTAAGCTAAAAGCCCTGAGGGATGTTATTTTGTCGAGTTTTTTCATGACGATCTAACAAGAGTTTTTTTTTTCTCAATGGCTGAGGCTGATGCTCATATTTCAATGAAAATGTAATGACTCCATTTTTCATATTCATAACTCCCGACTAGTGGTTCAACAGATCACAAAACTCATGGTTTGGATCATATCACTGTTATTAAGTCATGGATTGGATCATTTTTCGGGTCAGCACAAAAAAAAAAAAAAAAAAAGGGGGGTGGGGGGTAACTTTGCATTTATTACTTAGCCCACTTTAACTACTCCGATACCACAGCAGAAACTACTAGCCTAATTAATACATTATTAAAGGCAAGTGAACAGACTGTAAAAATAACTGTACACCAATTACAAGCATAGATAAATACAACATAAAGTTACAAATAAAGTATAAGGTCTAACTGTAGTATTCATTTTCATGTACAGAAATGTAATAATTAAATATAAAATGACACAGTTCACTGTATAAATTTAATATAGATTAATCTTTGTTAAAGCTGTGTTTTGTTGTTTGATTTACATGACAGACAACAGCAGGTATTTATGGGTTGCTGTCACTATAAAAGTAAGACCCCATGCACGCACACATCCGATAGATACACGTCCAAATTCTCACCTCGTTCAATTAAGACATTAACCGAATGTGTTTACTAGAATACTTGCCAAGAGGGGTATTTTGACTGACATAATGGTTGTATGTGTCCATCCAAGTGCATTTAGGACGCGAAAGAGAAATCAATTTGGAGTTCACAAGCTATCTGAAACGCAACTGTCTTTGCGTGTGTGTGTGTGATAACACACTGATAACAGCATGGCGTACGATACCGAATTAAATCCTCTTTTGCCTCTTCTAGTGCTGGAATGGTTTTATATCTATTTAAAGTGTAAACTAGCAAGACAAACATGTGCAAATGATAACATTTTACTCTATTGCAGTGAAACTTGCGAATAACATGCGTGCCGAACCGCGGGGCTTGGTCTGTATGGATCACGAATCAACAACGATCTGTTTAACCACTACTCCCGAAGCATATTAACAAATAACGGTCACTATACGATATTGAGAGTAAAACAGAGATTAAAAATTGAAGCTTGAGTCTCAGATCTTTTTAATGATGTATAGTTTGTCATGGTAATTACATTACATCTAACAGTAAATTTGAGCTAATTTAAACAAAGAAGCTTCAGTGCGTCGCCGTCCTCGCAAAGGTTAACAGGTTAAAATCAATACATTGTTTTTTGTGTCCAAGTAAGCAGGATAATTTCCACATCATTTTGAAGCAAAAACTCTAACAGTCTTAATCCCTTCTTCACACACAATGTGGCCAAGGAATTTCACAGATCGTCTCAAAAAACAACATTTCTTTGGAGCCAACTTTAGATTGTGATGTGACAACCGCAAGAGAACCATTTCAAGACGTTGGAGGGCTACTGACTCAGAGGGGGCAAACACTATCAAATCATCAAGGTAACAGAGCGCTGCTGAAATTCTCATCTCCAAAGATAGACATCATCATTCTAATGAAAGTGGCTGGGCTATTAGAGAGACCCTGAGGAACCCTATTATACTCATGGAGTCCAAATGGGGAAGAGAATGCAGTTTACTTTTTGTGTTCTTCATCTAGGGCGACATTATAATACCCTGAGGTAAGATCCATGGATGAGAAGAAGGTGTTACCTCCCAATGCAGCTAAAACATCAGACTGGTGTGGAAGGGTAGATGTGTCTGACAGTCCTTACGTTTAACCACCTAAAATCAGTGCAGATACTGAGATCGCCATTTTTCTTCCAAACTAGTACGAGAGGGGACGCATAGTCACTATGTGACCGGTGGATGATTCCTTTTTCCTTCATCTCATTTAACGCTATCCTCAGTGTAGCATACTGGCTTGGTGGTATACTCCAATATGGAAAACGGGAGTGTCTGTCATCAGTGAGGTTAATCCGATGGACAAAGCCTTTAGCCTCTCCGCAGTCCATTTTGTCTCTTGAGAAAACTGACTCATACTTCTTAATAATGTGCAACAACTTGTCTTTCCAGTGGGCTGACACTTCACATGACTCCAAATCAAGTTTGCCAAGGTTCAGATCACTCAAGACACGCTTCATCTCTTCACTGGATCTAGGTGGTAAGGGTTCCTCAGTACACTGCAGATTTGACTGAATCTGTTTCGGCAGCAGTAAATCTTGCACAGCAGTACAAGGTGAGACGTCAACTATTTTTGCATTTCTCTTCAGCACAACTCAGTGATTAGTGGGGTTGATGACTTTTAAGGGGATAGAACCATTTCCCCATAGTGGTGTTATGACCCTCCCGACCAATATCTGCCTTGGTCTTGATCTGGACTCGGTCGGCTTCACAATAACAGTGCTGCCTACTGACAAGACAGATGACTGAGGTAGCTTACCCCAAACCAGATGTTCTGTTTGTCATTACCATGACTTGTAAAGACAACGACTAAGGTTATCCCTCAGTTTTAATCAGACATAGTTTTATGATTATTAAGCCTTTGAGCGGTATGGTCCCACATGTGGGATTTTTATTTCTGTGCCCCTGGGCGTACGGTCCCACATATGGGATTTCGAACGTTCAGCGAAGTCACATAACTGCCAGATTCAAACTGTGCTTTCGCGCTCTGGCTGCGAGACGGACGCGCGCAGCTCTTGTCATATATCACAACTATGCAGTGTTTTCAGCCACATAACGTTTCTTTTAAGGTTTCATTGACATTTAAACGTCAAACATTCAAATACACATCAAAAATACAAATACACATCAAACATTTAAATACACATAAGCACCATTAAAACAATATATTTATTTAGAGTTTATAATATACACACTGATGTCAGACATCAGTGGAAGGAGCAATAAAAATCCATTCAAATATAATTTGCCGACATTTATTCATATCAGACACACATAATGGGCCCAAGTAACTATAAAGTTTACTCTATTATTCTTACAGTTCACCAGCAACTTACTTGCATATATTTCGGGAGAAACGGATGAATTCACCTGCTGTAAATCCGACTGACAGGACTGTGAACTGCAGCGCAAACTAAGATGGCGGCGCCCATCTTGCGTTATAGATCAAGATAAAGATCATTTATAAAGGCTTTTAAATGACAAAACACACTCACTTACACATATTTGATGATCGGGATATCAGATAGTTGATGACATGGTAAGCAAGTTTGTGAATATTTTAAATAAACAAGGAAAAACAAAATAATAGCGATCCATCTGTCATACAGTGTTATTGTGGCTGCGTTCAGCGCTCGTGACACGCAAGACGCGTCGCTATGGAAACATTAAAGGCAAACGTTCTAAAATAACGGTCGCCTTAAAAAAACTCACTCTGGGGGGACAGTTAGAATATTTTAAACTCACGCTCGAAAGGGTTAATATGTACATAGTAATTGCAGTCATATGAGATTATACCTGTTGTAAATTTTAATCAGTAATAGATATTAAATAAAATTGTTGTTTAACGTGATAAATGTTTCTATCAGATAATATATTTTCCATGCATAGCTCCAGTGTAAATAAAAGGTTCTTTCAAGGATTTAGTATGCGGCCCTTCACTCGGTTTGCAAAACGTGATGTGGCCGTCTGGTCTAAAAAGTTTGCCTACCTCTGATCTAGAGTGTTTGGGGCTCAGGGTCAATTCTGCCAAAAGTTCATTGTTTCCCAGTCAATGTGTCTCGTTCCTGAGAACAATTATCGACTCTACCTGTATGAGGGCCGTGATCTCACCAGAACGGGCTCTGGCTTCTGTTGACCTTCACAGCCGGGAATTCTCTGCCACTCAGAGCGTTTCAGAGAATGCTTGGCCTCATGAGTCAGATTCACCAGTACTACAGCTGGGCCTGCTCCATATGCGCCCACTGCAGTTCTGGCTGAAACCTTGAGTCCCGCTCCACACCTGGCATCTCGGATTCTGTCATGTCAAAGTGAATCAGGCATAAGTCACGGCCCTGGACCCCTGGGCAGACCCCTGCTGGTACAAGCAAGTCATGGCTGTGGGAATGGTAGGCAGGAGGAAATTAATCTTCACAGATGCCTCGAAGTCAGGTTGGGGAGCCCTGTGCGACATCCACCCTGCCTTCTGTACTTGGACGAGCACAGAAAGCGAGCTGTACATCAACCGCTTGGAAATGCTGCCAATATGTCAAGCTCTTCAAGCTTTCCTTCCACGCCTGGTGGGACACCATGTCTTAGTCCGCTCGGACAGCATGACAGTGGTCTCCTTCATTAATCACCAGGGTGGGCTCTCTTCGAAACCCCTTTACACCCTGGTGAAGAGCATCCTAGAATGGGCTCAATGCCACTTGCTTTCACTGAGAGCAATGCATGTGTGGGTGTACTGAACAAGGGGGCAGACATGTTGTCACAGAGCAACCTCCCCTCGGAAGAGTGGATGCTCCATCCCCAGACGGTTCAGAAGATATGGGACATCTTCGGGAGGGTAGAGGTTGACCTCTTCGCCTCCGAAGACAATTATCACTGCCCAACTTATTTTTCAAAGAACAGAGATGCACTGGCCCACGAATGGCACAGCCTCCTCCTGTATGCCTTCCTCCCGGTCGCTCTGATCCCCCAGGTCATCAAGTGATCCAGGGAGGGCAAAGACAGAATACTCCTAGTGGCCACACTATGGAGGAGCCAGCACTGGTTCTCAGATATGGCCCAGCTGCTGTCAGCAGCACCATGGCTGATTCCCTTGAGATGGAATCTCCTCTCTCAGGCGAATGGAATGATCTGCCACCCTCGACCCGAGCTGTGGACCCTGCATGTGTGGCCTCTCTATGGAGACTGCAGACCTCCCGGGAACGTCCTGAACACTATTTTGCAGGCTAGAGCTCCGTCCACAAGATGCCTCTATGCCCTTAAATGGTCAGTCTTCGTTGCTTGGTGCACAACCAGCAAGACCCATTCACATGTGACATATCTCTGATATTGACTTTCCTCCAAGACTTATTGTACAAGGGCCATACGGCCTCTACCCTTTAAAGTCTATGTTGCGGCTATAGCAGCCTCACATGCTCCTATAGCCGGGCAGTCAGTGGGCAAGAACAACCTCGTTGTTCGTGTCCTGAAGGGGTCTAGGAGGCCGAACCCCTCTCACCCCACTTGGGACCTGTCCACGGTTCTTAAAAGCCCTCCATTTGAACAACTCCTAACTGCCAATTTACGTCCCTTGTCGCTCAAGACCGCTCTGCTACTAGCTCTAGCATTGGTCAAATGAGTGGGAGATCTACAGGTGCTCTCTGAGCCCCTCCTGCCTGGAGTTCGGGCCTAACGACTCCAAGGTTGTCCTGAAACCGAGACATGGCTATCAAGTCAAGTCACCTTTATTTATATAGCGCTTTTTACAATGCAGATTGTGCCAAAGCAGCTTTACAGTGATAACTGGTATATAATTTTGGCTGCACAGCAGCTCTTAAAGAATAGTGTCAATGCAGGCAGATCAAAAGCACTGTTGAATAAATGTCAAAAAAACTGTTGAATATTGAATGTCAAGTCAAATGTCAAGTGTCTCCAACTAAGCAAGCCAAAGGTGACAGCGGCAAGGAACCCAAACTCCAACAGGTGACATCAGGTGGCAAACAGGTGGCAAATAGGTGTTAAAATGGAGAAAAAAACCTTGCGAGAAACCAGGCTTAGTCGGGGGGCCAGTTCTCCTCTGGCGAACAGTGCTTTGTTATGATTCAGGTTGCTATTATAAGTCTGATAGGATCGCAACATTCCAACAAAGTATTTATTCCAGTTCCATCCGGTTGAGGATCGTATTCATCATGCCTGTATGGACGGTTTGTTGAGGAACTGTGCTACTGGCTGTCGTGTTGATGAGGCCTTCACAATGGATGATCTAGCTGACTCGATCTCTGCTGATACTTCAGGGCTGCGTTGTGGTCCAGTTGAGGATCGTATTCATCACGCCGGTATGGACGGTCTGTTGAGGAACTGTGGCACTGGCTGTCGTGTAGATGAGGCCTTCACAATGGATGATGTAGGTGACTCGATCTCTGCTGATACTTCAGGGCTGCGTTGTGGTCGTGTCAGGGCACCGGTCCTCGGTCTCATCTGGGTATGGCCTGGATCCGGTTGACTACGGTAAACCTCGGGATAAACAGAAAGACTAATATTAGCGTAGATGCCATTCTTCTTCTGATGTAACGAGTACATCTGGTGTTATAGGAAGTGTTCCCAATTCCGGCTGACCTAATTTATGCAGCCTAATAATCCTTTAACGGATTTGAAAATATAAATTGATAATGTGTTATGTGTATGCCAGGTTAAAGAGATGTGTTTTTAGTCTAGATTTAAACTGACAGAGTGTGTCTGCTTCCCGAACAATGCTAGGAAGATTGTTCCAGAGTTTTGGTGCCAAATAGGAGAAGGATCTACCGCCTGTGGTTGATTTTGATAATCTAGGTATTATCAGCTGGCCTGAATTCAGAGATCGCAATAAATGTGAAGTATTATAATGCTTTAAGAGCTCGCTTAGGTACTGGGGAGCTAAACCATTTAGTGCTTTGTAAGTAATTAACACTCTGAGGTCTAAAAACGCGCCGGCGCGTTTTGCAGTTTTTTTTTCACATTGCAGCAAAACAGACTTAAAATACTCCGTCATTTTTTATCATAGAGACATAAGTAATATATCAAATGAAACTATAGAATGTCTTCTTTTTTTGTGTACACTCACAATCAAAATAAAACTTTGTGCTTTTTAAAAATAAATAAAATATACAGGGTGTGCTGTCCTGCCATCTCCGTCTCTGCAAACATCATTCTAAAACGTCACTAAAAGTAACTAAAATAGACGGCTTATACATGCTACATGGACATGAGAGATATGTCTTTGCAAAGCTTTAAGTGTCTACTTTTAAACGAAACAAATAAATTCTAAAAAAAATATTCTCCCTTTATGTAATCAGTATAAAAGTAAAGAGAGGTACTGTTTCTCCTGTCTTACCTAATTATCTTTAATGTGTGCCCGCCCACGCGCAGAGCGCTCTATTCATAAGATAATAAGCTGAGGCGATCTATGCAAACTGTAAACGCCCCTAACAGCGTCTTAAAAAGCATCAAGTTTCATCAGATTCATTCGCTTTCCTGCGCGTTTGGAAGATGGCACGCTACTCAGGTGAGCAGGCTCTTCAGATGGTCCTGGACAGTGAGGAAGAGTTCACTTTTTCCTCGGAAGAAGAACACGACTCTGACGATGAACGTCTGTATTTTGAAGAGCGACTTGATCCAGCTGAAGATACAGTTTCTGATGAGTAAGTGATTTAGTTTTACTTAAATTATTTGACGTGTTTTTTCTATATAAGCGTACATATATATTTGCCTTATATTTACATCTAGGCCTATCTATATAACTCTATATAACTTTATCTCATAAAAATGCTTATAAATAGAATGCTTTTCTGTTGATATAACGTTACTTAAATTATTTGACGTGTTTTTTTTATAAGCGTACATATATATTTGCCTTATATTTACATCTATCTATATAACTTTATCTCATAAAAATGCTTATAAATAGAATGCTTTTCTGTTGATATTTGACTTGTTATTAATATGCATAGATACGTTGGATACACGCGTTAGATCGATTAACTGCATGCAGCTGAATAGCATATTATGATAGACGTGAATGTGCTAAAATATGCTTGGTTGTGAAATGCGCGAACGTGTTGCTATTCACTAAATTTGCTAACTGATATAGCAGACTGTAACGTTTACACATTCGCACACTTTGTCCGGTAATGGCCAATTGACAGACATATACAGCATGCTTGTATACCTGTTAATTTCCTGTCAGTTATGCATAGCTAATGGTATGAGAGTAGTATCTTATATGCTAATAATAACAGTTTTTTTGTTTTGTTTTAGAAATGTGGATCCATCACTCTCGCATTCACCTGCAATTCTCACTAAGAGGGCACGCAGCAACACTACTCTCATTGTACCATGGCATTGTATTAATCTCCTTAATCTTTTTTTTTTAAACGCAAAGGAGCAACTGAATCTAATGTGCTGGAAAAGACAGAGGCAATAGTTTCTGTTGCAACATCGAGGTCTTCTAAGCTGTCTGGTATGCTAAGGCGATGAAACTGATCAGGAAGATTATTTATAAAACAATCTTTGGTGGTAGAAGTGATGGTTCTACCATATTTATGGCAGAGAGGCAGTTTAGCTGCTTTGACCAAATGCAGTATACACAAGACTAGATAAAGATCTGAGATGCCATCACTCTGCTGCAGAATTTCAACGGCATCAGTATCGATTCCATGTGACAGTATTAGATCTAAAGTATGATTACGACAATGAGTGGGTCCTGACACATGTTGTCTAACACCAATAGAGTTTAGAATGTCTGTAAATGCCAATCCCAATGAGTCTTTTTTATTATCTACATGGATATTAAAATCACCAACAACAAGGACTTTATCTGCAGCTAGTACTAATTCTGACAGAAAATCAGCAAATTCTTTAATAAAGTCTGTATGGTGTCCTGGTGACCTGTATACAGTAGCCAGCACAAATGTCAACTTACATAATGTTATGTAAAGTACCATCACTTCAAAGGAATTATATTTGAAAGACTTTTGACTAATACTGTAAATATTACTATAAATTACAGCAACACCTCCCCCTTTGCCTTTCTGTCGAGGATTGTGTCAATAATCACAATCCTTTATGTTATGTTAAAAAAGAAGTTTTCCCCATATGCGTCTAGCCTAAACGGTATATGACACAGTACTCTTTTTGTATTTAATTAAGGGAATTGAGGTTACGTAAGTAACGGAGTATGTTTATTAATGTTTGGCTTTGCTCACAAACTTTATCAATATGAAACTTTTCACAGCTTGATGAACTAGCAGATATAGGCTAGATTTGTCAACATTTCAACAGTGTATTTTGTTTATATAGTATAACCACAGAATAAATAAATGCATTTACATTTAAGGGATATGTATATAAAGTACTGATGTACCTTTATATAACTTACATGGCTGCACAATCTTTGTGTGGTTAAAATAAAGTCATTTTGTAAATATCTTTGTGAATTTAATAAATCAGTAACACATTTTTCCTTTCCTTTGTCTTTAAACAAATAATTACAAACATTGCAGTGTTAGGTTACACTTTTTTTAAGTTGTCTTTGTTACACTGTAATTATACATTTAAGTACTGAGTAATATTAAGCAACTTCATGTACTTACTATATGGTGAGGATTAGAGTTTGGTTTGGTTTAGGGTTAGTTGCATGTAATTATGCATAATTTATAGTTATTACTATAGTAACTACGTGTAACATGTAACAATGACACTGTAAAATAAAGTGTTACTCAATGTTAATATACACATTATTTATTTTTTTCAGTAGGACTTGGATGTCATTTCCCCCATCATATGTTGCTTTGTATTTTGTTCAGGCTTAAGCAGGATGAGATAATATTTAGATGCAAAACGGGAGGGTTTGCAGATCCATGAGGGTTTGCAGATTATGTTAGAAAAGCATTCTGGGATACAGCTTTTCCATGACTGTTCCAGAGTGAGGGGAATTATTTAATAACAAATAATGAAAAATATTGCAATGTTAATATAGATGTTATTTTATTTTTCAGTGAGACTTAGATGTCATTTTCCCAATCATATGTTGCTTTGTGTTTTGTTTAGGCTTAAGCAGGATGATGTAACATTTAGGTGCAAATATGCAGAATAGTAAACCAAAGCTTGAGGCTAAAATGGCAAATATCTCTACAGCTACAGTAAATTTTCCAGGAGAACTGACATAAGCTGGAATAAATGTAATCCACACAGCACAGAATATGAGCATACTGAATGTGATGAATTTTGCATCATTAAAGTTATCAGGCAGCTTACGAGCTAGAAAAGCCAAAATGAAACACAAAAAAGCCAGGAGGCTAATGTAACCCAGAACAGCCCAGAAACTTATAGTAGAACCCAGACTGCACTCAAGAATTATCTTTTCCTTATAATATGTCATATTTTTGTAGGGAAATGGAGGGAACATTGTTAGCCAAATCACACAGATAAGAACCTGTATAAGTGTAAAAGCAAGAACACTAAGTCGCTGTTGTGAAGGGCCGAACCATTTCATGACATTACTTCCTGGCAGCGTAGCCTTGAAGGCCATTAACACCACTATTGTTTTCCCCAGAACACAGGAGATACAGAGTACAAAAGTGATCCCAAACGCTGTGTGACGCAACATACAGGACCACTCAGTGGGCCGACCAATGAAAGTAAGTGAACAGAGGAAACACAGAGTCAATGAGAAGAGCAGCAGGAAGCTCAGCTCTGAGTTGTTGGCTTTTACTATGGGAGTGTCTTTCTTGCTATAAAACAGGATGGCCACCATCACAGTTAATCCTACTCCAAACAGTGAGAAAAAGACAAGCACTATACCCATTACATCTGCGAATGACAGAAACTCTACAGCCTTTAACACACATTTATTTTTCTCAACATTAGACCAGTATTCCACTGGACACTGCTTGCAGTTAACTGAATCTGGAAAGGAAGTTGTAACCACTAGTTAGAGACAAAAGGAACACAATATCAGTGATGAACAGTGAAGAGCAGCTAAACTATTTTCTTTGGAGCTTTAAGAAGGGCTGAAGATTACCTGTCTCATTACTGATTTCTCCTTCTGCGCATGGAATACAGTCATAACAGCAGACAGGTCTTCCTTTTTGTGCAGCCTTCCTAGTGCCTGGAGGACAGCTCTCACTGCACACAGACTTTGGTTTCTATATATAAAAAAATATACAAACAGATATTTTTTACTGATTCTTAAGAATTAAAATATATTTATCAATAATTTTGATTGATAATGCTGGTTGGACATTAAGTGGTGCTATGGGGTATTTTTCTCTGAGCAACTGCCCACACAGTAACACTAAGCAGTTTGATTCTAAACTTTGAAGTAAAAATTGAAATTGATATGTTAATTTACATACTTCAACCAAATTAAACCAACAATAAAGGACACATGTGAAGTGGAGTATCAGAGCAGCGTGCCTGTGTAGATTCTGTAGAAAGATGAATGAACATTATTGCTGGTTTAACTTTTTTTTATTGCCAATATTTAGTGATAGCCTCAGATGCAGGATAATTTCACTTTCAGCTATCACATTTGGTTATTACCACAGCAACAGCTTGTGTCCATGTTCAATGATCTTCTTGTGTATGAATGCGTACTGTATTCATGGGAGGCAGCAAGAATGCAGGATAAGCTTGACATATATTGTGACTACACTTTAAGACTATTCTATTAGTTAGGATATTGATATATGAACTCTTGTTGTCAAGTAAGATTCATCCACAATGCTACTTTAAATAAGTATAACATTTTATACTGGTATTGACCCTCATTGACCCATCGTCATGAAGTCACAAAATGTCTAATAAAGAAAATGTTTATCCCTGTTGATATGATATTAATGCAAAGTTTGTTTTCCAAATGATTCAGCTTTACAAAAAGGTAGTTATTTAATAGTTTTGATAGACTAACCATGTACAAATACGTTTATTTATTTTTTAAAAAATTTTTTTTACATTTTGTGTTTGACCAAACATGAAATAACAATCAACAAAAGTACATGCAAAAGTACATCTAAAGTACATCTGACGTTGTCTTAATATAAAATAACCCTTTTGCAGAAACAGGTTACTACCATATACCTTCTGTCCTCCAGTCCAAATGATCTCTTTAGTATTAAGCTCTAAGCGCTGGTCAGGGGGCAATGAGGCATCATAGTATCCCACAGGTTTAAATTGGAAAGATCCATCTGCGTCCTGCTGCCATTTCACAACTTCATATTGGGCTACTGCACCACCAGTGCTGTCAAACCATACACGATCGCCCATTTTTATAGTGAAATTGACCTTTTTCAGAGCCTCAACCACCTAACGAAAAAACGGGGCAGTTTTGATATTATCACTGAAGCATTTAACATATCCAACAAAAACATTGTTCCCCTTTTCTCCCTTTTTACTCATCTGTCTTATATCTTTTACCTCATATGGTTGTATTGTCAGGCTTTTATCACAGCCTTCTTGTTCTTTGCATTTAAGTAGCCTGTGTAGTGAATGAGCTACAGCATAAACTGCTTTGTAGACGTTGCTTGCATATCTTTGTTCAGACACATCTTCAGTGTAGTTGTTTAATGCAAATATATCCTCATATCTGCTGCAACTTAATACATATTGAGAAGAATTCCTCTCTTCCTGTAGGCATGGAATAGCTGTATCCCAGAATGCTTTTCTAACATAATCTGCAAACCCTTCAATATTGCTTTTTCTCACTGCAAATCCCAGTGACCCTCCCAGGGAATGAAAACTATTTGGAGTGATATAATTCTTTGTAGTTATCCATGATTCTACACCGATCATTTGGAAGCCTGTAATGTTCTGAATACTTAACTGATCAATAAGTAAGCCCATCTCAGCGAATGAAACAAAGGCAACAATCACTTTTGCTGTGCCTCTTTCTATAGTGTCTACCACTTTTTTGAGTTTTTCTGGCTCTGTTCGGTAGAATTTCACAGAGTACTCTACACAAATTCCCTCCTCCTGGGCTGTTTTCACAAATATGGCCATTCCATTGTTTCCATAGTCATTGTCACTGTTCACAGCTCCCACCCAAGACCAGCCAAAGTGCTTGACTATGTATACAAGTGCTCTGCTCTGGTGATAATCACTAGCAATAGTCCTGAAGAAAGAGGGGTAATCTTTCCTATTACTGAGACATTCACATGTGGCTGAGGGACTTATCTGAAAAAGAAATCACAATTATACATTCATGAGTATGGTGATTATGTGAAACATTTAGTGTTATTGCTCCTTACCACTGGTATTTTAAATGGTCCTGTTGTGGTGGACAGAATCACTGTTGCAGAAGACTCTGATTCGCCTATGATAGCATGTAAAGGAGACTGTCCATTGCATCCGTGTCTTGCTCCAAACTCCTGACCATTCATCAGACCCATAGTTGCACTCATGGTAGACAGTCTTGAACCACAGGAATCATATATTTGATAACCAATAGAAACATTTGGGAGCAAACTTTCACTTCTGTTAATCTCCTCAATTGCGAAAATCATGATTTGTGCCAAAAGACTTTCTCTCTGATTCACACTGAAAATAAACATTAAATCAGTTAGCTAAATAGAAACTAAATTAACAAACTGTTTCCAATGTAACAAACCTGGAGCATGACAGAAGTTGAGGTTTTTGTGTAAACTCAAAAGAAGGTAATGTTTCCTTTCTGTGGATTGCAAAAATTCCTCCAATAGTTACATCTCCATCCTTATAAAGCAGTGGGAACTTAGGGTCTCCCATTGTTTGACAAGGAGTGTTTTCCGCCTTTGTATGAAGTTCATGGAAAAGCAGGAGTGTATAAAGAAAGAGAAGCATCCCAATGAGTGTGCTCTGCTGTGAATGCCAAATGCAAATGATCTGATACAGTATTTGCACTCTTATAGACATAATTAATATGGTTGACTGATTGAGAATGTAGCCAATGACCAACAAATTAACAATTAATTGGACAAATTAATCCAGTCAAGCAAGAGTGTAATAAACCAGTTTGATTTTCTCACCAAACTCATTTATATTATTTATACTGTATATATGGTAACACTTTACAATTAGGCTCATTAGTTAACTACATTAGTTAACATGAACTAATAATGAACTGTACTTATACATCATTTATTAATCTTTGTTAATGTTATTTCAACATTTACTAATACATTATTAAAATCTTGTTAACATTAGTTAATACACTGTGAACTAACATGAACAAACAATGAACAACTATATTTTCATTAACTAACGTTAACAAAGATTAGTAAATACAGTAACAAATGTATTGCTCATGGTTAGTTCATGTTAGTTAACACATTAACTAATGTTTAACTAATGAACCTAATTGTAAAGTGTTACCATACACACACACACACACATATATATATATATATATATATATATATATATATATATATATATATATATATATTGTATTATGTATATATTGTAAAGTGTTACCATATACACACATCAAAAGGATGCGCTTTTGAACTTTATTGCCATCAAAATGAGAACACTGTCCATGTTGAAGTTGTTTTGTTAGCCTCAAACAGCTTTTCATCTGAGTGGATTGTGATACGTGATTCCTGAGTGGAATGTGATACGCTGCATTAAGCATAAAGGCCCCCATAAGGACATTAACAACATCAAGGACTGTCTGAAGGTGCTTAGTGAGTGTGGTGAAAACATTCCCAGGTTTGTATTGCACTACCTGGATGAGCTTCCACCTGTCAGATTTGGCAACATGGACACCTCGGCACTGCTCAGCAGAGTGGAACAGCTGAGTTGAGAAGTTTTTTGTTTGAGAGAGGCCCTGGAAGCTCATGTATGTGTAAATGAGAACATGGGGGCAGCTACAGCGGTCATGGATCGCCAGGTGATGGCTATTTGAAGCTCTGTGGATCCCCTGACACATGGGGCTGGTGCTGCATCAGCGTCTCAGGAAAGAGAGTTGCAGGATCCGGTGGTGCCTGCTCGTCAGTCATTGGGAGAGGTTTCGAGCACTCTGCCAGGGTCACAGCACTGTTATGGGGAAAGTGGGTGTGCAAGCCCCATAAGCCTCCAAATGCAGCCAGGCAGCCCAATACTGGTGCTTTGCAGGCTGGTTTAAAACGGGAGCAGCCGAGGAAAATGGGTACAGCGTGGCCTGTGAATCATGAGGGGGGTTCATTTGCAACAGGAGCGCCCAGTGTCTGGTATTACACCTGTAGCTCTACAGGAGAGCAGCAGCCATGCAGGTGTTCTGGATAAACTGACATAAATGAATATCAATATTGTGTCATATAATGCCAGAAGATGGCACATTGGGCACTGTGAAGCAGATAACTCAAGTCACTTTGTGGTGGATAAACTATTGGAGACGTGATGTACTGTGTGTTTAAGAGACTTTTTTTTACCTAAGCAGGACCTGGAAAGACTGAACTCCCTACATAAAGACTTCTATGGGGTGGTGAATCTAACTGGAAACTGCACTCGTGGGGTCTCATCGACGATTTTATAAGAGGTATGAATCATCAGCAGCTGGCTAGAGCGGATGATGATGTATTACTCTCACCTCATCCTGCAGTGAGCGCACTCCTCGCCTCAAGCCAAGAAAAGCAGGCAGAGGCTGTTGAGATCCAGGACGTATCTGATCACTCGCAGCCCACCTACACTGCATATGACGAGCTGTTGGACATTATTTCTTACGCTAATGAAAGATTAGATCTGCCATGGAAGCATGAGAGGTGCAAGCTCCATCGCAACCACCTTGATGAACGCTTCCTGTCGGGACAAATCCACCCAGCTCATACAAGTCATCCCTTTCTCCCAGATCTTCACACTGAGGTGCAGAGATCTTGGGGAAAGCCATATTCTGCTCACATCCACCGTTCACAGGCAAATTATGCTCATGTGGAGGGGGTGCATGAATATGGTTATGCGATACCACCGGTTGAACAGATCACAAGCTATTTTTCATTTTTGCAGGGGAAGAATGATGATATTAGCATGTCATCGATAATAGACTGATTTCATTACCATTTGCACCACTCTACACCCAAATCTCTCAGTCCTGAGACCAAAGTGTAAATGTACACAGACTCTCAGACTCGCCAGTTTTGCCATGTGTCTTGAAGCCACAAAGGACACAAAATGGAACAAATATTTTCCATTTCTATTAACAGAACTGTATATACTTAATGACTGCTGTTTGTGTAGATGCTTAACAGGGTATCACGGGACAGGCATAAAATTCAGGAACGGATCATGGAACAGGCAGAGCAGATGTGAGTGAGAGACAAGGCAGGAACTTGGTCCAGGAAACAGAAATGTGCAGGATGCACTCATTCAGCCAAGCAATTTGTCAGCCGTTGTCAAAGGGGCACACGCAATTTTGCCAGCTCACTGGTCAGACGTTATTTTGTGCTTGGGCTGTGGTGGACTTAGGCTTTGCTAGGATTTGGTGCGCTGATCTTATCCTTGCTCTCGCAGATCATGAAGGCGTAACCATTGTGGAGGAGTACCCACTCCACGTACATGAAAGAGGCTTGTTTCCAGGCAAGTCTCGTCTCCACATTGAGGCTTGTCCAGAAAGAACTCAGGAACTAGGAAATAGCAACAGAACAACCAAACATAACATGATGAGAACTGACAATGAACATAAGAAAAGAGTTTAAATATACAGACAAACCAATCAATAAAATCAACAACAGGTGTCAATGAAACTAATGAAAACCAATTGAAACCAACTGAGAACTAGGTCACAGAACTGAAATACTAGACAAAACTCACCCAAACACAAACAGAACATAGAAAATCCCTTACAGTGCAACTACTTCCTCTTTTTTCTATAGAAAGAGGGGGGGTTCCACCTTGTTATACTTGTGGTGTTCCAGGTCAAAAATGACTGGCCTACAAAAAAAGCTTATAAATTGCCCATTATGCTATGTTGTCACCAAATATTGGATTCAATATTTTTGTCAGTTTGTTTTCTTTCAATTAGGACAGGCTCTTTTTGGAACTGATTGATCATATGCCTCATTGATCTGAGCTTATACACCTCTGTTTTTTAGTGAAAAAAAGCAGTGTTAGTGGATAAATGTGTCAATAAAATATGAAAAAATGCACAGTTTAATCACACTAGTAAGCTTTAATTTTTAACCAGGAAGTTTCTTTGGAAATGCTTTTATCTTCTACAAAATGACACAAGTCACACCTGTGGTGTTCCCAGTCAAAAATGACAAGCCAACAAATAACTGATTCCCTTTTAAATGGGAACTCTCACTGCATCCTAGTACGCTATGATGAACACCTCCAGCGTGACCAGTGTGTGGAGCATGTGTCAAAACATGACAACATCATTGGCCGGCAACAGCCTATGGTGTCACTACCAGTGCGAACAGAGTATAAAAGTTTGCCTGTAATTCACTTCATCCTATTTCTTGTCTTCTTCTGTGCCGTTTGGCTGGGAACAAAAAGTTTCAGGAAGTATGTACATCTGTGTCAGCACTATCTGAATCCTGATCATTCACATGGTCTGTGTGTTATTTGCTTGGGTGAGGAGCATGCACGCTCAGTCCTCGAGGGAGCTGAATGCATGCATTGCAAGAGTTTCTCTATGAAGAAACTCCACTCTCATTTGTCCATTTTCTCAAGGGAAGATGTAAGATGGCAGTGTAGTGAATAGCAGACAGGGTGGCACCAGAGGTCCCCACTTCACAACAGGATTCCCTTTCATCTTCTGAGATGAAGAGACAAAAGGGTGATAAGACCCTTAACAAAAACTAAAGGCCCATTAATCACAGGTTAATCTAATCAGAAGTTGCCCATTGTTCACCTCAGCCCTCCATGTCTGAGGCCAAAGTGTGAACAACCAAGGCCACCAAACCGGTTCCTGGCTAGAGCACAGCAAGGACAAAAAGAAAGGCCCCAAGAAAAAGACAATCTCTATACACACATTGACTTGAAACCACCAAAATGGACAGGAATGAACATAGTGCAATGAACATGTCCTATACATCTCCTTTTTCACCCAGGGAACTGTGCACACACAGTGGAAACAGCACCTGGAATAATACCCAATGTAATCTCATCCACTGACAAAGAAATGGACATCTGGGTGATACCTCAATCAATTCACACCAAGTTTTGAATGTACAAGTTCAGAACACTACCCAAAGGACTTTGAGAAAGGTTTGGAAAATAAAGCATTTACAAGGTTATATTTCTTGGTGTTTACTTGAAGAACCACATGTCCATGGAAGATGTCCGATGAGCGGTTGCCGACCTTCCTTTTCTGTTTTGCATCGGCTGCGGTGCAAGGGAGTGATCCCTAATAATCTTCACCCACTTTGTCAACAGTCACAGCAGACTTATGAGTAGGTACTGTCCAGGATGGCACTTTCTTGTCAGTTACTATCCACCAATGCATTTAAAAGCTTTGAATTACAGTTATTTCAACTAACTGCTGAAAATTTGGTTGTGGTGGCACTTATTAATAGTCCTCTAAAATCTACAATGGATTTAATTGACAAGTTAATTAACTTATTAAAGTTAATAAAATTAACTTTTAAGTGAATTTATTACAAACTCTCTGCCAAAGGAATTTTTAAATTTGATGGAATCCTTTGATCTTTCTCAATAATGGCCCTTCTCATGTACAGGGCCACACACAAGATTTGGTTTTAATGTATGGAATATCTGTCTCTGATACAACAATCTGTGAACTTTTTTAACCTCAAGCCAATTATTTTTACTGTCCCTCTGGTTTCTCAATCAATACCATCTCACAGTCCAGTGCAATGGACTTGAGCACTAAACCCTACCTCTATTAATAATTTCTCTCTGAAGTATAAAAACATTTGCGAATTATTAAAAATCTTCCTAATATTGACTTGGATGAGCATTCACTAGTTTTAGTTCTACCTGCCAGACCTTCGAAGTGCACGAAGGATCCTTCAAAGTGCACAAAGTCTGAAACGAAGGCCAGGGTTGCCAGGTCTGCACAACAAACCCGTCCAATTGCTAATCAAAAGTAGCGAAATCACGGCCAAAACTCACCAAACGCAAGGGGCAGGCGGGATAAATATTGCTAAAGTAAAGACAATTTCAACCTGCGGACTATAGGCTACAAACAATGCACAGCAACAGTGTAAAAGTAGCCTAATTCCAGACTTGGCAACACTGAACCAAGTGTCTGTAGCAACTCATAATGTAATAACTGCACACAATATTAAAACTGAAAATAATATAACAAGTATTACATTATTATTGATTTATATAAAATGTTCATAACGTAATAATTTTCTGAAAACGTAATCAAATCTTGAGCTCATAATGTAATAACAATTTTTACATTATGAGAAATTTATTACATTATAAAATCACTAAAACGTCATATTTTCATCATTGTAATATATTTTAAAACATAAAAATTAGCATTCCCTTACAGTACATTTTTAAAAAACTATAAATCCAGTCTTAAACTACCTGTGAAATGCAACACACACAAAAAGGGCCCTCTCACTTGGGGCCACCGCCACCTGGTGGCCTTAGGAAAACAGTGAACAGTGGGCAACATGCATTTAAGTGAGCAAATGTAGGAGAAATATGGCAAAGTAATTTTGATGTGCCACACTTCCTGCTGCCAGGTGGTGCTTTGACTACAACTGAAGACTGCCATGTAGATGTCTTCAGGACAGGACTGTTATAAATCATGTGAAGTTTGGGGCAGATTGGACATTGTATACCTGAGGTACAACAACTTTCGTGGCGTTAATCGCATACCTTAGCACTTAGCCATGACATTTCCTGTTGTCTGCAGGTGGTGCTATGACTTTAGCTGAATATTGGCATGTAGATGTATTCAGGCCAGGACTCTAATAAAACATGTGACTAGGGCTGGACGATATATCGCATGTGATTTTCACACGCATTTCGTCAGTAAAGCCGGTTCCCTGATTACCGCTAAATCACCATCACCTGCTTTCAAATGGAGCGGCATTTATTAGACAGAGCCGTAGTTCACTGACAAGCTACGCAATATCACGTTCATTATCGCAGATGAATCGCCTTCGATAATGAACGCGATGTTGCGTAGCTTGTCAGTGATCTACGGCTCTGTCTATTAAATGCTGCTCCATTTGAAAGCAGGTAATGGCAATTTAGCTGTAATCAGGGAACCGGCTTTACTGACGAAATGCACATGACAATTGCATGCGATATATCGCCCAGCCCTACATGTGACGATTGGGGCAGATCAGACATTGTATGCCCCAGTTACAACAACTTCTGTTTTCATGGCGAAATATCGAATTTTGTCATGCCGCCACGGACACACCCTTCAGCGAAAACTCAAGATCTTCGCAATTTAACACCACAAAGTCCTTTAGATTAGACTGACCAAATATAATGTTTATCTGATAAAATCTCTGGGAGAAGTTTGTTAAAGTACAACATCTGCAAATGGTAAAAACTGGAAAAAAAAAAAAAAAAAAAAATGCAGAGAAAATTCTAAATATCTCACTTCCTTTTGGGTTTTCAGATTTTGCTCCCAGGGACTTTTTTTTTTTTTTTTTTGTAGGTACTGGGTTGTTACACGTTTCTACCAAATTTCATACTTGTACGTTAAACGCAGTGTGAAGGGCGCTTAATTGAAATTTTTATTGAGCCATTTTGCCACACCTAGTTCTAAAAACCATATCAGACATAAATTTTCAACACTTCTGATGCGTGTGCAAAGCTTTATGAGTTTCTGAGCATGTTTAGGCCTTCAAAAATGTGATTCATATCAGAGAAGACTATTTGACCGAGCAAATACAATAGTTTCCTCACACCATCGGGGCTTGGGCCCTATTAATAATAATAATAATAATAATAATAAATTGAGCAATTCCAATAGGGTCCTTGCAACACCAAGCCTTTCAGGGCTTGGGCCCTAATAATAATAATAATCCTTTGGGGGAACACTAGGGCCTTCACCCTTTCAGGGCTTGGGCCCTAATAAACAGAGCAATTCCAAAAGGGTCCTTGCACCACTGGTGTTCGGGCCCTAATAAACGGAGCAATTCCAATAGGGTCCTCACACCACCGGTGCTCGGGCCCTATTAATAATAGTAGTAGTATCAGTAATCTAATGGATTTTGTAGGCAGGTTAAGACTGGATTTAGATTTTTAAAATTTATTTTAAGGGAATACCAATTCTTTACATTTACAGTTTTTTTTGTTTGTTTGTTTGTTTTTTACAATCCCTAGGACCCATTTCTCAATACTTGGACACTCCTCTCACAGTAAGCACAACAGAAATCTATGTGGGCTAAACTGTGGATCATTTATCATTGCATTGGCACAAAATGCATTCAATGACTACATCTTTCAAATTACATTAATTATTTTTTCACTTCGACACAACAAACACCCAGAATCATTTATTATCGTTAATTATTTACTCAAATTATTGCCACTTAAATGACGTCTTTTTAACTGAAAACAGAAGACTTTTCATGCGCTCATCATTCATATACGTGTTTAGTCTATAGGTATGCACATTTTTCTAAAGTGACACTGCCAAATTACTTGTCTGGCCTGCATAATACAGAATTATTAGCCGTTTCCATGGACCCATGTGAACTGGAATCATTTTGATAATGTTTTATCTATACATAGGAAAAAGAAAGGGAAGAAGGCCTTCGCAGGGATAGTTTAGTTCACACTTCAGGGTTGCATTGTTGTTGTGTCTAGGCACAGGTCTTTCGTCTCATCTGGATACGGCCTGGATCTGACAGACTACGGTAAACCTCAGAATAAACAGAGAGAGACTAATGTTAGCGTAGAAGCCATTCTTCTTATGATGTAGCGAGTACATCAGGTGTTATGGGAAGTGTTCCCAGTTTCTGCATTTATGCAGCCTAAAAATTTACATGATTTGAATTATAAAAGTAGATAATGTTTTATGTGTATGCCAGGTTAAAGAGATGTATTTTTAATCTAGAGTTAAAGAGTGTGTCTGCTTCCCAAACAATGCTACAAAGACTGTTCCAATGTTTAAGTGCTAAAAAGGAAAAGGATCTACTGCCTGCGGTTGATTTTGATACTCTAGGTATTATCAACTGGCCAGAATTTTGAGATCACAATAGACATGAAGGACTATAATGTGTTAAGAGCTCGCTCAAGTACTGGGGAGCTAAACCATTTAGTGCTGTGTAAGTAATTAGCAAGATTTTAAAATTTATACAATGTTTAATAGGGAGCCAATACAGTGTTGACAGGTGTGTGGTAGCAAGGTTTTGCAGGTGCGGGTGATTGAGAAGTGTGTGTGGTAATGGCTGACTGAGTGCAGGTGTGGAACAGGAGGGATGCTGGGAAATGTAGTGTAGATAGTGACTGGGCTGGTGACCTTGACAGTACTCCTCCCTCCTGGAAGGCATGACCTCACGCCAAAAGGAGTCCAACTGGGGAGGGAGGACGGCATCCTGGAGTCTTGGCTGGTAACAATGGTTATGGGGGCAGGTTGCCTCCAGGTCGGTATTGGTAGAACAGGAAACCAGGGTGGTGCCGGTAGCTCGGGAAGCCATAGTGGTGACAGCAGTTTGGGTTGCCATGGCAGCGCCGGCAGTATGGGAAGCCATGGCTATGCAGGCAGTTCAGGAAGCCATGGCGGGTGCAGGCCGTTCAAGGGGCCATGTTGATGTGGCCTCTGTGGCCTTGGCCCGGACCCCAGGCTCAGCCACTAAGGTCAGGAACTGAAAGCCCCCCCCCCCTCTCTTGGGAGGATCTCTAGGTTGGAGAGGACTCTGGAACAGGCACTGGGCCGAGCTCTGGGACTGGAAGGAGCACAGGGCGGAGGTCAGAGGCTGGAGCCTGCACTGGACGATAGTCAGGGGCTGGAACTTGCACTGGTAAGGCATAAGCACTCGTGCTTTCTTGGATCACTCCTTTCTTGAGAAGCTTGCTGATATGTTCTCTAACTTCATGCTCTCAACATGCGTTAGAGTCCCAAGTCTGGTTCGGGCCTGCAACCAGATATCTTCTGGGGAAATTCACCACTTGCACAGGAAAAAGCGGTGCCCATGACAACACCAGAGAAGTAACAACAATAAGTCCACCCAGTAATGGTGTTCATGGGCTCCAACAGGTAGTCAGATGAACCATCTTGTAGAACATCTTTCACAACTTTAGCCATCACCGTGGCAACTGAAGAAGCGGGTATGTGGACCACGTCTTTTCCAGCTACCCGACTGCTGTTCTCTTCTCTTGGCTATTGGCACTGTGTCATTGTTGAAATGCCTCCCTCCAATTGGATTGACACTTACTTCATTGATACTGAGGTTAGCAACAGGACATTTTCCCACAGCATGTTCGAGTTGCATGTCTCTGCTCAAATTAGCAATTTCTGCCATAGTCTCCTCATGTTTTCTACCAATTAGAACAACCTTCTACAAAAACAAGAAAAAAAAAAAAAAAAAAAAACACAACAATTCAAAAATAAAGCAAAGAAATAAAAAAACTGAAAAGCTTTACAACAAAATCCACAAGCAGTACAAAAGTGTCTTTAGTGTATCGGCCATGTAAAGACTGTAGTATGCAATGATTACTATTACGGTTCTAAATCACCTTAGAGGAATATTTACCCAATTAATGTCCAAGGACTAGGAGAGGATTAAAGATGCCAGAGTCATGGATCAGATTCACTGAATGCATTGAATGGTCAAATGAAAGAATTAATTATTTGCTCACAATGTTAACAAAATGTAAATATATGTCTCAAATAAAACAGCGTTGACCTACACAAAATAACCAAACTATATAGTCATGTGCTTTAACTCAAAAGATACAATTATAATGTTGAGATCAGGCAATGAAGTGGTGGAAATAAGAGTACTCAGTCTTTGCAAGTCCCAAGTGTTCCAGAAAAGGGTGCAGATATCCTCAAACGTCGATACTCACACTTGATGCCATCACATTGGAACTCGAACAGGTGGTTACATGTCAGTATGTATCCTTATCTGGTCCTGAGAGACTTAATATGATGTGATATTAACAGTGAGGCCTGTAGCTTCGTGTGCTGCAGTGTTCAGTGTGCGTGATGGGTGTGTGTGATATGCGCAGAGCATGGTCAGCTGGATGAACATGGTTCTACAAATAAAACTCAGTTAGTTTTCCGATATGATTTGTACAACAAAGTGCTGCATCATTATCGTTTCACGCGAGTGAACATGTTAGACAACTGTTACGACCGCTAGGGGTCAGCCGTAACAGAAAGGAAGCGAGTCTCAATACCAGAGAGATATCAAAATCAATAAAGTTTATTTACAATGAAAATAAGTAAGGGTTTCAACGTCAGGGGCAGACACGGCCAAAATAACAAACAAAACAATCTTCTTTTACAAACTAAATTACCTTACCAAAAAAATAAAGAAAACAAAATACAACTTAACTTACCTACCTCCCTTAACCAAAAACAACGTGAAAACAATATACAAATAAATTGGCGTCTAACCCCCTACCTCCCTTAAAGTGAAAGCAATATTTACAATAGTTTTTACAGTAATATATACAGGGTTCTAGGCAAACAAGTCAGATTCGGAATTCAATAAGCGTAGTCAAACAGGCAGAGATCAAATAAACCGGGGAATCAGAAATAGTAACAAATAAACAAACACTCACACCCTCCTAATACACTCACAATCTCTCTGGCACGACACTCTCAAACAAACGAACACTATAATCAATGGAAAACGAAGAACGATGGCGATAGCACAAAGTCAACGAGGCATGAGGCAAAGGCTGAGTGTTTGGGGTGGTCCTTATGTACAGGTCAGGTGCTTAGTTGGACCAATCAGTGTTTCCTGAACCGTAACTGGAAACCACGCCCACCTGGAACACAGACACGACTATACACACAGAAAGAATATACACAGACAGCGACAAATGAAAAGACAAAGTACCCAGGGGTCTTAACACCCCCCTCCATAAAATAAAACATGTAATGTTTTACTGGTGGACTCGGGATAATGAATCAGCAATGACATTTTCAATACCTTTTTTATGACAGATAACTAGGTTGTAACTTTGACAGATCAGAGACCACCGCATTAAACGATGATTGGCATTAGACATTTGTTGGAGAAATGTAAGAGGGTTATGATCAGATAAGATGGTAACAGGTTGTACACTCGAACCAATATACACTTCAAAGTGCTGTAAGGCAAGAATTAAGGCTAGGGCCTCTTTCTCTATGGTGCTGTAGTTCATTTGATGTTTCAGGAACTTTTTTGAAAAGAAGCTGATGGGATGATTCAAACCATCAGTACCAGTCTGCAATAAAACAGCGCCAACCCCAGTACCACTAGCATCAACTTCTAACAGAAACGGCCTTTCAAAATTGAGTGCAACGAGGACAGGAGTGCTACAGAGCAGAGTTTTCAAAGCCTCAAAAGCAGATTGACAGTCAGAAGTCCACCTAAAAGAGACTGCTTTACGCAGTAAGCCTGTGAGAGGGCTAGCAACATCGGAAAAATTTCTACAAAAACATCGATAGTAACCGGTCATTCCCAAAAATCGGCGAAGCTCTCTTCTCGTCTTAGGGACTGGAAAGTCAAGGATAGCCTGAATTTTTGAGTTCAGGGGGCGAACATGACCACTACCGACTTCTTTACCCAAATATGTGACTGTAGCACAACCGAATTCACACTTTGCTAGATTCAATGTAAGATTAGCATCTCTGAGACGTTTAAAGACTTCCTCTAAAGTTTTCAGATGGTCTTCCCAAGTGTTAGCATAACACACAACATCATCTAAATATGCCTCACAGTTTGACATGTTGGACAACACAATGGACATTAAGCGCTGAAACGTAGCTCCAGCGTTTCGAAGGCCAAAAGACATAACCCGGTATTTTTAGGAACACTTCAGGGGTGGCAAAGGCAGAGATTTCGGATGCCCGCTCTGTGAGCGGCACTTGCCAATAACCTTTTAGTAGATCCAGTTTTGTCACAAATTTAGCGTTACCCACACGGTCTACACAGTCTTCCATACGTGGAAGTGGAAATGAATCAGCCTTAGTTAACGCATTGACTTTTCTGTAATCTGTACAGAACCTTGAAGTACCGTCTGGCTTAGGGACGAGAAGACAAGGTGAGCACCATGGACTGGAACTAGGGACTGCCAAGTTATGTTCAAGTAAATACTGAGTTTCTTTCTTCATCAGGTCTCTCTTAAGTGGATTAACACGATAAGCGTTTTGTTTAACAGGTGCATGTGAACCAACATCAATATCATGTTTTATCACGTGTGTAGTGGTAGGATAGTCACCGAACAAAGTCGGATATCTTTTAACCAACTTTGGTATGTCAGCCTGGGCGGACATAGACAAGTGTGACAATTTCACTGAAAAGTTTGACAGAGTCTCCGAGTTGGGTAAACGAGCAGTTGAGAATGTGGCACTATTCATCTTCAAACCGTCTATTTCAGGCGAGTAATCTGACAGTGGTACATTCACAGGGGCGACAATGACAACGGGGATCTTAGCCTCATAGCTTGAACGGGTAACATATAACTTCAGCATATTAATGTGACAAACGCATGACTTTCTCCTACGATCAGGGGTATCAACTACATAATCGGTGTCGCTTAGTTTCTCTTTAATCTCATAAGGTCCAGTAAATTTAGCTCGGAGCACTGAACCAGGCATGGGAAGTAAAACGAGAACTTTGTCTCCAATTTGGAAACAGCGCTGTACAGCTTTTTGATCATATCGGGTCTTCATTTGGTTTTGTGCTGAATCCAGCAAGCGTTTTGCCAGCTTCCAGAGTTTATGCAGTCTTTCACGAAAAGAGCTAACGTAATCTAGAACGTTTGTAGTGGGAGACGAATGGTCAGATGAAAGAATCTGTTCCTGTAAAATCTTCAGGGGTCCACGCACAGTGTGTCCGAAAATCAATTCAGAAGGACTGAACCCGAGGGACGCTTGAGTCGTGGTACGTATTGCAAACAACAAGAGTGGGATCTCTTCATCCCATTCTTTCTGCTCTTCGACACAAAACGTTCGCAACATGGATTTGAGAGTTTGATGAAAACGTTCGAGGGCACCTTGCGACTGAGGATGGTAGGCGCTAGATACTTGGTGTTTGATGTTTAGTTTTTTTATTACTTTGGCGAACACTTTGGACATGAAATTAGTACCTTGATCAGATTGAATGTATTTCGGCACTCCGAAAGTGGTACAGAACTTAATGATCGCTTTCACAATAGCATGAGCTTTAAGTGAACGAAGTGGTATCGCTTCGGGATATCTGGTCGACGCACACAATGTTAACAAATATGAATTTCCCGATTTAGTTTTGGGTAATGGCCCAACACAATCAATCAAGATCCGCTCAAATGGTTCGCCAAGCACGGGTATCGGCTTCAATGGGGCTGGGGGGATAACTTGATTGGGCTTACCTGATAATTGACACGCGTGACAAGATCTACAGAATTTAGACACGTCAGATTAGATCGAAGGCCAAAAGAAATGTTTCAAGAGATTATCGTCGCTTCGTTAAGCGACACGACACCATCAAAAATAAATGGCTCAAAAGCAGATTCAGCGGTTGTATCCAAAGATGCTAGCTCAGAGCAAACAGGTCGTTCAACCAACGCAACACTTTTAGAAGTGGTCGCTTTCTTACCAGCTTTACGCTTCAAAGCGGGGCAAACGGCAATGAGATGTCCAACCTCATGACAGTAAAAACATTCACGGTTTTCGCTGCTTTCAGCACTTGAAACATTCTTGGGTACCACTGTGGTATCCTTAGAACTACGGACTCGATCTGGGAAGTTACGCTTTGCGGGTGAAAATACTACTCTATGTGTGAGAACAAACTCATCAGAAAAAACTGCGGCTTCAGACAGAGAGGACACTTTCTGTTCATTTTGGTAAACCACAATTTTCTCCGGTAGACAATTCTTAAATTCTTCTAACAAAATCAGCTCTTTAAGCTGCTCAAACGTGACTACTTTGTTTGCGGCACACCATTTATCAAATAAATTTGCTTTGTCTCTGGCAAACTCCACAAATGTTTGACTAGGGGTTTTCACATGATTACGAAATTTTTGCCGGTATGCTTCGGGAACTAACTCGTAAGCGCGCAAAACGGCATTCTTCATCACATCATAATCCAAGCTCTGTTCAAGCGCTAACGCAGAACAGACTTCTTGGGCTTTACCGACGAGCTTACATTGTAACAACAGCGGCCAAACATTCCGCGGCCATTTTAACGTGGTGGCGATTCGCTCAAACACAGTGAAATAAGTGTCAACCTCACTTTCACGGAACAACGGAACTAGTGCAATTTGACTACTAATATCAAATTCGGGTTGACTTACTTGTGGGGTGCGTCGAGGTGCAGGAATAGGGCTCGGAGTGGAAGCAGTGATGGGCGACGACACAGGCACGCTCACGCCAGGCGCATCAACAGCTGAGGGGTGAACAGGTGATTTCGTTTTCAGTTCGAGCTCCAGCTCCTTGAGCTTGATTGCTCGTTTGGTTTCAAGCTCAACTGTGCGTACATGCAGCAGCTGACTCTGATATTGTTGCCTGCTCAACTCCAACTCAAGCTCTTTCAGTTTGATCGCCAGTAAGGGATTTTGCGGAGACGGCAGATCGACGGGATCTATGCTGGCCAGTTCCTCGGGTTTGGGTTGCTCTCCCTCACCCACGGAAACTGGCAACCGAAGTGCAACACCCGCCGACTCGCGCTCCTCTAGCAAAACTCCCTGCTCCACCAAATGTTTGTAAATCGCATCCTTAAGCTCACGTTTCACTGCACCACGAGGGACTGTAATTTGGTATAAATCCGCGATTGAAAACAGATCATCTTTGCGACATATATCCAATTGATCAGCCGTAGGCTGAACCGCAAACCTTTCTAAATCGAATTTTAAAGACATTCCGAATTCCCTCCCCCTTAACGTGAAAACCACTAGCCAAACTAAAATATACAAAGCAAATTTCATGAGTTATATACTCAACGACGATAATCCAATTGGTTTTTGAAAAAGAAAAAAACTTTAAGACGAGCCCCCAATTTCTGTTACGACCGCTAGGGGTCAGCCGTAACAGAAAGGAAGCGAGTCTCAATACCAGAGAGATATCAAAATCAATAAAGTTTATTTACAATGAAAATAAGTAAGGGTTTCAACGTCAGGGGCAGACACGGCCAAAATAACAAACAAAACAATCTTCTTTTACAAACTAAATTACCTTACCAAAAAAAATAAAGAAAACAAAATACAACTTAACTTACCTACCTCCCTTAACCAAAAACAACGTGAAAACAATATACAAATAAATTGGCGTCTAACCCCCTACCTCCCTTAAAGTGAAAGCAATATTTACAATAGTTTTTACAGTAATATATACAGGGTTCTAGGCAAACAAGTCAGATTCGGAATTCAATAAGCGTAGTCAAACAGGCAGAGATCAAATAAACAGGGTAATCAGAAATAGTAACAAATAAACAAACACTCACACCCTCCTAATACACTCACAATCTCTCTGGCACGACACTCTCAAACAAACGAACACTATAATCAATGGAAAACGAAGAACGATGGCGATAGCACAAAGTCAACGAGGCACGAGGCAAAGGCTGAGTGTTTGGGGTGGTCCTTATGTACAGGTCAGGTGCTTAGTTGGACCAATCAGTGTTTCCTGAACCGTAACTGGAAACCACGCCCACCTGGAACACAGACACGACTATACACACAGAAAGAATATACACAGACAGCGACAAATGAAAAGACAAAGTACCCAGGGGTCTTAACACAATGCAAATGTGTGATAAATGCATAATATAGCAGCTGCTCTTTTACAACTGTATACATTTCTTATTGATGCATCTAACAGCATATCAAGACAATGATTATTAAACTGAATAATGAAACAAACACTTACAGTCTGCAATGATGCACATAATGGTATTCACCATACAATTCCACCAATCTCTGGAGTGATCATACAACATCGCTCTATGGTCGATCTATAACTGGATGGCCTTAATCCACCTTGACATGTTTATTTTGTGATGGGACAGTTGATACCGGAGCTTCGATGCTCTGACACAGTTTTCAAAGAACTACTGCATCACACACTGTACCGATGCGTGTATTGAAATGACAATACCACGTGATTGATGACATTTGAAGTTTAGAACGTCATGCAGTATTGGAAAGTCGAGACAGCTGTTTTGAAAAAATTGGTGCTTCAGCTGCATAAAGGAAAATGCATTTAATCATGTTTTATTGCTGGGTCTCAGAGACCCTGAACAGAATATAAGGGTTAAACAAGCTCACCCAAGATCTTTTTAACTACTCATATCAGTTGTGATCACATCATTGTATATTTTATATTATTGATCAATATGTTAATCCGATGATCAGGTTACACATGGCACAAGTGGTGGTCTCATTGTCAAAAATTAATTTAGATGAGATTACATCAGACTAAATAGAACTGATTCAAGACAAGAGTGATTCTATATGTCATGGACTTCCGAAGCTTTGGTCATTTGCTTTTTCAAACCATAGATCTGCTCTGCGATGATTTAGATATGGTGGAGAAAACAAGTCTGACCACCATATGTTGCTAATGCGCACTGTGTTAAAAGCTTCAAGTAATGAACCGTTTTTCAGCACAATTTGATAAAACTTGCAAGACTTCCGATTAAAATCTGCCTACTCAGCAGATGCAATACTCATACAGAGCACTGTACAACGACTATAATAATATAATTTTAACTTGAACATGGCCTTTTGCACAGGCCATCTTGGGTTTTTATAGGCTTTGGTAATCTCAAGTCTCTGTGTGTGATTGGCTAATCACACAAGGCAGTTGGCTGGAACAACTGCAAATGGATGAACCAATAGGAGCAGGCTAATCATAAGGCAGACAGCAATTGGCTGGAACAACTGCAAATGGATGAACCAAGGGAGGGCAGACTCCTGCAACAGAATCACACAGAGAGGAAACAAAACACATATGCCTAGAGGGCGTAACACACCAATATTTGGTGGTAATATAGCATAAGAAGAGATTTATACACTGCTTTTTCATAGGCTGGTCATTTTTGACTGGGAACTCCACAAGTGTGACTTTCAATGTTTCCACTTACTAAACTAATTGTATTTCATAAATATAAACAAATTTTGATTTTGATGGATGCAACACACTCCCAAAAAAAAAAAAAAAAAAAAAAAGGCAAAATAAAAGTGGAAAGATTACAAAATCTGAGTTAAACTGTTTTCAAACACTCCACAATTACCGGGTGAATTGGCAATACTGTTGCTGAGGGTATTATGTTTGGGCATAAAAGGAGCATCTCAGTCTTTGCAAGTAAATCCAGACAAATCTCAGGCCATGTAGGGCAAAGCAGGAAACCTATGTTGAGCTCCTCAACATCCATACCGGCTTGATGAATACAATCCTCAACTGGATGGAACTGAAATAAATACTTTGAATGTTGCGATCCTATCGGACTTATGATAGCAACCTGAATCGTAACAAAGCACTGTTCGCCAGAGGAGAACTGGCCCCCCAACTAAGCCTGGTTCCTCCCAAGGTTTTTTTCTCCATTTTAACACCTATTTGCCACCTGTTTGCCACCTGATTTCACCTGTTGGAGTTTGGGTTCCTTGCCGCTGTCGCCTTTGGTTTGCTTAGTTGGGGACACTTGACATTTGATATTCAACAGTGCTTTGATCTGCCTGCATTGACACTATTCTTTAAGAGCTGCTGTGCAGCCAAAATTATATACCAGTTATCAATGTAAAGCTGCTTTGACACAATCTGCATTGTAAAAAGTGCTATATAAATAAAGGTGACTTGACTTGACTTGAATGTGTGAAGCCCTCAGATGGCATTACATTAAAGAAACAGTATTGCTACTGTGTTAAATATAGCCCATGGTACTTTGTAAAACTGTTGTCACTTAACACAATTTGCCGCAGCATCAAGAAATGCAGCTTAAATCTGCAAGGTTATTCGAGCACAATCACACGAAAATGCGTATCATTGAAAAGTATGAGTGTGTAATCTCGTAGAATATATACGCCAAAATGAGTTTTGGCGTGCTTATAGTACGCAGTTTTTCACGTGCATATGATACGCACTTTATAGCATATTATATGTACGAACCCCCCAGCCCTCATTTTGGCGTATATATTCTACGAGATTACACACTCGTACTATTGATACACATTCTCATGTGATTGTGTTGGTTATTCAAGGAGAAAGCTATACATCAATTCTATACAGAGATATCACCTAGTCCTCTGGGTCAAAGCTCATCTCAGATGGTCCAAAAAACATCGGAAATGTGTACTGTGGTCAGATGAGTCTACTTTTCGGCTTGTTTTGGGGAAAAATGGACATCAAGTTCTCAGTCACAAAGACAAAAGTGACCATACCGACTTTCATCAGCGACAGGCGCAAAAGCAAACATCTGTCATGGTATGGGGGTGCATCAGTGCAAACGGCATGGATGACTTGCATATGCGTGAAGGTACCATTGATGTGGAGACATATACTGGGATTGTACAGAGACTTATAAAACAGTTTATTCCAGTCCTTGATTCTGATTGGTCAGTAACTGTGTTTTATCAAAGTCCCTTTAAGACAAGTCATTTCACTCGGCGGCCATCTTTGAAACGGCTCAGACTAAATACTTGGGGTTTCGAGTCTGACGACAGCACGAGGGCGTGGCTTGTTCGCAAGGTCAAGGAGCATGCGCCGTTTATATGCTCCCGGAAGACCGCGAAAAACAGCCCCAGAGGAAAAAAAACGTCGATCTAGGTTATTTTTAAGGTTTGTTTAATATTCTCTTTTTTTTTCCAAACATGAATGGTCAAATGTCATCAAATAATTACTTACAAAGTTAATTTGTAGAGTGAACGTCCTAATTATGGCTCACAGGATTCAAACACTGTCTGTGTAGTTTGGTGTTTCAGCGATTATATGTTAAGTGTCAGCTGTTTTAACATTACTTATTTTAACTGTATACCGAAACGTTATTACATATTGACAATTGGTAATGTTTTATATGTTGCGTGGTGTCTCAGTCCAAATGCTTGGTGTCTCAGGTTAGATGCTTGGTGTCTCAGTCCAAATGCTTGGTGTCTCAGGTTGATGAAAGAAGTCAGTGTTTCTCTCTTGTGGCATTCTAGTTCAGTGATGAGGTCAGATTTATTGGTGACGAAGCCAGACACTGTTTTTTTAGATGTTCAGCACTTTAAAACAATCAGGGAGCCATTCTGTGCCAGAAGACTTAGGAAGATGGTCTGTAAGGAAAGACTAGGGGAGAACATTGTGCATTTGAATAGACTTTTGAACTTGAAATGATATATTATAAGATATAATACACTAATATGATATGATATGATATGATATGATATGATATGATATGATATGATACACTATGATATGATATGATATGATATGATATGATATGATATGATATACACATATAGTATTTCTGGTCTGGTCTGCCATTATGCACAGGAAACAGAGGACCTAAAAAAATGTATGAAATGAAATGTGAAAACAGATTCTTCTTATATCATATATTGTATGTGCACTTCAACGCGTGATGTCTCAGTCTAGATGCTGATATGATATGGTATGATATGATATGATATGATATGATATGATATGATATGATATGATATGATATACACATATAGTATTTCTGGTCTGGTCTGCCTCTGCCATTATGCACAGGAAACAGGACCTAAAAAAATATAAAAAATAAAAAAATCTATAAATGTGAAAACAGATTATTCTTATATCATATATTGTATATGCACTTCAACTGAGTTTTCAATAATTCAAATTTATAAAGGCTATAATAATAATAATATAATATAATAACAATAATAATAATAACAATAATATATGAGAAAACATCTAACCTGAGACACCAAGCATCTAGACTGAGACACCAAGCATCTACCCTGAGACACCAAGCATCTAGACTGAGACACCAAACATCTAACCTGAGACACCAAGCATCTAACCTGAGACACCACGCATCTAACCTGAGACACCAAGCATCTAGACTGAGACACCAAGCATCTAGACTGAGACACCAAGCATCTAACCTGAGACACCAAGCATCTAGACTGAGACACCAAGCATCTAACCTGAGACACCAAGCATCTACCCTGAGACACCAAGCATCTAACCTGAGACACCAAGCATCTAACCTGAGACACCAAGCATCTAACCTGAGACACCAAGCATCTACCCTGAGACACCAAGCATCTAACCTGAGACACCAAGCATCTACCCTGAGACACCAAGCATCTACCCTGAGACACCAAGCATCTAACCTGAGACACCAAGCATCTAGACTGAGACACCAAGCATCTAACCTGAGACACCACGCATCTAACCTGAGACACCAAGCATCTAGACTGAGACACCAAGCATCTAACCTGAGACACCACGCATCTAACCTGAGACACCAAGCATCTAGACTGAGACACCAAGCATCTAGACTGAGACACCAAGCATCTAGACTGAGACACCAAGCATCTAACCTGAGACACCAAGCATCTAACCTGAGACACCAAGCATCTAATCTGAGACACCAAGCATCTACCCTGAGACACCAAGCATCTAACCTGAGACACCAAGCATCTACCCTGAGACACAAAGCATCTACCCTGAGACACCAAGCATCTACCCTGAGACACCAAGCATCTAAACTGAGACACCAAGCATCTAACCTGAGACACCAAGCATCTAGACTGAGACACCAAGCATTTAGACTGAGACACCACGCATCTAGACTGAGACACCAAGCATCTAGACTGAGACACCAAGCATCTAACCTGAGACACCACGCATCTAACCTGAGACACCAAGCATCTAGACTGAGACACCAAGCATCTAACCTGAGACACCACGCATCTAACCTGAGACACCAAGCATCTAGACTGAGACACCAAGCATCTAACCTGAGACACCAAGCATCTAGACTGAGACATCACGCATTGAAGTGCACATACAATATATGATATAAGAAGAATCTGTTTTCACATTTCATTTCATACATTTTTTTAGGTCCTCTGTTTCCTGTGCATAATGGCAGAGGCAGACCAGACCAGAAATACTCTAGGTGAGCTTATAATATTTAAAGTTCAAAAGTCTATTCAAATGCAAAATGTTCTCCCTTAGTCCTTCCTTACAGACCATCTTCCTAATTTTTTTGGAACAGAATGGCTCCCTGATTGTTTTAAAGTGCTGAACATCACAAAAAACACAGTGTCTGGTTTCGTCACCAATAAATCTGACCTCAGCACTGTACTAGAATGCCACAAGAGAGAAACACTGACATCTTTCATTGTTTAGTAAGAATGACAATAAGAGATGTTTTGGTTGCTTTTATAGAACTGAAGATTATTATTATAATTTCTTGTCTTTTCATTATAGGTCTGATGATAAAAGAAAGAAAGAAAAAGGGCCACATCGTCTGGTTTGGCAGGTGGAAGATTTGTCAGAGGATGTACCACTTTCTGTCACAAACAGAATAATTCATTGCAGTTGGCTGCACAGCCAAGCTTTTTATTAGGTACATTAGAAGGTAAGCAACATTGCATCTGTACAATAAGGTTGGAAAAAAACCTTTAATATTTGAATAGCCTAATTGCATTACTCTAGAAATATTTTAAAACACAAAAATACTTATTCCGTATTAAGTTAACAGCATGTTTCTTTACCCACTGATAGGTTTAATGTATAAACTTGAAGAGAAATACATTGAATTCAAATTTATTTAGGGGTACCCCCTAATAGTCAACCAAAGGTTAGTCAACAAGAAGAGGCTTAGTCAACAAAAGTTTAATTAGTCTTTAATATGTGCCGATAGATGATAGTTTTTTGTGTCGATAGTCAGAGATATGTTGTTGTTTAAAGGCAAGGCAAAATGGCATTGTTGTTCATCAGCATTTTGTTTTGTTTCCTTAGCAGTGTTTTTCTCACACAACCTCAGTATAAATTTCAGGGCAAATTAACTACGTTTTTTTAGCAAACTCGATGGACGTCCTGAGAAATCTGAATGCGATAGTCTGTGATTGCTGGTGTATTATTCTGACGCTTCTCCTCATGTTTTTTTTACCTACCTGAGCTACTGTTTGCGCACTAATTTTCGACATGTTCATCAAGGATGGTATCTGACAAAAAAAAATAACAGCATAAAAGTGAAGTTGACTTGAATAGGGTTTTTATAATAAGTTAAAACTATATTAACAAATAAAAAATTAAAAGACATACGATTATACATGGTGCACTACTCTCACCTAAGCCTATGCTACTCTTACATCCTACATCATACGTCGGGTCTGAGGTCACTCTTCGGCCGAAACTCAAACTTGCGTTTGGCCGTTGCCGGAAGCCTGGGATTGTAGTTTTTCTTACAAAAAAAAAAAAATAAATCTTTTTTTTTTTTCCAGATTTGACAAATTCAGCGTTGAAAAAGGAGCTTCTAAAGTGAGGAAACAAATGATTATGGACACTCTGAAAGCAGCTCTACAGAAAAATGAAGCAGAGTCATCTGAAATTATTCACATCAACTTGCCACTTGAGACAGCTCACCAACACCACAAGATTTCGGCAGAAAGTGCATACACAAGAAATATCCACCCTCTTGTGAAGAAGAAAATTCAAGAGTATGTGTCATTAGGCATTACTTCTGTGCCTTTCCTTAAAAAAGTGCTTCGGCAATTTGTGAACACTGAACTCTCCGCTTCCGATTGTGTCCTCCCAAAGTCACATGATCAGTGCTACTTTCCATCTAGCCATACTATTCAAAATCATGTGCATTTGCCTTTAGTAGCAGGAAGGTACTCTGGTCTTGATCAGCTTAATTTGGAAGAAAAGCTCAAGAAATGGAAAGATGACGACCCTAGTGCACATTTTTATTTCAGAAAATGCTCAGAAGCCCAAATCATGGACAATAAAGTATCGCAAGATGTTGATTGTGTGAAAAGTGAAGAAGAGGAGTCCATTCAGAACACATTTTTATTTGTGCATCAGTCCCAAGAACAGCAGAGACTTCTGAAACGGTATGGAGACATGGTTCTCCTGGACGCCACATACCGAACGACAAAATATGCCTTGCCACTTTTTCTAGTTGTTGTCAGGACAAATGTTGGCTACAAACCTGTTGCAGAGTTCATCTGTGAAAATGAATCCACCATGGCGATCTCTGAGGCCTTGTCTTTAATAAAAAAATGGAATGATGCCTGGAATCCAAAATATTTCATGACTGATTATTGTGAACAAGAATACCAGGCACTTCAATTGGTTTTCCCACATGCTCAAAAATACCTGTGTTCTTTCCATCGAGAGCAAGCCTGGATTCGCTGGACAAGAGAAAGTAAGAATACTCTTTCTCTTTTCTTTTTCTCCTTCTCTCTTTCGAATGTCTAGCCCTATATATATATATATTTAACTTTTTTTTTTTTTTTTTTTTTTTTTTACAATCAAATCAGTATATCATAACTCAGATAACTGAGGCACCAACAATTGTAACCCTAATTTTGGGTTGTTGATAACAGTAACAGTCACAGACATGTTGCTCATTTTTGAGGACATTTTCAAATTCAGTAATTTTGTTTTCTGTGCTGCTAAGTGCAAAGTTCACTATTTGGGCACTGAAATAATTCAGAAATCAAATCTCAACTCATTTCAAATGTGTCTACATTAAGTATATAGCATGTAATTTGCCCCACGCAAAAATTAGTTTTTTAATTTACATTGCAGTAATTAATATTAAACAAAATACTAAATGAAATTATTTATATATATATATATATATATATATACACATACAGTCCAAAAGTTTGGAAACACTAAGATTTTTAATGTTTTTAAAAGAAGTTTCGTCTGCTCACCAAGGCTACATTTACTTAATTAAAAATACAGTAAAAACAGTAATATTGTGAAATATTATTACAATTTAAAATAACTGTGTACTATTTAAATATATTTGACAAAGTAATTTATTCCTGTGATGCAAAGCTGAATTTTCAGCATCATTACTCCAGTCTTCAGTGTCACATGATCCTTCAGAAATCATTCTAATATGCTGATCTGCTGCTCAAGAAACATTTAATGTGTACAATTGTACAAAATATTTGTGTACAATATTTTTTTTCAGGATTATTTGATGAATAGAAAGTTCAAAAGAACAGTGTTTATCTGAAATCTAATCTTTTGTAACATTATAAATGTCTTTACTGCCACTTTTGATTGATTTAATGCATCCTTGCTGAATAAAAGTATTCATTTCTTTAATTTCTTTTCAAAAAAATAAAAATGAAATTTTTACTGACCCCAAACTTTTGAACGGTAGTGTATAATGCTACAGAAGCTTTGTATTTCAGATAAATGCTGTTCTTTTGAACTTTCTTTCCCTTTCAGTCGGTCACGTTCGACGTACGTCAGTAGTGACCGACGAATTGGGATATCGCTTAGAGAGCCCTATCAGCTTCGTGTAAACTAAAACAAGCCAATGGAATTGGCGTGCGATATTTGCATAATGCGCACCGCCCCCGACAGGTGTATATAAATAGGAAGCAGATGCAATCGCACTCTGTCTTTCGCTTCGGAGCCATTCAGTGGTGTCCTGTTTAAGAAGACTGTTTGTGTGAACTAAACTGCCTCGAAGAGGATTCACAGCAAGCCGTGTGTGCCGGTGTAACGGTGCTACAGCGAGGTCGCGAGCTCCCGAGGATCCGAGCTATAGCTCTCAACTGCTGTTTTCACAGCACACGCCTAGAGTGAAAGTGTGTGTGTTGCGATTTGGGCCGGTTCCTCGGTGTGTCCAGGGAGTGGTGTACCTGGCACATCGCGTCACTCCCTGTGTGCTTCGGCACGAGCGAGTTGACTGTTTTCCCCTTCTAAAAGAGCTTTACAGACGAACCCTGACAGTATGTCATTTCGTCTGTGCGTTAATGGGTGCGGTCGTTCCCTGGTCCCTGCTGATGGGCACAATCGTTGCATCTCGTGTTTGGGCATTCAGCACGCTGAAGCAGCTTTTGTGAATGGTTCATGTTCCCATTGCGGGAACATGACTATCGCGGTGCTGAGGTCGAGACTCTCCTTCCTGAAGTCTCAGGAAGCGGGGGCCCCCTCCCCTGTGCCCCGTTCGACCGTTTTTTCCGGCCCGGGCCGGAATGACGGTTCGGCGGTGTATAGGAAGGGTGACCTGAGGCTTACGGTCAGGGCTTCCCCGCCGAGCGGAAACGCTCCTCGGGCCCCTGCCGCCTCATCAGCACCGCAACCCATCGTGCCACCGTTGGTTTCCGCTGGGCCCTCTACGGACTGTCCAGCCGTTACCTTTGGTGTGCCGGCGGCGGATCGGATGTCGACTGCTGCATCGGAAGGTGAGCCTGAGTCCTCGGGGGAGGAAGATCCGGACGCGCTGCCGCCCGGGACGGTAGCGTGGCCCGAGTCGGATCCCGAGCTCACGGCTGTGCTCTCCCGGGCCGCCTTGTGCGTCGGGCTTGAGTGGAACCCTCCACCCTGTCCCGGCCCATCTCGGTTGGACGATTGGTACTTGGGGGGGGTCGCGCTGGTCAAATCCAGCGTCCCGCCCCAATGCCTTTCTTCCCGGAAGTACACGATGAGGTGACCAGGTCTTGGCAAGCTCCGTATGGGGCTCGTACAGGGCCTGGTCCCTCGTCCGCCTTCACCTCCCTGGACGGCGGGGAAGCCAGGGGGTACGCGAAGCTCCCGCCAGTCGAGCGGTCTGTTGCGATGCAGTTGTGTCCAACGGCCGCTGGCGGGCGCGGTGAGCCGCGTCTCCCGTCCCAGGCCTGTGAATTCTCAGCCGGTCTGACTGAGAAAGCTTACAGTGCCTGTGGGCAGGCTGCCTCTGCCCTGCACGCGATGGCCCTTTTGCAGGTCTATCAGGCAAAAGCGCTGTCGCAGATGCCCCAGGAAGGTCCTGACCAACAGCTGCTTGGGGAGCTGCGCGCTGCCACTGACCTTGCCCTCCGGGCAACGAGGGTGACAGCGCGTTCTGTTGGCCAGGCGATGTCTACTCTGGTAGTCCGGCAACGCCACCTCTGGCTGACCTTGGCAGACATGAGGGAGACCGACAAACATCGGTTCCTGGATTCCCCCGTGTCTCCGGTCGGCCTTTTCGGCGACGCGGTGGAGAGCTGTGCCCAACAGTTCTCCGCTGCACAGAAGCAGGCTGAGGCTATCAGACATGTCATGCCACGGCGGTCCGCTGCTGCCTCCACCCAGCCGCCCGTGGCTCAGCCTCAGCCCGCTCGTCGCCGAGGGCGCCCGCCTGCGTCTTCCTCCGCCCCTGCTAAGTCGGCAAAGCAGCAGCCTACACCAGCCAAACAGCAGGGTGCCGGTCGCGGACGTGGTGCCCAGCCCGTCTCTGCCAAGCCAGGTGGCAAGCGGTCGGGGAAAACTCGGCCCTGAGACGGGCGACCTGGAGCGGAAGGTTCCTGCCCTTCGGGAGAGTATTCCATCTGCTCTCCCACCCCCGGAGGAGGGCCGGGGGGATTTTGTGGCGTCTGTCCATCTACCGCCGCTGGCTCTCCGGAGTCCAGCGGTACCCACTTTGCCACAAAAAGAGCAGTTTCCTCAAACTCCAGGTCACAAGAGGGCGCGTTTGCCAGTGTGCCAGGCCCCGCCTCGCCACTCGCAACCCCCTCCCATTTCGCCAGTAGGCGACAGTGTGGTGGCGCAGACCGCGTCCCGTGCGCCGTCTCCCATTCGCACTGCTGCCTCGCAGAGTCCGACCTCACTCCGGGCCGCTCCCATGCCGTCCGAGTCGGGTCCCTCTCTGCCTTGCTGCCCCACCCCCGGTGCGTCTGTGGTGCCTTTGGTCCCGCTGGCTCGGAGTCTGGAGGCGTGGAGCACGCTTCCCAGCCCGTCCCGCTGGCTCATTCGCACTATCAGACTCGGCTATGCGATTCAGTTCGCCCGGCGTCCCCCGGTTTTCAGGGGTGTCCACTTCACTCAGGTGTCGTTGGACAGTGCACCTGTTCTCCGGGCGGAGATTGCTGTCCTCCTGGCGAAGGATGCAATCGAGCCGGTCCCTCCAGCCGATATGAAGTCGGGGTTCTACAGCCCCTACTTCATTGTACCAAAGAAGGGTGGTGGGCTACGGCCAATCCTGGATCTGCGCGTCCTGAACCGGTATCTTCACAAGATGCCGTTCAAGATGCTCACGCAGAAACGCATTTTCGAATGCGTCCGTCCCCGGGATTGGTTTGCAGCAATAGACCTGAAGGACGCGTACTTTCATGTCTCGATTCTGCCTCGACACAGACCCTTCCTCCGGTTTGCGTTCGAGGGTCGGGCATATCAGTACAAAGTCCTACCCTTCGGGCTGGCCCTGTCACCCCGCGTCTTTACGAAGGTTGCGGAGGCGGCCATTGTTCCCCTCAAGGAACAGGGCGTTCGTATTCTCAACTATCTCGACGACTGGCTGATCCTGGCCAGCTCGCGAGAGCAGTTGTGCGAACACAGGGACATGGTTTTAGCTCACCTCAGCCGGTTGGGTCTTCGGGTCAACTGGGACAAGAGCAAACTCGCCCCCGGGCAGAGGATCTCTTATCTCGGTCTCGAGCTAGACTCGGTTGCACGGACTGCGCGTCTCACCGAGGCGCGCGTCCAGTCGGTGTTGAACTGCCTGAGTTCGCTCAAGCGCAGGACAGCGGTTCCACTGAAAGATTTTCAGAGGCTCCTGGGGCATATGGCATCTGCAGCCGCGGTCACGCCGCTCGGATTGCTTCATATGAGACCGCTTCAACACTGGCTCCGCGGCCGGGTCCCGAGATGGGCGTGGCAGTGCGGCACGCTCCGTGTCCCCGTGACACCGAGCTGCCGTCGCACCCTTGTCCGGTGGTCGGACCCTTCGTTCCTGCGGGCCGGAGTACCCCTCGAACAAGTGTCCAGGCACGCTGTGGTCTCCACAGATGCCTCTGCCACGGGATGGGGGGCCACGTACAACGGGCATGCAGTGGCAGGTCTTTGGACGGGGCCTCAGCTGCATTGGCATATCAATTGCCTCGAGTTGCTAGCGGTACGTCTTGCGCTGGCCCGCTTCAAGAAGCTGTTGTCAGGCAAGCACGTTCTAGTCCGCTCAGACAGCACTGCGGCCGTTGCGTACATCAACCGTCAAGGTGGTCTACGCTCCCGTCGCATGTCGCAACTCGCCCGCCATCTCTTGTTGTGGAGTCAGAAGTATCTGAGGTCCCTTCGGGCCACTCATGTCCCAGGTGTGCTCAACCGTGCAGCCGACGAGCTGTCACGGCAGCCTCCACTTGCGGGCGAGTGGCGGCTCCACCCCCAGGCGGTCCAGCTGATTTGGCAGCGTTTCGGCGAGGCCCAGGTAGACCTGTTTGCCTCCCCGGAAACTGCCCACTGCCAGTGGTTTTATTCCCTGACCGGCGGCACGCTCGGCACGGATGCCCTGGCACACAGCTGGCCCCCGGGTCTGCGCAAATATGCGTTTCCCCCAGTGAGCCTTCTCGCACAACTCCTGTGCAAGGTCAGGGAGGACGGGGAGCAGGTTCTGTTAGTGGCTCCGTATTGGCCCACTCGGACCTGGTTCTCAGACCTCATTCTCCTCGCGACAGCCCCTCCCTGGCCGATTCCTCTGAGGAAGGACCTCCTGACTCAGAGACGGGGCACCCTGTGGCACCCGCGTCCCGACCTATGGAACCTCCACGTGTGGTCCCTGGACGGGATGCGGAGGTTCTGAGTGATCTCCCGCAAGCGGTTGTAGACACCATCACTTCCGCTAGAGCTCCTTCCACTAGGAGTCTCTATGCGTTGAAGTGGAACCTGTTCGTCGAATGGTGCGCCTCTCGCCGAGAGGACCCCCGATCATGTTCGGTCGGATCCGTGCTTTCCTTCCTGCAAGAAGGGTTGGAGCGAAGGCTGTCTCCCTCCACCCTGAAGGTGTATGTTGCCGCTATCGCCGCACATCACCACGCAGTTGAGGGTAAGTCCCTGGGGAAACACGATCTGATCGTCAGATTCCTGAGGGGAGCGAGGAGATTAAATCCTCCTCGCCCTTCCTCCGTACCCTCTTGGGATTTGACCCTGGTTCTCACAGCTCTCCGGGGTCATCCCTTTGAGCCTTTGCAATCAGTCGACCTGAAACTATTGTCTCTTAAGACGGTTCTTCTGGTTGCATTGGCTTCCCTGAAGAGGGTAGGGGATCTGCATGCATTTTCGGTCGACGAAACGTGCCTAGAATTCGGGCCCGGTGATTCTCACGTCATCCTGAGACCCCGGCCTGGATACGTGCCCAAGGTTCCTACCACTCCCTTCAGAGATCAGGTAGTGAACCTGCAAGCGCTGCCCTCGGAGGAGGCAGACCCAGCCCTAGCTTTGCTCTGTCCCGTCTGCGCTCTGCGCGTTTACGTGGATAGAACGCGAAGCTTCAGGACCTCAGATCAGCTCTTCATCTGTTACGGAGGCCAGCAGAAGGGAAAGGCTGTCTCCAAGCAGAGGATGGCCCACTGGATAGTGGATGCCATCGCCTTGGCGTATGATTCCCAGGGCGTGCCTTGCCCGCTCAGGTTGAGAGCCCACTCCACCAGAGGGGTGGCCTCTTCCTGGGCGCTGGCTCATGGCGCCTCGCTGACAGATATTTGTAGAGCTGCGGGCTGGGCGACACCCAACACGTTCGCTAGGTTTTATAGCCTACGTGTAGAGCCGGTATCTTCACGTGTACTCGCATCCACTAGTCGGTAGACGTGTTGTACCCACTCTAAGTGTCGGCTTGCAATGCCATTCCCGCCACTGGCCGGATACGTGCATACTTCTCTCCAGTCGTGTTCCCCGCTTGGCGAACCCTGTCGAGCTCCTCCGCCTCCCCCTTCGGCTCGGACATTGCGGAGTGTCTGATGCCAGGCCTACATCCGTCGCTGACGCTGTCTGTTGGCTGGGGCCCATATGTCGTGACCCCTCTACGTGAGCGGTCCCATATGTGTATTTTCCACGGTTTAAAACTCCCTACGGGCCGAGTCCGTGTCTTTCCCTTAGCAGAGCCAGCTCTGCTGTCACCTGTCAGATGAGTCTCCCCCTAACCAGGTGGAGCCATCCCAGGGACTCCATATGCGTACTGCCCCCCGGGCCAGTCCATATGTGTATTCCCACGTAAACTCCTCCCCCATTGGGTAGGTAGTGGTCTCCGCAGCGTCCCTTCGGGTTCGCTTCCCCAGTGTGTCTAGTTTACTTAGTGGGTAGTGGTTAGACAGCAGTAGACTCTCTCGGTGTAAGCTCGCCCCCTTCACCGCCAGCCGGTGCTATGGGCGGCTGAGCTTGCGCTGGGCACTGGAAGGGGTTTCGTAACTGTGGCGCTTTAGTTGGGATCCCAATTCGTCGGTCACTACTGACGTACGTCGAACGTGACCGACTGAAAGGGAACGTCTCGGTTACGTATGTAACCCTCGTTCCCTGAAGGAGGGAACGGAGACGTACGTCCCGTCGCCACAGTTTCTGTACCCTCGCTGTAGCGCGGACACCAGTTGTCTCCTCAGCGAAAAACAGAGTGCGATTGCATCTGCTTCCTATTTATATACACCTGTCGGGGGCGGTGCGCATTATGCAAATATCGCACGCCAATTCCATTGGCTTGTTTTAGTTTACACGAAGCTGATAGGGCTCTCTAAGCGATATCCCAATTCGTCGGTCACTACTGACGTACGTCTCCGTTCCCTCCTTCAGGGAACGAGGGTTACATACGTAACCGAGACGATTCATCAAGGAATCCTGAAAAAAAAATACACAACTGTTTTCAACATTGAAAATAATCATAAATGTTTATTGAGCAGCAAATCAGCATATTAGAATGATTTCTGAAGGATCATGTGACACTGAAGACTGGAGTAACGATGCTGAAAATTCAGCTTTGCATCACAGGAATAAATTACTTTGTCAAATATATTTAAATAGTACACAGTTATTTTAAATTGTAATAATATTTCACAATATTACTGTTTTTTACTGTATTTTTAATTAAATAAATGTAGCCTTGGTGAGTAGACGAAACTTATTTTAAAAACATTAAAAATCTTAGTGGTTCCAAACTTTTGGACTGTACTGTATATATATAATATATTAGTATTACTTTTTTTAAATGAACAAATATATTTGTCATATTTATTTCTTTTCATATAATTTTAGCTGTTATACGATGAAGAACTTTTCCTACAAAGAAATGTGTGTAATAGAAAAGTACTGATATCATGTGGAAACATTCACGTTAATTTATTTAACTGGACAACGCTACAAATTATGTGTGTAATAAACAGTAATAGTTGTAACATTTTAATGTACCTGTTGCAGGCAAGAACCAACTCTCTGATCAGGATCGCAGTGAACTTCTTGGCCTCCTTCATAGTGTAGCATCTGCACATGATATAGAAACATGTGAGGCAGCGATAAGTAAGCTCAGGGACAGTGTCTTGTATAAGAGTAACACAGCTGTTCGAAACTGTGTTGAGAAAAGGTGGCTCAATATTAAAGAGGTAGGGGTTACAACAGTGTCACCTTGAGAATATTTTTTTTTGATGTCTGTGTATTGTGTCACAGTGGGAATTATAATTAATTGTAGTGCTTTTATGTACATTGACAGTAAAGGTATTTTTGATGTAGTGTAAAGGGAGATCAGAAAGGCTTTTTTTTGCTTGTTACTTGTAACTAGATTTAAAAGATTATTATTTTATTTTATTTTTTTCCCCAGAGGTGGTGCAGAGGATTCTCCCCTCATGGATTTAATGTATCTGTAACCACAAACAATGGCATTGAAGCAATGAACAACTCCTTGAAGAGCTTTTACCTGAAGATTTTGGGTACTAAAACAGTATCATCTTTGGTTGAAATGATTGTTACTGAATTCATCCCAGAGCAGCTCCTCTCATATGCTAAACTTAATTACATGTACAGCAGTCAACACAGAGTATACAGTGGTGATGTTACTGAGTTCCTCTGGGACCGTCCAAGATCTTTTGTGCAACATTGCCTGAAAAACCTAGAGGCAGCTTGTTACTGTACCTCCCAACAGGTTCAAGAGCAGAGAAAGGGGCTTTATAAAGTCCAGAGTGAGCACTCATGTGAATGGTACACAGTGGATCTCGGAGACAAAGACCGTTTTCCGTCATGTGAATGCAGATCTTTTAATTCCACTTTTTTACCCTGCAAGCATTTTTTTGCTGTTTTCAAACACACTGACAACTCATGGTACTCATTGTGCCCAGATTACATCAGCAGTCCTTATGTCACTCTTGACTCGGATGTTGTGTCAAGTCAAAAACATTTGGAGGTGAAGGAAGTGATTGACAAGGACACTACTGTCTGCACCAATAGCTTTGTGGGCAGCGCGTCGACATGTAAGGAAAATGCTGTACATCCTGTTGCCATAGACTGTTGTGACATTCAGTGCTTGAAGACAGACATGGAGGCAAATGAAGTTTCCACTGCACAGTGTGCCCTTAGAGAGAAATTAAAAATTCTCCAGGATCTATCATACATATGCATGGATCATGAGTTGTTACGTAATGCAACTGCAGTCATTCATGAACTTGCAGGAAAGATGAAATGCTCTGTCCCAAAAGAAGACTTACTACCACTTCTAAGTAACCAAGATGACATAAAACTGAAACTTCGTGTACTTCCACCACAGAAAAGAAAAGGAAAGGTGAAAGCCAAAAAAAGGAGAATTGAGAAAAGAATCAGTGGTAAGGTGACTAAGGGAAGGAATGCTTTCTGCATCCATGTTAAGTCACCATTCAATGCAAATTTTTTATGTTGTAGGTGACACAGGGAACCAGTCTGGTTCTTCGAAAGAGAACTTGCTTACAGACTGCACTACAATAGGTTTGCCAGGTGAGTAGTATGTTCAAGTTATACATTGATTAGTATGTTCAAGTTATACATTGATTATACTGCAACTACAGTAATGGCAATAATTTAAGGTGTTATTGCAATGTGAAATTTAAAATATGGTATTATTTGACAGAGGCTGAGACACTTCTGGCAGAGCTGATCAAGTATGACATTGCTGAGGTAGAAAGTGGAGTTAGGTTGTCTGTCTGTGGACAGATGTTAGAGAGCAGGGATTTTAAATCTCTGAAACATCCTCACTGGTTAAATGATAAGGTAGAATTAGGTATTAAGATAGGTTAAAAGGGAAGAATAGGGTTGATAAAGTCTTCAAAACTAAATTTCTTTACTGTTTGTCACAGGTGATAAATGCATACTTGGACACGTTGACACTCGAAAACAACACAGAGGCCAACACTGGAAACTTCTGTTTCAATATTTCTACATACATGCCTCTGCTTTGGGAACGTGACCAATTTGATGACTGGATGTTTAAAAAGGTGATTATGACTAATGTAACTCCTACAATATTTATATGTTACTGTGTTTAAAGGGATAATTCACTCAAAACAAAATTGTCAGTACTCAACCTGTATGAGTTTCTTTCTTCTGATGAACACAAAAGAAGATATTTTGAAGAATGTTTGTAACTGCTGACGGTAGCCATTGATTTCTACTATGGATGTCAATGGCTACCATCAGCAGTTACAAACATTCTTCAAATTATCCTCCGTTTAGCTCAACAGAAGAAAAATCTCATAGGTTTGAACACTTTAAAATAAAAAATTATCTCAAGCTTTACTTACCCTCAAACCATCCTAGGTGTATATGACTTTCTTCTTTCTGATGAACACAGTCGGAGTTGTATTAATAAATATCCTGACGCATCCAAGCTTTATAATGGCAGTGAATGGGATTAACAAGTTTGACTTTGAGGCTCAAGAAAGTGCATCCATCCACCATAAATGTACTCCACACAGATCTGGGGGGTTAATAAAGGCCTTCAGAAACTAAGAAATATGTCTGTGTAAGAAAAATATCCAAAATATCCTCGTCACAAAGGCTCGTTGATGCACGTGCGGAGTGAAGGCTGGCCCGTGTGGTCTGATCCAACAGATGAGCTACTGTAGTTCAAATTGCTCAAGAAGTTAATGCTGGTTCTGATAGAAAGGTGTCAGAATACACAGTGCATCAGTTTGTTGAGTATGGGGCTGCATAGCTGCATGCTGACCCCTGTCTACCACCGGAAGAGCCAACAGTGGACACGTGAGCATCAGAACTGGACCATGGAGCAATGGAAGAATGTTTTCTTTTACATCACATGGATGGCCGGGTGAGTGTGCGTCACTTACCTGGGGAACTCATGGCACCAGAATGCACTATGGGAAGAAGTCGGTGGAGGCAGTGTGATGCTTTGGGCAATGTTCTGCTGGGAAACCTTGGGTCCTGCCATCCATGTGGATGTTACTTTGACACGTACCACCTACCTAAGCATTGTTGAGACCATGTACACCCTTTTAAGGAAATGGTATTCCCTGGAGGCTGTGGCCTCTTTCAGCAGGATAATGCTCCTGACACAAAGCAAAAATGGTTCAGGAATGGTTTGAGGAGCACAACAACGAGTTTGAGGTGTTGACTTGGCCTCCAAATTCCCCAGATCTCAATCCAATCGAGCATCTGTGGGATGTGCTGAACAAACAAGTCCGATCCATGGAGGCTCCACCTC